>NW_024063268.1:2400000-3076901 GCF_006381635.1 Hibiscus syriacus
CCTTTAGACGATCTTTCTGAATCGCAAACTTTCGTTTCCTCTTCTTCAGCAATCTCATTAAAGAACTCAATTTCTTTATTGTCCATCATGTCTTGTACCAATGATAGGAAGTCAGGACATTGTTGAATACTTTGTCCTTCACTGTTATGATACTGGCATACTTCTCCACTGTTAAACTATTCACCCATCAAACTGGGCTTCAGCAATCCTACCTTAACCATCTGGCACAACACCCAACTCATGGGTGATACCATTTCACCAACTTCTTTAAAATTCTTTTTCTTTTCTCTTCAGTAATTGCATTAACTCCTGTCCCTGCATGGCTTGGCAACGGATTCTGAGCTATATTCGGTTGTTCACTGTCACCAAATTTGATAACATTCCTTGTTCTCAAAGCTTGGACAACCTTCTTAAACGTAGTACAATTCTCAATGGAATGCCTGAGATTCCCCATATAGTACTCACACTGAATACTAGCATCATACCATTTGGGAAAAGAAGGTTGCATTGGTGTCACGTGATACGGTGAAACTACATGCCGATCATACAAAACCTGAAATAATTCCTTAGTCATTGGGATGGGGTCAAATTGAGGCCTCTCTCTCCTCTGGTCTCTTGCCCCTTGTCTATTGTCATTTTGTGTTGAAGACCCTGCTCCTTGAGGTCGGGAAACGGTAATGTTATTATAATCATACTGCCTCATGTTACTATCTTCGTTTTCCTTTTTCCTCGTTGGTGGCCTCTTACTAGACTCTCATCCCTCGAGCTTTCCACTCTTAACCGTCATTTCAATCATTTCTCCTGCCATAACTATATCAGTAAAACTTCGATAAGGATTATCGATAAGATTCAAGAAAAAAGGAGCCCTTAAGGTATTGACAAAAAACATATTTGTTTCCTCTTATTCCAATGGTGGATGTACTTGCACCTCTACATCTCTCCATCTTTGAGCATATTGTCTAAAACTCTCGTTAGACTTCTTTTCCATTACTTGTAACATCATCCTGTTGGGCCTAACATCTTTTGCATGCTTGTATTGCTCAAGAAAGGACTTAGCCAAGTCTTTTCACGATTTAATATTAGCTCTACTCAGCTGGTTATACTACCAGATTGCCGAACCAGTTAAGCTTTCCTGAAAGCAATGTATCAACAATTGATCGTCCCCTATGTATCTGGTCATATTCCTACAGAACATCGTGATATGCGTAGAGGGACACCTGGTACCATCAAACTTATCAAAGTCATGAACCTTGAACTTTGGAGGTAAAACCAAATCAAGAACTAGACTTAATTCCTTTGCGTCGAATCCATAGACACTGGTATCTTCCTTCATGGCTCTTTCTTGGCTTCTTCATCAAGGTCCGGAACTTGATAATATTGATGTTCTTCCTGATACGAACTAGACCCAAGTTGTACGTTAACAGAAGCACCGACTGGATTAATGTGCACCTTCCTGACATGAACAGGAGTCCCTTAAATGTTCTGAGATTGTTCTGGGGTGAACCCTGGAGGATAAAGTGGATCCTCAGTTATAGCTCCTGCCACTGGGCTTTTCCCATGTTTCGGATTTCTTCCTTCCAACAGACTCACAAACTTGGCAAACATCTCTTTCTGAGCATTCGTCATATCTTATTGCATTTTCTTTATATTTTCTTGAGCAATTTTATCATCCATAACCTTCTTCCGAGTATTATAGGGATGCTTGGAAATTCCCAGTATTACTCTGTAACACATTCCTTTTATTAATGTTGATGTTTATTAATGAATATGAAATATATGATTATGAATGACTAAAATGCGATGCAAAAATTTAAATGCATTTAAAAAAATGCATATGCAAAATGCAGGGTGTTAATCCTAGAACGACTCCTTAGAACAACTCTTTATATTATAACGACGTTCAATTACAAAGTTGAAACATATCACAAATAAATCTGCACCATCTCTCCTATTTATTATACATGTGCTAGCAACTCCACAATCTTCTGGTTTTCTTCAGCCTCGGGATCCAATTCTTCAGTAACATCAGCAGCTTCTTCAGATAGAATGGCCAAATATTGAGCTATTCCCCGTGCGTGTCCTAGGTAACAAGCAATAAGGTTCTCTCTTTGCTTAACTCTCGCCTAAGCTTGCTCCCATCGAAAACACCACTGTATAGCCCCCTCATAAGGAATTATCGATAACTCACTTGTTTGCCTCTGAAAATCTTGAACCATGGCTTCAAGCTCACTCATTTGTTTTTTCAGACTCTCAACCTCCCCACAGCTTGAGCTACCTTCCCTGCTTCAGTATCGTCGTAATTCAGTCTCTAAACTTGAAATCTTCCCCTTCAACTTCTCATTCTGGGCTTGACTCTCTTGTAACTGATGCTTTAAAAAACCCTTTTCTTTCGATAAAATCTTAACTTGGTGTCTGTTTTGATTGAGCTCTTCTTGACTCTCTACGGATACTCTCTTGAGGCTCGCCACTTCTTGCCTCCATTCGACGGATGACTTACTCGAGCTAGAACCTGTCTGAGCTTTTACCATTCGCTGATAAGTTGACTGAAGATCGTCAAAGTCTAATCAAAGTTGCTTCTCCACTTTTTCAATTCGATCTGCTCAACTCTTCTGAATGTCAATCTCTAATCCCTTTTGATACACTTCATCTTCTAGCTTCTGCAAAGTCATTCTCCATTATCTCCGTTCTACTTCGAAATCGCGCTTAGCTAACTCTAATGGAGATGGCACCATTCTCAACTGTTCTTCCACAGGCTGAATGTTTTCAGGATTCACCATCGGGATATTGTCATTTACTTGACTGCTTCTCCACCGCTCGTACTCTTGAGATAACTCGAGATCATAAGTGAACAGATTCACACGATGAGTTTACTTCCAGGCCTCAACAACCCCTTTAACTTTACCCTTATACTCATCTCCTTTGAATGCAAAATCTGACCCTACTAAGTCCCATGTGGCTGGAATGAATTGCCTTGACCCATACTGTCTGGAAACTAGTAGCGGTGTATACCCGATAGAACCCCATACACCTGGCAAAAGAACCAAATCTCGCTCTCCACATCTGTAAAGTATATCCGAAGAGACATTCCACGAAGCTCACCACAAAATGTCACCATCTCTGATATCCTTGAAGATGACCATCCATTTTTCTTCGGTGAAACCCCTAGGCCATTCTTTAGAAAGAAAATCCTTTAAAGGCGAAAACCCATCTAGAAACGCTTGTCCTGGTGTCCTTTCAACATGTTTGAAATGACTAAGAATCCACACTAGCAACAAAGGTGCACATCCTATAAAGCGGCATTCTCCCTCGCGCCTACAAGAACTCAAAGACCGGAACGTCTTAGCTAGAATGGCTGAAATAGGATCCACATGCTTGTCTAATCTTTCAAACAGGTCAACGACTGATACGTCTACATATCCTAGCACCTTTGGAAAAATAATGAGCCCATAAATACCTAAAGCAAACAAGTCAAGCTTCTTTCTCTTATCAGGGTGATGATCAATTACTTCTTTCAAAGCAGCCCAAGAGATGCACTCACTGTCTCCCTTCTTCTTAATGTTTCTAACTACCCAATCTTCACTAATTTCGGTCATCAATAGTAATTTCTTCTTAAATGAAGGAGTGACTAGCATCTTGGTATATATTTTATCCATTTGGGACATCGGACAACAGACCAAAGCTTGATACTCCTCTATTGTTGGTGTCATATCCACTCTACCAAATGTGAATCAACTATAAACGGGATTCCATAACTGCGCCAGGACTCTAAACAGATTCCAGTCGATTGGAACATCCATAAGATAAGGTATATCGCCATACAACTGATAGAACATCTCTTTATCGGCTACTGCTCATCTTCCCCATATCTCCTTTAGCTCACTTAGATCATTTTGACGTACATTGATGTGAGTATAACCGAATAACTCCGACACGTATCCAGGCATCACATTGTCCCCGTTGGTCAGTTGGGAGTTCCGACCACCTCAGAACATCTGCATAATCCTCAACCTCTTTCTAAACCATTCGTTCCATATTACTAGCCTTTTATATGGACATCGATCCCAAATCAACACCATGTAATGGATATTGCAATGCAAAACAAAAAGAAATAAAGCAAAGACAACAAAAGATCGGTTAGTAAACATAAAACAATTAAGTCGGGATAATAATTTGTTCAAAAATCTTACCCACATGCTGGCTACCCAATCATGCTTTATCAGATCCTACCCAACATGATATCTACCCCCATTCTTTGTTAATTCATAAAAAGAAATCCTAACCACATGATATCTAATTCGTATGCTTGTTTGAGAAAAATAAACCTAACCGCATGATTTTTAGTTCACATGCATTTATTCGAGAAACGAAAATAAATGACTCAAAAAAGCTTTTCCTTGTGTACCCTCCTCACGGGATTCTTAAGGTTCGGGTTTGGCTCAACCTAAGTTCAGGCTCTATGTTCACTATATGTTGGGTTTGATTCTAAAGTAATAGGTTCTCGAATTGTCCTTGTCGGTGCCCCCTTGGGTTATCAAACCCTTAATACTGGCCCATCATAGGCTTTAGGGGATTGAGTTCAATTTCAAGGGAACACACCTCCTTATGTCCATACGGAGGTGATTACCATCACGGGGATCATAAGGCGTGAGCTCCAGGAGTGATCCACTATCCCATGCGGAGGTGAAAACCACATGAGGGCATAGTCTCTCACTCCTACTTAAACAGGACGGATCGGGGTTTTAGCTCATGTCATGATAATGCAGTTGTGCAATGTGTGAGGAAAAGCGAAAAAAACACAATAAAGACACTCAAAATTTCCTAAATTCACAAAATTAATCTAAAACCATTAGAAAACTAATCAATATAACTATTTATTAGTTAATTAAATTAAACATCAAAATGCAAACAAAAATTCATTTAAAACCAAACAAGGGATCATAAATCAAATTAGAACAAATTTATAACCTTTAATTGCAAAGATGATAACTAATCGACTATCGCCTTGACTCTCTAAAAAATGGTTCCCAGTAGAGTCGTCGAGCTGTCGAAACGATTTTTTTCTTGAAAAGTGAAAAGGTGAGATTTTGAAATAACCACATCAATTTTTAATTTACCTCTTTCAATTGATTTTTAATTTAAAAACAAATGTGATTTAAAAGACCTCTCGTTTCGAAATATTTTGGATTTTCTTTACGATAGCAAAAAATACGGTTCAAAGAGTCGCCACCAATCCTTGATTAGGGTGTGATTGGGCACCCACAAATGTTTTGTCATTTTAAATAAAAATTAATTTTAATTAAAACAACAAATTGTGATATGTGTTACCAAAAAATGAGTTCGGGAGTCGGTTACGTTTGGGGAAGGATTAGCACCCCCACAATGCCCTAAATCGGTACCTAGTCGATTAATTAACGTCTTTGCAATGAACATTACAAATTCGAACTTAATTTGATTTTTAATCCCATAAAACAAAGATGTGAATTTAATAATATTCAAAAGCACCCAAATAAATCAAATTAAAACTACCAAGTCGTTTTAGAAAGATAAAGAATGTTTTATTATTTAATAATATCGAGACCATATCTTAAAAGCTATAACAACCTTTTCTCGATAAATTTAAATAGCCGAACATTTCTTTTTCTTCCATTCCCAAATTTTAAAGTGATGGATCAATTTTTAGGCGTCACTAATGGGATACACTTTTATTTTAAAATCATTAAAAGCGGACCTCAAATGCATTATGACAACCCACTTAAAATAATTTTAAATTAAAAGTGTATTACTCTTAATCCAATTATGTAATACGGGTCGAGTTATGAACATGAGGGTATCATAAAATTCAAGTAAAAAAATGTCATACGATCACATATACATTGAAGATTAAATAAAGAGCTATCATGCAAAGTAACATATTCATAACAAAATTACATACGCCTATTTAATAATATAATATAAGTTAAACGCATGTTGTAATCCATTTATGTTGTAATGTATAAGTTAAAAGCATGTTGTAATACACAAAAACAACATACAACATATTAAATGAAACATATTCGATATAAATATATACATAAATTTACAAACTAGAGTTTAATAATAAATAAATAAATAAGTACAAATCAATGATTTAAACGTGAAAACATATAACTTTTGAGGGACTGGAAATCTGATTTTACCAAACAAAATCGGTGGCCAAAACTTAATTTACCCAAAACTATTAATATATAACCTAAACTAAAAAATCTAAACTAAATCTAAGCCTAAGTAAATCCTGTGCAGGAAAGCACTGCCGCTCAAGCTCCCTTCTTCATTCTCTTCACTCTTCGTCTCTCTCTCGGCCACGGACAGCGCCTTTCGAAGCCCAAGCCTTCTCCGACCACCATACCCAACGACCTGGTAACCTAAACCGACCACCTAACAGCCCTTAACCTTAATCCCACTCTTCTAACTTCTAATTCAATGTCTAAAACACCCAAAACAGATTCCAAAAGCCTCACCGGAACACCCAATCGCTCAGCCACCCCTCTCCTTCTTCTAACACATGACATCAACCCCAAAGACCAACAACCCCTACTCGACACTACGCTCAACTCTTCAACGACAGTGGTATGGTACTCGAAACACTAGAGTAAATTTAATATTATTTTTTCTATTTTTTATCTTGAAACCCCAATATATGATAACCCTAAATAAAAAAAATGACAAGCACAGACTCAAACCACTCACAGTAATTCTACCCAACTTCGACAACTTTGACAACTCGGTAATGGGACCCTAAAGTCTACAAACCATTTACTTCAATGACGCACCAAAGGTAAGTATTTCTGTTTTTAGGCTTTATAATTTGTATTTAGTTTAAAAAAATTATTAAAACAGATGAAGAAACATACTAATGTAATCATAGAGGGAAAAAACCTTGTAGGAACTGAATTTCACTTATTATTGCTTTGATTCGTTGAAACGAGCGAACTCTTCCGTTCTTTTGATTTTCAAATTGAAGGAAAAATACAATACAATGTTTTTCGTTTTGCTATCTACCTTCTGTAAAGAGAAACAATGGAGGTTTTTTTAGTTCTCGGTTAATTGCTGATATCTCTCCCCCTTTTTTCTCCCATTTGCGTGTAAAACCCCCTTCCAGTTTCTAGTAGTTAATTTTTATTTCAAAACAGTTTCGCCATTGCTCATGTATCCCTCCCCCCGTTTCTTAACTTCCCATAACCATTTTTATTTTACAGGGAATCTTCATGTGGCCTGCTCTGCTGGATCATTAGACTGTGCCTCCAGCTGGTTTGGGTTCTTCTTTAAGCCCACCATTGCTTCGGGTCTACTCCGACTTAGCCCTGGACAAATCAAGTATCTAGATGCACTAAAGATTTTAGAAAACTATTTTTTTGCAAATAAAATTAACACTGAAGGGTAGAATGAAATCTGAAGATAGTCTCTCCACTTGAAAATTCATGTATGATTAGAAGGGACTTTTCAGGCACGTAACGTAGGCCATGGCTCACGATTATGAAAGAAAAGGATAAATAGGCTCAAACAAGTGTTTAAGGGTTATTGAGCCAAAGAATAATTTGTTATGTTGTCTTCAATCTTGTCTTGCTTGATTTAAATCTACTTGTGTGTCGTTTATTTTCCTTTAGAGTTTCATGATCTTCTGGCGAACTGATTCCAGATCTTTGAACCAATTGTACTTTATCAGCCTTGTAACTTGAAGCTTGATGAGTCACTCATCTTAAAATTTTTTATCTTTTTTTTTATTTTTTTACTTACTTTTTCTTTTATTCTTTCTTTTCTCTCTTTTTTATTTTTGTTTTTGGTATATCTTTTCTTTTTTCTCTTTGTGTTATCAACTTGATTTGATCTTCTAGCACTTCGTATTTGGTTCACCTTACGGTATCTTGTTATTTCTTACTTTATTTCACCATGACTTGCCTCTGTAACAAAATTTGGATTTGTGGCTTTCATTCTTGCAAGCAGATTTCCTTTACCTTGCCCGTCGGTGTGGAGGGTGATTCTTGGTTAGGGTTGAATTAGAGAAAAAAATACTATAGGCTCAAATGGGGACAAGGGATATATTTTTTCTTTTCCTTTTTTGAAAGGATAAATGAAACAAAGTTGTTCATCATATCAAACACGGAAATCCTTGTAAAAGAGGTATTCCCAGGGGGACGAGTATTTAGGATTAATCTTATTTACATGAAAATAATGTAATTAATGCATGATATAATTATTTTAATTATTTATTTTATTTCTTCTTCTTTCATTCACTCCTGGTATACCCCAATTATTCGAGTTCTCTTCAAAAACTTGATCAATAACACTCCATCTTGTCTTTCTTGCAAGAATGGTTCTCGTACACACAACCATCTTGTACTTTAAGCCTCCAAGATTTATTCAGGTTAGCAATGAACATCGGTTATCTATGAAGGGAAATGAGTGAATATGAATTCATCTATCTTGGAAAAGGTATTGCTAAGGAAGGATTAGCTCTGTCTGGGAAGCTAAAAGTATGAATTTTAGTGCATTGGGGAGGATAAGGGCATGACTTTACTGTTTTAAGAGGGAAGTGATGTCAAGGCTCAGTATTTTGGTAGTAAACATATGTTATTTCGGGTAAGGAACCAAATAATGGTTCTTTCGGCTTTGTGTGGACCACGAAAGGTATAATCTTGCCACTTTTCAAATATCTATAATTAATGAAGTAGTAAAAGAACCTTTAATTCATTTGATATTCAAAGAATTACAATATTAAAAATTGATTTATTGCTCATAACCTTAGAAAATGACATAAGTTCAATCATCAAATTATTTTAAGAAAATTAAGAAACAACAAAAACATGTTCAAACAGGGCAATGTTAGTGCAATAAGGCTTCATGGTGGATGTAAGAACTATTTCCTTATTGGCACCAAAATGTCTCATTACACGTTAAAGATCAAATCCCCTAGGTCAAACCAATTTTGGACCTTGCTCTTCGGTGCCCCACATATCTAATGATGTACCTCAAACTTCGGATGTTGCTAACATCACATCCATAGCTCTCAATTATTTTCTAGGTACAAATGGGGTGACTTTAATTTACCTCCAAAACTTCTATCACAAAATTCTCCGTGAGTTACTCCCCAGGGTTCGTGATTGATGAAATGTACAATATATAGATGCAAATGCAACAAATGAATTAATCCAAAAAATAATTGCTCCTTGAACAATTCTTGAGAAACCGACAATTTCTCGGTACACTAGGGCAGTGAAGATCTGGTCCATCTCCAGCTCTTGCGATCGTTTGGGTATTGTGTTATCTTTCATTATATTTAGGCATATTGAAAACCTTCGAAGCTTCCACTTCGTCTTTTACTTTCAGAAATTTATCGAGCTGCTTCGTGATCTTAAACTATTGGCTTCAGCGTCGAATCTTCTTGAGTCCAACTTGTTACCTCAGCAGGCATACGTCTGGCTTATCTCCTTAGTAGGTAGACTATCTCTAGATGCTACTTGATCTACGTAAAGCATCTTTGAAATTTTATCTAAACCAATGAAAGGCATTACTATGGGCATTGTTTTCCAGGAACCTTCTAAAAGATCATTTATTTAAGGGATCAATACCTTTGAAGGATATGTCATGCTCATGCAAAAATACAACAAAGCACAAGATAAGACAAAAGGAAATCAAGTTAGTAGAAAATAGACAAAAATAATCAAGTTAGTTAAAACGATTATTCAAAGAAATGTAATCTTAGCTAAAATAATTAAATATGACTCAAAACTGAGACTGAAAAATAAGGCATGCAAAGGAAATTAAGAGTCCTAACCGCATGCCTTATAGTTCTCCTAGGGTGTCCACATGGCTCTAGCGGGGTACATCTACTAAATTCTCTAGATGGGGTTGGATTCTATAAAATGGTTCCCAAGCCATCTCTATAATATGTTAGGGTTGACTCTGATTCTGGTCTATTACAGACTTGCGAATTGGATTCGGCTCAGGGGATCACACCGCTAAAAGCATGCCTAAGAACTAATATCTGGACATGCAACTTAGGATGCTTTCCAGAGGTAATTTGTCAGACCCACATAAGGAATCCCAATGCTCCCCATGAGGTGTGACGTTTCCCCTACATAAATAAATTCAGATTGAGCTTGGGTTTAGAGCTATGATATGCAACAGTCCTAATATTCAAAGAAGTGTAAGCATTAACTAGAGAGAAAAAAAAATATTTTTCTTTTTTTCTTTGAAAATTGTAAATTAATTAAGATCAAACTCATAATTTCCAAAATTCTAAATATAGGATAACCAACTTGTGGCTCGACTCTCAAGTTGTTTTGGAAAACAAAACTTCCCCAACGGAGTCGCCAAGCTGTCGACATCATTTTTCGCCCGGGCGGGGGGGGAAACCCTGTACCAACTTGGGGGTTTTTCTTTAAAAAGGTTTTGAAATGTGAGAAGTCACCACCAATCACTTTAAGGTGCAATTGGGACACCATAAAATTGGGTGATTTTAATAAACCATTTTATTTTTATCAAAATACCAAGTTTTAGGGTTTATAAAAATCCAAATATCAGGTTCGGGAGTCGATTACGCGTGAAGAATGATTAGCACCCCTACAAGCACCCAAAAATCGATACCTAGTTGATTACCCTATATTTAGAATCGTATATTTTGAGTTCGAACTTTATTTAATTTAAAAATCATTACAAATGTAAAGTTGAAAAGTGTATTCATTTATTGAGCCAATAGTATTCACCCCTAGCATAAGTACGGGAGATCAGCTATTGTGACTAATAACTGGATATAACCTCGATATTTTAAAAATCATGATGCAGTCTTGAAAAGGATGTCAACCTATTTCAGGAATCACTAGTAGTCACTCTCTGAGCATACTTGCAGGAGATATACTATCGAATCCATAATAAGTGAACATTGTCTTAAATTTTAAAATAAAATGCAATCAAATAAATTTTTATTAATCCGAATTAAACTAAGGATATATTAAGGCTTTCTCTAGCTTATAGTGTCAAATTATGAAAATTAAATAACCTAGAGGCATAAACCTAAAAATGTAGGCTATAATATTAATCCTAATTGATTTTAACCAGTTATTGAATAGAATAATTGAGATGGTCCCTTGAGTATTTAGGTGAGGCCCAACTCGAATTATTCCTTAAATTAAATGGACTAAATTGAAATTTAATCTAAAGTAGAGGTTCTAACAATAACTTAAATTAATTTTAATCAATATTGCAATACAAATAATTAAATTGGAACCTCGAGCAAAAGCGAGGACCAAATTAAGAATTCTCTTAATCTAATGACTAAACATGAGTCGAGTAATTTAAAGCGTATGGGCAAAATCTAAAAAGGGTGATCCATCAAGGACTAAATTAAAAGGATACAAATATTAAAGAAAATTAAAATATATAAAAGGACTAAAATTAAAGTACAAAAAAATGAAGGGTAAAAACAAAATAAAAAAGTAAATTAAAATAATAAAATTAAAGGACTGAAATTAAATAAAAAAAGGTAAATGATAGAAATTTAAATGTGCATAAAATTAAATGATAAAAATAAAAGAGCAATAAAAATAAAATGTTAGTGTTAATTTTTAATATTTAACTTTGACCGTAAATAATGCGAGTTGTACCCGGGATGGATTGTCGCAAAGCCGTACTGTGGTTCGAACATAAAATAAAATACATACATAAATAAATAAATAAATAAATAAAAAATTAGCGGTTAATGTTAGCAGTTAGTGGTTAGATGTTAGTAATTAACGGTTAGTGTTAGAAATGTTAGCAGAGTCCGAACCATAATAATGCGGGTTGTGCCCCGAATCGGGTCACCGCAAGGTCGTATAATAATTCAAACAAATTAATAAAAATTAACAGTTAGGAGTTAATAGAGTATGGACCATAATAATATGGATCATACACCGGATCGGGTCACCACAAGGTCGTATAATAATTAAAAACGATAAAATAAAAGTTAATGGTTAATTAATAAATAAAATAAAACAGAACCAAATACAGAAAAATAAAAAACAGCGCATAGAATTTACATAATTAATACCAATGGGCAACGTAATCGAATGTAAATGCAAGTAAATAAAGCAACCAACATATGACCAAAATGCAATAAAATAATAAAACAACATCTAAATTATAACAAATAAAATAGTAAAATAGTGACGAAATATAAATAAAATGAAAAAGAGGGATTAAAATCACAACAAATAAAAACACAAAAACATGGTGATCAAGATGAAAATACACGGTAGAAGTGGAGGGACCTGAGTGTAGTTTCCCCCTAAACCAGGTGCCCATAAAACAAAAGTGATATTAAAATAAGGTGGCCTATGCGTGATTTACCCTTTTTTCTTAAAACGAAAATATTTCCCCCTATTTCACGCAAATGATCGAAGCTTACCAAGCTTCCAAAACTGCTTCGGCTGACGAACGTCGACCCTCACAGGTCGGCCACTGGGCCGGTGACCAACCTACACCAACTGGCGAACCTGACACGACCAGAGGAAGACTGACCGAACTACTTGAACGACTGAAAAACTTCCCCGCTTCCTTCCTTTCTCACTCTTTCTCTTCCCCACTCGACGATCGAAAAGGCTAAAAAATGAGCCACCATACCTTGCCAATTCAATGGCGAACGCTAGAACTCCGACCGAAACTGAAGCGACCCTCAACTAGACTTATCCTTCTTCCTACTCTCATGTATTCCTACACGGCGGTAACCAAAAAACTAAGGTCAAAATGGCTCCCTCGTCGGCCACCAACATCCAGCGTTGTTTGGCCGTGAGTTGGCCTATCTCACATGTCAGCTACCGCTCAACAATGGACACCCCCTATGATACGAACGGTTGCAAAGAGAAAAAGAAAAGAAAGAAAGCAAAATGGAGGAAAAAAGTCAACGAATCCTACTTTTCATTCCAAAATTTTTGAGGAAAATGGGGTTTATAAAGTGGTTAATTGGGGTTATTATAACCTTAACTGCTATAGTTTTATATTTTTTTAATAATAAAAAATGGTGTTTACAATGTTGATCTAACTCCTTGTGTGATGGATGAGCCAAGGTTAAACAAGTTCTTCTCAATAGAAACTTCTTCTATCTCATCAGACGAGTTCTTCTCATTAGGAACTCTTCCATTAGAAATATTGATTTATATTCTCTTTGAAGAATTTTAAACCTATAAAGGACTACATATGTCATTGATATGTATTTAAAGTACCCGAAGGTAGTGACCTGAAGTTCCTTAATTTTTTGTTAAGATTCATTTCTTTCAATTGTGAAAAGGTAGACTGAATATTTCCTAAAATCCTCTTCTTTTGCACGAAGTCGAAATGAAGTCTTTGTTAACTTTTTGAATTCCTGTCAGACATTCCAAACTTTACAAAAATGAAGGTGTATGTTTCTAGTTTGAAAAGACCTAAATATGCATGCATGACATCATTTTAGTGTTGCAAATTCTACTATCTCATAAATATTTGGTCCATTCTCTTTGTTGATTCTTTATCTCATGACAAATTGCTCCTCTTGTCTCAAACAATACTTCCCTTTAGCATTCAATGCTATTTCCCCAGTTTCTTATTCTAAGCTTCTAAGTCTGAGAGGCCTTTTCATGATATCATTCTAGGAGAATTATCTTGTTTGAAAATATTCTTTCTTATTTTGAAAAGTTTGTTGAAGAAATAAAATAATATCCCTTCTCAAGCTCACAATTGAAGTAAATCATAAAAGGTGAGTTCACTGAATATCAAGAGAACCAATTGTTCTTTAAATTTTCAAAGTTATAACCCTTTGACAAGTGTAAGGATTGATGGGTTGGTTTTAGGTTAGCTTCCTAAATTTACTAAAGTATCAGTCATCGAGTTCTCCTCCTTTTCTTCATCCTTGTGAACATTGTGATGTGCCCCTTTTTTGACTTGAAAATTTAATCGAATGCAAACAAAAATGTTGCAACTAGCATAATCAATTGCTAGACCTTTTAGAACACTTCTATTTTGGTTCTCTTAAATCTTTCATTTGTTCAAGCTTCGTAGACTCATTTAGCAGAGGTAGTGCAGAAATATCGGTCTAAAAATAATTTTTTTGGTGCTTGTGTGAAGTTGACTATAACAAGTGTTTCTCAACACCCTTAGTTCATCTTTCACTGATACTCCTTATTGACTCAAACACTAGGCATTATTGCCTCTATTCCTTGAAATTTATCAACTTTAAATTTGTTTTCCTTTATTTGGCATAGTTGAAGGGTTCATCATATCACAAAGTCTTTGACTTAACAACCGCAGTGGAGAAAACACTGAATTGTTAGGTATCCGATCAATGTCATGGTTTTAATGTAACCTGTTAATAAATCCAAGGCTTTAGAGTTACTTCTACAGTCATTAGCTTTAGTGGAATAGCGAATTACCTTATAAAGATACTTCATTAACTTTCTGGGTATACATATTTGATTTCTTAAGCTCATCGAGAAGAACCTGTTATAGTTTGGGTGCCGTTGACAATCAAGAAATTTTATCTTTAGAGTTCAATTCCCAAGCAACTGACCTAGACTAAATTCATCTACTCCACCATTCCATATGTGACGAATATGATCATCACTGAACGTCTTCAATGGAAGTGTGATCTAATTGGTCTTGCAATGTCATACACAATAGATGCTTCATTTCGTTATCTCATATACATATTAGAAGGCCAAGTCCTTTGATTATTTCTTCATGAGAGGAGAAAACTATCTTGATCCATACAAGAGATGAGTATGGTGTTCTGCGTATCTTTCGGAGTAGAGTCAAAGGTTCTTATTTTACAAGGGTTCAATATTATCATTTTGTCAAAGATTTATAATTTCTATTATTTAAAGAAATTTTAATTCAGTTGATATCTAGAGAATTTCAAGATTGAAATTTACTCATTGCTCATAACCTAATAAGGTAGCGTTTTATTTAAAATGTTTGAAATCAAACGACTTACATTTTAAAATAAAAAAGAAGAAAAACATGTTAAACAAAGATGATATGCTTGCAAGTGCAATAAAGATTCATGTTAGATGTAGTGACTCCTCTATTCACATTAGAATGCCCAATTACTCGTCAAAGAACACTGCCCCTGAATCAATCAAATTTTGAACCTTACACTTCGATACCCCAAAATTCTCAATAGTGTATCCTAAGCTTCCTATGTGGTAGCTACTCACTGCCTTAACATCATACCCTTCAGGAAATGGGGGTTCATTTGGCTTGGATTGCATTGAAGTCACTAGGTTCTTCTCAACTAGTGTTGGGGAGAAATTCTTCATATGTCATTGGAATCGAATCAAAAATGAGTCTTTTATCGATTTAACTTATAAGGTTTGGTCTCATGATTACTGAATAAGACCTCACTATATTGACCTCAACTCTTGTTTCAACATCAACATTGTTATTGCCCCTTATCTTACCATGCTTGATAGCTCTTTTGATCATTTCTCCACACATGAAGATGTCAGAGAAACTCTTAGGGTGCATTTGAATGGGGGAATGTGGGATTCCCATGGGAATGGAATCCACATTCCCCCATTTGGTTAGCCAAGAATCTTATTCCCGGTAATGTAAGATTACTAATAGTGAATTTTTTGGGGTATATTACCAGAAATGTCATTACCTCTCTTTCCTTAGGTATTGTTGGATTACCGGTGTTTTGAACTAAAATGCCCTTAATTTTTTTCCTTCAAAATATCCTTTTTCTGTCGTTGAATAATAAAAATTCTATGAAGGTTAAATTACAAATTTATCCTTAAACTATTTTAGATTTACAAAAAAATCTATAATTAAAATTTTATATGAAGTTCAAGGGTTAAAATAAAAGTTTACCCTTTCATTAAACATTTTTATATTTTCAATTTTGTAAAAAAAATTATATAAATTTTATGAATTTAAATTTTTTATAGAAAATATATAAATATTTTCCAACTTGTTAAAAAAACAAATATATAATAAGGATAATTTGGTCAAATATACATTCCAATAATCTTTTATTCCTTTAACCAAACACAGTAATCTTACATTCATGCTAAACCAACCAAACACAAAATACAACATTCCCAGTAATCATATTCCCTGGTAATCTTACATTCCCACTGGTAATCTTACATTCCGTGAACCAAACGCACCCTTAGTGGTTGCTCATATCATGTGATCTATATAGGGAGATTTTAATGTGTCGATGAAAAAAAAGGTGAACTCCCTTTCAGTTACTGACGGATGTACTTGGGATACGATATCCCTTTATCGTTGTGCATATTGTTGGAAGCTCTCATTATGTTTCACCTCTATATTTTGCATTGTTATTCAATCATGGTCATATCAGTCATATGCTTGTATTGGACTAAGAAGGCTTGAGCTAAATATTTCCAAGAACGGATTTGAGTACGATTTAACTGGTTATACCACTTGGAAATGAGTCTAGTTAGGTTGTCTTGGAAAAATGGATCAATAACTTTTCATTCTCCACATGGTCTGTCATTCTCATACAGAACATGGTGATGTGGGATTAAGGGTAAGTGGTCTCATCATACTTCTCAAAGTCAAGTATTTTGAATTTTGGTGGAAAGACCATATCGGGAACCAGACTTGGTTCTCTAGCATCAAATCCATAAAACGACTCATTCATCTCTCTAGATTTCATCTTCTCCTCCATATTCTTCATTAGTTGAGTCAGTTCTTCATTCACGTTTTTCCTCATCAACAATCTCATTCAGGTATGGACTTTAATGTTAGCATGAAAGTCACTCGGTTTCACTACAGAAATATCAGGGTAGTTAATGCGGAGAGAAGTTTCATCTTAATATTGTGGCGGTTCTCAATAACTAAGAAAGCTAGAGTTCTAGATTCATGACTCATTGGGGTGAGTATTAGAATATGAATAGGTGCAGAATTCGAGGAATGTGTAGGGACTTCGACAGCACTCTTCCCAACTATCACATGCTCCTTAAACATCTCTTTCATCTTAATCAGCAAATCAGCGTGGGAATTAGCAATGTCAGTCTCCATCTTAGTCAATTGTCCTCTTATCTCTTCTTGTAATTTCTTCTGCTCTTTCTCAATTTTAGCTAGTTTGTCTTCAATTTCTTAGTCATTTTCTGGTACCGTGCGGATACGAAGTGTTCTTGCTTCTAATAGGGGCCAGGATCACTTGTGAACAAAAACCTTGTCTTATTATTATGGGTTTGAATGAATGTTTTAATGAATGAATTTAAAATGTAAAAGCACAAACAATACAAATGAAATATGGAATGCATGTACGCAAAAAATATTGATCTTAAAATAATTATTCCTAAAACAATTCTTGAAGAACTAACAATGTATTTGTACTATGGGAAAATGCAAATCATATATTACGGATGAAATCTAGCTCTATCTTGCAGCAATTACAGAGCTTCTACTTCCTTTCCCATAGTAAAGGTTTATCAAGTCGATTCATGACCTTTAGTTATTGTCTTCAACATTGAGTCTTTTTAAGTCCAACTTGTCTCCGTAGCAGGTAAACTGTCTTTTGATTCTTGTTGCTTTTTCTTTTTCTACGGAGGAATCTTTGAAATTCTATCTAATCCAATTAAAGGAATTATTTTTTTGTTGTTTCAAGAACCTTCTAAATGACCAGCAATTTCAGAGATCTATACCTTTGATAAGATGTCATGTTTATGTAGAAAAAGAGAACACAACAAAACACATAATACAAAAGAAAATGAAGCTAATAGAAACAATAATTGAAGGAATATGAGTTAGTAAAAATAAAAGAATAATTAAATACAAATCATAGATAAGACTTCAAATAAAACATGTAAAGGAAATTAAAGTCCTAATCGCATGCGTTTTAGTTCTCTTAAGGTATCCACAGGGCTCTAGTGGTGGGCTTACTAAATTCTCTATATAAGGTTTGATTCTAAAAAAGGTTCCTAAACTATCCTTACAACCTATTAAGGTTAATAAAGACTTTGATTCTGGCCAATTATAGACTTCATGAATCGAATTCAGTTTAGTGGATCACATCATTAAATGTGTGTCACAGAATGTAGTATCCAGACAGACATTTAGAATGCTTTTCAGAGATACTTTGCCATACATACACGAGGAAGACCAATGTTACTCAGTGGTGTGATGTTTTCCCTACTTAGGTGAAATAGGATAAAGCTCGGGTATAGAGCTATGATATGCAACAGTTCTAAGTATGTTAACACAAGTAAAAGCATAATCAAAGAGATTTTTTTCAATTTTTTTAAAATAACATAATAAATTGTAAATTAAATAAATTCAAACTCAAAATTGTCAAATTCCAAATATATGGTAGTCGACTCGTGGCTCGACTCTAATTTTTTTTCTTCTTCAAAAATACCAGGTTTTGGTTTACTAAATCAAAAATCAGGTTTGGGAGTCAGTTATGCGTAGGGAAGGATTAGCACCCCAACAATGCTAAAAAATTGATACTTAGTCAATTACCTTATATTTAAAAATTGGATATTTTAAGTTTGAGGTTTTATTTAATTTGAAATCCACTATGTATGCAAAATTTTGAAAAGGTTATCGGTTTACTACGACCAATAACAACCACCCTCGAACCATTTATTTAAAAGCTTCATTATCGATCCCAATAAACAAACATTGCCTTGATAATTAAGAAAATATGATGTAGAGTTTTGGAAAGGATGTCGATTTACTTCGGGAATTACTAGTGGTCACCGCTAAGCATAATGCGGAGGATACACTATTAATTCCTTGATAAATGAACATTTTCGTATTATTTTAAAAATCATAATGGAATCACACTATTTATGAACCTAATTATACTGGGTGAATTAATTAAGGTTTCTTCCTAATTTAAAGTTTCAAATTATGTAATTTAAAGAAGACTACCTAGAATTGGATGTGTCAATATTAATCCTAATTTATTTTATGTCAATTATGGAATCCAATAATCAAGTTGGACCCTCGGGCATTTTAATTTGAAGGCCAAATCAATTTATTCCCTAAATTAAAGGACTAAAGTGTAAAAAATCTAAAGTGAAGGCTCTAATTGTTAATCCTATTTAATTATGTCGATTATGGAATTGAATAATCAACTTGGACTCTTGGCATTTTAATGCGAAGGCCAAATCAAATTATTCCCTAATTAAAAGAAAGCTTGAGGACAAATTTCAAATAGTTCTAAAATTTAGGGACTAAGTTGAAAGAATCTAAACTTAATAATACCAATATGCTAGGGCTAAAATAATATTAACTAAAACAGATTCAAATTAAACTAAAATAGAGTGATAAAGACTAACTTAAAATAAATGCAAAACAATAATGCTCAAATTAAAATAAACTAAAAACAAAAAGGACTGCGAGACAAAAGTGTAACTTTCTAGTGACTAAAAACTAATTTCCTCTTATATTCTGACCCTAAAAGATTTAAGAGCATAAATGGGAAATAACCAATTGAGTGCCTCTATCAAGAGCTAAATAACAACTAAAACATGGAAATTAGTGGCTAAAATAGGTTAAAATCAAACTAACATGCAAGATTCGAAGTAAAACGAAATTAAGCACCAAGTGACCAAAATATAAAAATGTGGGTGAGTTCGGGGGACCAAAAGGAAAATTATCCTCTATTTTAAAACTACCATAAAACTGGAAAATCAATCATCGTGAAAATAATCATCGATGGAAACCTCAAAGACCTAAACGACCATCACTACGTCATAGATTGGCGTTGCTTCACTCTCTCTGACCGCCACTGAAGGCGGTCGGGCGACTAAGATCCCACCAATATTAACCCTAACCTTCTAGTTCTCCTCTAGACCACAAAACCAGAACTTAGAGAAGCTAAAAATCCCACTAAACAGTCCTAAAACGCTACTGACTTTTCATCTCTGGCTCTGATGACCTCTAACGACAGTTCCACTCCCGTTCTTATCCCAATAAAACCTGCTCGGCTTAAGGAGCACTCGAGGAGACCCCACACAAGGTACCTATCTTAGGTAAACCTAGATCGAACCCTCTCTTTTCTATATTTTTGGGTTTTTTTTAATAAAAGATTAATATTATTGTTGCAAAAAAGAAATAAAAAAACCTTACAGAGATATATGCTTCTTGGTGTTTCGACCTGATTCGAAACAAAAAACGGGAAAGCTCTTTGAATTGATTTTCTATAAAACAAAGGGGAAAAGGATCCCTTTATATTGGTTCTTTGATGGTATATATACCCGATTTACAAAATTATGAAAACAAAAAATTACTTCTTTTTCTTTTGTTGTTTTGCATGTGCGAAAGAGAGAATATGCGTGCTCTGCTTCTCTTCCATAACCGCCTGGCAGAGGACCACAAGAGGAGGTGACCATTGCTGCTGCTCACGTGCTGACCGTAGGAGCTAGATGGTTGATGTGGAGATGGGGATACTGGCTCGATCTGGACGCTTGCTGACAGCTTGGGATCATTGTTGGGTCCTTACGAGTGGCCTGCTGGCGTGGAAGGTTAATGAGAAATTGGTGGCGGCTGATGGAATAAGCTTAGAGTTTGCATTAACCTTAAGTCACAATGTTGGGTAGATGGGCTTGGGGTTAGTTTGGGTTTAAGGATTATTTGGTTTTTTTTGATGTAATGGGTTATGGACTATGTAAATGGACATTTATATATGTGTTGGGTATTTTAACTTGGCTTGGACTATATATCAAAACAAATTAATCTTGATTCGTATAGTGCCAGCTTACCATCCAAACATTCTCAAGTCCTATGCATTTAGTCCAAAGCTAAAGGATCCGTCATTTCAGTATGCATCCACCATTCGAATCAACTTAACCTCAACGTATGTGTGTCCACAAAGTTAAACATCAATTGTCCCTGATTTGATTTGAATCCTCCAGGAAAAATTAGGGTATTACACAGATATTTTCTTAATTTTAATTTAATATTTTTACTCCAGTAAGAGGATTGAAATGTTGCCATAGGTGATCAAACTTGGACTAAAGGGTGGTCTCCACCTGCCTGAACCACAGCCAACATCCATGCTTTATAATGTTTGCCTGAACAACTCAACCAACATCCATCTTTATAATGTTTTATAAAGTACTACATATATTCTACATCTGTTGTTTCTTGATAGGAAAAGGAAAGTTAAAATATTATTGTAAGGACTCGAATCTAAAACCCAACACAATGACCACTAGGTGAAATAAAATATGTTAACATATATTACATGTTTTTATATGTTTTTAAATATTGTTAATGAAAAGAATAATTAAATGCAAGATTTAAAATAAAAAATTATATTTTATATTTTAATTTTTTTAAAATAATAATTTTTTTATGTCTAAGTTACTCTCGATAATTTATTTTCTTGTAGCACAATAAATAAATGATCTATTTAGTTCTATACTCAAACACTCTTTTAATTTAATATATATATATATAAGAAAAAAAACCAAAAATATTATATATATATATATATATATGATAATCATGTTATCTATTCTTACAATCAGGAGGAGAATGTGCTCATATTTACTATTCGAGAGCTAAAACATCCACATACAGTCTCAATGATAATAAGAACTACTAATAGACTCATCCTAAATTTATTAAAGGATAAATTAAGTTATAATTTTTAATAAAAAATTGACTTATTATATAAATTAAAAATAATCAATTTAATGATTATATATTTAATTAGGAAAATAATTTTAAATTTCTGAAGAATATTATATTAACTCATAACAAAAAAATTGAAAATATTGAGTTCAACATAGAGTAGGGTTGCAGAAAGTTTTCAATGCAACAATTGGATGTTACTTAAGAAATAAATTTTTATTGAAATTTTAAAACTACAAAAGAACGAATTACTTACCTGTCTTTGGATGCATTTGGGATGTTGAGTGACATCATTTTAATGAAATGCATAGAATCAATTTGAATTTGTACTCATTGAAGTAGAATAATTTAAGAATAAATATGAGAAAATTTAATTCACTGCAACAATGACAATAGTACGTCAAACATTAAAATTGAGAATGAAGATATAAATGTTTTATGTATCATTAAATTTTAAAACATTGCGGAAAAATTATTTTAAAAAAACATACCTTTCAAAAAGTGGTAGAGGAAGAATTTAATTTTCACCAATTAGTGGAATGACGAGGAGGTTCAGATCCTTCACCTTCATTTTGTGAGTTTTCTTGAGTTGATTCTCGTGGCCTTTGTCCAAAAAATATCCAAAAAAAAGTAATATTTTCACCTTGATTTTCATATAATTGATGTGGAAGATATATTTGAGGAGGATACATGAGAGGTGGAGGTGGCAGATACATTGGTGGTGGAGGATACATTTGAGGTTGATATGGCACACCATAATTAGAAAATGATGGATAATAACCATATGGTTGTGGATAACCATGTGAAGGTTGGAAATATGAAAATTGTTCTGGTGGATAAAAACCTTGTGTGCTAGTAGATGAATCTCCCTGCCCAAGGTTACTAGAAATTGATCTTCTACTAGATGAAGAGTCTACAGAAGTATGCTTCTTGCACTTTCCTTTTGATGGAGATTTAGGTTTACTTCTATCTCTTCTAGCTTTCGGAGATATATTTCCACCAAATTTCAATTTATCACGGAAATGTCCACTAATGGTACCAACCCCATATTCTCTTCCATATCGACTAGAATACCTAATTTAATCTCTACCATTATCATCATCATCATCAACATCATCATCATCATCATCAATTGGACTTAAACCACCACCATCAAGTCCATCACCATTTTGACTTAGTGTTGCACTAGAACTTGAATGAGCCAAATTTGTTGTTGAGATTCATCAACATATGTTTCATCATCTGAGGTATCCACAGGCAACACACCGGTAATTTCACCATCTAACAATGGATTCTCTTTCTCTTGAAGTCATTCTGATAATGGATCAACATCTTCAAAGATGTGATCAAGGTTGATAGGATTAAAACTAGTGTTTATATCATCGATGCTCGTTCTTTTCTGATGTCTAATCTGGAGCCTCATATTGTAGTAGGTGAACACTAGTTTCTCAAGTCTTTTATACTTCAACCTATTTCTTGCCTTGGTGTGAATATAGCTAAATGTGCTCCAATTTCGTTTGTAGTTAACCACCACCATCTAACCTGCTTAACCATGCTGACTTGAGTGTCAAGAGAAGGTTCTAATCTTTCAATTATTGATATTGTACCTTCTAATGGTTCTATCAATACATTTTCAGAATGCTCCACCCCAAATTAAAATTGAAGATTGAGAAAATAACCTAAGCATAATTTATGAGAATATCATTAAATAATAATTTAGAGCTTACAGTAATAAAATTTCATCTATAATAAAATATAAAAATAATTCTTAATTATATGAAACATTTTATCTTACCAGCTGAATGCAAGTCAGAATGCATAAAATTCCACCTATTGTCAATAATCTTTTCATACTCGGTGAAATATCGACAATCGTGTTAAATTGCCCGTTTTGCTCTATCAACAGCTTCATAAATAAAGCTCATTGTTGGTTTTTCATCACTATCCACAAGTCTCAATAATTTCACTAAGGGCTCGTAAACTTTTATGAATTCATTTGCTTTTTTTCAAAAATCCTTTCCCAAAATAATCTTCTTGGCTTCATAAGTTGGCCATGTCTTTTATTGTCCCCATTTTGATTCTTTAAATTCATGTATATTCATAAAAAATTAAAATTATATAATTTAAATTATTTACAACTAATAAATCATTAAAGGTTGTTATATTTAAGTAATTATATAATTAATTATAAAATACTAACCTTTGAATTAAGCATTTCTCTCAGGCCTTGCTTTTGTCTTGTTATCTCTTCAAGTTGGATAAAATGAGTTGCAAATTGAGTAAGAGCGGGTCGAAGTATTTGCTTACCTTGTGTATACTTCTTCATTAGATCAACAGTCCAAATGTGATTGTATATGAAGCAAGTCACTTTCTTAGTCTCTTCTAACACTTTTGCTACACTAGGCCTTTTTCCAATATCTTCAAGGCATAAATCCAAATAATGAGCTGCATATGAGGTCCAATATAGATGCTTTCTTTTTAAGATTATTTTTTCCAATGGCTTTTATTGTTGCCTCATTATCAGTCACTATTTGGACAATATAGCTTTCTCTCATTTCTTCTACAACCGAATCTAACAAGTTGTAGTAGAACTCAACGTCTCTGCTACGAACAATTGAGACATCCACAGATTTTCAAAAAACTGTTCCTTTACCACAATAAACAAGGAAATTAATGATGTGCATTTGGTTCAAACTGTTGGTCCAACCATCACATATTAGAGTTGCACCGAAATATTTCCAATGAGTCTTCAGTCCATTTACCCAATCACGAACTCATTCAAATTATGACTCCAAATACACATCTGAAACCTCATAAGGTGTTGGCAGCTTTACACCTTGTCCAACTTCTATTGACACTTGAATTAAATTATATAACCATGAAGTGCTTGCTAATAGAACAGAAAGTCATTCATATATTAAAAATTTAGATATCGCTTCACCCATCTTCTTGCGTAAAGTCTTTAAAAAAGAGCCAGTGGCCTTTGGTTGTTTTGATCTTGTACTTCTAACCAATTCAGGTGTAACTCCTCGTAAGGTAAACTCAGACTCACTCGAGATGGATTTACTTATTATTTCTCGATGATATCCTCCAACTGATCCATGGGATTGTCGCCATTCTTCATAAATATTACTCCAACCACCAGTACTCCGTCTGAATTCTTCTCTTCTATGTCACTCATGTTGTGATTTGATACTTTCTCGAGTTGCTTGCCTAATTGCATCAATCTCATCAATGAATCCTTCATTTTCATCCCCCTATTCTCTTAACTAGGACAAGAATTCTTATGTTCTCCTCTTTTTGTCTATTTTTTTGTTACCTTCTTTTAATAAAATCATCATACTTTCCCTAATGACACATGTTAATAAAATAAAAATAATGTCCATTTTATATTGTTATCAATTATATATAATCTATATCAATAAATTTATAATAAAATTTAAAAATAATAATAAATATATCGCATACCATTAACATTAGGGCATGGTGTAACATTTTCGGCTTTATGAGCAATGTGCTCTTTAAATCGTGTTATTCCTCCTTTCACAACTTTACCATAGAGTTTACATGCAGTGTTTCCTCTCGCATTTGGCATAGGAGTACCAGAGTGACAACCTATATCATTACTCGGTGCACCTTCTAATCCTTTCGTCGGAAACTCTTCACGTGGTGACATGCTTTATTTTTATTTATATACAAGAAACATAAAGCCAAAAAATTAGAATTTAGAAATATAAGCAATTCATCACTTCTATTATCAATAATATAATACAAAAAATAATAAATATTATTAACAGTGAAAAAAATAAGTTTATTACATAAATTAATAAAAAATAAAAATAATTGAAATATATAAAATTTAAATTCAACATTTGTTTTAAAAAAATCATAAGGCCATAATAATAACTAATTAAATAGCCTAATCTATTTAATTTTATGGGGTAAATTCATAAGTCCATAACAATAACCAAAATACTCTATTTTATTTAATATTATATGGTTCTTTTGGGTCCAAACTTCAAACCCAAAAATCCTAAAAATTAAAAGTAGAAAAAAGTAATAATAATAAGAAATAAAACATAAAACAAAAATCTTTAAATCCCTAGCCTAAGGAACGGGTAAAGATAAAACATAAAACAAATATCCTCTTTCTTCTACCGTGAAAATGGAGAGCTGGAGGTTGGAGGCTGAACGCAGAAGCAACAAAAATTTCTTCTTCTTTTTTCAAATGCATCCCTTTTCTTTTCTTTTCTTTGTTACCTTTCTTAAAATTTTCTTGTTATTTCTACAAAAAATATCCACAAAACTACAAAAATGGATAGATTTGTGAAGATTTTCTTTCAAAGTTTTTCCATACGTATGTTGGTTGCTGCATGTTACAAGAAACAACAAGGAAGAACTTAAAACAATCAAGTATTTTACTTACTTGAAATTATGAGATTCTCTTCAAAGTGAAGGTTTTTTTTTCCTTCTGGTTTTTCTTTGATTTTGAGCTTGGGGCAGTGAAATTTGAGAGGATTTTTGAAGTTACAAGCAAAAAATTTCATATTTTAATTTGGGGTTGTTTTTTTTTGCTTTTTTTTTTATTTTGTACTAATTTTGAAATTGTGATTACTTTTTTTCAATTTTGATGTAAAGTAAATTGATTTTTACAGGTTTTACAGAGAATATATTCTTTCATTTTTACTTTTTTTTTTTTACTTTTGCTGGAAATACATTGATTTTTATATATGAATTGCTATTTTTTTTATCGTTACCCGTTAAATTGAGCCGTTATCGGCCGTTATGGGTGTGATTTCGTTTCACACTGTGATTTCGGCTGATATCGGTAACAGGGGTCGCCGATACCGTGATATAATGGTCGTTAAACCGTTACACGACCGTTTTTTGAATCCCTGCATAGCACTTCCATGGGAGAGATTAAAAACCTGTTGAGCCTCCAGATTACTCTTCTTTTGCTGAACTTTCAGAGTGATATCACTATAATAAGCTTTATTCAGATCCTTCAAGCATACTTTAAGGTGTTTTAAATTGTGGAACGACACCTGAGAAGGGTCATCTTGAACAGGACAATGCCATGACTACCCAACAACTTCCATAAAATCTGGGTACAATTTCCAAAATTAAAGAATTTAAAGGGTTTAGACCTGTTTGCAGGAATCTCCCTGGATATCCACATCATAGCAGAACAATGATATGAAACCCCTGGAGCAATGAACTCAACAAATGACTCAGGGAACAACTACAACCAGCCAGGATTTAGAAGAACCCTATCAAGCTTTCTAGCAAAAAAACTCATATTCTTCTTATTCGACCAGGTGTACTTGGAAACAAAGAAAGGATGGTCAGTTAGCATCACATCCTCAACACACTCTTGAAAATCCTTGATTTCCGAGTTAATATAACTATTCAAGATCTCATGGTCATAACTTTCAACAGAATCAAGGAAAGCATTGAAATCCCCTACAACCCAAGGGGAACCCTGCACAATACCATCCAAATCTCTAAGCTACTGCCATAATCTCCTTCTAACAACAACACCATTACTTCCATACACAGCAGTTATGAACAAAGAATGACCATTAAAAGATCTAACAAGTGTAACAGACTGATCATGAAACTGATAAACAAAAAAAAATTCAACGCTTTCTTCTTCGCTTTGAGATCCTGCAAAAGAGCATTAACCCTCAAGGAAGTTGCCCTATGTTTTCTCACCGGATCATCAGTCACTAAAACATTACTATCATTCACACTATTAAGAAGTTCAAACTTTTTTTTAGAACAATTGTAGCCTTATCCCATTCCTTAGCAAGTCTAGCTATTCCCCTCTTAGGATGAGATTATTGTAAGAGAAGACAATCCTTACTACCAGGAATACTCTTTTTTCCCTTAGCTACTAGCATCCACGCACACCTGATGATTATGAACTAAAGGATTTCCCACCCTCTGTACAACAGAATCACTAGCCATAGAAGGGGTTGTCTGAGTCTTCTCCTTCACACTTGTTAACCTTCTTCGGTTGTGGACAATTTTTAGCTATATGACCGAATTTATTATAATCCACAAACACAGGAGGCACCCATGGAACCTTAATTCGAATTTGAACAGTAGAGCCATCACGCAACTGAACTTCAATAGAACTAGGTATTTTATCACCAATAGTACTCTCAACATAAACCATAGCAAATTCCAACCTCTCCTAAGAAGCAGTAATGGAATTCATATACAATGGATTACCCATTGCACTTGCAATGTAAGTTAGGCCTCTTTTGGAAAATAACTCTAATGAAACTTTAAACAATTGAATCCACATGAGCATTCGAACCAAATCAAATTCCAACTTCCTAAGACTAGGTTCCCATTTCCTAAGAAAAATCGACTAATTTTTGTATATGACATGGACCATTTTCTAAACTCAGTCCCTAGCAAACAGAATTAACGAATGAAAACACAAATAAACTCAATCCAGCAAGACTCACCTTCACTGGCGAGGTTTTCCCTCAAAGCAAATCAATGATCTTTTGCATAACGCCGAAATTAGGAGCAGCACCAATAAATTACCCCACCAGCGCATATCTACTCTCTAAAATACCCTCCTCAAATACATCAGCTGGAGGCTTAATTGTGATAGAACCATCATTCACCACAGACGGAAAAAACTCAAGATTTTATTCTTCGACAGCCACGAACAACTTCCTCCAATCGGCTTTTTCACTCACCACAAGCCCATACATGAACCCAAACAAGAACCCCAAATCAGAGAATAAGAATCGAAAAAAAAAAAAAAGAAGAAAGCAAATATGGGAAGCTTCAAACTCCATTAGACCTGCTAACATGCATCGAGAGAAAAGCTTTAACATGCGCCATCCTTTTGTTTTCCTCTAATTTATGCATTCAATTATTTTTGCCATTAACAGCATTTAAAATATATAAAACATGTTGTAACTTCTATTAAAATATATGATTTGGCCTAGTGGTTAAATGTATACATCTTTGATTAGTCTTTTAGGTTCGCATTTTAACTTCTTTTTTTATCATCAACAGTTATAGAATATATAAATTATGTTGTGAAATTTTTCTCAGCATGGTGTTGGCTAAGTGGTTCAGGCGCGATGATCTTCCCCTTGGTCCCAGCTTCATGTCACCACCTTATTGGAGGGGAACATATTAGATTAAATTAATTAAAGTTAATATTAAATTTTACAACAGATATTGACACGTGTTATCATTTAATTAGATATTAACTTTATTTTAATTTAATTAAATTATGACTGAATTGATAAAATGTATAAATATTAAGGATTAAATATATAATTATACCAAATTTTTTTTATTTTCGCTTCACCTCCTCCATTAAAAGTTAACGGTCAGTAGTTTAATTGATGCATTTAAATAGTTGGATGGTGTGATTGACGAAATTAAAAAATCGGTGGTCAAAATGAAAGGGGAAAATAGTTGAGTGGTCACATGTGTAGTTTATCCTATTTTATTTTATATAAATATACAGCCCTTTATATTTTGATTATTTAATTAAAAAATTTTGAGTACAAAAGTTTAATCCATTTTAATTAACGGGTTTTAGCTTTTAATTATAGCATTTGGAAAATAAAAATTAGCTTCATACACTTATCTTTTATTTAATTGCATTATCCAAATTAGTTTTCAATGATCTCATGTACATATTATCATATCTCTCAAGAAAACGAAAAAAATGTTTAAATATTCAATTGGTCAACGTTTTAATTAGGGATGAGCATGAGATCCGAACTCGACGGGTTCCGACCCGACCCAATAAGGTGGGATTGGGTGTTTTTTTAAAAAAATTGGGTTTGAGTCGTTTCGGATTCGGGTTTAGGGTGAAAAATATCCGACCCGAAAAAATATTATTTTGCCTTATATATTTAGAAATAATTACAATAATACCCCTATATCTATTATTTTTAAATTAAATTATTGTTTTTATTGAATAAAAATAATATTTTTATTATTATTTCGGGTCGGGTCGGGTCGGGTCATCTTTGAATTTTATTTCAAAAGGTCGGGTCGGGTTCAAGTCGGGTGAAAGGTATATATTATGCAGTTTGGGTCGAATTTCGGGTGGAGAAGTCATTGTTTTTTGTTTAGGTTAGATGGACCAAAAATCCGACTCATACCCGTCCCTAGTTTTAATCTTTGAATTCTCTTTTCAAAGGGAAAAAAGTCTAAATGTTCGTTTTCATATCTTTAAAAAAATGATTCGAAATCTTATATACTATATTCTAATGTTGACATTTAGTAGCAACAAATTAAAAAGAAAATCCTTAATTGGCAAATCAAGAATAATAATAATAATAATCATATCAAAGTATGACCACTTTAAATATGATTAAAATTACATAAAATGTTGCCAGAAAATAAATAGAAAACCATATAAACATAATACAGTTAGATATTTTCGCATTAAAACCAGTCTGAATTTTTTTGTGCAAAAACATGTGATTGTTTATAAGCATTATAACCCCTAGACCCGGTCTGTGAGTTAGACCCAAACCTAAGTGGTCACATATCCCATTCAGAGGTTTTTTTTATAACTTATAGAACGTTAAATATAATATATAACATAATATTAATAATACAGATATGTCCAAAACGATAATAAAATACATGTCACCAAACATAACCGAAAAACATATAGAAATATATGTTCGTACAAAATAAAGTAGTTGATTTCTCCTGATGCCAAATCTGCTAGCTTACGGTCTGCTGTTATCTGAAAAAGGTTAAAATTTACAGAATGAGCTAAAAAGCCCAGTGTGTTCCATACAACGTACAAAAACATATTAATAAAATATTATCAATAAAAATCGATTTATGCAACATGTTTTTTTTAAATATGAACACTACCCCCATCCGTCACCAACAAATTGTGTAGGTTCCCATAACCATACACCCCGTCACGACCAGTAAGGCCCTGAGCACAAAGCCGAGGAGCCTGCAATATTTTCTTCCTCCAACAATTCTTTCCCCCCCAATGACAGTAATAAACAAATATGTATTCGAGTAAAAATGGTGATTAATCCATTAAAACATGAAAATGGATCATGCTTGAAAATCATATACAGAAATACGGTAATCAGATGTCGGTAACCATTATTCAGAAATCAGATATCATGTATCATGTCATAACAATATTTTGAATAATCACCATTCAAAATAATTCAAATAATATTTTAAAACAGTAAAACAACACTGTCAAGAAACACACCTGTCACACTCTGAGAAATCGGATAGGGAATCCTACTATTGGGTTTGTCGATCACGTTCTGCTGCAGCGCTAGATCCTACGAATTAGAAAAATCCATATTAGAATCCTAATATAAATAATCTAAATATTATTTAAACAATATACGGAAACCTACGGGTAATTCTCGTAGTATGCGGTTCAGGCTGATCTAATGAACGGATAACACCGGACCTAATTGATCCTTGCTCAGGTGAAACACGAGTACCTTCATAAAATATTTTTATTGAATAAATCCTTGACCAAATCTCATTTAAATAATCAAAATATTAAAATATTAAGCCTTTTGGGTTTACAAGCTCGATTCAGAAATTTCGGGTCAGAATTTGGCAAAACGGACTTCGGAATCAAATTCAGGACGTCGAAAAACATAAAGTATGATCTTTCGAAATTTTGAATTCTTGGTCAAAATTAAAGTCAACGGATTTGACTGACGATTTGGAGACTTTTGGGTTTGAATTTAGCAAAACGGACCCCAAAAACAGATTCGAGACGTCGAAAACTATCAGGATAGGTATTCTTGGTCGAAAACAAAGGTCGTTTAATAGCTGGTCAAAGCCGGTCAAAGTTCTGGTCAAAGGAGGTCAACAAACTGTCAAACATTTTACACAAATAGCACCCTTTTTAAAAAAATTACCAAAATAACACCTATTTCGAATTAATTCCCAGAATAGTACCAAAACCGAATTTATTCCCAGAATAGCACTGGTCAACGGGTCGGGTCGGGTCAACGGGTCGGGTAAACGGGTCGTGACCGGTTAAACCGGTCAAAATCGGTTCAAAACCGGTTAAATCGGTAAAAAACCGGTTTCCAGCGTTCACTCGCCTGCGGCGGCTTGTGTGGCGCGTGTGACGTCCTCCGGGGCTCTAAAAATCACGGAAAAATTTCTAAAAATTATTTTGAGCGATTTCGAGATACTTACAAAGATCGGTTCAAATTTTTGAACGGCGGAGAGCTCGATTTCGACTTGGTCGAATCTTTGACTGATCCACCTCCCCACGCGCCGCCGTCAACGGAGATCGAGGATGACACCGGCGGACTCGGAACTGCACAAGGAACACGATGGTGCGGGAGGTGTCGTAAACGGAGCAACGATCGGCGATGAATTTAGGATTTTCTAGGCGATTGAGCTTAAAAAAAGTCGATGCTTTGACTTGAAATTCACGACGTTTGGCGGCGTTTCGCTTCAATTAAATTGAAGGGTTTGTTCCTCGCTCGATGATAAACACGATGGTGGTTTTAAAATGACGATCGGAATTCGGACGGCGTCGGGATCGTCGTCGGAAGTTGAGGTTGGGAGAGGGAATTTGGGAGGAATTGGTTTCTGATTTTCAGAAACCAATTCACGTATATAACAACCCATACCTAACATTTTAGGGTAAATTCAAGGCTTGGTCCCTGAATTTTCTTTAACTCTAAAACAAACTTCAAGTTTTAAAAACTTATAATTTAGTCCCCAAAAATCCACCAATTTTCACAATTAAAACCTCAATTCCCAATTAAATATTATTTTGAAATTTTCGGGTTGTTACAATTCTCTCCCTCTACAAGAAATTTCGTCCTCGAAATTTACCTTATGAAAACAGATGAGGAAATATAACCTCCATTGACTCCAATGTCTCCCAAGTAGCTTCTGAGGGGCTACGATTACTCCACTGCACTTTGACCATTGGAATACGCCTATTCCGAAGAACTCGCTCATCCCTCTCTAAAACCTGAACAGGCTCCTCCTCATATGACAAATCAGGTCTCAGCTCTACCTCATCAACCTGAATGATGTGATCTGGATCTGGACGGTATCGCCTCAACATAGAAACATGAAAAACATCATGAATACGACTGAGCTGGGAAGGCAACTCAAGCTGATAAGCAACAGGTCCAACTTTCTTCAGAATACGATACGGCCCAATAAATCGTGGACTCAGTTTACCTTTACGTCCAAATCTCAATACCTTCTTCCATGGAGATACCTTGAGAAAAACCTGATCTTCAACCTCAAACTCGATATCCTTACGTCGCTTATCTGCGTATGACTTCTGCCTATCAAATGCCTCTCTTAAGCGATCACGGATCAATCTGACAGTATCTTCAGTCTCTCGAACCAAATCTGGACCCAAAGTTTTTCTATCATGTAACTCTGTCAAACATATAGGAGTACGACATCTACGTCCATACAGAGCCTCGTACGGTGCCATGCGAATACTCGCCTGATAACTATTATTGTAAGCAAACTCAGCTAATGGCAAGAAATCTTCCCAACTACCACGGAAATCAATCACACAGCCCCCGTAACATATCCTCCAACACCTGAATCACTCGCTCAAACTGTCCATCAGTTTAAGGATGAAAAGTTGTACTGAAATTCAAACGAGTACCCAGAGCCTCATGCAAAGCTTTCCAGAACCTGGAAGTGAATCTCGGATCTCGATCAGATATGATAGACAACGGAACACCATGAAGTCTAACGATCTCAGAAATGTACAACTTAGCCAGTTTGTCCAGAGAATAATTAACTCGAATAGGGATAAAGTGCGCTGACTTGGTGAGTCGATCAACAATCACCCAGATAAAATCCTTTTTGGAAGGAGTTAGAGGAAGACCAGTAACGAAGTCCATCGTAATACGCTCCCATTTCCACTCAGGAATCTTAATTGACTGTAATAATCCAGATGGATGTTGGTGCTCTGCCTTAACCTGCTGACAAGTCAAACACCTCGCCATAAAATCTGAAATATTTTTTCTTCATACCAGTCCAAAAGTAGCGCTCTTTGAGATTATTGTACATTTTGTCCCCACCAGGATGCATAGCATAAGGACTACTATAAGCCTCCTAAAGAATAACCCGTTTCAACTCATTATCTTTAGGAACGCAGTAATGACCGTGAAAACACAAAATACCATCCTGATCCACAGTATACTCCGAACTCGATCCTTGCTTAACTTGTTCAATAATGGGAAGCAACGAGTTATCAAGGAGTTGTTTAGCCTTAATCTCCTCGGCCAAAGTAGGTTTAACCTGTAACTCTGCTAACAAACTATTATCATCAAATAAGCTCAAGTTGGCAAATAAGGCTCTGAGATCTGATATCGCCTTACGGCTCAAGGCGTCTGCCACTACATTAGCCTTCCCTGGATGATATTCTATCTCAAAATCATAGTCCTTTAAAAGCTCCAACCAGCGACGCTGTCTCAAATTTAATTCTTTCTGAGTAAGCAGATACTTCAGACTCTTATGATCAGTATAGATATAACACTTTTCTCCGTAGAGGTAGTGTCTCCAGGCCTTTAAAGCAAAAACCACAGCAGCTAATTCCAGATCGTGAGTAGGATAGTTACGCTCATGCGGCCTTAACTGACATGACGCATAAGCGACAACCTTCCTATGTTGCATCAAAACACATCCTAATCCAGAATGAGAAGCATCACTGTAGACAGAAAAATCCTTCCCAGATTCAGGCTGAATCAACACTGGGGCTTGAGTTAGAACAATCTTCAATTTCTCAAAGCTAGCTTGTTGGTCCTCAGACCAGACAAATGGAACATCTTTCCTCAATAGTTTCGTCAGAGGAGCTGCAATAAGGGAGAACCCCTCAACGAAACGACGATAGTAACCAGCTAAGCCCAAGAAACTACGGATCTCAGAGACGTTTCTGGGTTGCTTCCAGTTCAGAATAGCCTCACTTGCTTGGATCCACTGAATGCCATCAGCAGAGATGATATGTCCAAGAAAAGTCACTTCGCTGAGCCAGAACTCACACTTGCTCAACTTAGCGTATAGCTTATTCTCCCTTAGATTCTGAAGAACAATCCTTAAATGCTCCTCATGTTCTACTTCACTCTAGAATACACAGTATATCATCAATGAATACAACTACAAACTGGTCCAAATAAGGTCAAAACACCCTATGCATCAGATCCATAAAAGCAGCAGGGGCATTAGTTAACCCGAATGACATCACTAAAAACTCATAGTGCCCATATCGAGTACGGAAAGCAGTCTTCGGAATATCCGAATCTTTCACTTTGAGTTGATAATAACTAGATCTCAAGTCTATCTTTGAAAAGATAGAAGCCCCTCGAAATTGGTCAAATAGATCATCGATCCTGGGCAGAGGATATTTATTTTTAACAGTGAGCTTGTTTAGTTTTCTATAATCAATACAGAGTCTCAATGTCCCATCTTTCTTCTTGACAAAGAGAACTGGAGCTCCCCACGGTGATACACTAGGTCGAATAAATCCCCTGTCCAACAACTCCTGAAGTTGAACTTTTAGTTCCTTAAGCTCCTTTGGGGCCATACGATAAGGAGCCATTGAAACCGGGGTGGAACCAGAATAGACTTCAATCACAAACTCGACTTCTCTATCTGGAGGTAATCCAGGCAACTCCTCGGGAAAAACATCGGGAAATTCCTTGACAATTCGGATGCCTTCAATATCGGATTGAGATCTCCTAGTGTCCAAAATATAAGCAAGAAACGCCTCGGAACCCTTCCTGATCATCTTCTCCGCTACCAAGGCAGACACAACATTCGTCAGAAATCCACGTCGTTCCCCCGATCATTATAATCTTTCAATTATCTGGGGTCTTCAGAACAGCTCTCTTAGTCTCAAAATCAATATTTACTCGATGTTTATCCAACCAATCTACGCCAAGAATCAAATCGAACTCTTCAAAGGGTAACTCCATCAGGTCAGCCAGAAAAATCTCCCCATTGATCTCTATAGGGCACTCTCTAAAAATACGATCCAACACGATGGATTTGCCTAAGAGACTTTGAACTATCACCGAATGCTCAGTATTTTCAACGGGAATATTTAGACCCTCAGAAACGGAATGTGATATATAGGAATTTGTAAAGCCACTATCAAATAATGCAAAGTATGGAACTGAATGAATAGTAATAGTACCTGCAGTCACATTAGGCCCATCACGATCTTGTCGAAGTCTAGCAGTGTAAACCAATGCAGGTTGTCTAGCCTCAGATCTGACTGGACCCCTACTCTGAGATACTCGGCCTCTACTAGATAATCCATGTGCTCTCTCCTGAGTACGTCCCCGTGCTGGAGTCTGAACTGTACTATGAGAACTAGCGGGAGTACGAGCTGGTGTCTGAACAGAATGAGGTATCTCCGGACAATCCTTCAAATAATGGTCACCAGACCCATATTTATAACAAGTGCCCAATTTCTTCCTGCATTCTCCAAAGTGATTTTCCCACAATAATCACATGTTGGAAAGGGTTGCGACCCAAAAGAACCACCATGTCTAGAAGATTGAACTGTTGAAGCACCAGATGCAACAGGTCTGCCACTTGCACCGCCTCTCTGAAAGGAATCACCCCTGCCTCTCTTGCTAGGATGTGCAGAAGAATTAACAGAACCAGAAGGCCTCCTGAATCGATTCTGGGCTCGATCACTATCTCTCTTGTGCTCTATACCCAATCGCTCTATTTCATCAGCAGTCTTGGCTATCTCAACCAGGGCGTCAAAATTTCTCTCTCGGTGGGTAGCGATTCGACTCCTGATTTCATACCTGAGTCCATTCTCGAACCTCAAGCATCGATCTGTCTCAGTGTCCACAAGTCCAGGAGCATATCGGCCTCAATCGGATGAATTCAACCTCATAATCCATAACAGACATATACCCTGCTCCAGATTCTGAAACTCCTGGCGTCGCTCCTGCAGATATCTCTCTCCGATGTAGCGACTTCGGAAGCGCGTCTTGAAAAGATCCCATGTTAATTTGTTCCTCGGAATACTACCAGAAATGGATTGCCACCATCTGAAGCTTTCTTTCTTCAACATAGTTAGGCCCCCCTTTAACTTTTGCTCAGGTATGAGGTCCATCTCATCCATAATCCTCTCTGTGTCCTCCAGCCAATACTCAACATCTGTCAGAGGTCCACCAGTAATACCCTCGAATGGTACTACACCAGCAGCAACCAGAGAATTTGAAATCTCCACTGCAGTCATGTTACTAGGGGCTCTAGCAGCTCTCTGAAACATGCGGAGATAGCTCTATTAATGGCGTCTTCATTCATCTCAGAATCCTCATCTTCAGTGACGGGAGGGTCTCTCATAGGAGTAAACTGATCATCATGAGAAAGAGTCGGATCTACTTGCGGAACAGGAGGATCACGTCGTGACATCGGATCGTCTATCGTAACAGAAGGTCGAGTGAGTCGCCCTCTACCACGTCCACGTCCTGTCCTACGACCTCTAGCAGTATTCATCGTTGGATCTATAAGGCTCTACAGAAGAATTTGAAACATATGTCAGATTAGCATCAGGGATCTCGAGAAAACTTTAAATCATAACATAAGGTGACATTTTTTTTTATTTCTTAAAAATTCAAAGTTTAGGACCCATATACAGTCCGAGTGTTTAAAACCGAAAGCTCTGATACCACCAAATGTAACCCCCTAGACCCGGTCTGTGAGTTAGACCCAAACCTAAGTGGTCACATATCCCATTCAGAGGTTTTTTTTATAACTTATAGAACGTTAAATATAATATATAACATAATATTAATAATACATATATGTCCAAAACGATAATAAAATACATGTCACCAAACATAACCGAAAAACATATAGAAATATATGTTTGTACAAAATAAAGTAGTTGATTTCTCCTGATGCCAAATCTGCTAGCTTACGGTCTGCTGTTATCTGAAAAAGGTTAAAATTTACAGAATGAGCTAAAAAGCCCAGTGTGTTCCATACAGCGTACAAAAACATATTAATAAAATATTATCAATAAAAATCGATTTATGCAACATGTTTTTTTTAAATATGAACACTACCCCCATCCGTCACCAACAAATTGTGTAGGTTCCCATAACCATACACCCCGTCCCGACCAGTAAGGCCCTGAGCACAAAGCCGAGGAGCCTGCAATATTTTCTTCCTCCAACAATTCTTTCCCCCCCAATGACAGTAATAAACAAATATGTATTCGAGTAAAAATAGTGATTAATCCATTAAAACATGAAAATGGATCATGCTTGAAAATCATATACAGAAATACGGTAATCAGATGTCGGTAACCATTATTCAGAAATCAGATATCATGTATCATGTCATAACAATATTTTGAATAATCACCATTCAAAATAATTCAAATAATATTTTAAAACAGTAAAACAACACTATCAAGAAACACACCTGTCACACTCTGAGAAATCGGATAGGGAATCCTACTATTGGGTTTGTCGATCACGTTCTGCTGCAGCGCTAGATCCTACGAATTAGAAAAATCCATATTGGAATCCTAATATAAATAATCTAAATATTATTTAAACAATATACGGAAACCTACGGGTAATTCTCGTAGTATGCGGTTCAGGCTGATCTAATGAACGGATAACACCGGACCTAATTGATCCTTGCTCAGGTGAAACACGAGTACCTTCATAAAATATTTTTATTGAATAAATCCTTGACCAAATCTCATTTAAATAATCAAAATATTAAAATATTAAGCCTTTTGGGTTTACAAGCTCGATTCAGGAATTTCGGGTCAGAATTTGGCAAAACGAACTTCGGAATCAAATTCAGGACGTCGAAAAACATAAAGTATGATCTTCCGAAATTTCGAATTCTTGGTCAAAATTAAAGTCAAAGGATTTGACTGACGATTTGGAGACTTTCGGGTTTGAATTTAGCGAAACGGACCTCAAAAACAGATTCGGGACGTCAAAAACTATCAGGATATGTATTCTTGGTCGAAAACAAAGGTCGTTTAATAGCTGGTCAAAGCCGGTCAAAGTTCTGGTTAAAGGAGGTCAACAAACTGTCAAACATTTTACACAAATAGCACCCTTTTTAAAAAAAATACCAAAATAACACCTATTTCTAATTAATTCCCAGAATAGTACCAAAATCGAATTAATTCCCAGAATAGCACTGGTCAACGGGTCGGGTCGGGTCGGGTCAACGGGTCGGGTAAACGGGTCGTGACCGGTCAAACCGGTCAAAATCGGTTCAAAACCGGTTAAATCGGTCAAAACCGGTTTCCAGCGTTCACTCGCCTGCGGCGGCGCGTGTGGCGCATGCGACGTCCTCCGAATCTTTGACTGATCCACCTCCCCACGCGTCGCAGTCAACGGAGATCGAGGATGACACCGGCGGACTCGGAACGGCACAAGGAACACGATGGTGCGGGAGGTATCGTAAACGGAGCAACGATCGGCGATGAATTTAGGATTTTCTAGGCGATTGAGCTTAAAAAAAACGTCGATGCTTTGACTTGAAATTCACGACGTTTGGCAGCGTTTCGCTTCAATTAAATTGAAGGGTTTGTTCCTCGCTTGATGATGAACACGATGGTGGTTTTAAAATGACGATCGGAATTCGGACGGCGTCGGGATCGTCGTCGGAAGTTGAGGTTGGGAGAGGGAATTTGGGAGGAATTGGTTTCTGATTTTCAGAAACCAATTCACGTATATAACAACCCATACCTAACATTTTAGGGTAAATTCAAGGCTTGGTCTCTGAATTTTCTTTAACTCTAAAACAAACTTCAAGTTTTAAAAACTTACAATTTAGTCCCCAAAAATCCACCAATTTTCACAATTAAAACCTCAATTCCCAATTAAATATTATTTTGAAATTTTCGGGTTGTTACAATTCAATACGTATAATTTTACTATAATATTTTAAAAAAATTAACTTGGTATTATAGTGCTAATAAAATTATTAATGAATACCCACAAATTTTAATTCTTTAAATTCACCGTTTCTTCTTAAAAAACATTTTAAAAAACAATTTTTGTACTTGTACTTTTATTTTGTTATATTTTGTTTCAAAAAAAATATAAAAATAAAATGGTCAACAACTATTAACGATTTTATCAAGTTTATTCTTTGCTATATGGCAAATTTATTCATTCTATTTCTTTAAACAATTTTCTACAATTTTGATTTTTCTCTTTTTTTTATAACATCAATTTTAGTTAGAGGACAGGCATGATATATAAAAAAGAAAATGAAACGTGCATGGAAAAGTCTGAAACAGTTGCTTTCCATGAAGCGAAAAGGCCAAATTGATTTGCTTTAAATATGGAAATATACTTGAAGTCACTGTTTTTTTAAGAAAATTGATGTGATTTTTAACTATTTGTCTTTTTAGGTATAATTATCGGTATTTGATCTACTTATCGATTAATCCAAATAGGGTAGTGTAAAGGTAATGGCGACCCTCCCAAATCAGTTTCCTCCATTCGTAATTGTCAAGATTTGAACCTCTGACCTTACTTAAAAAATTTAATATCTCATCTCACTAGACCAACTAGTTGTTTATGTAACTATTTCACTTTAATGTCGTCTTTCAACTCAAAAAATAAATTTAATGTGATATTTTGACCAATACTTTTCGTTATTGACCAACGGCTCTGTTAATTCCTGATGACGTGGATGCTTTCTCAAATTTGTTACCAAGAGAATACTACTTGTGATTATTGGTAAAGACGAAAATAATCAATTTCCGATTACATGAATAGTTATTAAAAAGAAAATAATAAAATAACATAAACTTATGATTTTAATGACAAGATTTACATTAATTGTAACCCCTCATACAGATGCGGATATCCCGATCCGATCTGGAGTGTCACATTAGGGTCACCGGAGCGACCCACTGTAAAAATCTCGGAAAATTTAAAACTTAAATAAAAACATGTAACTCATAAAATGATTTACCAGTATGTAGAAATAAATCATATTTTCAGACTCAATTATAAAACAAAATACAATTACATGCCCCCTAATCACATGTACCATACTCTGCAAATAACGCCGGAAGAGCTCCCTTACTGAAATCGATAGATGCACTGGTACAATTCTTTTAGCCTGAAAAGATGAGTAATAGAGTGAGCTTCGAAAAGCTCAGTAATACAGAACTACCAGATGATGCTACATGACATGCAGATAAATGAGAAACCATAATTTCCTTATTGAATCATACGTATACCAGTGGGCGGAATAATTTGGGGTTCCCTTAGAAGTTCATCGAGTAGAAGCCATGAATCTCAGTTCATAAGAAACCTTTCATACTATCACGTTTTCATGAGGTCGAATAGGATGCCTAGTGTGTTCCATCAGTACGATAAAACCATAATAGGTACAATAATCAAATGATAGTTCAGTAAAATCCCATAAACCATACTGTAGTGGAGCTTTTTAAACTCTTATTTTAAAACCATCTTACAAAGAGTTAACCTAAGGGAACATCTTAGGGCCTGAGAGCCTACCCAAGATAGATTTCGGGGCCATGGGGCCTACCTAAGAACACATTTTAGGGCCGTAGGGCCTACCCGAGAATGATCTCAGGGCCGTAGAGCCTACCTAAGAGTCACATTAGGTCCATAAAAATTTTCTAGCTTGATTAGAGCTGTACTTTACAAATCTGTATCTCCAAGATACAATTTATACAATGATACAAATCCATAAGCCATCACCGTTAAGTCGGTGCATCCATAAAACAGTAACCATAGATTTCAGTGTACCACATGTTAAAACAATAAAACAAATTTTCAAAATATAAGGAACACACTAGAGAATCCAAATTTTTCCATATTCATTTTGTAGTTATCAATATGGATAACATGAACTTGTGCAATTTGATCGGATTCTAGGAATAAGATTTTATTGAAGAGAATCGATTTCTAACCGATCTAATCAGACATTTCATATTGATACTTTAGAATTCCACTAAATTTTCATGTACATCAGGAAAACGTTCAGGAACCTTTATACAGAATAATTCTAAATTCAGATTTACTGCGAGTGATTCCATTACCCAAACAATCAGGGGTATTTAGGAATATACTTTGAATTCATAGGATTTCAGCCCAATTGAACTAAATGAGGTATTCAGAATCTTTTCCTTCTGCGTTACTTACGTTTTCCAACATGACCGAAGTGATTTTAGATGAAAATATAGAATCGAAGATTCAAGTCATTTACAATCTATGACTATCGATCATATTATCAAACAACTCGAGTTACACAACTCTCAAACTGATGCATGTCAACAAGTCAATTCATTATCCTTCAAGTGTATACACTCTTTAATACCATAATGTAGATCCATAGATCATCCTCATAATCATCACTGAATAAATCTTCCAACGGTCTTTATTTCATTTCCACGTTTCAACAATATCAGGAAATACGGACGTACTTGATCCATGGCTCATAACCCATAAGGACAATTCATCATGTAAGTTCAATAGTGTTTCCAAACTCATCCAATCACCTATTTAATCCTCAGCCATTGATGTTACTTAGTTCGTTTAGTAAGCAAGTCTATCCCGATTACTTTAAAGTTTTCCAGAATAATTCAGACGTTTCTAAATTTCAAATACACGTTGTATTTCATTTCAGTTCAATTTATTCATATAATAAAGTCATTCTGGTATTCGTGTTGATTTGACTCACGTACCCACTTATTAGTACTATATGCACTCTAGAGTTGAGCTGAGCTAAGTACTTCCAGAATTATCATCGATCCAAATTTGAGAAGATGAACAAACATTCAAGTGGTACTTATATCATTCAGGTAATGATATAGCACTAACGTTGGTTGATCACTTAAGCTGTGTTCCATAACTTTTAAGAGTAGTAGTACATCTATGTTTATTTGGATTCCTTAATTAATCCAAGACATTTACTTATTCTAGGCCAATAGGGTATTTTGGTCATTTTGGTGCTCGACATTTTTCTATTCATTTCAAAGCTTGAGTATATCCATTCATTCCTGAGCTTGGTGACATTCTTGAGTCATTTCCATTCTAGGGGTATTTTGGTCATTTTACAAATCTAGAATATTTCAATCATTTCCTTCCGTTCGGTCTTATTATTTAATTCAAACTTATAATTTATGTCAGTCCCTTTTAACTATTCTAACAAAATATCACCATCGATAAATTATTATTCTTCACGTACTTACTCAAGTCGAAGATTTCCAAGTTAAATGCATTCTCAGATGTTACTAACGGATTATCAGAATTTTCCATACAAAAATAGGATCTCAATAATCAAATCAGTAATTTATCGGTTTAAAAACAAATTCTCATGTTACTTCCTCATTCAGAGTCAACTTGGACTATTTTTACCTCTCAAGGGCATTTTCGTAATTTCTTAATCAGATAATTTCGGTAGTAACTCTTAACGAAAATAATTATACTTTAGAGATCCAATGGTTAATTGTTTTCCCGAACATTCTTTGATCTCGAAATGATTCCTTAACAGACTTATAGTATCTTATACAAACCCTTTTAGGGTTAAAAACCAATTATCCAAATTTTCTAAGCAAAGCTAGCATTTCTTATACACATCTGTAATTATATCAGATCAATATGTATTTTCAGAGTTATTAACCAACTTCCAGGGACAATTCTTGTCATACTCAAACATAAGGGTATTTTCGTAATTTTACCATACCAGAGTATTCTCATAATTTCCCATCCAAGTACCTTTAACATTTAACATTTAAAATATAAGTTACAAATCCATGGCTGATTTCTTTATCACAAATCACACAACTTGTAATTTAATTCTAACATTCCCTCAATCTCTTATATTAATCATTCGATCCGAATTCAGTTATCGAATTTCTACCACATTCATATCGAGTGTATAAATTAATCAACTCCACAAAAGTGATCAACATTATCTTATTCATGCATTTACCAATATCAACATGTTCCATAAAGCATAAAGATGTAGTAAAGTATTACCTCGATTTTCATGCAATACTGATTGACCATAAAAATTCCATTCGAACGCCTTTGATCTTCAATTCAACTTCCAATAATTTCTCAGATACATATTAACATAGATTATATCAAAAACGAAGCTTAATTACGATAAACGGATTGAATCGGGTGATAAATCAGTGAAAATAGCTTACCGGGTTCGAATTTGGCGAAACGGACTTCGGATTTGGATTCAGGACAATGAAAGCATAAAATATGACTTTTCTGAAATTTGGAATTTTTGGTCAAAATCAAAGTCAACGGGTTTGACCGGCAATTTCAAGGCCTTCGGGTTCGAATTTCAAAAAATGGACTGCGGAATCGGATTTGGAACGTTGAAAAATGTCAGGATAGGTGTACTCGGTCAAAGTCAAAGGTCGTTTAATGCCCTGTCAAAGCCAATCAAAGTTTTGGTGAACATTGGTCAATGCCGGTCAACGGTTAACAGTCAATGGGTCGGGTCGGGTCAACGGGTCGGGTCAACGGGTCGGGTCGGGTCAACAGGTCGGGTCGGGTTGTGACCGGTCAAACCGGTCAACTCTGCTCCAAAACCGATCAAACTGATCATTTGGACCATCCCCACGCGCGGTGGCGGCGCGTGGGGGCACGTGGGGCCCCTTCCGGCTGCCTAAAAATCATGAAAAAATTCTTAAAAATTATTTTGAGCTATTCCGAGATACTTACAAATCTCGGTTCACAATTTTGAACGGCGGAGAGCTCGATTTCAATTAATCGGAAACTTTGACCGCTTCACCTCCTCACGCGCCGCCGTCGACGGAGACCAAGGATGACACCGGCGGACTCGGAACGATGCAAGGAACACGATGGTGCGAGAGGTGTCATAAACGGATACTCGGATCGTCGTGAATCGATGAAAAACCAATTGAAATCGAGTTATTACTGACGATACTTCCAACTGAAATTAACGATGAACGACGACGATTCACGATGAAAGGTTTGAGGGATTTTGTTCCTCGCTCGACAACGAACACGATGATAGTTTCGGCTCGTCGATCGGAGGTCGGACGACGAGTAGATCGGAGTTGAAAGAAGGGTTGAGAGGAAGAGGAAAACTGGAAACATACTGGAAATTGGGCACGGCAAATGAGGTTTATAATTCATCTCATAATAAAAATTGGTAAACCATGAGTTTAGTCACTAAACTTTCTACACTTCTTAAAACGGTCTACCAACTTTGAAATTTTACAATTTAATCCACTGTTTCTTTCAAAATACCAATTAAATCCACCACTTTATAATTTCTTAAATTTAACCCCTAAATTGGGGTGTTACATTAATATTAATCAATAATAATAAAACGTCGATTAAAGGATTATGTTAAATTCTTCTTTCAAAAAAAATATTATTATTAGAGAGAAAAAATGATTGAAAATGGAAAATACACCATCATCTTTGCTTCTTGTCCAATTCAAAAATCAACCTTGAAGATCCGGTAGATTCTTGATGATATCTCCCGGATCTTGCTTTCCCATTTTCTTCCATTCCCACCCTTTTAAACCCCCTCTTTCGCCTTCTTCCTTATCCACTTCCCCTTCTTTTTCTTCTTCTTCTTTGTCTAACAATCATGGGAATGGCTAGTCATTCTCAGTTCCATGTACTTGCCGTTGATGATAGTCTCATTGATAGAAAACTTATTGAAAGGCTTCTCAAGACCTCTTCTTATCAAGTTAATCCTTTTTTTTTGGGTAAAAACAATTCTTTAATTGAGAAACACAAGATGGGTTGAATTTGATGTTTGTGTTTTACAGTTACTGCAGTTGATTCTGGGAGTAAGGCTTTGGAGTTTCTTGGATTGAATGATATGAATGAAGATGAAGAAAGGAACTCGAGTGTTGCATCACATGATGAACAACAAGCGAGAGTGAATTTGATCATCACTGATTATTGCATGCCTGGAATGACAGGCTATGATCTCCTCAGAAAAATCAAACAATCTTCATCATTTAAGGATATACCTGTTGTTATCATGTCTTCTGAGAATATCCCATCAAGAATCAACAGGTTTGTAGTTTGTATAACATTTTTTTTCAAAGTTTGATAGTAGTAATAACTAAGAAAGTGACATGAATTTTATCAAAATCAGATGCTTGGAAGATGGAGCTGAAGAGTTTTTTTTAAAGCCAGTTCAATTATCAGATGTAACCAAGCTGAAGCCTCGTCTCATGAAAGGAATTACATCTAAAGAAACGAAATCAAACGTTAACAAAAGAAAGGGTATGGAAGAAATTCATTCCCCTGATAGAACAAGAGCCAGATACAAGGAATTGGAAGTTGTCTAATCTGTTATTTTCTCGGGAAAATTTTCTGGGTTTCTCTCTCTTTTATTTTACCTTTTGGTTTCTGGATACAAAGTGAGATGAACCAATTGTACTCAACTCTTTGATGTATACAAAATCATTGTATAGAATTTTGATTTCAGTATCAAAGGAGAGAAAGCTACATAGTTATGCTTTAGAGTTGTATACTTGTATGGATTATGGAATCTAAGCTTCCAAATGTAAATTACCAGAGCGAGAATTATAAACTCATTTTTGATGGTTGATTAACAGATTTTCTCCTCTGCCTCTGTCTTTGTATCACACTTTCCTATTTTTCGTTCAGTTTCTCAGTAAACAACCACTATTTGTACGCTCTGTAGAATGCAACAATAAGCAATAAGGGGAAAGCAAGAAAAATTCGAACAAGATTCATAGGGAACTTTCTCAACAAATGAGAAATGGTAAATTAGTATTGATAAAGCAGAGCCAAAGTCGTTCTACTTAACTGGATTACATCCCATGCGGGCTTAGAGAAAGCTACAAAGAACTATGATATGGAGCTTAACTCATTTTACTGATCAGGTCATTGATTTCATCTTCGCGATTTCCGGCATCTCGCCCTTCTTTATATGGAAGTTTCTTCCCCTGGATATTCATCTTCTGGCTTGAACAACCTCGTCGAAATGTGGACTGACATTTGCGATTGTGTATGATATCTTCTATGCATATGATGCCATATTTTCCCAATGTCAGACAAACAAGGAAATTTAGTTGGGAACATTACAAACCTTAGGACAAAGTTGAATTGGGAACTTCAACTGTAGACTCTGTTAATACCTGCTCGATGATGTTATTATCAGTCAGAGGATCTGCTTTCTTGTCACCCCTTGCATAACCTTTCTTGTAAACAAGATCCTTCACACTCTTAAGATTAGGGTATCTGCATAAAACAATTTTATTGTTGTAAAGGTTTTGTCTGGGAATGCTTCTCTAAACGAGCTTCTTCAACAAACTTCTCTAATGCAAAAGCATCGCTTTTCTAGCTTCTTGGTTTGAGTCAATAATCACCTTTTAAACATGAATTTTTTGCTGAAAATGAGTTGTTTGGGAATGCTTTAACGTTTGAAACAGAATTTTGAGCGAAAAGCACTTACATAAGCATTTTCAAACAACCCGGGTTACAAAACTTGAAGAAACAGATATAAAAGAAATATGAATTCTAACTCAATACACTACTGTATAACTTCATGCCATTGTAAATATAACGTAATCCATATAGCTAGCGTAAGATTCTAGTCTATGCTACTCAGAGTAGAGCGTGAGTGTTGGATGCTGGTATAATTACATGAAGAGTCCTCTGTGTTTATGCATCTTCTAAAGGATAGATGGTTGCAAAATTTATGACAGATAGCAAATTCCTCAACAGGCATCCTATATGAAGAAGTATCATGAAGCCTTTTTTTGTCAGGACGCACCACTAGGCTCTACCCATAATCCTCCTACTCCTAAACTATCCGAGATAAAAGCTTTAATTCCACCATGAATTAATAGAGAGTTCAACCTCAAAACATGTTATAAATCAAAATGTCTCTGATTGATAAGATTAAATAATATATCCAGTATTTGCTTGATAAAAGGTTCACAGAAAGCAGTGGCAGGTACCATCACAATGAAATCCCAATAGCAACTCACTTTGGATTCTAGATAGTTGATGACCAAGAACAATTTGGCGTGGCAAGTTCCAGAATTCTCTTCACGGAAATAAGGTGTATGTTGATTGCCAAGTGTGGACGCCTAACCTTAAACCCTAAATCGTAAAACGACCATACACATACACTACACTAGAGAATAGAAATCATCAACACACAAGGAGTAGCCCCTTATAATTTATGACTTCTCACATCAAATGATTTAGTATTTTACATTGACCGAAAAATATAATTCCAAAGAACAAAGGTTGCTTTGCTTTCGTACCCATAAGTGACATGACTCCACGCCTCCACCTTCTGAAGCATGTCTATTACACCCTTAGTTGCCTTCACAAAGACACCACTGAAAACTTTCCTCAATCTTAGTTTGTATAGGATCTTTCTTGTTTTTGGATGCATATCGTTTTTGCTGCAAAACAAAGAAAAAAATATAATAGCTGGAAACAAATTAAAGGAAATATTCTGAATAAGATTGAGGCAGAAAAGATATGGAACACCCTCCGACCGATATGGTGACCCGATCCAATCTGATGTGTCAAATTAGGTTTACCGAAGCGGCCCACGGTAAAAATACTTGAAAAATAAACTTTTTGATAGACCAGTTAAAAATCGTAAAACAATTTATAAATAAACACATGTTCATAAAATCATTCACATATCAAAACATAATTCAATCATACAGCATACCATAACTCAGTATAAAAACAAATGTGACCTACATGCCCCTTAATTACATCTGTACTGCAAGTGACACTAAAGGAACTCCCACTATCGATCGACAACTGCACAGGATCGATTCTTTAACCTGAAATGGTAAGTAATAGAGTGAGCTTTGGAAAGCTTAGTAATATAAAATTATCAGATGATGCTGAATGAAAGGAGGATATATGGTAAAACAAAAAACTTTCTTATTGATTCAGGAAACTATAAGTTTTCGTGATGAGCTAAGATTTATGTAATTAATTTTTCAGGTAATAGATAGGAAACCTACAGTCTAGAGGAAACATTCAGAGAGACGGATTTAGGAGATCTAAATATCATATCTAGTGTGTTCCCACAAAACCAGAATAAATGTAATCATAGTTTAAAAAAAATAGTAGTTTATTTTAGTAAAAAAATATTTTTAAACACTGTAATACCTTTTAACCGAATGTCGATATGCAATTCCCCAGAACTGCATTCATAAGGGCTTACCCTAAGCCCATTGGGCATAGGAGCCAAACTAAGGGAACATATTGGGTCCGTAAGGACTTACCCTAGTCGAAGCGTAGGAGCTACCTGAGGGGAGTACCTCAAATGAGATACCCTAAGGGATTGTCTTAGGGTCCATAAGGTCTTACCACTTGGCCTATTGGCCCATAAGCCCACCCAAGGGTCGACTTAGGTCCATAAGGAATTACCAGCTTGATCGGAGTTGAACTTACAAAACTCCATAATAGATCCAGAATGGTACCCTAGTATAAAATAAGTTAAATAGTAAACAATAATATCAGAATCAGGAGTCAGATGTATCTAGTATCAGAAATCAGAAACTAAGAGATCATAAACCATGTTTTTTATTTCAAAAATCATAGTCATACTTTTAAAATCAGAGAAAAAATTTATGTGCATAAGGAACACACTAGAGGATTCAAATATCTTTCCAAAGGCACACCTTGATTATCAGGAAGGGAAACACGAACTTCTACAAATCGATCAGATTTCATAAACGAGATTCCTACTAAAAGGGTTCAATTATAACGGATATAATCAGACATTCAGAAAATGATGCTTCAAGACCATTTAGGATTTCGGGCGAATAAAAAAGGTATTCAAGAACCTTACATCAGAATTATTTAATATTCAGATGCAATTGTAATGATTTCATTACTCGAGTTATTAGGGGTATTTTAGTCATTTTACCATCGATAGAAATTCTAATAATAGGACTAATGAGGATAACACAGTAAATTTGCAGCATTCCATACTTTTAATGATTCATCAGACTTTTAAATCCCATCAAACAAATCAAAGTTCAATAACACGATATTTACTGGTTATTTAGACAAAAACACTTCACGAATATTTATTTCTTGCGATCGACTGCATTATATACTTGAACATATCATCTTTACAAACCATCATTGAACCTAACTTGAGGAGGCAGACTTATATTCAGGTGGTATTCCTTTCCAATATTGTAATAGTCACAAAGAGGATTTATATACTTAGGTTGTACTCCAAAACCTTTAGGGGCGTTACAATATTTAATGCTTCATCAGGTCTTTCAGAACTTATCCACAAACATTTCCTTGATCCAGGTCATGAGGGCATTTAGTTCATTACAATACTCAAGGTTATCTTGGTCATTTCAGAGCTCGAGAGTATTTTATTCATTTGAGTACTTAGGTTATTTTGGTCATTTTCTTCGATTAAGTTGCATGTATTAACTCCAGTTTTTGGTCTTCGGGTGTTTAGTCTAAAAATTAGAAATTTCGAGTCTTTTACCCTCTCGGAGGTCAGAAACTGATTACTAAAATTATATAAACATTTAAAGATTTAACATGTGAGTCAGTAAGTTTATCGAGTCAAATATGGGTCCTCAGATCAATTCCACTATAAGGGTCAATTTGGGTCATTTTGATCTCACAAGGGTAATTTCATAATTTCTTATCAATCTTCTAGTCTCTTATACGAGTTATCCGAGTATTTTTCTGACAGATTATGAACTTAAACATATAATTCATGCTTATATCAGGCAAAGTATAAATTTCCATGTCATTACCACTATCAGAAGTAAGTCATGTCATATTTGTATCTCAAGGGCATTTTTGTTATTTCATAACCAATAATTTTAGGTATTAAAATCCTTTACAAGCACCACTTGAAAATTAATGTTTCGATATTAATTGCTTAATTAAACAATCACTAAGGTTAGGGTTTCCTACTGGTCTCCTAAATTTCAATAGCAATCATTCTGGTCTTAATCGATTTATCGTCATTTTACTGAAATCAGTATGGGTTTAGAATACTTAATATTTATTACGCCTCAAACATATTTATCTATACATCAACTAATTACCTATCATGTACCATAAAGCATGCAAAAATGTAGTAATGTATTACCTCGATTTTTGAGTCATATCGATCGACCATTTAAAGTCCATTCGATCTCTCTCGAACTTGAATTCAATGTCCCATAATATCTTGGATACAAAGCAAAATGAATTACGTTAGAAACAGAACTTAATCAGAAATGAATTGAGTCAAGAGATAAAATGCTGAAAAACAACTTACCGAATTCCAATTCGGCAAAACGGACTTCAAATTCGGACACAGGATGTCGGAAAACATAGAGTATGTGTTGAAAACATTTTGATATTTCGATATAACAAATTAAGATAAATGAATTTTAAGATTTTCTAAAAGATATTCTAAGTATATTCGAATATCAAAATATTACTCCAAATCTTTCAAATGCCATTTTTAATCCTTAATCAAGTGTAAAATTAATTTTTAATCTTAAAATAATTTCAAAACAATTTTACAAAGTATTTCAAACCGTTTCAAAGCCAAAAATTCCAGATTGTCTAAAGGGAACTGATTCCCCCCAAGGGGGTACCGATTCCCCCCCAAGGGAGTACCGATTCCCCCTGAATGGTTTGGATCCAAGAAAAACAGAATGCTCGGAGGGAACCGATTCCCCCTGTCTAACGGTCGAAATATTTGAATTTTACACTGCATGAACCGATTCCCCCCACTCTCCAAGCAGTTTTATTAATTGTTTTCACACAATAACGACTCTATTGACTCCACTAATGGTCCCCAACATTCAGAATCAATTGAAGAAGTTTATAAACAAGTTTAGAAGCCATTGATCAACAACAATTATCATGAATTGAGAGAGAATCAAAGAGAAAGCATCAAACTCATTGTTTGAGCACTTCAAGCCTATTTTTCATTCAATATTCATTGTTCTTTCAAGAACACCATTTGTGCTCTATTGTATTTATCCTTGAGTTTTCTTTCTTTGTTCTAGAATTGTGCAAACAATATACCTTATGAGGTTTTCCTTGTAAGTTTGCAAATTTGTGTATTTCTCTTTGAAAAAGAGTGTGCTCAAGAATTTGGGGTATAATTCTTGAGGGAGTTGTAAGGTTACTCTTTGTCCTCAAAAGAAAGAACAAATTAGTGAATTTGTTGGAAAATCCTTAGTTTGGATAACTAAGGTAGTGGACGTAGACTTTGGTTGAGAAAGTCGAACCACTCTAAATCGTTGTGCAAATATTTTCAATTTTCTACAAAAGCTTCCACCAAAATTTTTATTGCCAATTCACCCCCTCTTGGTCAATTCCATCGATCGATTAACTCAATAATTCGTATCAGAGATTAACTCATTTGAAGGTTTAACCACCTCTTGAGTAGATCTGGGAAGAGTTAAATCGATAAAGATGGTGTCCACTTCCGGTTCATTCTCCATGGAAGAATCCAGACCAATTAACGTGCCTCCACACTTCAATGGAACAAATTATCGTTGTTGGAAGAAGCTTATGATGATATTTATCCAAGCATTTGATATGGAAGCTTGGATGATGATCGAGAAAGAATATTCTTCTCCTACAAAGAATGCAAAGAAGTGGAGTGATCAAGAACGGAAGAAAGCTCAACAAAATACAAAGGCTATGCACATGTTGTGTTGTGCAATTGATCTTAATGTATATAAAGGAGTTTCTTCTTGTTCAAATGCCAAGGAGATGTGGGATAAGCTTAAGGAGATCTATATAGACAAGGAAGAAAAAGAACCAATAAAGGTGATGTCTCTATTAGCTCTCACAGAGCCAAAGGAATCTTCTAACTCAAATAGATTAAATTCAAAATCTTTTAATGAGTTACAAGATGCTTATGATGAATTATTTTCGGAGTTTGAGACCATGAACTCCAAATACAATAAATTGATTTCTAAATTGATTGCTAAAATTGATCTTCTTTTGAAAGCTAAAACAGACTTGGAAAATCAAAATGAAATGTTGAGAAATGAGTTAGAGCTTTCAAAAATAAAATCTGAAAACTTTGAAAAAGAAATTTTCAAATTAAACAAACTTCTTCTAGAAACGAAAATGGATTTTGAAAATCAAAATGAAATCTTGAAGAAGGATTTAGAGCTTTCAAAAATGAAATTTGAAAGTATTGAAAAAGAAAATTTCTATTTGAAAGTTAAGCTTGAATGTTTAACAAAAGAAAAAGATATCATTTTAAATAATTCATCTAGTTCAATAATGACAATATGTTCACATTGTCATTATCATGGTCATAAGGAACATACTTGTCCTTTAAAGAAAGGAAAACGATTTAAAATTAGACAAATATGGGTTCCAAAAGGAACAGAGGCATTGAAACTAATGTTCAAGGATCCAAAGCAATTTGGATACCAAAATCTACTTAAATGTCTCTTGTAGGTGTGTGGGAGCAATGGTGATGAAGATGATGATATTCAAGATGCTCTAGCCACACATGAAAAAGGGATGGGTAACCTCTAAACTTAATGTTTTTATTTTATTTGGTTGCTCATTTAGTTTATGCATGCATGAGATTTTAAATGTTGAATAATTCTAAATGATTATGTTTTATCTCATGTATGTTGAAAAATATTGTATGATGAACATAATAATTTTTGGTAATGTTTTATAAACTCTAGTTCATCATATTAATTTTTGGTCAAAATTGCTTTTGATATATCTTTAACAATTTATATCGATTTTTTAAGAACTTTGGTTTTTGCTAAATTTTGACCTTAAATTTTTCTTAATGTTTATGCATTTTTTTTGTTTTAATGCATAAAATTTTCAAAAACTTTATGCATATGCTTTTAATCTAGATAATCAACATTGCATAATGTTTTGTATGTGAATGGATTAAAGCATAATCCGATTAGATGAATTTGACAAAAGATACAATGTCTTATTTTTAAATTAAGTGTTTGCAAAATTGATTGACATTGCATCTACTTTGATTATGCTTGTTGGTCATAGAATAGGAAACATTTACATGGTGAATTTAGATTCTATCAATATGACTAATTTATGCCTAGTTGCTAAGGATGGTCATGATAGTTGGTTATGAAATAGGAGACTAGGACATGCTCGTATGAGTGTTTTGCAACGATTGATTCAAGGAGATTTAGTTAGAGGATTGCCAAAGCTAAAATTTGATAATGATAAAATATGTGATTCTTGTGCTAAAGGAAAATATAGAAAAGCTTCCTTTAAGTCCATTAATGATGTATCAACTAGTAGAGTATTACAATTGATCGATATAGATCTTTTTGGGCCATCTAGGACTACTAGCTTGGGTGGAAAACAATATGCATTTGTCTTGGTAGATGACTATTCTAGATATACTTGGGTTCTATTCTTAAGTGCTAAAGATGAAGCATTAGAAAAGTAATCCAAAACGAAAAAGGTTACTCTATAACTAGTGTTAGGAGTGATTATGAAACTGAATTTGAAAGTCTTGGATTTACTGAATTTTGTAATTCTAATGGTATTAGCCATAATTTTTTAGCACCTAGAACCCCTCAACAAAATGGAGTTGTTGAGAGGAAAAATCAAACTTTTGATTAGGCCTATTTTGAAGAAAACTCCATATGAACTTTTTAAAAATAAAAAACCTAACATTAGCTATTTTCATCTTTTTGGATGTAAATGTTTTATTTTAACAACGGTAAAGACAATCTTGATGCTAAAAGTGATGAAGGAATTTTTCTGGGTTATTCCTTAAATTCTAAAGCTTATCGGGTATTTAATAAAAGAACTTTAGTTGTAGAAGAGTCTATACATATTGTTTTCAATGATAATCCCCTTCCGAGGAAGGATTCTTGTGTGAATGATGATGTAGGCATTATAAAAAGAAATGACGTTGGACATGACGTTGGAGAACCATCATCAAAGGAAGAAATGAAAGATGAGGAAACTCAAGATCCTCTCGAGAATCCAACCATTGAAGAAAGAGAAGTCTCTTACCCAAGGGAATACAACTATGTCAAGGATGGTGAAATAATAGGTGATCCATTAAAAAAGGTAACAACTTGATCTTCTTTTAGAAATATTTGTATTTATGTTGCATTTATCTCATGCATAGAGCCTAAGAATACTAAAGAAGTATTAAATGACAAACATTGGATTATGGTAATGCAAGAAGAGTTAAATCAATTTAAGAGAAGTAAAGTATGTACATTAGTTGAAAGGCCTAGTAATAAATCTACTATAGGTACTAGATGGGTATTTAGGAATAAGCTTGATGAAAGTGGTAATATAGTAAGAAACAAGGCTAGACTTGTTGCTCAAGGCTATACTCAAGAAGAAGGCATAGACTATGATGAAACATATGCTCTCGTAGCTTGGATGGAAGCAATTAGAATGTTATTAGCATTTGCATGCTTCAATGAATTTAAATTATATCAAATGGATGTTAAAATTGCATTTTTAAATGGTTTTATAAAGGAAGAAGTTTATGTGAAACAACCTCCTGGTTTTGAAGATTTAAAATTCCCAAATCATGTTCTTAAATTGACAAAAGAGCTTTATGGTTTAAAACAAGCTCCTAGAGCTTGGTATGAAATATTGTCAAACGTTTTAATTGAAAAAGGTTTTTCAAAAGGGAAGGTTGACACTACATTATTTTTAAAGCATAAAGGTAAAGATTTATTTGTAGTTCAAATTTATGTTGATGATATAATATTTGGTTCTACTAATGATGTTCTTTGCCAAGAACTTTCTAAGCTAATGCAAAGTGAATTTGAGATGAGCATGATGAGGGAGCTCTCATTTTTCTTGGGACTCCAAATCAAGCAAAGAAAAGATGGTATCTTCATCAATCAAGCTAAGTACGTCAAAGATATGCTCAAGAAGTTGGGACTGGAAAATTGGAAACCTCATGACACTCCAATGAGCTCATCAACAAAGCTTGACATAGATGAATGAGGTAAATGTGTGGATTTTAAATTATATATGTCAATGATTGGCTCTTTTCTTTATCTAACTGTAAGTAGACCGGACATTATGTTTACTGTTTGCTTATGTGCTAGATTTCAATCATGCCCTAAGGAATCACATTTACTAGTTGTTAAGAGAATCTTTAGATACCTTAAGGACACTCCTAGTTTAGAACTTTGGTATCCTAGAGACTCTAGCTTTAGCTTGTATGCATTTTCTGATGCGGATTATGGAGCATGCAAATTAGATAGGAAAAGCACCTCCGGTACTTGCTAATTCCTTGGAAATATGTTGATTTCTTGGTTTTCAAAGAAAAAAAATTGTGTTGCATTATCTACCACTGAAGCGGAATACATTTCAGCTGGTAGTTGTTGTGCATAAATTTTATGGATGAAACAACAACTTTTGATTATGGAAATGAAGTAGGTATCATTCCTATCAAGTGTGACAATACTAGTGCTATTTTTCTCACTAAAAATCCCATCCAACACTTTAAAACTAAGCACATTGAAATAAGACATCACTTCATTAGAGACCATGTTGCTAAGGAAGATGTAGTTCTAGAATTTGTTGATACTTTGCACCAATTAGATAATATCTTTACAAAACCTTTAGACAAGGAAATATTTTGGACACTTAGGAGAGAATTAGGTTTAACTGACCTATCTTCACTTAGTGTTTAAAATAATTTTAGCACTTTTAAGAATAAATGAAAAATGCTTATAATAAATTTTGATTGCATTCTTTGCTATTAGTTGGGGGGAGTTTATGATTCTTTGTGAAAAATTGATTATATGTTCAAATAAATTTTAATGATAAATTTGATTGATTGAACATAGTTAATTTTTCGTAATATGAGTTGCCAATACCACTAGAGAAAATTAATTTAGAATTTTGAGTGTTTAAAATCAAATTTTAGCAGTTTTAGTACAGAGTGAATCGATACCCCCTTGAAGGGGAACCGATCCCCCCTTTGAATGGGAACTGATTCCCTCTTTTAGGGAATCGATACCCCCACGGGTTCTGGTTATTAAACGTCCAAAAAAACCTTTTCTCTCAGAACCCTCTCTTCTATCTTTCGTTCATCCTCTATTTCTCTCTAAATCTCCATTTTTGCCAAAATCATCAAATACAAGTCGGAATTAGATCTTTCTTCAACTTCTAATCCTTGCAAACAACATCACATTCTCATAAAATCCAAATTTTCAAGGTAATATTTCAAAATCCTCTATTTCATTGATTTTTTAACTTAGGACTAGTTTTGATTAGTTCTAAGATGAACATTACATTAGGCATTGGTTATATGATGATTTTACAACCAATTTCGTCAAAAACACTCAATTTTTCAAAATTATCTTTTAATTTTGAAAAAAAAAATCGAGAATTGTTATTTTAATTGATGTTTTTGATTCAATTATATTGTTTTCATAAAAACTATATGTATTATGATTTTCAAACATTATTTTCCAAATAGTTTTTCAAAACATTGCCCTTTAGGATTCGGTTTAGAGAACCTTGAAATATTGAGGACTCGTTTGAGTTTTGAGATTGATTATATTGTATACATGTGTTTAAATTTGCAGGTTACATATTCTATTCCAATTCTTAAACCATGTCAAATCCTAATCGACTTAGGACATTGTCTAGTCACTCAAGTCAAAACCGACCTCTTATTCCTCCACCCAATCTAAATAACCCAAATATGACCATTTTGAACTCTTGTTTCAACGTACCTGGTCGTAGACAAGATCTATATCACAGGTTTCATACTTGTTTTGAGTCATACAAAATCCGAGAAGAACATATCCCTTCGATCCAAGCTATAGAAGATATGGACTTCCAATATCTTCATACTCTTAAATCCTAGAAGTTTGATAAACTCTTTAAACTCAAACCTTTGGTTTATCATCAATTAGTCCGCATTTTTCTATTCCAATGTGGTATGTGTCCAAAACGAGCGTCAATCTGAACTTATAGGAATTCGATCCTATCTTTTAGGACAATTCATTTTTATTGACTCCGGTACAATCGCTACCCATTTTGGACTAGGTAACTCAGGTTTAATGAAAAAAAGACTGTGGATTCACCCTATAAGTCTAAGGATAGTGAGAGTGCCCTAAGAACTTATCGTGACAGATTCCTTCATTATATGATCCCTTGGTGGTTTAGATCATCCGGAGGTAGGTACTCCTCCCTTAGGAACATAGATATATGGTGGATATATTGTATCCAACATAAAAAGAAGATTAATCTGCCACAAATCATCTTTAGTGAGTTTCCATAAACACTATTCCTTCCAAGAATATAGAAACCTTGGTTTATGGTTGTCTCCTTAGTAATTTGTTTATCAAACTTGGTCTTATGGTCTCTTCTGATATTCCCATCCCTCTTCAAAACCAAATCAATCTTACTTCCTTGAAGAAAGCAAGATGGAAAAAGGATAAGGAAACGGGCCAATGGATTTATCATCCCGAACTCAGAACTTTGGATTGTGAAACATTTTGATGTTCATGGATTGTTTTATTATGGATGTCTGAATTTGTTGTATAATTGGATATTTGAACTTACATGCTTATATATTTGGTTTGGTTTTAACTTTCATTTTGAGCTTAATGTTTATTTTTGCATCATTTACGTATTAGTTGCATTATGACCAATTTTTGCCATTTCACATTATTTATGAATATTGAATTATGAAACTAATGGCTAACGTTTCTCTTGATTGTGATCTTAGCAGCTTACGCTATATTTATTTATAATCAATTGACTAAATGTTTTTCAAAAACTTGTTTAAAATCTTTTAAAGGTCTTTTTGATTTAACAAAAAGGGGGAGAAATGTTAAAGTATTTTTAAAGGGGATAAGTGTTAGAGTAAGGGGGAGTAATTTCAAAACTTAATTTCAAAATCTTAAAATTACTAAAATGTTTTGTTATATAAAAAAGGGGAGATTGTTGAAAACATTTTGATATTTCGATATAACAAATTAAGATAAATGAATTTTAAGATTTTCCAAAAGATTTTCTAAGTATATTCGATATAATTATTCGAATATCAAAATATTACTCCAAATCTTTCAAATGTCATTTTTAATCCTTACTCAAGTGTAAAATTAAGTTTTAATCTTAAAATAATTTCAAAACAATTTAACAAAGTATTTCGAACCGTTTCAAAGCCAAAAATTCCAGATTGTCCAGAGGGAACCGATTTCCCCCCAAGGGGGTACCGATTCCCCCTGAATGGTTTGGCTCCAAGAAAAACAGAATGCTTGGAGGGAACCGATTCCCCCCAAGGGGGTACCGATTTCCCCTGTCTAACGGTGGAAATATTTGAATTTTACACTGCATGAATCGATTCCCTATGGTAGGGAACCGATTCCCCCCACGCTCCAAGCTGTTTTATTAATTGTTTTCACACAATAACGACTCTATTGACTCCACTAATGATCCCCAACGTTCAGATTCAATTAAAGGAGTTTATAAACAAGTTTAGAAGCCATTGATCAACAACAATTATCAAGAATTGAGAGAGAATCAAAGAGAAAGCATCAAACTCATTGTTTGAGCACTTCAAGCCTATTTTTCATTCAATATTCATTGTGCTTTCAAGAACACCATTTGTACTCTATAGTATTTATCCTTGAGTGTTCTTTCTTTGTTCTAGAATTGTGCAAACAATCTACCTTGTGAGGTTTTCCTTGTAAGTTTGCAAATTTGTGTATTTCTCTTTGAAAAAGAGTGTGCTCAAGAATTTGGGGTATAATTCTTGAGGGAGTAGTAAGGTTACTCTTTGTCCTCAAAAGAAAGAACAAATTAGTGAATTTGTTGGAAAATCCTTAGTGTGGATAGCTAAGGTAGTGTACGTAGACTTTGGTTGAGAAAGTCGAACCACTCTAAATCATTGTGCAAATATTTTTAATTTTCTGCAAAAGCTTCACCAAAATTTTTATTGCCAATTCACCCCTCTTGACCAATTCCATCGATCGATTAACTCAACAGTATGACTTTTCAAAAAATTTGACTTTGTCAAAGTCAACTCTAAGCATGTCAACTCGGTCAAAGTTAACAGGTCAAACCGATTAAAGTTCACTCGGTTAGATCCAAGTTGACTCATACCAGTTTCTATATGATTCTCGACCGAATAAGCAGCCCCACACGTAAGGGTGGAGTATGACGCAACAGAAAGAATGTCCAATGTGTTCTGATAGCTAAGGTAGTGTACGTAGACTTTGGTTGAGAAAGTCGAACCACTCTAAATCATTGTGCAAATATTTTTAATTTTCTGCAAAAGCTTCACCAAAATTTTTATTGCCAATTCACCCCCTCTTGGCAAATTCCATCGATCGATTAACTCAACAGTATGACTTTTCAAAAAATTTGACTTTGTCAAAGTCAACTCTAAACATGTCAACTCGGTCAAAGTTAACAGGTCAAACCGATTAAAGTTCACTCGGTTAGATCCAAGTTGACTCATACCAGTTTCTATATGATTCTCAACCGAATAAGCAGCCCCACACGTAAGGGTGGAGCATGACGCAACAGAAAGAATGTCCAATGTGTTCTGATTGCACCACCTACACCAACTCGCCAAAATCGGTTCGAATCATCCCACAAATCTGGCCTAAAACCGAAAGAATAAACAAAACACGTGATCGAACAACTTACCCACCGACGACAGTAAAACAGCACCGGTGAGGAGGCAAGGCCGACTGGGTTTCGTTTGGAAAGAGGAGAGTACTTTAACGGTGGTAGCGGTGAGGTGAACGGATGGTCATAACGGCCGAAAATCGCAAAAATCAGTGACAAGTTTATAATTTTGTTTCTTTTGTTTATTCCATGACTTTCTATCAGCTCAAACAGAACAATCAAGCCACGGTCACAGAAGACTCAAATAGTGCCAATTATAAGTAATCCAGTAAGGAACTTGAAACTTGAATTCAAAGTTCAAGAGGTTGGATTTTGCAAACATGAAAATAAATGTCAAATCATATTATACTTGAACATTACATAAAAAAAATACTCGAAATCTTCAATAGGTTAATGAGTTGCTCAAGGTAGCATTATATGTACCAAATTAGGACTCAACCCATTGAGCTGACCCAAGCTCAAATTGTGAAATGTTTTTAAGCTCCAGCTTGACTTGAAATTTAATGTTTGAGCTCCATATTTTCCCAACTTTGGCTCATCTTTTCTTTTCCTTTTCTTCAATGCTACCTCTCATACGTACTGTTGAAAATTGATGTCTAACATGGCTTGAAGAGATGAGATTCGTTCTTCCCGGATTTTGTAAGACTCAAAGTATTGAAAAAATCTAAAGTAGAGATTTTGTCGACGACCGGGTTCATTAAAGCAAGAATTGCGAATGGTCATGTTTGGATCATCGGGATTAGGATTAAGAATTTGTTGGATAGGTGGAGGATTTGGAGGTGAGCTTGGAGGTTGGTTAGAACGACTAGAGGAAGCCCTAGAACGTTTATGAGACATGATTAAGGTAATCGGATTGGAAAGAATAATCTGTAGTTTTAAAACACATGTATGCAATATAATCAATCCCAAAACTCAATTGAGTCCTTAATATTTCAAGGTTCTCTAAAATAATCCTAATGGGCAAAGTTTTGAAAAACAATCGAAAAATTAAGTTTTGAAAATCAATATGTATAGTTTTCATAACAACATAGTTCAATCAAAACACAATAATTTGAGAAACAGTTTTTTTTTCGAAAATTTCAAATAATTTTGAAAAATTCTTGTGTTTTTGATGAAATTAGTTGTAAAATCTATGTTCTAAACACTAAACAATCAATGCCCGATATAATATTCAACCTAGAACTAATTAAAACTAGTTCTAAAATCAAAAATTAATAAAATAGAAGTTTTAGAAAAATACCTTGAAGAATTTCGGATTAGAGTGAGATTGGATGAAATTTGCACGATTTTTATGATTCCAACAGGTTTAGGAGATGATATTTGAAGTAATTCTGATTAAAAACGTTGTTTTTGATGAAATATGGAGATACGGTGAGAGTAGAGAGGAGAACAACGTGAGGAAGAAGAAGAGAGAGTTATATAAAATACTTTAACAAGTACGCCCTTCCTCTTCCGCCATAATCTGTGTTTACTACTGTTAAAGACCAAGACATGAGAAATTTAGCCAATAACTGATATTTACCCGCTTTTAGACTTATAATGGCATAATAAAAAATATATAAATGTTGCTTTATTAGGAGTTTCGCTATTATTAAAATTTATAAAATGATTTTTTGATCTAGGATATTATTTTGTTTAGTCTTTTGATAATTAAAACTTATAAATTAATCATTTAACTATCTATAAGTTCAAACTTGTCCTTTTTTTGTTAAAATTTAATAGTCGTCTGAACTGAACATTAATTTACTAATTAGGATATGATAAAATTTTATCTTAAAATTAAATCATGACACATATAACAAATGACACCATTCAATTCAATGATTTAATTTATTTTAATTTAAAATTAAGATCAAACTAATAAAATATATAAGTAACAATGACCAAATATGTAATTATATTAATTTTTTTAATTATCACATCACTTTGTAAATTAAATATTACTGATTAGTGACTTGATTGATAATACTTAAATAGTTAACTGGTATGACTAACAAAAATAAAAATTTGATGATTAAAATAAAAAAGAATAACAATTAAGTGATCATTGGTATAATTTACCGTTCTTTATGGTACCAAAAAAGTAAATAGTGTGATAATTAAATAATCAATGAAATTACTATACGTGACCTAAGTAAAATTAATTGAATGTATATTATACATATGAAAACAAACTTTTATTTAAAAATTTCAAATCATAAAAATTTCACAAAATATATCTATAGAAGAATAAAAAAATATATATAAAAGCAAATGCGTCAGACTTGATCGCCAACAATACATGTACTTGGCACTCACTTGGGTCTACGAACATCATTGTAAAAACAGAAGAGTTTGAAAGATAGAAAATTAAATCTACACTTGGTCATGCTTTCTAAAAAAAAATTAATTAAAAAAATTATTTTTACCATAAAATCAATGGCAAACGAATAAAAAAATAACACAAAATAAAAAACAATAATTTCAAACTAGCCGCAAAACCTAAAATTTCTAACTTTTCATTCTCAACTTTACAAAACCTAAAATTTCTAGCTTTCCATTTTTAACTTCGTATTTAAAAGCAAATTATAATTTTACCCTTACTAATACATTCCACTCAATTATGTAGTTAGATTTTAAATTACACTTTTAAAGATCACTTTTTAAAAGTTTTTCTACAGTACTTTTAAAGGCCCTTAATCCCACTTCAACTTTTTTAAATCCACTTGATACGAAGTTTAGATCCACCACTACTTGCCAACTACATTAACCACATCAATAGGGATGAGGTTGAGGTTTCATGATTTGGCAAGCCAAGCAAATTAATAAAATGTGCAATGCAAGTATTGTTCATCCAGACAGATGATAAATATAGCAATAAGTAATCATATATAGCAGTAAAGGCACCATTATACACCCAAAATAATTGACCTAATACATACACATCCTACAACAGATACTACATGTTGAACAAATTATCCTATTTCTGTCTGCAAACACCATATACCAGGAAGAAAGGTATATCTCTACAACAATTCAGTTGGGTTAACTTAACCATGATTGGCCAAAGGTATCATATTTGCAGAACTGTAACAGCAAACATCATCATGGCGTTGAACTGAAGATGGTGCTCCAAATCATGCATCTCCTACCCTTAGACAATGTCAGTCCTATAAGTTGTTGAAGGTACAGCTATCAGTTCAAAGTTCAAATATGTGTCTTCTACACCAACATTTAACATTGTCCATATGTCAAGGCTGCAAAATTTTTCTAGGTAAATACGAAATCTAAGATTAGCAAAACAGATTAATTTCTTTTTGATTGGAACTGACATGCATACAAGGAACAAAATGTTGGTGTATTAGCAAAAAAACAGTTCTTTTGGGTAATAGAAGCAATGTAAACCAAGAAAGTTAAAGGGTTGAAATAGTAGGACAAAATAATATCATCGTACAAACCTCAGGATACTGAATTTCTATGCACAAAGCTAAGTCGAGCCAAATAATTACTCTCAGCAAAATCATGTAGTGTCCGACAAGGGCGTGAACCCTCATGACCAAGTCTCTGGGACTCTTCTTTCAAAATCTCCCTACATGCATCAACATCCTGGAAAGAAGATGTTATGAAAGATTGAATTGAATTTAGGAAGGAAATTAGATAAGAGGAATGTAAATGTATAAAAGTCAATGATCCTCACAAAAGGCTAAAAGACATCAGGTAATTCAGATATAGATGATCCTTCAGATAAAACTTTTAGGAAAAAAATACAACCAGCGAAATCAATCTAACGAGTTCCCAACTGGTAGAAAAGCCATGGACTCTGTCATGCACCCACCCAGCCAAACACAAGAAATGTCAACTTAGCTGGGGACGGGTTGAATATCTACAATAATGTTATGGCAAATTATCAAGTCATTGTCTCGAAAACAGAAGCTTGGCCAAGAGGCATACCTGTAAGAATTCCATCATTTGTTCTTCAATTGTACCACGCATGGCTAAAGTCTCCACATGAATTGGACGAATAGCACCCATCCGATGGGCACGGCTAATGACTTGTTCCTCCATGCTGATAAGGTTTCAACCGGTAAACATTGGCATCAGTTGATAATTAAGTGTGTGTGTGTGCACGCTATTTTTAACAAAAGAATGGATATAAAAGCCACTAGGCTTAATGGCAACGAAGAGCTCAGGGCTCAAGCCACAAAAGTGGACCACAAGTGCACTACACGTCAATCTTTAGATATTGGTTTCTGAAATACTGTAATCCTCGGTGAGCTTGGAGACAGACTATGCCTAGTGTGGCACGCAGAATATAGCATATATTCAAGGTGTTTTGTTAGCAAGATGGTCAATGTTTGATCCATATTAACAGTGAATGATGGGATACAACCAGCCTCTCCATTGTTATTACCCTCAGTGAGGGGGTTAGTCTGTGGTTTAACCACTTCACCAAGCACACACTTGCGACCTTAACAGCCGGCAACAAATGCCTTTCTACAATCTCTGTGCAAGCTTGTCCAGCCACTGGTTCCCTAGTGGTTAGTGGCAATGGTCATGCCCGAAAGGGTTACCGCTGCTGACCGTTATTACTTAAAAAAAAATACTAAAATGATGCAGGAAAAAAAAATTAATGCCTAAGCTTTGATGTTAGATCTGAGAATTGGAACACCGGCGCTTTTATCTTTCACTTGGAAACAAAACAGCATTAGCAGCAAAGTCTACAACCTTTTGCAGGGAACTGATGAGATAAAATATCTTATTTTCCAGAATCCTAACCAAAAATAAATTTTAGGATACAAGTTAGTTAAAATTACCTTCTGTCCCAAATAGGCTCCATTAAAAATACATGAGTAACAAAACTCAAATCAAGCCCCAATGCAGCACTCCCATCCATCAAGAGAGCCATGCAACTATCATCATACTGGAATGTGGTCAGTGACTTCATCTGCAAAAATGGAAATTAAAACTCAAGGATTGCACGAATAGGGGGGGGGGGGAATAGAAATTAACGGCTAGAGAAAAGAAGTACCTTGTTGCTAGAATGCATTGGACTATACATTCCAACAAACTTGATATCAGCACAATTCAGCTGCCAAAATAAAAAAAGGTAATCAGCCTACCACTTTTAAAGGAAAATAAAAAAAAGTGCACTTCTGTGTAGGTAAAGTCAAACTACATATACCTGCTGCTCAATAACATGTATATGCTCAAGAAATTGAGAAAATATTAGAACTTTCTCCGGAAGCATCTTGTATGACTCATTGCCCGGTCTAGAGAAATTCAGCAGCAAAGGCACATCCATAGCAATCCTCTGTGAAGGCCAAAGTAACTTATCAATGTTCTTTCCCTCATCATCTTCATCCACAGAGGAATTGACCTCTTTATTAACCTCCTGCAATGCTTTCAGCCTCTCCACAAGATAAGCAACTTTACTACTAGAGGTTGATTGCCAATCAGGATTCCAATCATCCTAATAACCAGAAAAAGGAATGTCTATTTTGTAGGATTTATATAGCATAAAATTAAAACCTACATAATAAAATGATTAAATCAAGAATTAACCTACCTGTTTATATGAAGGTTGTAACTCAATAAGATCTTTTGGGACAGGCCACTTGGGATTTGGATTTTCCGGGCGTGCTAATGTTTCAGGAGTCTGCATCTCATATAAGTGACCACAGCCAGATAACGTACACATTTCACTATCTAAACCAACACAATCAAGGCACAAAAGATGCCTACATGGGGTAACAATTGGTAGACGGCACCATTCATTGCATCTATATCAGAAGAAATAAAATAAACCTTAATCTGATCATATGATAGGAAATGGTTTAAACAAAGCGACAAAGAAACTCAAAAACAAATTACTACCTCTGACAATTACCACCATAAAGGAGGTTATATTTAATTAAAGCATATTCTTCTGAAAGAGGATCCAGACCATTTTCAACTAAAATGTCCATTGTTTCTTGAATATCTTCACCAGCTTCTGTTACTTTTATATGCCCAGCCACACAACAAGATAGCCTGACATTTCTAATTGTTGTGCTCCGAAACTTCCACTGCTTTGGATTTAATAAACTTTCAACATGAGAAGGGTCATTCCAGTCGGCCATTAGAATATTTCGCCTCACTGTAACCACCAATTCATTATAACTTCTTGCATGTTCATCAGTGAAATTGACAAATGTCACCTTCTTAATGCATGGAGGAATATTCTGCAAATCTATCTTTCTTGCACTAATCATGCATCTATGGAGCAGCTGCAATAAACGTGATCGACCCTCTTCCATTTTGGCTTCAAATGGTCTAAGAATGCCAGCTTCCCATGACTTTCGGTTCTGACCATAAGCTTCTTCATGAAGGAACTTGAGTAATGGTTGGAGATGAGACAGTTGACTATTGGGTGTGTTAGGAGTGGGTGTTCCTGTCAGTAACCAACGACTACAAGAAGTCAATGAAATAGCCATTTGCAATTTGTTGGTTAAATTAAGACTTGAGCCAAGGGTGTGCCCTTCATCTAAGATGACCCTAAGCCAATGCACTTGCATCAGTGCACTTCTCTTACAGGGGCCCCACTCTGCACTTAAACGGTGAAATGTAGTGATAACAATATCGTAGTCCCAAGCCAGATTGTGAACAGGAGGCTTTCTATGATCAGTCCAGACATAAAGCTGTAACTGACCTGGCCTTACATGTTTCTGGATTTGTGTTTTCCAATGATCAACTAGATTTGCTGGAACAACAACTAATGTTGCTCTTGACAAATATAACCTGACAGAGTCTAATGGCTCACATAGAGCAAGTCTGAGTGCAGCCACATCAAATGCCAAGTTCTCAAGAGTCTTTGGATAATACCACCTGCTAATTCCCTTTTCTACCCTCTTTATAAGACCAAATGCTTGAAACATCTTATGGAACCCAAGTGCATCTCCTGCAACACCACTGCCCAATATTGGACTTGACAAACCAACTGTCTCCATTTCAGAAAGCCTATCTGGAGAAAGCTTAGATAGCCAAAGTATGGCTTTCTTTGTTTTCAAATTTATCACAGCATAGTGCTCCTTAAGAACACTGATGAAAAAGGATACATTCTCCTCCTTTCCTCCAGCTGTTCCTTTGGTGAAAAATCCTGGTAGGTATGTTATAGAACCATGAGCATCCCATGCTTCTTCAGGATCAGTACAGTTCTGACGTGCAAGGTCAGTGTTCATGCTACAAAACCATGCTACCTTAGCATTAGTTAAACTTGAGCCTACAAGTTTCCTCCACTTGTGACAGGCATCACACTGAACCCAAGTTTCAGTACACATAGCACTATCAGCAGTGCCCTTCCCAGGTCTCTTGCAACCATCTGAAACTCCAAAGGATAAATCAACTTGCTTTTCCCTGCAAATGTGTCTTGATCCATTCCTTTTTGATGTGTTCTTCTCAACTGTTTTTCTGTTACAAGAACCAGACAGCCCACCATATGAATACAGAAGATTTTTCCTGATGTGCCTCAAATTTCTTGAGGATCGAAGTGCCCAAGTTACTGGCTCAGAGACTTGAGTCGATGGTGATTTTGTTCTTCTACCAGAACAAGAATCGTCAAATTCTGCACTTCTCTCACCTGGATTCATCAGCTTGGCCCTTTTAGGTAAAGGGTGGTTTATGTCCTCCATGAGACAAGACTCCCCTAAAGATGATAGCCCCCTGAGAGCATTCGGACTTGTAGTCCTCTTCCCCAAAGACATACTTCTGGTAAATTTATCACCAATAAGCTCATAATAACCACATTTATCATTACCATTGTGTGTGCACCAAATTATCTGAACACCCTCCGGTGGATCAGCCATTGTTCCTTGTGTTTTCAGAATTAGTGATAGGGTAGTTATAGTCTTTCCCAGGCCAGGTTCATCACAGAACATTCCTCCATGAAAATCTCTAATAGTGGGAGCTGTGCCAGTAACTATACTGCCAGTAACACTATTAACATAGAAAGAAAACCCATCTTCTGTTGAAAATTCCATGTACAAAGGATGAAGCAAAACCTCAGCATTTCGCTCACGTTTTAACATCCATTCAACAGCTGACTGCTGATGAGGGAAAAGTCTAAGTTTCATGCATGGCATTATCAATGCAGTCAAAGACCTTAGATGTTGACAAGTCGCTGCTATCCTGGTAAGATCCCTCGGACCAAGTGCAGCTAGAATATTCATCAGAATATCATCAGTTATGTCCCAAAGGCCAGAATTTTGACTATCATCAGCTGGTTGTATTCTAGAAGAATGAGTCATTCCCTTATTTGTTACACTAGGCAAGCTCTTGAAAATGTCATGAAGCTCAAATAGCCTTTTCTTCAAAGGGTCAATATCATTACAATGCAACTTGCATCCTAGAACATGACAATCAAAAACATTCCAGATGCTCCTTGCATTTCCAAGAGCATCTTGACCGATCTCTGTACCATTAGTGAGCATCAAATTTCTCTCCTTCCAATCACAGCTGACAAACCAAACTACACTTTAGAGGCAAAATTTTGACAAAGCAATGCAAATATAAAGGGAAAATAATCTATTTAAATGATAAAATCTCAAACTAAAACTTAGTATTTTTTAACATGAAAATACAGCTAGTTTGTTGAGGAAGCTTGTAAATAAGAGAGTAATAGTTATGACCAATAGGAAACAACCCAATTAGCTGTGTTCTACAAAGTAGAATGCAAAAAGGTTTTCCATTCAAGAATTTTTAGAAGTAATAAATTTAAAACAATGTAAACTACCATACTATATATCAGTCAGTTCATATCCACTACTCTTTAGCAGCAGATTGGTCTAATATGAATGTCTCAGCTAACCAATAGAAAAGATGAAGGGCGTGGCATTTTTAATTCAAAGGTGCACAGATAGCTAACAATCAAGAATGTAAGGGCAACAAAATAACCCCAATTACTAAATAAATAAAAATCAGCAGAAGCTAAGAAAATATCATCTTTAGGACCGATGAATGATGAAAAAATAGTTTTATTTAAACTCGGAGTAGCATGTATCAGCATCACCATTGTTTTCCAATTCCTTCTCATACTTGCTCAATCAAATTTTACTTCAAAAACTGTATACACCACCTTTACCCCATCACATTACATACATCCTAATGTTGCCCTAAGCGCATAACAGAATTATTTTCCCTATAGTTTCAAAACTTCCCACAATAATATATGGCTGATCTTCTTCTAGCCTAGGTTGTTGCTCTTTACTAGTTTGCTTATTAAACATAGTTAAATTGCGCTTCAAAGTCAAAATTGAATTGCCCCGCTTGATTAAAATGATTAAACAAGCTTAAATATACCTCAGTACTTAATCATAATAAATCATGCACGGAATTTAATGTTTAATGATTAAGAAAATACTTTCTAATTTTTTTAAACTAAGCTTAACAGCATACACACGAAAACGTTACAACTAATTATCGAACTGGTATATAAAAATTGCAAAAGCTTTACCTCAAATGCCTAAACAATGAACCGGCAACGGAACCGGAACGGGGAAACTGCCAACCGGCCCACAACTCAACTGGCAAATAAACATCCACGAGAACCACCGCCCTAACCTCCTCCCAGCCGTCCTCCACTCTGAGAAGCCGTGCCTGGATCTTGAGGCACTTATGAGCAACCAACACATGAATCTGATTCACCACACTGATGCTCCCATGAACCATCCCAATCTTCTTCCTCCCTTTCCTCCTGGAATTCCCCGCATTGTCGCGATACGAAACGGAAGCGTTTCGAACTGGGGAGAAAAGCAGGCCGTTTTGGCACCGGAAGCAAACGGCGTTGTCGTCGTCGGTGGTGAGGAGGCAGGGAGCGGATAAGGGAGCCGTGGAGGGAATGGATTGAGGGGGGAGCGTTAGAACCGTAAGAAGGTAACCGCAGAGCTTGTGATCTGCTAGGGTTTCGTCCATAGATTCATTCACGATTTCTTCTCCTTTGAGGTAATTAATTTGTGTAGACGGTCGACGGAAGATTGACGGAGAAGCTCTGGTGGGCGGTTTTTAAGAGAGAGCCGTTTATTTTTTAAGATTGGATTGGGGTGAGGTTACTGTGGGCTCCACCCTTTTTAGGGTTTCATTACGGTGTTTTATGATGTACGGGTTTAATTGTTGTGGGCCGTTCGATTGGATGATAAAAAACATGGTACTTAGCTCCATCTGTTTAATTGTTGCTTCTTCCGGACAATGGTTTCTCAGTAATATGGTGAGCATCAGTTCTGTGGATTATCCCTGATTTGGAATTAGTTTGATTCAAATATATTAAGGCCCGTTTGGATCAATGATTTTATTATTCCTCTCAGGAATATTTTTTTCCTGTTTAATATACCCATGTTTGGATAGACAAGATTCTCAAGTGAGGTTAATATCACAATACCAATATTAAAATTTTGTGGGTTTATTCCGGGAATGTTATTCTCATATGTGTCTTAGGTATATTTTTATTCTCGGGCTTAAGGGCTAAAATATCCTTCTTGTCCTTGTGAGTTTGCCTCTGCGATATCTTCTTCTCCCGTGAGCTTGCCTGCGAAAAATTCGTTGTTTTTCCAATGAGATTCTGCTAGTAAGATTTTTCTCCACTCCCTTTCATTTATTTTGCTTTCCCCAACTTGTTCCTTATAAGGACTTCCGTCCTTCTCACTTCCCTGCCTTTTTCTATTCAATTTTTTTTGTTATTCTCATCTCTGTGTTTCTATTCTTCTCATCTCTGTGTTTGGCAATTGCAGAACATTGATTCTGGAGTTGGAATTAATTTCATATTCATAACACAATAGATTTCAATCTTCCACCATTCAAGAAATTAACGGATCTTTCTTCATTTCTATATTTCCATTTTCTATGATTTTATTGGTTGATTGTATAGAATATGGTTAGGGTACTGTTTTTCTTTTTTCTTTTTTCTTCTAGGGTTTAGGGTTTAGTTTGTGCAATTGGTGAAATGCAAGTTTGATTCAGTTGTTGTTCTTACCATTTTATTTGCATACATGATAGTTTGCTGAACTTTTTCAGTTTTTGTTTTCTAGATTGGTTTATTCAAACACCTAGAAGTCACATGGAAACTGGAGGATCGTTGGCACAGGCAATAAGAAAGCCAACGCTTATGCCAAAGGCTATTATACACCAAAAGTTTGGGAGTAAAGCTTCTTATTCGGTAGAGGAAGTAGAGGAACCTACTCAAATGGATGCCCAGGATTGGCAATCCTTCAGAAGGGGCCTTGCCTTTATCGTTGTACCTTGGAGCTTTCAGATTTTACTATTGTGTCTGAGTCCTTTAAGAAAAAGAAAGACATTGAGCAGTCTACTGCTCAGATGGTGTTGGAAAAGGTTTACATCACCTTGTTCACCATATCGATTACGTTATAATTATAGTTTGATAGGCATTTGAGTAGCAGCATTTTTTGTTTTATTGAGTTTTGGTGATAGGTTGTGGAATATATAGTGAAACTCAATAGAGAAAAAACCTTAACTTTTCTATTTGGAACAGTTAAATAGGTGTTCCTTGGTTGCTAGTGTTACAAGTTTGTAGCTTGAAAGCCATTAGTTTGAAGTAAGCTTTTCTTGATGAAAAGTTTGATAATATTTTGAGTTAATTTCAGAACTTATATATATACATATTTTGCTTGAACTATGTGAACTTTCTTACTTGGGCTCTTGAAGTTTAAAATTGTACAATAAGGTAAATAAACATAAGGCATGATTCTTATTATTTTGGAATTTTTTTTTACTAACTCTTCCAGATGTATCTCAAAAGAAAATTGCAATTGATGCACCTTTTATGTTAGACCATCTTTTTGTTAATTCTTTCTAAACTTTCTGTTGCACATATATTTAAAATTAATTAGGTTAATACCATTTTCTATTTGTAGCCATGTAAATGATTGTTAGCAGATGCAATATCCTGTTGTTGATGTTTTTTTTCTTCTTTTGTCTGAATATTTTTCTTCATGACTGAATCCTTTTATATTTAAAATTAATTAGGCTAATGTCATTATATGTTTGTAACTGTGTAAATGGTTGTTAGCGGATGCAATATCCTGTTGTTGGTTTTGTTTTTCCGTTCTTTTTTCAGAGTATGTTCCTTCAAGTCTGAATTCTTTTTGGAGTCCTTTGAACCTTGATGCTGACCTTCCTGACCTTACCATTGAACTCTTTATTCATTAGAGGTTGCTATTATATTGTCATCATATTAAGCTTTGATATATTATCTACTTTCTCTAATAATAGTACTTTAGATTTCTCCTTCATCCTCATCTAGTTCTGCTTTCATTTTCAAATAAATATCTCAAAACTTTTTCCTAGTAATGCAAGGATTTGTTACTACTCAAGCTTGACTTTGCACTGTGGAAGCTTGTAACCAAATTTCCTGCAAGGAACATAGGAACTTGTTTGAGTATCTCAATTTAACTTTCATAGCTTTTGGAGTTGACATTTAACTCGTACACATATAACTCTACACTTTTGCACAATCTCATAAGTAGTTAATTTGTTAAGCTACTTTTAAGAGTGCTAATGTTAAGGTACAATGTCATCGTATTGTATGCATTACAATTTTGAGACCCTTGTTATGTATCTTTGAGTTTATAATAACTTTGGGATATATAAGTCTATATGTGGATGTAACAGGTTATCTTTTTCTTTTTAAGAATGAATATGTGAACTGAAGAGTAATCTTTTTTTTTTCTGTTTGCATGAAACTTAAATTAAACATACAAAGTTGGCTTTGTAGTTATCAAACAATTGTACAGACTCACATTATGCAGTTTCATGCTGTAATGTTAACTTATGATGTGCTTCTCTCAACTCTCTTAACTTTTCTATAATATTTTGTTCAATGTGTTATGTTTCCACCCTGTATGTTTAACCTTCATATTTTATAATCTGTATTTTGTAAAATACTTTTCGAAATCTTTGTATAGTGTATACACAAATTCATTTCATTATGCATGCATGACCTAACATGTAAATAACATTCCAATTTGTATAATATTTAGAGCATTCACTTCAAATAAATTTAAAGGCATCAATGTAGGGAAATTTGGAAGCTATTTTGTGTGGAAAATATTACCCAACGGAATCATCGTCATGGTCGATTTAATATCATAGTGAAAGTTAAAAATCCCTAAATTGAACATGATATATTTTTATATAAATTATGTTGAAGTAAAATTTTAATATATTTTTTAAATAAATTATGTAAAATTTAATATTAATTAAAATTAAAATTATACATGATATATTTAAATAATAAAATAATATATTATCGATGATTTTTTATATAAATAATTTTTATTTAAATATATTATCGATGATTTTTTATATAAATAATTTTTATTTAAATATATTATCGATGAATTTTTATATAAATAATTTTTATTTAAATAATTAGAATTTCACACCTTAAATAATATAGAACAAGGTCAATTTGGTAAAATATACATTCCAATAATCTTTTATTCCTTCAACCAAACACGATAATCTTACATTCCTGCCAAACCAACCAAACACAGTAACGTAACATTCTCAGTAATCCTATTCCCTGGTAATCTTTTATTCCCACTGGTAATCTTACATTCCGTGAACCAAACGCACCCTTACTAACATCAGTAGTGGATTAAGCACCGGTTGGTATTTTTTTAAAAAAATTGATTTTAAAAGTGTTGTAAAAATGGATTTTTAAAAATATTATTCAAAAATATAATTTATAATTTAATTATCTAGGTTTATTATTAAAAAATAAGTTTAAAATAAAAAAATATTTATTATAGGCATTATATTGTAAATTTAAAATATAACATTAAATTATATTTATAGTTATATATGAATTATATTAATTTAAATTACGATAAATTTTTTAAAAAAATATTATTATATATATATTATATCAATTTAAATTATAATATATGTATAAAAGTATAAATAAAAGTATAATTATATTATAAATATATTTTATATAACTCACTATTAATGTTTTAATATAAATCATGAACTTTATTTATTTATAAATAAATTATTGAAAGTAATAAATTGTTTTTAACGATGTTTGTATTAAATTATTAAAATAAAATATAAATACATGATTTAGTAGCCCTTGTATTAATAAGGGTAAAAATATAAATTTGATTTTAAATGCATAGTTTGAATTAAAAAAAGCTAGAAATTTTAGCTTTTGCGATTGGTTTAAAACCACCGTTTCCACCATTTTTTTTTTAAAATTTACCGGTTGGGTATTAGTTTCGTGGTCAAAATAAGCTTTTAGCTAAAAGTATTTTTAGACAGGATTATCAAATGGGGCCTAATTTAAAGTTAATTTGTAACTGTTTTTAATCTAAATGTTATAATGTTCAATCTAAAATTTTGTAAAATTTATAATAATTTTGGTCATATTCGAAAATATAATATTGTGACAGGTTTTAATTTGAAATACTACATGTCCAACCTAAAATGTCATATAATTTATAATAATTTTGGTTACAACAAAAAATATCTTAATGTAACTTTTTAAGTTGCAATGGAGTAATTATATAATTTACATAATTTGTTATGGAGAATGTAAGGGCCTGTTTGGTTATTAAAAAAATATGTTTATTTTCTATTTTTATTTTTAGAAAAAACTTTTCAATTTTTTTAAAATTCAAAAACATGTTTAGTTAATATAAATGAAAAATTGAATTCAAAACTAAAATAGTAAAAATATATTTGATATCTATTTTTTAAAAATAGAAATAAAAAAAATAGTTATTAAATAATTAAATTATATTATAATTATTAAAAAAAATATTACATAAATTTAACATATGAATTATACAAATATAAAACAATAAAGTTGATAAGAAATTCTATAATATAAAATTTATTTTAATTTTAAAAATACATAAAAATATTGTTATAAGTAATATCACACAAAAGAGTCATTGACATAAAAAATATGTTTAGTAGCAACTGATACCCTAAATATTTTGAGAAAAATAATTAGTGTAGTCCTTAAACTTTTTTTACTTCAAATGTGATTGTTAAAATTGGAAAAAAATTAATCAAACCCTTTGAACAACAAAATCAAACATTGACTATCACGACGCTTACATGACAGTTCACAAATTTGAAAATCTATAATATTGATGTGATAGTTCACGATATTGTTGTGACAATACTCGATGAATGATGATGTGGTAGATGAACTTAATTGATTATTTTAGAAAGTTTGAGGACTTATTAATTTTTTAAAAATTAAAAAAATTATTTAAATTAAAAATATAAAATATAAACAATTATTAAGATATTCAATAAATTAAATATAAATATACTATAAAATTAAATTATCAAAATAAAAAATTAATTTAAGGATTATATTGAGTGTAAAAAAAGTTTAGGGACCATATTGACTTTTTTACAAAAGTTTGAGGGCTTTAGATACCATTAAATCAAAAAATTATTGTTAGAATGATTTAAACATGTGTAAGTTAAGTTAAAAATATAAATATAATGTTTCCTTATTTTTTGAATTTCCAAAAACAATTTTAATAAAAATAGTGAAAACATCTTTTTTATGTTTTCATATTTTCACTTATTTTTGTTTTCATTTTTTAGAAATCATTTTTCAATTTTACAACCAAACATGTTTTCTTCAACGTTTTCTATGTTCTATGAAAATGAAAATAGCCTATATTTTCTAAAACCAAATGTACCCTAATATTTTCGATTTCAACCTAAAATGCTACATTATCCGATCTAAAAAGTCACATTCTTAGTAATTTATGTCAAATTTTAGCCCTAGAATTACAAGATGCATTTTAGATTCTTCCTAAAAGAGTTTGTTCTTTCCTTTAGAAGTTCCAGATTCATGTTGTTGTGTCTATGTAATATACGTTCATCATCATTGACTATTTTTTTAACTAATATGATATTATAATTATTTCATATCATTTAAAAAGTAATATTGTATATTTCAGTATTTATATAATCAAATTTAGAATTATTTTTATCTTTTTATAGAAGTGGCTAGTTTTATTAAAAATATGAAATATCTGGAACTACAATGAAGGTTTACAAGAATAACCGTAAATTAAACTTATAATTATGACACTTTCATATATTCATTGACATAAAAACTAGCTACCTAGATCACACCATAACCAAACAAGGAATTTAGGTTAAAAAAAACCTAACCAAAAAGCGGACAAAAGATAGATAAGAACAAATCTAACTGCATCGGCAAAGGAATAACAAAAGAAGATGAAGTGACTGAAAGACCACCAAAAACCTACAAATCAGAGTCAATCGACATGAGAAAACTATTCACTAACGCGAATCGTGTATCCAAATTAATTTGATGGACCAAAGTAGGGAAGATCAGCATGACAACAAATAAGCATCATCTTGATCAGTCGTGACGATGTCAAATCCAACCTAAGAAAAAAGATAAACTGTAACACCCTAATTCAGTACGACCCGAAGACTAATGGATTAACAAGTCACATGAGACCCCCGAAGTGACTAATCCAAAATTTTTCTTTAAATCGATCTAAATCTGATGAAATTCGTCCATAGTAAAATAAATTAGAACATAGTAATAAAGTTTACAAGTAAGAGGAGCTCCCAGAATATCCAAAATAATAAAATACTAAATTTAAATAAAAAAGATTTACGACTGGATAGATAAGGGTCCATAAATAGTACATGCCCTTTAAGAATAACTCAATACATACTCTAAATGCCTTAGATAATCTGGAACTACTCTTGACGAAAATGCCCACTACTGGTCACCTAGGAAGTTGTGCACAAAAACACATTTCGAACGCTGAGCTTATGAGCTTATTGTCACACTAATAACAATATTATACTACATGCATTCACTATATGAGTTGGCTAGTAGCATGTGTATGAATACATGTAAAATACTAATATGCACTACTGAAATAGACATCATGGTGCAAGTAAGGGTTTTGCATCTCGGAGCTCACACACTCCTCTAGTCTTTTTGAGATACCCTCAAGTATCTAGGGTGAGATCCGGAACTGCATAGAAAATATACACCCAACCAACTTACTCCATTGAGTCTTAGGGCATCTAAGCCCAGTCGACTACTGAAGTGCCTTGACACTAACTAGGATATCTGTCGATACTAGGGTGTTCTGGTTGTTTTCTGAGTGTCAAACAATACTAGTTTTATCTTATCCTAATTGTTATTGTTTCTAGTTTTGAGTTTATTATTGTTCTCACTTGTAGTTTTATTTGTTGATATTCTAGTGTTATTGGGCCCCTCAAGTCTAATTCATCCACAATTGGATTACTTATCCAAAATTATCCGCTGGTATCGATACTAGGCCTTCAGTATCGGTACTGAACCGTGAGTATTGATACCTACTAATTATTATATACTTATAGGGAATGGAAGTATCGATATTGTTCTGAGTATGAATACAGAAATTAGGTTCCATGTTTTGATAAAATAACTCAGCATCGATACACCTATTGAGGGTTTCGGTACCAATATCAGTACTAGTATTGGTACTCTCATGAGTATCAATACCAAAATTGTATACTGGAATCTGCTAAGTGAACTCAGTATTGATACCAGCCTACCTACAATATTGATACTCATTGAAGGAGAATCGATACTTCTATCCCAAAATCCCTTTATTTTTAGCATCTGAAGAACAATATCGGTACTGTACTGATACGTGTGCCCAAAAATACTCTATTTTGGGCATAAAAATGCTAAATTTCCTCCCCAAATACCCTATTGAGGTTCTCAATTCTTATTAAAGTCTTATGTATGAATAGAGGGATCATCAAAGGGCTTTTTATATGGTAGAAACATTAAAAGAGGTAAGCTACCATGAACATGCTTCATAACTCATGCAACCTACCCAAAACTTATCTAATGATCTATACATGGTAGAGTTATGTTAGAAATGTTTAACCTTGGATTTCTAAGCTACTGTGAGCACCTCCAAGTCACCTTAGCACAAGCTCTCGTTGTTCTTGCTCTTGGAGCTTTCTCATACTTCTCTCACTAAACAAGGATAAACCATAAGCGTTACTAACTTGATTTAAGGATTAAGAATGATTTAAGAACACTTCCTAAGGCTTAAACTTCCTAAAAAATGGATTGAACACTCAAGTTCTATAACCCCCCAAAACCTATTTTTTTGTTACCTTGATGGAAAGAAGAGATTAAGAGCTTGAAATGGGAAAATTAAGGTTCTTACCTTAGACCTTATGGAATATGACTGAGATTCTACAAGTTTGCACCTTTGAAGAGCTTAGGAAAGAAAGGGTGAAGGATTTTGAAAGAAGAAGAAGAAGAGTACAAGGGGATAAAGTCTCTATACGTGGCATAAGCATCCCATAAATGGAATCAGTCTTTAGGTGAATTTTTGGGGTAATTCCCCACTTTGTCACTCCATTTTGGTCAACTTCTAAAAATACTATTTGTTAGTCTAGATGGGTTCAAGCCCAACTCATGGGAAGCCTAAACCAACCCAAAACCTTAAATGGGTCTCTTATATTACTCTTAAGGCCCAATCGGTTTATCTCAAAACTCCTAACTTGGGATTGGGGGAGTTACAAGTCTCTCCTCCTAGAAAGAAATTTCATCCTCAAAATTTGCCTAGAATGAAGATTTAAGGATATTGAAGCTGATGTCCTCCTCGGTTTCCCAAGTTACTACCTCCATGCTGATATAATACCGTTAGGCAATTGATCTCAAATGGAGTATCTTTATTGATTTTGTAAGATCAAAGGATAGTATATCAACTAACCAAAGGGTCAAATTGAGATCAAGTTGAGAAAATATCTAAAGGAGTGAGACTAAAACCAATGAAAATTAAAGTGTTATGTGAAGGAAAACCCTATCTTATTGATATGAGATCCCTAGATCTAGGTTCAAAGGGACAACCTAATTGCATGAACCATGTACGACCATTATGGGGGTTTCTAATCGCAAGTTTATTCCTATGATGTAAACTATGATTAAAGTGGTATAAGCTAAGTAAGGTTTTTAATGACCATTATGTTTTTCGATGAGCCGAGCAACATAAGTCACCTATGTGAGAGTGAAGTGAGGCCGCTTCAAGGATACTATAAGGCATAATGCTTTCAAACTCTTACAGAACCAGACGATGTTCATGGCTATATAAACATACCCATGAGAACTAATATAATTGTCAGAAAGACAACTGTGTGAAGTATATAACAAAATAGTTCAAGGACATCACGTCTATTTAGTTCAAGGACATCACATCCATTGGTTAGACAGTAAAGTAAATATACTGTCATAATGGAATGTTCAAATGAGGTGTTGAACTATGTTTTGATATAACAATTTATGGCAAAATGTTTTTGGACTTGAATTGAATTTATTCAAAGTTTACAAAAATAATTCAAAGTCCATTTAAATTGGAATTGAGCACAAAAATATTTTTATGAATAGTACTGTATTGTATGTATAGTACCGATACTGTATGAATAGTACTGATACTGTGTGAATAGTAATAAACTATACCGATGCTAAAAAAATCCAGAATGCTATAGGGGTACTGATACTGCTACAGTAATTTCAAGCCCAACGGTCATAAAATTCAAATATTACAAAGGGGATACCAATACTCGTTGAAGGGGTACCGATACTAATTGTTCTAAGTAGTTTTTAATCCCTAACGGCTCCAAAACATCCCCAACGGTTATATACAACTTCAAACTCATTCCAACTTATGAAAACAAGCTGAGGCACTTGAAGAAGTAAGAGAACACCTATCCAAGCAATCAAACACAAGAGAAGAGTTTTTCAATCTTATTTTACTATTCTCTTGTAAATATGTGTTCTTCTGAGCTTAAATTTTGTAAACACCCTACCTTTGAGAGGTTTTCTTGATTACTTCTTTTATCCTTTTGTAATAGGGAAAGATTCTAGCTGAGCCCTTGAAAAGCTAGGGATAAGGTTCTAGTTTAGCCCGTGAAAAACTAGGAGTTGTAAAGGTTATCTCTTTGTCCTGTAAAAAGAAAGAACAAATTAGTGAATTTGTTAGAAAATCCTTGGTGAGGAGCTAAACTAGTGGATGTAGACTTGGTTAAGAAGTAGAGCCACTATAAATCATTGTGCAAATTTTCTATCTTTCAATCTCCTTACTCCCTAAACATAAAAACCATCCCGACCTCTCTTGGCGAACCCCTTCGGTTGTCAATTCGAGCTTTTGCAAATCCCAACAATTGGAATCAGAGCTTAACTTGTTAGAAGGCTTAATATCCTTGAGATTATCCTAAAAGACACTCTACCAATTCCCGACACAACCGAGAAGATGGCTTCCACCTCCAACTCGTTCCACATGGAAGACTCCCAACCGATCGACAAGCCTCTATACTTAAATGGATCAAACTACCGTCATTGGAAGAAATTAATGAATTTATTCATACAATCCAATGATCTTGATGCATGGGAGATGATCGAGAACGGCTACTCTTCTCCAAAAAAGAATGAGAAGAAGTGTAGTGACCAAGAACGGAAGAAAGCTCAACTTAATGCCAAGGCCATGTGCATGTTGTGTTGTTCATTTGGTACCAATATCTATGAAGGAGTTTCTTCATGTTCGAATGCTAAGGAGCTTTGGAATAAGCTAGAAAAACTTCATGGAAACAAGAAAGAAGAACCAACAAAGGTGGTGTCTCTAATGGCTCTTGAAGAGCCCGAGGTATCTTCTATTAATTCATATTCTTTTGGTGAGTTACAAGATGCTTATAATAAGTTGTATTTAGGATTTGATACCATGAATTCCAAATATACGAAATTAATTTCAAAACTCAAAATTGAAAATAAATCGATTCTGAAAGAAAAAGTTGATTTTGAAAATCAAAATAAAATTTTAAAAAATGATTTAGAGCTTTCAAAAAAATCAAAATAAATGATTTAGAAATGAAAATTTTGATTTAAAAGTTAAGCTTGAAAGCTTAACAAAAGAAAAAGAATTAATTTCTAAAAACAACTTATTATGTTTAAAAATGGAAAAATGCTCACATTACCATTATAATGGTCATAAGGAACATATTTGTCCTTTAAAGAAAGGAAAACGTTTTAAAATTAGACAAGTATGGGTTCCTAAGGGAACAAGGGGAATACAAACTAACGTCTAAGGATCCAAAGCAATTTGGATACCAAAATCTCGTTAAATGTCTCTTGTAGGTGTGTGGGAGAAATGGTGATGAATATAAAGAAATCAAGATGCTCTAGCCACACTTGAAAATGAATGGGTAACCTCTAAGCTTAATGCTTTTGTTTTGATTATTTGGTTGCTCATTTAGTTTTAAGCATGCATGAGTTTTGATGTTAAATGATTATGTTTTATTTTTTCATCTCATGTATGTTAAAAAGATGTTATGATCATAATTTTTAGTTCATCATAATGAATTTTGGTCAAAATTGGTTTTAAATGCAAATGAAATCTCTCTAACAATTGATATCAACTTTTCAAATGTTTTGATTTTATAAACTTTAAATTTTTTACCTAAATTTGAATATTTATGCATGTGTTTTAAATAAAAATGATATCTCTCTAACAATTGATATCAAAATTTTCAAATGCATAACATTTTTGAAGATTTTATGCATATGCACTTAATTTCAACATTTGGTATTTCATAAAGTATTTTAGACTTGGATACATTGAATTTCATGTGCTACTAACATATTTGTTATTCTTTGTTGAAATTCAATATTGTTTAAGTGTCAAGTTTTTAATCCTAAATTTTGTTTGGAATACACTTCTTGAGGGGGAGCTTTGATTTTTCAAATGCTTTTAATGTCAAATTTACCACTTACTCTCCAATGTTATTTTAGAACTTTAACGTTGAATTATTTTTGATATAACAAAAAGGGGGAGAAATATAGTTTGATAAATTCAATTTCTAAATGAAAAAGGGGGAGCTGAACATTTTCATATATTTTTCAACAATTGGTATATTTTTCATTAAATATTTTATTAAGGGGGAGTTTTGCTATAAACAATTTTTCAAATGTGTTGTTATATCAAAAAGGGGGAGATTGTTGAATTATGTTTTGATATAACAATTTATGGCAAAATGTTTTTGGACTTGAATTGAATTTATTCAAAACTTACAAAAATATTTCAAAGTCCATTTAATTTGGAATTGAGCACAAAAATATTTTTATGAATAGTATTGTATTGTATGAATAGTATCAATACTGTGTGAACAGTAATGAACAATACCGATGCTAAAAAATTCTAGAATGCTACAGGGGTACCGATACTGCTATAGTAATTTCAAGCCCCACGATCATAAAATTCAAATATTACAAAAGGGGTACCAATACTGCTTGTTCTAGGCAATTTTATTTTGCTCCAAAACATTCCCAAGGGCTATATACAACTTCAAACTCATTCCAACCTATAAAAACAAGCTGAGGCAGTTGAAGAAGTAAGAGAACACTTATTCAAGCAATCAAACACAAGAGAAGAGTTTTTCAATCTTACTTTTCTATTCTTTTGTAAATATGTGTTATTGTGAGCTTAAATTTTGTAAACGCCCTACCTTTGAGAGGTTTTCTTGTTTACTTCTTTTATCATTTTCTAAATGGAAAGGTTCTAGCTAAGCCCTTGAAAAGCTAGGGATAAGGTTCTAGTTTAGCCCGTGAAAAATTAGGGAGTTGTAAAGGTTATCTCTTTGTCATGTAAAAAGGAAGAACAAATTAATGAATTTGTTGGAAAATCCTTGGTGAGGAGCTAAGGTAGTGGATGTAGACTTGGTTGAGAAGTTTAACCACTATAAATTGATGTGCATATTTTTTATCTTTTAATCTCCTTACTCCCTAAACACAAGAACCGTCTCGACCCCTCTTGGAGAACCCCTTCGATTGTCGATTCAAGCTTCCGCAAATCCCAACAATTGGCATCAGAGCTTAACTCATTAGAAGGCTTAACATCCTTGAGACGATCCTAAAAGATGCTCTACACATTCCCGACACAACCGAGAAGATGGCTTCCACCTCCGGCTCGTTCCATATGGAAGACTCACAATCGATCGACAAGCCTCCATACTTAAATGGATCAAACTACCGTCATTGGAAGAAATTAATGAAGTTATTCATACAATCCAATGATCTTGATGCATGGGACAACAACTCTTCTCCAAAGAAGAAGGAGAAAAAGTGGAGTGACCAAGAACGGAAGAAAGCTCAACTTAATGCTAAGGCCATGCACATGTTGTTTTGTTCATTTGGTCTTGATATCTATGAAGGAGTTTCTTCATGTTCGAATGCCAAGGAGCTTTGGAATAAGCTCTAAAAACTTCATATATACCAAATAGAAGAACCAACAAAGGTGGTGTCTCTAATGGCTCGTTAAGAGCCCTAGGTATCTTCTAACTCAAATGAATTTAATTCATATTCCTTTGGTGAGTTACAAGATGCTTGTAATAAGTTGTATTTGGGATTTGAGACCATGAATTTTAAATATACGAAATTAATTTCAAAACTCAAAATTGAAAATAAATCGATTTTTAAAGAAAAAGTTGATTTTGAAAATCAAAATGAAATTTTGAAAAATGATTTAAAGCTTTCAAAAAAATCAAAATAAATGATTTAGAAAAGAAAATTTTGATTTAAAAGTTAAGCTTGAAAGCTTAACAAAAGAAAAAGAATTAATTTCTAAAAACAACTTATTATGTTTAAAAATGGCAAAATGCTCACGTTGTCATTATAATGGTCATAAGAAACATACTTGTCCTTTAAAGAAAGGAAAATGTTTTAAAATTAGACAAGTATGGGTTCCTAAGGGAACAATGGGAATACAAACTAACTTCCAAGGATCCAAAGCAATTTGGATACCAAAATATACTTAAATGTCTCTTGTAGGTGTGTGGGAGAAATGGTGATGAATATAAAGAAATCAAGATGCTCTAGCCACACTTGAAAATGAATGGGTAACCTCTAAGCTTAATGCTTTCGTTTTGATTATTTGGTTGCTCATTTAGTTTTAAAAATGCATGAGTTTTGATCTTAAATGATTATGTTTTGTTTTTTATCTCATGTATGTTAAAAAGATGTTATGATCATAATTTTTAGTTCATCATAATAAATTTTGGTCAAAATTGGTTTTAAATACAAATGACATCTCTCTAACAATTGATATAAACTTTTCAAATGTTTTGATTTTATAAACTTTAAATTGTTGACATAAATTTGAATGTTTATGCATGAGTTTTAAATGAAAATGATATCTCTCTAACAATTGATATCAAAATTTTCAAATGCATAACATTTTTAAAGACTTTATGCATATGCACTTAATTTTAACATTTGGTATTGCATAAAGTATTTTAGACTTGGATACATTGAATTTCATATCTTACTAACATATTTGTTATTCTTTGTTGAAATTTAATATTGTTTAAGTGTCAAGTTTTTAATGCTAAATTTTGTTTGGAATGCACTTATTGAGGGGGAACTTTGATTTTTCAAATGCTTTTAATGTCAAATTTACCACTTACTCTCCAATGTTATTTTAGAACTTTAAAGTTGAATTATTTTGATATAACAAAAAGGGGGAGAAGTATAGTTTGAAAAATTCAATTTCTAAATGAAAAAAGGGGAGCTGGACATTTTCATATATTTTCCAACAATTGGTATCTTTTTCATTAAATATTTTATTAAGGGAGAGTTTTGCCAAAAACAATTTTTCAAATGTTTTGTTATATCAAAAAGGGGGGATTTTTTAACTATGTTTTGATATAACAATTTATGGCAAAATGTTTTTGGACTTGAATTGAATTTATTCAAAGTTTACAAAAATAATTCAAAGTCCATTTAATTTGGAATTGAGCACAAAAATATTTTTATGAATAGTATTGTATTGTATGAATAGTATCGATATTGTGTGAACAGTAATGAATAGCACCGATGCTAAAAAATTCCAGAATGCTACAAGGGTATCGATAGTGCTACAGGGGTATCGATACTGCTACAGTAATTTCAAGCCCAACGGTCATAAAATTCAAATATTACAAAGGGGATACCGATACTACTTGTTCTATGCAGTTTTATTTTGCAAAAAATGAATCCCCAACGGCTCCAAAACATCCCCAACGACTATATATGACTTCAAACTCATTTCAACCTATAAAAACAAGTTGAGGCACTTGAAGAAGTAAGAGCACACCTATTCAAGCAATCAAACACAAGAGAAGAGTTTTTCAATCTTATTTTTCTATTCTCTTGTAAATATGTGTTATTGTGAGCTTAAATTTTGTAAACGCCCTACCTTTAAGAGGTTTTCTAGTTTACTTCTTTTATCCTTTTCTAAAAGGAATGGTTCTAGTTGAGCCCTTGAAAAGCTAGGGATAAGGTTCTAGTTTTGCCCGTGAAAAACTAGGGAGTTGTAAAGGTTATCTATTTGTCTTGTAAAAAGAAAGAACAAATTAATGATTTTGTTGGAAAATCCTTGGTGAGGAGCTAAGGTAGTGGATGTAGACTTGGTTGAGAAGTCGAACCACTATAAATCGTTGTGCAGATTTTCTATCTTTCAATCTCCTTACTCCCTAAACACAAGAACTGTCCCGACCCCTATTGGCGAACCCCTTCGGTTGTCGATTCGAGCTTCTGCAAATCCCAACAATTGGCATCAGGGCTTAACTCGTTAAAAGGCTTAACATCCTTAAGATGATCCTAAAAGACGTTCTACTAATTCCCTACATAATCGAGAAGATGGCTTCTACCTCTGGCTCGTTCCACATGGAAGACTCCCAACCGATCGACAAGCCTCCATACTTAAATGGATCAAACTATCGTCATTGGAAGAAATTAATGAAGTTATTCATACAATCCAATGATCTTGATGCATGGGACGACAACCCTTCTCCAAAGAAGAAGAAGAAGAAGTGGAGTGACGAAGAACGGAAGAAAGCTCAACTTAATGCCAAGGCCATGCACATGTTGTTTTGTTCATTTGGTCCCGATATCTATGAAGGACTTTCTTCATGTTCGACTGCTAAGGAGCTTTGGAATAAGCTCGAAAATCTTCATGGAAACAAGAAAGAAGAACCAACAAAGGTGGTGTCTCTAATGGCTCATGAAGAGCCCGAGGTATCTTCTAACTCAAATGAATTTAATTCATATTCTTTTGGTGAGTTACAAGATGCTTATAATAATTTGTATTTGGGATTTGAGACCATGAATTCCAAATGTACGAAATTAATTTCAAAACTCAAAATTGAAAATAAATCGATTTTGAAAGAAAAAGTTGATTTTGAAAATCAAAATGAAATTTTGAAAAATGATTTAGAGCTTTCAAAAATCAAAATAAATGATTTAGAAATGAAAATTTTGATTTAAAAGTTAAGCTTGAAAGCTTAACAAAAGAAAAAGAATTAATTTCTAAAAACAACTTATTATATTTAAAAATGGTAAAATGCTCACATTGCCGTTATAATGGTCGTAAGAAACATACTTGTCCTTTAAAGAAATGAAAATGTTTTAAAATTAGACAAGTATGGATTCTTAAGGGAACAAGGAGAATAGAAACTAACTTCCAAGGATCCAAAGCAATTTGGATACCAAAATCTACTTAAATGTCTCTTGTAGGTGTGTGGGAGCAATGGTGATGAATATAAAGAAATCGATACTGCTACAGGGGTACCGATAATGCTACAGTAGTTTCAAGCCCAACGGTCATATAATTTAAATATTACAAATGGGGTACCGATACCCGTTGAAGGGGGTATCGATACTACTTGTTCTAGGCAGTTTTATTTTGCAGAAAATGAATCCCAACGGCTCCAAAACATCCCCAACGGCTATATACGACTTCAAACTCATTCCAACCTATAAAAACAAGCTGAGGCACTTGAAGAAGTAAGAGAACACCTATCCAATCAATCAAACACAAGAGAAGAGTTTTTCAATCTTATTTTTCTATTCTCTTGTAAATATGTGTTCTTGTGAGCTTAAATTTTGTAAACACCCTATCTTTGAGAGGTTTTCTTGTTTACTTCTTTTATCCTTTTGTAAAATGTAAAGGTTCTAGCTGAGCCCTTGAAAAGCTAGGGATAAGGTTCTAGTTTAGCCCGTGAAAAACTAGGGAGTTGTAAAGGTTATCTCTTTGTCTTGTAAAAAGAAAGAACAAATTAGTGAATTTGTTGGAAAATCCTTAGTGAGGAGCTAAGGTAGTGGATGTAGACTTGGTTGAGAAGTCGAACCATTATAAATCGCTATGAAAATTTTCTATCATTCAATCTCCTTACTCCCTAAACACAAGAACCATCCCGACCCCTCTTGGTGAACCCCTTCGATTGTCGATTCGAGCTTCGGTAAATCCCAACATGAGGACATCTACCTATCCCATGTAACTATCGTTTGTAGGATCTATCACCATAATGAGTCAAAACGTTTTGATAAAATCATCAATTTCATTCATGTTGGGGATTGTTGGAAAAGTTTTGATAAATTGATAACTTTGATGCATATTTTCTAAGGATAAAGGTGGAGATTCGAATAATGAATTTACTTATTCATATTTTATTCCATGAGATCTTTACAATGATATCTCATATCATCAAAATAGTTGAGTGGTGAATGAGAAATTGATCCTCAAAGTAGGGTACATGTGAATTGTGTTATGTAAGAAAAATAGGAAATCCATATCCCACATTGATGGGATAACAAGCGTGGGAATGATTTATATACACCAGCTCACTTGCTAGTTATTGAATGACTTTGGTTGAGATTGTGCCTCATGTACATGCGTAGGGGGTGCAAATCAAAGATCGTTGAACCCATCGGGGTTGGGGTGTACCCATACGACATGGGTGATGTTGAATGTTTGGATTAGTTGGGCCTTCAAAGGGCATACAAATATTTTACCCACTATGAATTAAATTTTTTTCTTAAATGTAACATATCTTTTCTAATATTTTGAATTAAAAAAATGATATTATATGATTTTATTTAATTTGAATATTAATATGGTATATCTTGTAGTTCACGAATATATTCAATTAAATGCGATATTAATTGATTACTTCTGAATTTATTCGGATACTCATTAATGACCTTACTTTTCAGAATTTGTTTTTTAATTATTCTCTCATGATAAACTCTATAAATATCATGTAAATCTACTAGGTTAAATACAACTCAAAAAAATTATTTTCTTCTTCTCTAGTTTTCGGGGATAGTATTAGGCAAGATATAGTTCGTTATCTCTGTAGTTATGCTATTGTATATTGATCATCTTGCTGTTGTATTCTAATAGACAAACGACCAAAGATCTCGAGCAATACAGAGTGACCGAAAATTTATCTTAAGAAAGTTGTGTAGCTACATATCTCAACTAGTATCCAGATCATTATTCAATTGAAATTTGTGTTTTTTTTATTCTAAAATGTACTCTTTTTTTATTAGTAAAAATCTCTTTATTTTATTTTCGTATTGGATTGTTAAAATGGTAACAATATGTTTGCGAGGAAAAAAGATTATTGGATTTGAGTTCACAAAGATTTTGTTTTTCAAAAATTTTTGTTACATGGCATAATCTTGTAGTGTGACATCATCAGCACTTAAAGGCATTATAAAAAAGGTCAATAGAGCTAACGCAGTACAAGTTTAGGTGTCGATATGGGATAAAACGATTAGGTACCACTATGGAAGAAGGGTACAAGTTTAGGGGTCAAATGTATATTTCATCCAAATAAAATAGACATATAATTGAATTAATAAAGGCTAAATTACACCACATGCCATTGTATTGTAAGCAAGTTTAAAACTAGATCCTCATATTTCAGAAAGTCACAACTAGATCACTTAATTTATCTATTGTACCAACATATGTCACTTATCCAATAAGTGTGAAAAGAACGTTAACTTTTTAATTATAATCACTTTATTTATTGATTGTAACAATCACATCACTTACATATAATTAAAAAGTCAATGTCTATTACACACTTACGGACAAAGTGACTTGATTTTAACTGTTTGAAATATAATGACTCAATTAAAAATTTATTTATAATAAAATGGCTTGTGGAGTAGTTTGTTAATCAATAAATAATGAATTTTAAGTAGGGATGATCACATGACGGGACAAGTTTAATTTTTAGTTGCCCCGACCCTAACCCAAAAAATATTGATCAAAACTCACCCAAAATTATAAATGATCAAAATCTAAAGATTTCATGTCCTAGGTGAAAAAATCATATGTTAAAAGGCTGAAAATGAAGTCAAAGTTAAACACCTTAAATATTTTGACCCCAATTCTTAACTTAAAATATTGATCTTCGACAACAAAGGTAGAATCTGGTCATTCAACGCCATATACACGAAACCCGTTGCACCATGTTTAAAATCCACTACAAAACCTACTTGTTTGCGAGAAGAAGAAAGGAGCGGCGTAAAGAAAGAAAGGAAACGAATAAGTGATGAAAACAAAGAAAAATAGGAAAATTTCTAAATTCCCTAAAATAATATTTATTAGAGGTAACCGAGGCTAACATTTAAATTGTGACCACTATTGGTAATTTATCATTTCTGATTTAGGTTGAGAATTACAATGGATGGTTAATGATGAATTTTCATATGGCTAGTGCTGTCTGATTTTATTTATGTGAAGAAGTTAGAAAAGATCATTTTTTAAAGCGTCAAGTTCAAGGTTATAATAATTACTTGTAAACTAAAACGACATGTTAAATGAACTTGACCATCTAATAATAAACTTGGTTCTAGTAGATCAAATGAACTTGTATGAGATCATATAAAGAGTAGTTAAATATGGTCGACAAATGTAACCCTCTCAAGAGATATTTATATTAAGGAGGTTATAGTCTTCAAAAGGTTATTTATAGAATAAGTCTAGAAGAGATATAACAAAAATATTATTGTAATTATCTCCGGACGAATCAATATAACTTCACCCTATATCCAACTTCACCTATTCTTTTATTTCTTAAACCCGCACAAATCTATTTATTTTATAAATCTAAGGTGAATATAAGGTGATATATGTTCAAAGTCTCTCAATCATTTAACAATGAACACTCATACTCCTGCATGAAGCCCATAACCTTAAGGAATAGCAATAATTTCTTAATTACTGAGATCGCTTGGTACCAAAATCTATTTTTTTTTAAAAAATCAAATCTAACCATATAAAAGCATGTTGGACCGAAATCCACCTATTTTAGATTTCTGGCACTCCCTAATTTTTTTTGCTCAAATTAGAAGTAAAAGAATGACTTGTTCACAGATACCAAAATAGCATGACTTAAAATTTCTGTTGTATATGGATAAAATGAGAATTTAAGAATCTACATGATAATCTGTAAAGATACAAAAGTTTAAAACCGCCAATTTAGAAAAATGGAGGGGAGAATTCATCAGAAAATAAGGGGGGAGGCCAATTTGGTAAAAGTTTCCAACTTTAAACCCTTTTTTCTATCTATCGTCAGTAAAAACAGATTTTTCTTGGAAATCATATGACCAATATGGCAATATTCATATCAACTGTCCATCCAACGTGGAAACTTGTTATTGTATAAATATATTTTTACTTGTTCTTTAAAATTTTCAAGTTACAGATATATCCTAAATAAGTAAATGAAGTTGTTTTGAATAGAATTAGCTGGGAGCGAAGTTCTAGCTTTGAGGTTATTCCTACAGAAGGAAGAACTCTACCATTCCCTCCATTTGTTTCTCAAGAAAAAGAATATTTTCTTGGCAAAATACACCAAGAAAAAAAATCCATTAAACCCAATTCTGAAAATCATCAATTTTGTTCTTCTTGAAAGCAAATTTCCTTTTTTTGTTAAAAGAAATATCTGGGTCAATGTCAGAGATGAGGAAGAACAAAGCGAAATCATCGTCTTCGTTTCGTCGTCACCTGGCTTCTTAAATCGTTCGTTTACAATGTACGCCGCCCCATCCACATTTGATTTGAATCATTCAAAAGTCAAATTTTTCCGCAAGAATCAACATTCCCAAAATCGACCTGCTTCCGCTTCCAAATCTCACGATTCAATGAATTCCGTCAAAGGTAAAGTTAAAAAGTTTCGCAGTTTATTCGAATCAGGCAAATCTTCATCATCTTCATCCAACCAACCTAGTCCTAAAGGACATGGCCCCAAGCCTCTTTTAAGATCCTCAAAATCATCGATTTCACCGGGCTTTATTAACCCTACAATAAGATTAACTGGAACTGAAGATCGAGTTGTTGTTTATTTAACCAGTTTACGAGGGATTCGAAGGACTTGTGAGGATTGTTAAGCTGTAAAGATGATTTTTTAGAGGGTTCAGACTTTGGATCGACGAAAGAGATATCTCCATGGATGCTGCTTATAGGAAAGAGTTGCAAAGCATCTTGAAAGTGAGAAAGGTGACTTTGCCCCAGGTTTTTATAAAGGGGAAGTACATTGGTGGTGCTGATGTGATCAAAAGCATGTTCGAAATGGGTGAATTGGCTAAGAATCTTGATGATTTTCCCAGGAGACAACCTGGGTTTGTTTGCAATTCTTGTGGGGATGTAAGGTTTGTGCCTTGTGGGAATTGCAATGAGAGTCGGAAATTGTTCGAAGATGACGAAGTCTTCGTCAAGAGATGCTTCGAATGCAATGAAAACGGATTGATTCGGTGCCCGTATTGCTGTGATTGAAGCTTTGATTGATTGCTACAAGGGTGTTAAAGGGTGCATGAAGAAGCTCTTGTTCTTCATTTGTTAACGTGTATTGATGATGTGGATAATGCATTACATGGTACATTATAAAGCTCATGTTCTTCATTTGTTAACGTTTATTGATGCTGTGGATGATGCATTACATGGTACAAAGGCTCCTGTTCATTCCATGTCTCGTTTAAATGTATTGTCACTAACAGTATAATGTTATCAAAATTGCATAGCATTTTCATTGTTTCTTTCTTCATAGCATTTTCATTGTTTCTTTCTTTCTTTCTTTCTTTCTTTCTCCTTTACCGTATTGTAAATATTTAGTGTTTTCTTAATGTAATGGACTCGCATATGTTCTAAGTAATGGATTTGGAATGAGAATAGTTTATTATGTATATATATATATATATGGCTTTAGTCATGTTATTGAATATTCACTTTTATTATTGTTGCGCCTCCTGTCAATCCCTTCTAATGAAGTTAATTCACTTTATTGACTTATGAGTAGTAATTATAAACTTAAACCATCGTCTACACACATTAATGGTCAGCATATAAACCTCCAGAGCACAACAGGCAAATAGATATATCTCTCTCTCTCTCATATATTGTTCATCATCTTTATTTTCTCTAAGAAAATTATCCGTCACGACTTTCCTCCCAAGTAAAAATGGATGAACCATCCTAATTTATATATCATCAACAATTACTGTGATCAACGCGATGAATGGAATGGTTGCAAGAGTAGTTAAAGCCTGATGGAACTATTTAATAATGATTCTTCAACCACATGATGGTGGTAAAGGGATATATCCTAATGTCTGTTACCTTGGAAGATGGCAAACACATTGTCTCAGTCGATACAGAGTTGATCAACCCTCTATATATAAAGTTATCTTAGGAAGGTGGTTGACGAGGAAGGCCAAATTGATATCTGTTGCTTTGATCAGTTCCCCACCCCCACTAGGGAACCGAGAAGACAAAGGTGATACCCCTCTTCAAGGGAAACGAGGAAAAAACTATACAAATCGTTATCGTCCTCCTCAAACTAGAGAAGCTTTCTTTGACGAGGCCACTCATAGCCTACTATAATGTTTCCATATATATTAAATTATAGGATTAACTACACGGATGATCACTTATGTTTTTGTTTTTTTTTTCATTTTTTGTCATTGATTTAAAAAAACAAAAGATATAGTCACTTTTGTTTTTATTTAATTAAGTTATGATCACTTTCATTTTTATTTAATTAAGATATGGTCATCATGGGTTAACTGTTGTTAACAATTAACAGAACATGTGATGTGATAACTGGTATTTGATTCTTTTCATTTACATATTCTCTCAATTTAGTCATTCTTTTAAATAAATTTTAATATAAAATATATATTTTTTAAAAGAAAATAAAAATAAAAATATTTTTAAATTAAGTTAATAATAAAATATATTTAATAAGTTAATATAAAAAATATTTTTTAAGTTAATATATATAAAATATTATGAATTTAAGTATTTATACACTAAGATATAATATGTATATCTATATCATGTTGTCTACTTTAAACCAAGCAATGATCTTGACCTCATGGTTGGATACATGTTTAGTTTCTTAAGTGACCAAAGTTTGAATTTTTTGCCCCAATTTACTTTCCTTTATTTTCTTTCAACCAGAGGGTGACACATGTAACTCTTTGATTGAAGGAAATAAATATATTAAATTAAAATAAAGTTAGTCCTTGAATCTAATGGTGACATGTGGCATCATTCGATTGGAGGATTAAATTTATTTTAATTTATTGAAAGTATGACTAAATTGAGAGAATATGTAAATAACAGAGACCAAATGCATGATTCTATCAAAATATTTAACTGTTGTTAACGACAGTTAACTTGGGGTGACCACATCTTAATTAAATAAAAACAAAAGTGACATATGCTATGTTTTTTTTAAATCAATGACTAAAAGTGAACAAAACAAAAATATAAATGATCATCCGTTAGTTAATCCAAAATTATAAATTGATAGGAGTCTATAGAATATATAAACCTAATATTTTGATTCAGGTAAACTAATTGTTTTTGAACTAATACGTTCATTTATTTTCAAATGTATATAAACTAAAATATATATTTTTATTAATTACTAAAATGAACTTTAGGTATAATAGAACTTCCAGTAAACTATAATTCACACAAACCATTCAGCTTCAGGTCAGAGTTTGTCACGATTCGGCGCCAAGGGCAAAGTTATATATATATATATATATATATATATATATATATAATATATATATATATATATATATAGTGGGAGGGACCATGCTGTAGCTTCTGTTGAATGAAAGAGTTCTTTGCCTCTTCGTTTCCGCCATTAATTTTAAGGTTATTATTTGATATAATAAAGATAAAAAATTCATATCATATATAAATTGTAAAATTGAAATAGAGAAATGTATTTTACTTGTATAATATAAATTCATACCAAACACATTCATATATGATTTTCTATGTAGTTTTCAAAACATGAATTTAGAAAACATCACTAAAAGCATTCTAGTTTTCATGATAATAAGAGAAACTCAAAATACAAATTCAAGTATATGGGTCTAAAAGAGATTTTAGTGAGATGGGTCTCACCAGGAAATAAATAGTGAGATAATGCAAGTAGAGTTTTATATTCTTAATTAGGGTGATAGGAATGTTGAAAAGTAAGTGGTCATCAAGTGGTCAACTTGTTGAAATTAATGACCAAACTATTAGTGGTTGAAAGTTGACAACAATAATGGTTTGTAGTTGGCAGCAATGATTCAATGAAAGTTGGCAACAACAATGTTGAAAAATGTGGGATGGAAAAATTGCACATTTATTTCTTGTACTTTACGATATTTACAAGATTAGTCCTTAAGCTTCAACTATAAATATCCTAACCCATTTAGCTTCAAAATCATCCCAAATCATTCTAGATTTCTCCCAATACTAGAGAATTTAGAGAGTTTTCTTGAGAGTTGCTTTCTCCTTTTTATCAAGAGAGAATTGTTATTGTTTTCTCCTTGTTAGATCGAGAGAAGTTGTAATTCCTATTTTCTCATAGTGAAATTCTTCTACCTTTGCACGTGGTTTTTACCCTATATTATTTAGAGGTTTTTCATGTAAAATTTGTGTCTTCTTTATCTTTATTTTTATTTTATCGAATTATCAGTTACGATTTTGCTCTATCCGATAGTCATATTTCGCAACAATTGGTATCAAGAGTCAGAATTGATTGTGTAATATTTACTTATTGTCTTTGTGGTTGCCACTAAAAGGTGGATCCTCCAACATAAGAAAGTAATACTATATTGCCCATTCTTTGAAGGTTCCAGAGAACTATTCACGATAGTGAAATAGTGTGAGCTATTCGTATTAGAAGCTATGTCAACGAAATTTGATATTGAAAAGTTCAATGAGAGAAATTTCTCATTGTGGAAAATGAAGATGAAGGTCATCCTGATGAAAGACGATTGTCTAGCAGCTATCAGTGAAAGGCCGATAGATTTCACAGATGACAACAAACGGATCGAAATAGATGGGAATTCTATGGCAAACTTTCATCTAGCATTAGCAAATGAAGTATTGTCAAGCATCGAGGAGAAGAAGACAACTAAGGAGATATGGGATCGTCTAACCAAATTGTACGAGGCCACATCATTGCACAATAAAATTTTCCTTAAGAGGAAATTGTACACTCTCCGGATGCCAGAATCTACTTCAGTGACGGAGCATTTAAACACACTGAACACTTTATTTTCTCAGCTTACATCCTTAAGATGTACAATATGAGAACAAGAACGTGTTGAACTTCTACTTCAAAGTTTACTTGATTCGTATGATCAACTCATCATCAACTTGACAAACAGTAATGTCACTAGTCTAGTCTTCGATGACGTTGTAGTTGTTGTTATACAAGAAGAAAATCGGTGCAAGAACAAAGAAGGCAGACAAGTAAATCTGCAAAAAGCAGAAGCATTGACAACAATGAGAGGGAGATCAATAGAACGTGCCCAAAGCAGCAGTCACAAACATGGTAGATCGAAGTCGAGAAGCAAAAAGAATTTAAAGTGCTACAACTATGGAAAGAAGGGTCACTTGAAGAAGGATTGCTGGAGTCTAAGTAAAAACCCCAATCCACAAGGCAATACAACAAACACTTCAGATGATGGAGATGCTCTATGTTGTGAAGCGTCAACAACCGTGGAAGGTAGAAAAAGATTTGCAGATATATGACTCATTGATTCAGGAGAAACATATCACATGACCTCAAGAAGTGAATGGTTCCATCATTACGAACCTGTCTCAGGAGGATCTATGTATAGTTGCAATGATCATGCCTTAGAGATCGTTGGCGAAGGAACCATCAAATTAAAGATGTATGATGGAACAATTAAAGTTATTCGAGATGTACGGCACGTGAAAGGCTTAAAGAAAAATTTATTATCCTATGGATTGTTGGATAATAATGCAAGCAAGATTGAAACACAGAAAAGAATCATGAAGGTGTTCCGTGGAGCGCTTGTGGTGATGAAAGGCGAAAAGATAACAACAAACTTGTACATGTCGAAGGGAGAGACTTTGCTAGAAGAAGAAGCCTCTGTTGCCTCATGTAGTTCAGATTCTACAATGCTATTGCATCAAAAACTTAGACACATGTCAGAACAAGAAATGAAAGTCCTTGTGGAACAAAAGCTACTTCCAGGCTTAACAAATGTATCACTTACTTTGTGTGAGCATTGCATAACAAGTAAGCAGCACCAGTTGAAATTCAACACGTCAAATTTTAGAAGCAAAAGTGTTCTAGAATTGGTTTATTCTGACGTATGGCAAGCACCAATTACATCCCTAGGTGGAGCAAAATATTTTGTCTCATTTATTGATGACTACTCTAGGAGAAGTTGGGTGTACCCTATTAACAAGAAGCCATATGTGCTTTTTACTTTCAAAAACTTCAAAGCACGGGTGAGACTTGATTCTGGAAATAAGATCAAGTGTTTGAGAACAAATAATTGATGAGAATACACAAGTGAAGAATTTGATGACTTTTGCAGGAAAGAAGGCATCAAAAGACAGTTCACAGTGGTGAATACTCCTCAACAAAATGGAGTGGCAGAGCGGATATGTAACACCCCCAACCCGTACTCGACCCGAATACGAATCCGAGGTGTCACATTGGCTTTTTAAAGCTCATATATTTATAAAAAAAACATAGTAAATTTAAACTTTTATTGACACCAAAACTATATTTACATCGTTAAGTTTAAAACATTACAAACTTGGTAAGAGCTTAAGTATTGTACGACTCTATTTACATGCCAGCACATAGATTACATAAACAAACGTACTGTGCAAAAGGCTTCTGATCTAATCTTCAAGTTGTGATATGCTACTCTGCTGCTACTAAGATTGGTTTTCTTGTTTTTCTGTACCTACGTGTAAACCACTTACACGCTAAGTCATGGACTTAATAAGGCATAAACTCATAATAATACATCTTTTTTGAATATGAACATGCAACATAATATTCAGAATTCCATATCATTTCATATGATTCATCATAAACAATACTAATACTATAACATATAAGGCAATACACACTTTTCATATGATTTATATGTATATACTGAGAACTTAAGGTAATCGAGTACATAGAGGTTGTGCACATTTACTGTCACCATAGCTTGTATAAGTCCTACTGAGTGGCATCTGATATTTGTCCCGAGGAACTATGAGTATGTCCCTAAGGTCCTATGAAACCCTCGACTCTTGGCATGCCAATTATACCTAGAGCTATCATATTACATAACATGGGCATTAAAATTATACTTTATATAAACATGTACTTGTGTCATTTCCCTTGTAATCACATATATCTTTTCTTCTTTCACATTTCACATATGCATATAATCATCCATTTTATTTCTATAACACAAGTATTTGAATACATGCATATGAATCATATACATGTAATGAATCATATATAAGCATCTGTGACTTATGCATACTTCATAAGAATATAATGTATGCATGTTCATAGTCATTATGCTATGTAATCAATCTAGGAAATAGACTTATCACAAGTCTTATTTCCATTAAATTGTACATATATTATGCACTCACCTTAGCCTTTCATGCTTGAATCGATCCTAATTCTTCGATTGTTCCGGAACGGGATTACGTTCTATATCTACACAATAATACATGGATTCATATCAATATTCTAATTGATATACCCTAATCGTTTATTCCTTAAACTAAAAGAAAAGCTACTTTCATCTTTTATTTAAGGTAGGTATCGGTACACTCTGTAGTGTATAGGTACATTCCTTAACGTGTGTATCGATACACTACCTATGTATCGATACCTAATTTACATTCGATGTTTTTCATTTTAAGTGGTGTACCGATACACTTCCTGTGTATCGGTACACACTGAATAATTTCTGGAAATTTACCCTTGGTGTATTGGTACACGTTGAATGTGTACCGATACACACCAGTCCAGAATTCACATTTTATGCACGAGAATTTCTTCATTTCCAACTCAACACTTCCTATTTCATTATTTTACATATTCTTAGTTCATCTACTCATGTTAAAACTCATTTATACTCAATAATAACCTCTTTAACCTCTTATCATTCATATGTAATTCAAGAATTACACCAACTTTGCAACATGTTCTAAATTTAATTCTAGCACTTCATACTCCTTAATTACTTGATGACATGTCAAATCCAACTTCCAATTCTTCTTATGAACTCTATTCCAAGATTTCATTCAATAGCTCCTAATCTTTAATCTCTCCTAACTTCATCATCCTTTTATTTTAAGATAACTTAAGCTTTCCTTAAGCTTAGTTATCATCTAATGATCATAACCCAAACTTAAATTCAACAAGAAATTAACTAATAAGAAACCTCACCTTTAGCTTTGCCTCTCACGCATGAAGGAAGAAGAAGACGAAAAGAACTCTAGAACCTTGTTCTTGCTTCCGTCACTTCCACGTGGTTAATATATAACCAACTTAATTATTTACTTGCCAAATGACCATTTTGTCCTTCAATTCGTCCTTCTTATCAATTCAATCCTAAACAATTTTTCCCATATAATTCCTTAAACTATTCAATTATTCTAATTTAATTACCAAATTCTGAAACTTTACAATTTAATCACTAACCCGGTATTGAGGATGTTACAGGATTAACAGAACCTTGTTAGAAAGAACAATAGCAATGTTGAGTATTGCAGGCCTCAAAAAATCATTTTGGGCATAAACAGTCAATACCGCCTGTTATTTGGTGAATCGAGCTCGATGAACTGCAATAGAGTTGAAGACACTAATGGAGATGTGGACTGGTAAACCAGCTGATTATTTAAACCTCTATTTATTTGGAAGTATTGTGTACGTGATGTACAACTCCCAAGAAATTTCAAAACTGGATCCAAAATCTAGGAAATGCTAATTCTTGGGGTATGCTGATGGTGTAAAGGGGTATCGCTTGTAGGATCCCACTGCCCGCAAAGTGATCATCAGTAGGGATGTTATCTTTGTAGAAGATAAACTACAAAGAAAAGAATATGATGATAGCATTGAAAAGTCAGAAACTACACAGATACATGTGAAAAAGAAGTTTGAACAAGGAGATTCTTCTAAAGCAGAACCAACATATGGTGAACAAGAACTAGAGAGTTCTGAAGCTCCAATAACTCGTCAATCAGATCGTGTGAGAAGACGTCCCAATTGGCACTCAGATTATGTTATAGAAGGAAATATTACATATTGCCTTTTAACAGAGGATGGTGAGCATCAACATTCCAGGAGGTAATAAACAACTCAAATGTTTTACTGTGGATAATTGCGATGCAAGAAGAAATTGAAGCACTTCACAAAAATAATACATGGGACCTTGTGTCACTACCACAAGGAAGGAAGCCAATTGGTAACAAATGGGTCTTCAAAATCAAGCGAAATGGTGACAATCAAGTGGAGAGGTATCGTGCAAGACTGGTGGTTAGAGGATATGCTCAAAAAGAAGGTATTGATTTCAATTAAATCTTTTCTCCTATGGTTTGACTAACAGTTCGAGTAGTCTTGGATATGTGTGCTACATTGAACTTACATCTGGAGCATCTAGATGTTAAAACAACTTTTCTTCATGAAAATCTTGAAGAATAGATTTACATGCTCCAGCCTGAAGGTTTTGAAGAAAAAGAAAAGAAGAACTTGGTTTGCAGGTTGAACAAATCTCTGTACGGTATAAAATAGGCACCGAGGTGTTGGTATAAGAGATTTGATTTCTCATTATGTGCCTTGGATACAACAGACTTAATGCAGACCCTTGTGCTTATTTCAAGAGGTTTGGTGATAACTATTTTGTTATATTGCTGTTGTATGTGGATGACATGTTGGTTGCATGACCCAACAAAGATCATATTGAAGAATTGAAGGCACAACTGGCTAGGGAATTTGAAATGAAGGACTTGAGTTTAGCAAACAAGATTCTAGGGATGCAAATTCACCGAGACTGAAGTAATATGAAGATTTGGATTTCGCAAAAGAATTACTTGAAGAAGATCTTGTCACAATTCAATATGCAAGATTGTATGCCAATTTCTACCCCTCTTCCTATTAACTTCAAATTATCCTCCAGTATGAGTCCTAGCAGTGAAGTAAAGAGGATTTTGAGATACATCAAAAAGACCTCAAATGTTGCATTATGTTACGGAGGATCAAACTTACTTATCAATGGGTATGTCGATTCTTACTATGCAGGGGATTTGGATAAAAGCAAATCTACTACAGGATATGTGTTCAAAGTTGCTGGTAGAGCTGTAAGCTAGGTTTCAAAATTACAGTCAGTTATGGCTACATCCACAATAGAGGCAGAATATGTAGCAACTACACAAGCCAGTAAAGAACAATTTGGTTGAAGATGCTATTAGAGGAGCTTGGGCACAATCAAGAGTATGTCTCTCTATTTTGTGATAGTCAAAGCACCTTGCATCTAGCAAAGAATCCAACATTTCATTCAAGAACAAACACATACGAGTTCAGTACCATTTCATTCGTGAAAAGGTGAAAGAAGAGACAATATATATGCAGAAGATCCATACCAAAGATAACATAGCAGATTTCATGACGAAGGCGATCAATGCTGATAAATTTACTTGGTGTTGATCCTCTTGTGGCATGTCAGAAACATAAGCAACATGAAGGTATAAGGTAGAAAGAATGGTGTGAAGATATGATTGTTCCAATCAAATCTTCAAGTGGGAGATTGTTGAAAAGTAAGTGGTCATCAAGTGGCCAACTTGTTGAAATTAATGACCAAACTTTTGGTGGTTGAAAGTTGGCAACAATAATGGTTGATAGTTGGCAGCAATGATTCAATGAAAGTTGGCAACAATAATGTTGAAAAAAGTGGGATGGGAAAATTGCACATTTAGTTCTTATACTTTAGGGTATTTATAAGATTGGTCCTTAAGCCTCAACTATAAATACCCTAACCCATTTAGCTTCAAAATCATCCCAAATCATTTTAGCTTTCTCCCAATACTAGATAATTTAGAGAGTTTTCTTGAGAGTTGTTTTCTCCTTTTTATCAAGAGAGAATTGTCATAGTTTTCTCCTTGTTAGATCGAGAGAAGTTGCAATTCCTATTTTCTCATAGTGAAATTCTTATACCTTTGCTCGTGGTTTTTACCCTATATTATTTAGGGGTTTTCCATGTAAAATTTGTCTTCTTTATCTTTATTTTTATTTTATCAAATTATCAGTTACGATTTTGCTCTATCCGATAGTCGTATTCCGTAACAAGAAATAGTGCATGGGAAAATTGATGAAATTTCTCAATGACTTTATGAACACGTTAGGATTGTAGGGCGTCTTTTGGTGATGCCTATGCAAAGGAGCGTGAGGCATGCATGGAACATTAGAAAGACGCCATGCAATCTCAACATCTTAATGAAGTCATCAGAAAATCCGGTCGACTTCCACTAAACTATTTATTTCACTTTAATTTCGAGAATAATCTAAATGGGAAAATTCCCATATCATTATCCCATCACTTTTTATCTCAACATGAAGCTAAAAAGGACACCCCATGATGAGGCAAAAGCAACGTTGTCATCCTATGAAGAATTGGATGAGAATTTAAATGTTAAAGCAGAGCCATCCAATTTCTGTTGAATAAGCTTCTCCATACGCTCAATCATGGAAGGTGTGAGATAGTTGCTCCAATCTCCCACTTTCCCTTTCCTGAAAAACGCTTTATGCGGAGCCCCAAAAATGTGTGAGCCATTCTTGTTAACTTCTAATTACTTCAACTTGTCAAAGATACAAATCTTCAATATTTCTTCAACAACCCCTTGTTTCTCTTCATCCTCCGTGAAAGGAACCCCAAGGAACATGGCCAAATGCTTCAGCTGACAACTCATGTCCTCCTTAAGATCTTCATATTTCAAAAACAATATGTTGTTGGGGTTTTCTTGACTTGCCTTCCAGTACCCTAATACGTACGTGATAAAAAAATGGTCCACACACGGAGATTCCATGGTAGAACTTGTCAAAAGCTTCATCAAATGATAGTAACGCTTCGCTTCCATGTCGAAGCATGTCATTGAAATGCCAAGCAGAAGTGAATATGTCCATGGGATTTCTGAATAAGTAAACGATCTTACAGTGGGAATCTCTTATGGAAGTTGGCAAAGAAGCATAAGGAAGGTGGGTGGCAAAGGCCATTGGCTTATAAACAGAAAGAGTTTCGAGATTGGGACAAGGGTTGTTCAAGTAAACATCGTACTCCAAGAAACGGACAAGTTTGTGAGGAGTAGAGGTGAGCAAAGGGTTTTCATGCCTTGCAAATTGGTGGCGGTACAAAGCTGAGAAAGCCAGTGCCTTGAGCCAAGTAGTGCCGCATTTTGGGAAAGTGGAAATGATAATATCAGAATTGGATGCTTGGAAATGTCTCTGAAAACAAATCACAGGTTTTAGACTAAGGACCAAAAGTCTTGATAGAGATAAGATTGGAACCACTGGTCCAAGCTTCTTCTTTAGGGAGGGTTTGCACTAGTTTTTGGAGTTCATCATCCCATGGTGAACAAATTTCTCTTTCGCTGATTTCTGCTATATCCATAATGAAACCAATAACCAAACTATCATCTTTTGCTTAAGTTTCTTCGATTAATAGTAAGTGGAAAGACAATCCACCGACTAAATGCTTACTGGTTAGTCTCCCCCCCGGCCTCGAAATTGGTTGAAATATTAAACAAGCCACATGGAATATGCATTAACTTTGTGTATCATAGCAACTTGAACATTGAATTCAGCATAAACACATGGAAAAAATATAGTTTTTGGATGCGTAAGGGATACGGATGGAAGACAGCCTTGCCTTGCAAACACAAGTATTTTGGAGATCGGGCACGGATTGCAATGACCCGAGGAACTTTAAGTCAATATTTGAAGTAGACCCACATCAACGCCTAAATGAATTTAATTAATAGATGAGATATTTGAGAAAATTTTGGATTTGGAGACCAAATGGTAGGCCCTAAGTATGAAACTAAAACTAGAATAAAATGGGAAGGATTTATATTGCAATTAATCCCTTTAGTAAAAAAAATCTAGATATTAATTTTTAAATGGTGGGATTTGTCGTGGGTTTTAGATATTATAAAAAACAGTGATATCATCTTTCACCTTCTCCATTTTCCACTTGCGTTTTCACCCTCTTTTCTCCATCTTTATTAGTCAGACCCTCCCTTTCCCCAACCCTAATATTTTTTCTTAAAAATCACCCTAATCGTGTAATAACACCGATCAGGCACCCAACCGGCTAAATTTATCGATCTAGCACCCATCTCTGATAGAGAGAATAAGACGTGTTTCAGGAAAACGCCTTACCTATGTGGACGGAAGGTGTGCCCATTGTAATGCGCCTTCTAGAGTTTTGGTTGATGTGGCGCCACGATGGAAGGCTCGCTCTCGGGGATGTGCCTTCGCTCGACACATTGGAAGGCGTATTTTAGGGTGCACACCTTCCATTTAAATTTCAAACTCCCCTATCCTCCTGTTGAACACCCTCTCCCCTCCCCTATAAATAAGACAAGATTTAACTTCAGCACCTCCTCCTTCGACGTCCATCATTTAGAGTCCTCAAAACTATGTTTTCTTTATTGTTCAAAGGATTAACTGTTAAAAAAATTTCATTGGGATGTTTGTGAACTTACAAAAAAAAACAAATGTGCTTCTTTTCTAATAAGCAATAAAATAAGATATTCTCCATTTACTCTTATTCATAGTGATATTTGGGGACCGTCCACTATTTCAAACATTTCTGGAGCTCGATGGGTTGTTTCCTTTATTGACGATTGTACTTATTTGTCTTGGATTTTTCTTCTAAAAAAAATATGATGTGAGTTCAATCTTTTCCATTTTTTACAACATGGTCAAAACATAATTTGGTATTGAAATAAAAAGATTTTGGTCTGACGATGCTAAGGACTATTTCAATCAGTTCCTCTCATCATATTTCCAAAAAAGTGGCATTATACATGAATTTTTTTGTGTTAATACACCCCAACAAAATGGTGTAACTGAACGAAAGAATGACCACATTTTAGCTATCACGAGAATATTCTTGTTTTTAAAAAAATGTTCCTAAACAATAGTAGGGGAAGATGCTCTAACTGTTACTCATATGATAAATAGACTGCCTACAAAAGTTATTGATTTTCAAAGTCATATGCAAATTCTAACAAAATTCTTTACCGATTTCAATACATTAAATAATCTTGTTCCTAAAATATTCAATTGTGTTGCCTTTGTACATGTGCATTCCTAAAATAGGGAAAATTTTGATCCACAAACTATCAAATCTATCCTTTTTGGCTATTATAAGAAAATTATATGTATCAGCTAGATATCACTTTTCCAAAAGAAGAAAATTACTTTATATGTCCTTCTCTAGGGTAGATTTCATTCATAAAGGATAAGGAAAATGATCTTTTTCTCCTTGATTTTCACGATTTTCAATCGTCTCCCTTAGTTCATGTCTCTGTTGCCCAACCTAACACTCAGTCATTTCCTGTTAACCAACATGAGTTAAATGTTCAGTCTGAATTGATACAACTCGAGATCGAGCCTTATACACCCAAGTCACAAGAAGTGATTCAAGACACTACTCGTCCATTGTTGTTTTATTCAAGGAAGAGGGCACTTGTGCAGGTTCAATCACCCAATTCAATCCCTTTTTGTGAACTTAGCGAAGTAATTGTTGAACCTATTTCTAATAAAGATTGTGCCACTAAAAATATTGATCAAAGTGACTATGATATTTCCATTGCTATTAGAAAATGAACTAGAGCTTGCACAAAACACCCTCTATACTTATTCATATCATACAAGAATTTGTCCCATAAGCAAAAAGTCTTTCTGACTAGCCTAAACACAATCTCCATTCCTGAAACTATATTTGAGGTATTAAGTGATGAGAATTGGAAGAATGCTATAAAGGTTGAAATGGAAGCACATGAAAAAAATAAGACATGGGACTTGGTGAAATTACCAAGAGGGAAGAAGATAGTGGGATGTCGGTGGATATTCACAGTGAAATACAAGTTAGATGGTTCATTGGAGAGGTACAAAGCACGACTAGTTACAAAAGGCTACACTCAAACGTATATAATAGATTACCTCGAGACATTTTCTCCTGTTGTGAAGATGAACATCGTGAGTTTTGTTTTCATTGGTTGTCAATTATGGTTGGAAATTACATCAATTTAACATAAAGAATGCCTTTTTACGCGGTGATCTTAAGAAAGAGGTGTACATGGATGTCCCACTAGGGTTCGGTTCAAATACATGACAGATAGTATGCATGCTAAAGAAGGAAATATATGGACTAAAATAGTCTCCAAGAGCTTGATTTGAAAGGTTTACTAAGGTAATGCTCAACATGGGATATAAATAGGGCCAAGGCGATCACATCTTGTTTGTAAAGCACTCAGCTTCAGGGGTAGTGATTGTATTATTGGTCTATGTAGACGACATTATAGTGACATGCAATGATTTGGAAGGAATAAAGAATTTAAAAAAGTGCCTAGTGAAAGAATTTGAAGTCAAAACCTCAGTAAGTTAAAGTATTTCTCGGCATTGAGTTAACACATTTTTGAGAAGGGGTCTTCATATCTCAACAAAAATACATAATAGACTTGTTGATGGAGACATGAAAGTTAGAATGTCAACTAACAGAGACACATATAAGGTTTAACCAAAAGCTTGGAGATGCTCTGAAAGACGCAACAATTGACAAAGGCTCCAATCAAAGACTTGTGGGAAAACTTATCTGCTTATCATACACTATACCAGACATAGCCTACGCGATCAATGTTGTAAGTCAATTCATGCACAACCCCAAAGAATCGCATCTTAGGGTTGTGTATCAGATTATGCAATACTTGAATGACACGCCAGGTAGAGGAATTTTTTTTAAGAAAAGGCAGAAACTAACTCTTGAAGCCTACATAGATGTAGATTATGCAGGTCAATAGTTGATAGAAGATCAACCTCGGATTATTGCACCTTCCTATGAGCTAACCTTGTGACTTGGAGGAGTAAAAAAAAATGTTGTGGCCAGATCCAGAAGCTGAGTTTAGAGCAATGACATTTGGGATTTGGGAGTTACTATGGTTGAAAATTATCTTGGAAGATTTAAAAGTTAAGTTCTTTATTATGATAATAAATCAGCTATTAATATTGTAATCTTGTTCAACATGACATATGAAACACATTGAAGTTGACAAGTATTTTATAAATGAAAAGCTTGACAATGACTTGATTTGCACTCAATTTTTGTTCACTAATGATCAGCTAGCGGATATATTTACCAAAGGATTGTTTGGGAAGTTTTTTCAGGGACTAGTAAGCAAGCTTGGAATGGATGATATCCATTCACCAGCTTGAGCTTGAGGGAGTGTGGGAAAATTTAGCTCTCTGAAGAAGGAAAAACATGTGTGTCAATATTCCTAGGATTAGTCAATTTCCAGGTTTAAATCCCCATAATATATATATGTCCGTGTAGTTTCATTTTATTAACAAAAAGGCCAACGGAAACCTCAACTTAATTTAACCATTTTAGTGTTGCCGGTTGCACAAAAGGTTTAGTTTGATGAGTTGATATTTGTATATATTTTGTCATGCTATTTGTCGTATCACCCTTTCTGGGGGTTTCGTAGAGAAAGAGAGAACAAAAGGAAAGCAATTTTGACTCCGAATGGCTGGCTTCTGCGAGGAAAAGGCTTCAAGAAAGTTACAAAGAAGCCGAAAATGGTTTGCTTTCTTCTCTTCTTCCACAGTTCACTTCATCTTGAATCCCTCACTTAGGATTCATACTAAATGCGATTGTCTGCAGTTTTTGTGTGTTTTTTGAAGCCAAAAAGCAAGGAACGGTACAAGTGATGGACATTCACGAGCTACCGAAACCCAAGAATACCTTCTTTGGAAAAAACAAGGGAGGTGGTTCTCAAGTAAGGCACTGGTGATTTGGTGAATGACTTTAGATAAATGGCATCCTAGCTTTGTTTTTTCATTTCTATAATCAGCTGTGAATGCTGTATAAGATAGGAATGCTCTTCCTACCTTTTAGGCTATCTTTCCATGTTCTTTCACGGATATGTACTGAACTATTTTTCATTCATTAGAATTCTTAAGGGCCATGTACACCCATAGCTGCTCTATCGGGGGTGAACGATGCTTTTTTGTTCGACACGTTTTATGTTTCGCCATCCCTAATGTTCGATGGTTTTATATTTGTAATATTACTAGTTTTCTTAGAAGATAACTCCATATTTTGGAGGTATGTTACCATCTTTCATTTTTTATCAACGCAAGCTGACTCTTCCTTGATAATATCTGACATAATAGGCAAACTGGTGGTTTAAGTTAATGCATACTCCTGGTAGCAATACTTTTTGGGGTATGGTCACAAGGAACTATTTGACAGTCAGCAATAATGTTTGATTCAACTGCGAGATACCATCTGTCCATCATTGATAGGTTATGCAGAGAAACATTGTTTATATTTTGCGAAAAGTTCTGTGCCACCGTGTTCATGTTTAGATTTTGTGACCGGAAACCTAATCAGAATCAGATCATGGTTATTTAGAGCGGCTGATGCAGTGTTCCATTTTACTGGTTATATAATAAGGCTCCTTAACTTCTTGCATCTGTAGAGAGTCAAGGGGACTCTGCACTGCATGGTTAATACAAATTTATACGAACAGTGAAGTTGATCAATCGTACGATCTCTTCTGCAGTAATGCATTTTCATTTATGACTTTTAGCTTATTTGTTTGCAGCAGTTGCTTCTACTTCGAAGGTTGCTCGAATCAAGTTTGTTATTGCCTCTTTAGTTGCAGCTTCTTTGCAGTCATCCTAGTACTTCTACTCCGCAGGTTGCTTGGACTCTGGTAGGTGTTGGATACGTCCAACAAGAGCATGCTCAATTTGGAAAATCATATCCCCTTAACGTTGTCCGAATATGTTAGTTTACAGAAAATGGACTAAAACTATCCGTTTTGGTATTAAACAAGTAATTTACCCAAGATTTAATGGTTTTTTTATTTTTCAATAAAGACTTTTTATCTTAAACTTCATATATAAAAGACTTCTTTGAGTCAGTGTTAGTGACTTTCTTTTACAAACACTATTAACATCAAATACTTAAAATATCAAAAATATAAAAGTAAAATGAAGATAATTGTCTTCACATTGTGTCCAAAACTCTATCGTAAATGGACCAAACCCATCAAATAGTCCAATCTGAGAAAAAGATTTATTAATAAGAGAAAAATCAATCACTTGGTCTGATGTGAACATGAAATAGATAACATACAACGACATTGGCTATGGTTACATTAGATTTTGATCCTACATAAACACTATTTAGGAATTAAAATAATTTCCCTAACCTGCACAATGTAACTGACAGAAAGGATGATGATCTGATCCGATTCAATCCAGTTATTTACAATCAACATCAAACCAGAAATACAGACAAGTTCGAGCATAAATCACCCGAACTCGCTGTAGTTCTAGATCTCCACTGGTCAAAACAGCCTTTGCACCTCCTTCGATTCGAGTGTGAGATACAGAAACACTATCTCCATTGCTCTTCAAGCTGGAAGGGAATATCCCGCTACCAGCTGTACTCACGATCGGGCATGATAGATAGTCCAATGGGTTCGACTCACACTTAAGTACGCATCCGTCTATAATTAGCCTTCCGCTCCTATGAACCAAGCAGCAACCTAGCTCAGCCTTAACCGATAAGTTTGCCAGCTTGCAGGTCGATAGAAACTCCAATGCACTGCTCCATCAAAATGAACAGCACATTCGCATGGTTGTTTCTCTCGATAAAGGGAAAAGAAAAAAAGGGTAAATGTGACCTAGTGAGAGCGATCTCCAGATTGTTAAATTTCTGTATTCATTCATAGCAGCCAGAAATACGATTTACTGTTTAAGTTTTGTTATAGATCTCAAGAAAGAAAAGATTCCGACCAATCCACTCTTAATCGCGTAGATGCGGATTTCCAACAACATGGAGAAACCTCTCAACAAATCACCATTTAATATGAGGTAAAAACATATCAGAAATTGTGCAAACCTGTCCGAACCTCACAAACAGACGATAGTTGTTTCATCAGGAAGCTCACCTCCACCGATCTGAAGAAAGTAAGTTGAGATAAAAGTGCGACAAAATAAAGAACTTTTGCTACAATAATAACTAGAAGTTCAATACTCATTATCTACTCATGGCCTCGGCGTCTCTTAACTCGTAGCACTGAGTAGGGGATGGGGAAAGAGACCATTAAGAGAATTATATCCTACAGATGGTTCCAAGTAGCTTAAACATGGTCTTAACATCCATTTTAGGATATCATTACTAGAATCCTAAACCCTAAATTCTCCTGACAGAAAATAACGAGAAGCACCTATAATTTATCCAAAAGGGATGAAAAGTTGGTAGGTAGCAGTAGTCTGAAAATTACCCAAGTCACGATAACAGAATCGAATAGGGGCTTCTAGGCCTATATTTCATCTCGATACATTTATACATCTTTTGAAGGAAAAACTAAAGCTATAAAGGACTTACCCTTTAGGCTTTCTGTGATCATATATATTATAACAAAATATTTGGTGTATAAATAGTATGGAACTGTATTTCAAATAATACCAATGCGATTAATTGCATTTTATATTATATAATAAATATCATATGCATTAAAATAAGATGAAATGTGTACCAACTAAAGAGGGACTAAAATAATGATATGAGAAAGAAATTAAAGTCTCTATTACCAAAAATAATGGTTTTGGTATTAAAAGAGAGTACTATATCGGACAGCACATTCGAAGGAGGAATGTTACTCAGACTCGAGTGTGTCTGATATGGAAATTTGTCAACCATAGGTATGCTCAACTTTTAAAAGTTTTTCCATGTATATAAAGGGTACTTAGATGGTAACAGTTCCATAATCATGTACGGATATAAGCCAGCCATGGGTGTAGGACACGAGTTTTTATCCCAAAAATTCATATTCCAAAGATAAATATAAGCCAAGCAATTTATATATAATTAACTTTTACAGACTCCTAAAGACATACCAGGCAGAGCGGCCTTTTAATCTGAATATTAGAAGCGAGATGACTGCCACCAGCTGCGATTAAAATAGTGTCACCAGTTCTGAAATGGAGAGTTTGAAGATAAAGGTCTTATTAATATACCATATAATCACCAAACCACAACTTAGAAATAGTAGTTTTATTTATATACCTGGCTGCAGACACAGCTTCTTCAATGTTAGGGAAAACACCGCGTTCAGAAAACTCCTTCATGGATCTATCGACTCGCAGCCACAGTCGAGGGTGGCAAGCCAAATAACACCATCTGTGGCAAACGAGGGCGGTGTTATACCGATCTGCAACTCAATAGCATTATGTGAAAGGGATTGTACTTGGTAATGGGATTAAAAAGAATCAGAAATGACCATGCCTACTAAAAAGCTTTCAAGACGCTAGAATGTGAAACCTCTGAACACCAATCCGGAGATCATTCTCAAAGAATGAAGAGAAAGAAAAAAGCAGCAATAAGAATGCGATTTCAAAGCAAATTACACGAAACCGTTTTTTCATACCTTTTAACCTCACTAGTGTCTTGTTCTCTTGCAAAACAACTAAATATCCTACCATTAGCACTACATTATTATACAAGAATACCACTAATTTGGATTTCTTCAATAAAAGAAATTTTTTTTATAACATATATATCCCAACATTGCAGCCACCATTTCAGGGGCAGGTCAAGTTTTGCTAAGCCTCCAGCCCTCCACTTTAGAATAAGTAGTCAAAGCCCCAAAGAGCACGGGACATCTTTCAATAAGGAGAAACCGAGTAAGTACATATTACTCCATGGCCCATGCATCGCATGAAGGATATCCAAGTTCATTTCTAAGGTGGCAAGAACTAGAGATTGGCAGGTACAAAAAAAAAAAAAACCGACGGAATCGTCAATAGAATGGAAGTGAAGTGAGTTAGAGATTGTAGGTTTTGTGAATATTGGCAGCGTTCTGAATCCAACGACCCAAAATCCGGGTATTAGGGACTGGAAACCAAAATGAAAGCTCAGGTTCTTAATCTAAACCAATTACCAAGCACAAACAAGAATTATCAGAATCAAATACATTACATCATAAGAATCATCAGAACTTGGAAAAAGAACTGAGCTCAACAAAGTCAACTTCCCAATAAATATTATTATACCTAAACTGGCTAGAATTAACCTTCAGTTCACTTCCAATTAATCTAAAAATAACACTAATTTCTTATCGCCAACATAAAAATGCCTAAAAGTAATAAAATTGCTTCATTCATATACACCCTAAAAGTCTACCTCCTATGAAACGAAAACCAATGATTGACTAAAATTAACATAATTTCCTTAAAACCCAGTTGAAAAAAATACGAAACTGAAGATAAATAAACAAACCCAGAACCAAATGAAGCAATCCATTCAGAGATCAATGAAAAAAAATTGATTTAAAAATAAAATACCCAACCTGGAATGGGAGATAAGAAGCTGAAAATATGCATGAGGCAACCATCATCAAGATTATTAATAAGAGCAGAGGATGAAGATGAAGAAATCTTTCTTGACTTTCTCTTGGCTTGTTCCTCCACCTCCATGTCCCTGCCTTTGCCTTACCAAAGATGAAGATTACTCTAATTTTTGCTTTCTTTTTAAGTATGTAATGAACAAAAAACCGACACGACAGTCATCCGAGTTACTACTTGGGTAAACTACATAATATCATTGATGTTTGAATACATGTTCATTTTCACCATTAAAATTTCAAAAATAATAAATTAGTCACTAACATTATTGATTTATAATAAATGACAGAATGATGATGTGGCACAATGAACGACTGGGTCCAACATTTTCCCCTCACGATAACACATATTGGCCATCATTTTTGAAGCTACACCCCTGCCCTGATATGTTTTTCCCATTTAACAGAGACGATAATTCTCTGTCGAGCAGTGCTTTCAAGAAAACCTATGCTCCTTGAGTTGTCTTCTTCATCATTCACTAGAATCAGATTATTTAACGCTTAGTTCACTTTCTTCTTCATCACTCATTTGTGCATAAGATTAGGGTTTTTATCTCGAGCTCTGCTGAGCTTCTATCGTCACGAAACACAACCTTCCCCGAAGAAAGGAAGAGATAGAGAAGAGGAAAGAGATGGTTTCGCTCTAAGCGAGAGTTTATACGTTAACGAGATCTTCTTGGCCAACTCTCGCCAGACTAAAAGGAAGCTGGTTAAAGAATATGGTTTTACCATCAGGAAGCTAACCAACATTCACTCTCAATCACGTGCACGTCGCATGAAGGAAACCAAGAGAAAAGGGTCGTCACTCTACTGAAAATGATTGATCCACTGTGTACTAGTATGTCCAAGTAATTTTGTCGAGTCAATGTTGTGTTTTTGGGTTGATATGAACTTTGTTCTTTTGGGTGGATTATTTGCTTCCCTCCAGATGCCAACTTCACTATCAGAGACCGCTCAAAATTTGGACCGGACCTAACCACAGAGTCTTATCTTTCATGGCATTCGGATTCATAGTTCCTTCTTTTCTCCATCCCGCCTTTCTTGCTTCCATTCTTTTTCTACAGCAGAAACAAAGAAGATAAAACAGTACGAAGGAAATAGAGGGAAATGGGGTTAGAGGGGAGTCAAATGCCCCGTCAAATAGTCAACAAGCCACGTCATTCAGTTAAAACCACTGTGAAAATGAGGCTAAATATTTTAGATTATATCGTGAGATTTTTTTTTTTGAGATAATGCTGCTTTTAGATTATTTGCTCAGATAATTGATATGGTTGGAAACGAAGTATGCGACTCATGGGATGCGCATAGTGCTCCCTGCGACTTGGGAGTTTTACATTGAATAATAATACTTGAAAACACTTTGACAAATGTCAATTCATTCAAAGTATTGTTATTGTGGACATTATTTTTCGCCCGGGTCGGGAAAAGATTAATACCGATTTGGGAGTTTTTTCTTTGAAAAGTATTTCGAAATGTGATGAGTTACCACCAATCATTTAAGGTGAAATTGTAACACCGTAAAAATCAGTTGATTTTAATAAAATATTTTATTTTAATAAAAATATCGAGTTTTGGGTCTACGAAAAATTCAGAAATCAGGTTCGGGAGTCATTTACGCGTGGGGAATGATTAGCACCTCCACAAGTGCCAAAAAATTGGTACCTAGTTGGTTATCCTATATTTTAAATCAGAAATTTTGAGTTCAATCTTTATTTAATTTAAAAATCATTAAGGATGTAAAATTGAAAAAGATATTCGTTTATTAAGACCGATAGCATTCGCCCCTGAGCCTAAATACCGGAGATTAGATATTGTTCCTAATAACCGAACATTGCCTTGTTTTTAGAAGAAACATGATGCGGTTTTAAAAGGATGTCGACTTATTTAGGGGATTATCAGTAGTCATCCCCTGAGCACGATCGTGGCTGATATACTATTAACTCCTTAATAAGTGAACAATGCCTTAAGTTTTTTAAAAACAATGCAATCAAGCAAAATTTTATTTAATCCTAATTATACTAAAAATAAATTAAGGCTTTTTCTAACCTGCGGTGTTAAATTATGAAAATTAAAGAATCTAGGGGCTCAAATCTAAAAAACATAGGCTATAATATTAATCCTATTTGATTTCAATTAATTATTGAATCGAATAACCGAGATGGTCCCTCGAGCGTTTATGCGAGGGTCGACTCGAATTATCCCCTAAATTATAAGCCTAGTTTAAAATCTATACTAAAATGGAGGCTATATTTAACCTATTTAATTATGTCAAAATTAAAATTCTAACCGAAATTCAAAACTAAAAAAGTTAGAGAACTAAAATATCGGGCTCTGGAAAATTTAAAAGTCTAAGGTTATTTTTAAAATATGATACATTGAGATATTTAAAGAAAAATAAATAAATACACCTATGAATTAAAAAACAATTTTAAGGTTATTTTTAACTTTATTTTACTTTATAAATCAATACATATTTTCTAAATATGATATTAAACGTAGAACATAATATTTATTCTAAAATATAATGAAAATGTAAAATATAATATTTATCATGCTCTACATACAATATTATGTATATAATAAAATAATATATAATAATATAAGTAAACTAAATACCTAAAACATAAAACATACTTTAATGGTACAAATAAACAATATACATATGCATTCATTAATATCTTAGTGACAAAAATGAGTGAAAAATAATTTTAAGAGTACAAAATTAATAAAAATAAATATCATGTCATGAAACAAGAAAATCACATAACATGAGAACTAGAATCGTAATAAAACCATAAATATAGGACTAAAATGGAATTGCATAAACATCAGTACCCCATTCCGAATAAAAAATAATACATACAATAGAGGACTAAATTAAAATAATACAAACCCAAGTATCCAATTCGCAAATCATGTAAAATAAAAGAAACTAGGGACCAAATCACAAAACACACTAAACTAGAAGGGACCTAAGGATCGATTAACCCTAAACTAGTGGCCAGAATGCGAAACACGCTAAAGGTCTAAGGACCTTAGCGTGGTTTACCCAAAAATCCTAAAATATCAACACTTCACCCTTTTCAGATTTCATTTCTGCCCGAAAACCCCAACCTTAACTCTCATTTCCCTTTCTTCTTATCTCAAACCACGATCCATGGCAACCATTCACCAAGGAAACCAAAATCTCACTGTCACGGCCACCCTACATAGGTGGTCCTTCTCTCGTCCATCCACCCTCAAAGCAATAAAACCCCTCACTAATAGACCTCACCGAAAACCCAGCCTAGCCCTTCATCTGCCTCGACCGAAAGGTATTAAACCTAAAACCGAGCCACCACACACGACGGCGTTGTTGCTTAGACTATACTAACCCAACCTTATCAACCCCCCATACGACCCGATTCACCGAGGAGCAGCACAGACTCAAGCCTTCTATACTTCTAATTTATTTTGGTATTTTCTCGAAATAGCATAGAGTAAAAAAAGATAAAATGAGTATTTGAGTACGAAAATTAAAAAAGAGTTTACCCTTTAATCTGCTTGTATTTCAATCTTTTCAAATCAGAGGGAAAAAGCCTTACGATTTCCACTATCGTTTTCTGTTCAAATCCTCCATACATTTTTGTTTGGCTTTTTATAGCCTAACTTTACATAATTTCAACATAAAAAAATTACAAATTGATCCTGCGCAAATTTCTGCAGGAAACAAGGATGGTGGGAGCAGGTGTAGTGTCTACTTTTTTGACTTTTCATTTTGAAAATTGGTGATTACAGTTGCCCCTCTTTGGTTGTTATTGTGAAACAGGAATAGAGCAAAGACGTAAAGCACCAATTTTCATTTGTTTGGTCCATCAGTGAAGTTTTGAGTTCTAAGTTCTTCTCATTATGAAATTTTCACTCTTCTATTTGGATGAGTTCTTCTCATTATGAATTCTTTTGGAAATGTTGGTTTACCTCTTTCTGCGGTGGATTTGAAAGTATCAAGTTCTTCTCATTATGAACTTTTTTCTTTAGGACGAGTTCTTCTCATTATGAACTCTTCTGAAAATGTCACTCCAAGGTCGAACAAATTTTTCTCATTATGAATTTCTCCCTCGTTGGATGAGTTTTTCTCATTATGAACTCTCCATTGGAAACATTGATCAAAGGTTGAACAAGTTATTCTCATTATGTTCTTTTTCTCCTTCATTGGACGAGTTCTTCTCATTATGAACTCTCCACTGGAAATGTTGAGCCATGGTTGAACAAGCTCTTCTCATTATGAACTACTTCTCCCTCGTTGGACGAGTTCTTCTCATTATGAACTCTCCACTGGAAATGTTGAGCCAAGGTTGAACAAGCTCTTCTCATTATGAACTTCTTCTCCCTCGTTGGACGAGTTCTTCTCATTATGAACTCTCCACTGGAAATGTTGATCAAGGGTTGAACAAGTTCTTCTAATTATGAACTTCTTCTCCCTCTAATGGAAGAGTTCTTCTCATTATGAACTCTCTATTTGAAATGTCAATCCCTCAAGCGAGGCATCACTGATTCAAAATGTCGTGAATCGAGTGATAGGTCGAACAATCTCTTCTCATTATGAACTTCTTCTCCCTTGTTGGATGAGTTCTTCTCATTATGAACTCTCCATTTGAAGTGTAAATCCCTCAAGCGAGGCGTCGCTGATTCGAAATGCCGTGAATCGAGTGATAGGTTGAACAAGTTCTTCTCATTATGAACTTCTTCTCCCTCTGTCGGATGAGTTCTTCTCATTATGAACCCTCCACTGGAAAATATTGATCCACCTCATTCTGTGATGGAATCGAACCAAGGTTGAACAAGTTCTTCTCATTATGAACTTCTTCTCCCTCATCAGATGAGTTCTCCCTATTATGAACTCCCCGCCAGAAATATTGATGCAAGGCTGAACAAGTTCTTTTCATTATGAACTTCTTCTCCCTTGTTGTATGAGTTCTTCTCATTATGAACTCTCCATCGGAAATGTTGCTCGGTTTAACTTTTCTTTGAATATTTTCAAACATTCAAAAGAGTATCATGTGTCAGTAATAATTGTGTTTTAAGTACCCGAAGTATTGACCCTAAGGTTCTCGAATCTTTGTTAAGATCCATATTTTTCTAAAAATAAAGACGTGAATCGATTCTAAAAATAAGGTATTGTGCAATGAAACCTTTGCTAACTTTGGAATTCATGTCAAATGTTCAACATCTGGATGAAAATGAATAAGAAATCTGTTTTAAAATAAGCTTTCTCGAGTGAGACAAAATTTCTTGTTTCAAGGGAAAACTGTCTCAAGCAAGACGAAGTTGGTTTTAAGAAAAACCATCTCGAGTTAGATGAATTTTGTTTTAAAGGAAAACTGTCTCAAGCGAGATGAAGCTGGTTTTAAGAAAAAACATCTCAAGTGAAATAAAATTTCTTGTTTCAAAGGAAAACATAATCAACGTTTTTGTGTTTCAAGAGAAACTGTCTCCAGGGAGACAAAATTAATTTCAAGGGAAACGATCTCAAAGATCGGTGTTTCAAGGGAAACTGTCTCAAGAGAGACAAATTTTTTTTCAAGGGAAACGATCTCAAAGATTTTTGTTTCAAGAGAAACTGTTTCAAGGGAGACAAAATTTGTTTCAAGAGAAACATATTCAATGATTTTGTGTTTCAAGAGAAACTGTCTCAAGCAAGACAAAATTTGTTTCTAGGGAAATTGTCTCAAGAGAGACAAAACTCGTTTCAAGAGAAACTGTCTCAAGAGAGACAAACTTTGTTTCAAAAGAAACAGTCTCAGGCTTTTGTCTTGAGAGAAACTGTCTCAAAAGAGACAAAACTTGTTTTGAGTAAAAATTGTCTCAAGTGAGACAAAAATCTTTTTTTTTTTGAGATTATCATCAGGAAATTCGTGAAAATCAGACTTAGTTTCCAAAAACTCATTTGAAAACATCTTGCTCGGGGGTCTTATGGATGGCCTGAATGACTTATCATCTTGCTCAAAAGACTTATAGATGGCCCGAAGGACTTACGCATCATGCTCGAAAGACTTACTGATGGCCCGAATGACTTACTCCTCAGGAAACCCTTGAAAATCAAGCTCAGTTTCTTAGTTGTCATCAAGGAACCTGTCAAATTAATGATTCTTCTTGGATTGGGCTCCTCAATTCTTTAGGTTCTGCCAAGCGGAATATAATTCGCTTCATTCAAGCCTTGAATTCTATCATTTTTCTTCTCTGCTTTTCTTGAAAAATCTGCAAAAATATGCATTGATGCATGAAATGTGAATGAAATATGTATCTATGTTTAATGCATGACTTTCTTATGTGCATAAATATTTATCAGTAATCATCTTTTGACTTCAAAATAGAGATCTCAGTCTTTCTTCACTTGATCACTCTTGTATGGAGTTTGCGCCTAATGTCAGCATGGTCAAACTAATCTTCTGGAACAATCATGTCCCTCTTATCTTCTATCTTTTGTCTTGCTTCTTCAACATGATTCTAGAAGAAGTGATTCCTCCTTTGAATTCTTGCTGTGATCAGATAGATGACTGGGCACCTTACACGTCTTTGACTCGATTTTTCAATCAGAATTGTTTCTTAAGAGTCCTTGTCTAACTGCAACGTGAATAATTCATTTCTCTGGGTAAGCTCTTCTTGTGTTCATCTTTCGACCCTGGTAATCCAAGCGACAGGGGTCATTCACCATGTCACTTGTGATCTTATGCTATCTGGTATTGGTAATGCCCCAATGCAGGTACTTGTGGCTCTTTTTATGCCAAAATCATGATTTCGAATGGTTTCACTCTAGTTTCACTAATCAACAATGTTATTGAATAGCTTGAGGGCTTTTCTTTACGATTCCACAACCAGATGGACACTTAAGATGTGATCATAAATGTCTTTCATTTTTTTCATGAGTTGGGATATGTGTCACCTTCAACTAAGGTGATCATCTGCTTCTGATAGTATCGTGATGAAATGTTAGAAGTTCTATCTTCTAGTCCTTATGATCTCTCAAACTATCTTCTTTCAATAAATGCTTTATTGTTCTGGCATCGTTTGCTCTCTTCTTCGCTAGAGGCAGAATGAGCCTCATCAGCTTCAAGGACCTTTTTCACTTGAAATTGTCCTGTTTGAAATGTTTCTCTTTTGTTTTATTTTGGAAATATGAAAAAAATGTCGAATAAAATTAAAAAATGTTCTCATTTTCTTTCTGGCTCATAACCAAAACAAATTGTAAAAAAAAAAGTTCATTTAATATCAAATAAATCAAATTTTCTTTTAATCCTTCAAAAATTATATACATTTGAAAAGTGTAAAGATTAATGCTGATAAAAGGCTCAGGCTGACTTGGGAAGGTAATGTGTTTCAAATTAATTTGGGGAGGTAATGTGCTTCAGGCTGGCTTCTTGCGTTCTTGATTTTGGCATTCATTGATTCGATGAAGCAACCGTCATGCTTCTCTTCTAGAAATGTTCACTGGTTTCCAGCCCTCGTGAGAGCCTTTGGATTGGGCAATGCTTTATCAAGAGATTTATAAGATTTTTCTTTTATACAGCGGTTGACAACCTTCATGTTCGAGCTGCCTTTTCAGGTTTTCAACTCGAATCCTCCTTTGGTTTCAAGACGTCATCTAAAATTATACGTCTTGAACCCTCCTTTTATTATTTTTCCCTATCATGCATAAAAATTTTTAGAAAACTAATTTTGCAAATAAAATTAACCCTGAGGGGTAGAATGAAATATGAAGATAGTCTCTCCACTTAGAAATCTATGTATGATTAGAAGGGACTTTTCAGGCACGCAATGTAGGCTAGGGTTCACGATTATGAAATAAAGGGATAAATACGCTCAAATAAGTGTTTAAGGGTTATTAAACCAATGATCAATTCATGTTGCCATCTTCAATATGGTTTTGCTCGATTTGAATCTACTCGAGTGTCTTTCTTTCTTTTTTATTTTTCTTTGATGTTTCATGATCTTCGGGTGAATTGATTTGAGTCATTCGTCTTGAAGTGTTGGATCTGTCTATTTTCTTCTTTCTTATTTTTTTCTTTTTCTCTTTTTTACTTTCTTTTTTCCTATATTTTTTCTTATCTCTCTCTGTGTTATCAACTTGATTTAACTTTCGAGCGCTTTGTATTTGGTCTACCTCATGGTATCTTGTTATTTCTCACCTTATTTCATCATGAGTTGCTTCTGTAATGAAATCTGGATTGATGATCTTCACTAATTGCGAGAAGATGTCATTCACATTTGCCCCCCAGTATGAAGGGTGATCCTTGGTTAAGGTTGAATCAGAAGAAACAATATTATAGGCTCAAAAAGGGACAAGGGATATATATACATATATTTGAAAGGACATGAAAAAAAGCCATTCATTATCTCATACATGGAAGTCTTTGTAAAAGAGGTATCCCAGGGGGACGAGTATTCAGGATTAACCTTATTTACATGAAAAATGAAATTAATGCATGATAGAATTATTTCAATGATTTCCTTTATTTCTTCTTCACTGTGCTCCCAGTATGCTCCAATTATTTGAATTCTCTTGCAATAACTTGATCCGCAATTCTTCATATTATCTTTCTTGTAGGAAAGGTTCTCGTCATACCCCCAGGATTTATTCAGGTTGGGAAATGAATGTTGGTTCTATGTCTAGGAAGGGAAAGGTGTGACTTTAAAGTCGTTATTCTGAAAAAGGTAATGTTATGAAAAGGTTATTTCTGTCTGGGAAGGTAAAAGTACAGGTTTTGGTGCATCGGGAGATAAGGGCATGACTTTATTGTTTCCGGGAAGTGATATCAAGGTTTAGTCTTTTGGTAATGAGCACATGCCGTGTAAGGAAACAAATAAGGGTGTTCGGCTTTGGATAGGGTATGAAAGGTCTAATCTTGCAACTTGTCAAAGATCTATAATTAATGAAGTAGTAAAAGAACCTTTAATTCATTTGATATTCAAAGAATTATAAGATTAAAACTTGATTTATTGCTCATAATATAAAAAAACATAATATTTATCAAGTATGGAAAGAACAAAAACAATTTCAAACAAGACAAGGTCAGTGAAACAAGGTTTCATTGTGGGTGGAAGAATTTCTTGGTAATTGGCCCCATAATGTCTCATTACGAGTTAAAGGTCAATACCCCTGGGTCAAACAAAATCTGGGCCCTGTTTCTCAGAAGCCCCACGGATCTCGACGACATGCCTTAAACTTCATACGGTGATAGCGTCACGTCCATATCTTTAAATTTTTTTCTAGTAACGAATGGGGTGGCTTTATCTCTCCTCAAAACCCTTATCATAAGATTTTTTGCGAGTTACTCTTGGGATCCGTGATTAATGCATATTGAGATGCAATGTATACCATGTAATGTATAATGTATTTATGCTAATGCAAAGATGCACATGTAAATGCAAAAATGAGAGTGCAAAATGCGAAATGCAACAAGGAATTGATCCCAAGATAATTGTTCCTAGAACAATTCTCAAAAAATCGACAATGTCTCGGTACACTGGGGAAGTGAAGATCTAGTCTATCTATAAGTCGCCTGGCTCCTGCGAGCATCTGGGTACTGCATCATCTTCAAAGCTTCCACTTCATCTCCCACTTTCAGAAGTCTTTCAATCTGGTTCATGATCTTAAACTGTTGGCTTCAGCATCGAATCGTCTTGAGTTCAACCTGTTACCTCAACGGGTAGATGTCTGGCTTGTCTCTTTGATAGGTGGATTCCCTCTCGACGTTGCTCGATCTACGTGGAGCATCTTCAAAATTCTACTGATCCCAGAGAAAGGCATTTATGTGGCATTGTTTTTCAAGAACCTTCTAAATGATCAGTTATTTAGGGATCAATACCTTTGAATGATATGTCATGTTCACGCAAAAATGCAATAAGAGCAGACAAAATGAAACCAATGTTAGTAGAATCAAAACAAAAAGAATCAAGTTAGTTGAAATGATTAGTCCAGAAATGTAAACTTAGCAAAAATAAATAAATATGACTCAAAGTTGAGACTGAAAAATAAAGCATACAAAGGAAATTAATAATCCTAACCGCATGCGTTCTAGTTCTCCTAGGATATCCATATGGCTCTAGCGGGGTAGGCTTACTAAATTCTCTAAATGAGGTTGGGGTTCTAGCAAAGGTGTCCGAGCCATCTTTACAACCTGCAAAGGTTGCCCCTTGATTCTAGCCCATTACAGACTTGTGAATCGGGTTTAGCTCAGGGGATCACACCACTAAAATCATACCTTAGATCTGATATCCGGATAGGCAACTTAGGATGCGTTCCAAATGTACTTTGTCAGACCCACATAAGGAAGCCTAATGCTCCTCGTGAGGTGTAACGTTTCTCTCTACTTAGGTAAATCGGGTTAAAGCTCGGGTTCTGAGCTATGATATGCAACAATCCTAAATAATTCCACAAAAGTGTAAGCATTAATCAGAGAGAATATCTTTTTTTTGAAACAACATAATGAACCATAAATTAAACAAGATCGAACTCGTAATTTCCAAATAATAAATATAGGGTAACCAACTCGTGGCTCAACTCTCAATTTGTTTTAAAAACAAAATTTCCTAGCGGGGTCGCCAAGCTGTCAACACCGTTTTTTGCCCGGGCGGGGAAAAGACCGATACCGACTCAGGGGTTTTATCTTTGAAAAGTGTTTCGAAATGTGAAGAGTCGCCACCAATCATTTAAGGTGAGATTGGAACACCATAAAAACTGGGTGATTTTAATAAAACATTTTATTTTAATAAAATACCGAGATTTAGGGTCTGCGAAAAATCCAGAAATCAGGTTCAAGAGTCAGTTATGCGTGGGGAAGGATTAGCACCCCCACAAGTGCCCAAAAATTGGTACCTAGTTGGTTACCCTATATTTAAAATCAAAAAATTTAAGTTCGATCTTTATTTAATTTAAAAATCATTAAGGATGCAAAATTGAAGAGGGTATTCATTTATTAAGATCGATAGCATTCGCCTGCGAGTGTAAATGCGGAAGATCATGTATTGTGCCCAATAATCGAACATTGCCTCATTTTTAGAAGAAACATGATGCGGTTTTGAAAAGGATTTTGGCTTATTTAGGGAATTACCAGTAGTCACCCCCTGAACACGATCGCGAAGAATATATTATTAACTCCTTAATAAGTGAACAGTGCCTTAAGTTTTTTAAAAACAATGCAATCAAGCGAAATTTTATTTAATCCTAATTATACTAAAAATAAATTAAGGCTTTTTCTAACCTACGGTGTCAAATTATGAAAATTAAAGAACCTAGAGGCTCAAATCTAAAAAATGTAGGCTCTAATCTAAAAAATGTAGGCTCTAAGATTAATCCTATTTGATTTTAATTAATTACTGAATCGAATAACCGAGATGATCCCTCGAGCGTTTATGCGAGGGCCGACTCGAATTATCCCCTAAATTATAAGAGTAGTTTAAAATCTATGCTAAAATGGAGACTCTATTTAACCTATTTAATTATGTCAAAACTAAAATTCTAACCGAAATTCGGGGACTAAAAAGTCAGAGAATTAAAATATCGGGCTCTGAAAGATTTAAAAGTCTAAAGTTATTTTTAAAATATGATACATTGATATATTTAAAGAAAAATAAATAAATACACCTATGAATTAAAAACAATTTTAAGGTTATTTTTAACTTTATTTTACTTTATAAATCGATACATATTTTCTAAATATGATATTAAACGTAGAACATAATATTTATTCTAAAATATAATGAAAATGAAAAATATAATATTTATCATGCTCTATATACAATATTATGTGTATAATAAAGTAATATATAAATAATATAAGTAAAATAAATACCTAAAACATAAAACATACTTTAATGGTACAAATAAACAACATACATATGCATTCATTAATATCTTAGTGACAAAAATGAGTGAAAAATAATTTTAAGATTATAAACATTAATAAAAACAAATATCATGGCATGAAACAAGAAAATCACATAACAGGAGCACTAGAATTGTAATAAAACCATAAATATAGGACTAAAATGGAATTGCATAAACATCAGTACCCCATTTCAAACAGAAAAAATAATACATACAATAGAGGACTAAATTAAAATAATACAAACCCAAGTATCCAATTCGCAAATCATGTAAAATAAAAGAAACTAGGGACCAAATCACAAAACACGCTAAACTAGAAGGGACCTAAGGATCGATTAACCCTAAACTAGTGGCCAGAATGCAAAACACGCTAAAGGTCTAGGGACCTTAGCATGGTTTACCCAAAAATCCTAAAATATCAAAACTTCCCCCTTTCTATATCTCATTTCTGCCCGAAAACCCCAACCCTAACTCTTATTTCCCTTTCTTCTTCTCTCAAACCACGATCCATGGCAGCCATTCACCAAGAAAACCAAAACCTCACCGTCACGGCCACCCTACATGAGTGGTCCTTCTCTCGTGTGTCCACCCTCAAAGTAATAAAACCCCTCACTAACAGACCTCACCGAAAACCCAGCCTAGCCCTTCGTCTGCCTCGACCGAATGGTATTAAACCTAAAACCGAGCCACCACATGCGGCGACTCTGCTGCTTAGACTATACTAACCCAACCTTATCAACCCCCCATACGACCCGATTCACCGAGGAGCAGCACAGACTCAAGGTAAATCATTCTCTTCTTCTAATTTATTTTTGTATTTTCTCGAAATAGCAGAGTAAAAAAAATAAAATGAGTATTTGAGTACGAAAATTAAAAAAAGATTTTACCCTTTAATCTGCTTGTATTTCAATCTCTTCAAATCAGAGGGGAAAAAACCTTACAATTTCCACTATCATTTTCTATTCGAATCCCCCCATACAATTTTGTTCGGCTTTTATAGCTAAACTTTACATAATTTTAGCATAAAAAAATTACAAATTGATCCTGCGCAAATTTCTACAGGAAACAAGGATGGTGGGAGCAGGTGTAGTGGGTAAGCTATTTTTTTTGACTTTTTATTTTGAAAATTGGTGATTACAACTATTTAAATATATAATATACACACCGATGTTGTTTACAATTGCAAATTTGATAATGCACAAATTCGTAGCTAGCTATAAACATGTCTGAAAGCTCTTGTAGTACCATTTTTTTCAACGCAAAAAAAGCTTTTCATTTGGATCAATGCAAAATTCCCAAGTCGTAGAGCATACAATGCCACTCTCATAAGGAGCATAATGCTACAACAAATAATTTAAAAGCTCCATCGTCTCAAAAAATAAAATAAAAACTCAAAAATTGAGTTGTGAAAATCGTGTAGAAAAACATGCAAGTCTAGAAAACATACAAATAAATCGAAAGAACATAAATATTAATGATAATTACAAACTATTATCATGGCATGATAAATAAAATAATAGAGGAAGCATGGTACGTAATAAATACTAAAAATTAAATCTTTGATCCTTTAAGCGTCGAACTAGATTCCAAAATATTCAGTTGTCTGAAAAGAAAGAAAGAAACAAGTTAAAGGCTCGTTGTGGTCCGGAGACTATAATCGGAACGATTATTGGCAAAAAAATAAATGCGATAAAAAAATAAAGAACACTAAGATTTACATGCAAACCTCAAAAGGGTAAAAAAAACACGGACATGGGAGAAGAATTTCACTAATATAAAGGAAGAAAATACAATAGGATTTCATTGAAAGAAAAGTTGATATCTAACTCTTACCCTTAGTATCTATTTATAGGTATAAATACTTTATTACAAAGGAAAACTAAATTGACTAAAAATCTACTTTAATAAAGTTCTCTACTTTTAATTAAATTAGGATTCTTAATTTTCCAAATTTAAATATTAATTCATTTGTGCCACTTTGAATTCGAGTCAAACTCTAATAAATCTCCACCTTGAAGCAAATTCTAAAAGTGCGAATGTTTCAAGAAAAAATAGTCAAATTCGATAGCCCACCCAAACTCAACAAAAAACGATTCCTCACTTCAACGAACATGTTCTCCATATTTCCCATAATACCCCTAAAAGGGGTTATCTTCAACAATGGACATCGACCAAGTCCAAGTAATACTCAAACTTGGTTTTAGGGAGCGGTTTGGTCATCATGTTTACATGATTATCATGAGTGCTTACTTTGGTCACAACAATGTCACCTCGAGCAATTACATTATGCAGAAAGTGATAGTGGATATCAATATGTTTCGCTTGCTAATGAAACATTTGATCTTTTGTTAAGATTACAACACTCTGATTTTCATAGAACATCGTATTGATATGAAGGTCTTCATTAAGTTCACCAAAAAGTCCTTTTAACCAGATTGTTTCCTAACAAGCTTCAGTGATCGCCATGTACTCCGCTTCTGTAATTGATAAGGCGATCGTACTCTGGAGAGTAATTTTCTAACTAATGGTACATCCTTCAACCTCGAAAACATACCCCGTAAGTGATCTTCTCTTATCAAGATCTATCGTAAAATCAAAATCAACATACCCTACGACTCTATCTTTAGTTTGCCCAAACTGTAAACAAACATCTCTAGTACCGTGAAGATACCTGAAAATCCATTAGACAACTTTCCAATGTTCTGTATATGGATTCTCCATGTATCTATTCATTGAATTCACAACATACGCTAAATTTGGATACGTACAGACATATCATACATTAGAGATCCCATTGCACTAGAATATAGAACATGTGACATGTACTCTACCTCATTTTCTCACTTTAGTGAACAATCCAGTGAAAGTCTGAAGTGAGTTGCTAGAAAAGTGCTCATAAGATTTGCACTCTGCATATTAAACCTGTGAAGAACCTTTTTAATGTACCCCTTTTGATTTAGGTACAATTTACCTACTTTCATGTCTCTTCTAATTTTCATTATGAGTTCTTTTTTGTAGGACCTAGATCTTTTTTCTCAAACTCCTTATTAAGTTGGGTCTTCAACTATTTAATCTCTTTTTTATTATTCGCAACTATCAACATATCATCGACATAAAGAAACAAATATACAAGTGAACCATAGCAACCCTTTTTGAATTAAACACAACTATCAAATTTACTTCGCTTAAACTCAAGAGAAACCATAAAAAATTCAAACCTCTTATACCATTATCGAGCGACTGCTTAAGTCCATAAAGAGATTTCTTTAGTGAACATACATGGGCCTCCTTTCTTGAGACCATGAAATACTCCAACTGGTTCATGTAAATGTCTTCTTCAAGTTTGCCATACAAGGACGTCGTTTTCACGTCTAGTTGCTCAAGCTCAAAGTCTCACAAAGTAACTATTCCAAGAAAATAGCTAATAGAACTATGTTTTACCACTAGAGAAAACACATCATTAAATTCAATTCCTAGGATTTGGCTGAATCCTTTCACAACCAGTCTTGCCTTGTATCTCGGTTCTTCAACTCTCATAATTTCTCCATTCTTTTTGTATACCCACTTACACTAAATGGCTTATTTTCTGCTAGGAATTTTCACTAAATTCTAAGTTATATTCTTGTGAAGTGACTCTATTTCCTCCTACATTGAGATCGTCTACTTGTCTGAGTCTTCGCAACTAATAATCCCTAAATAGTATAATGGCTCTTGGTTTGCATCAATGTTTTCCGCAACACTCAGAATGTATGCAATTAAATCAACCTCTATATACTTTTGTGGTTACTTGATTTATCTTCTAGGTCTATTTCATGCAATAGATGATGATGGATCAAACTGTTACAGATGAGTTATATTCTCTGTGAATATATCATATGCGGACCCTATTTCAAACTGAATCTCTACCTTATTTTGTGTGATCTCTGACTCCTGTGAATTCTTGATAGTTTCATTAAGGGGTGATCCTCGCAATATAGCAGATCACATCTCTACTAATAAATATCTTTCTAGTTTTGAGACACAATAATTTATAGCCTTTTACTCCAGACTTATATGCTATAAAGATGCACTTTATGGATATAGGCTTCAATTTACCATTGTTTACGTGAGCATACATAGGATAACCAAATATCTTCAAATAATAATAATTTGTAAGCTTACCAGACCTTACTTCTTGCGGAGTCTTTTTGTCAATGGCTATGGACAGATATATGTTAATCAGAAAACATGCTAACAAAGCCCCTTTATCCCAGAATGACTTCTATAGAGCAACATTGGAGAGCACATAGTGAACCCATTATTATTCTATTCATCTGCTCAACAACATCATTTTGTTGTGGAGTATGACATATCATCATGGGTCTCACAATCCCTTCTTTCTTGCATAGCTCATTTAATTCTTCTAAACAAACCTCTAAACCATTATCAATACGCAAACATTTAACTTACCTTCTAGTATATATCTCAATCATTGTCTTCTAGTTCTTGAATGTGGTCATCGCATCACTTTTTTCTTCAGGAAGAACAAACAAACCTTTTAGAATAGTCATCAATGATTGTTAACATTTAGTTTGTATCTTCATGAGAGGATACTCTAGATGGTCCCCATGTATCAACATGAACGTAATCCAGGGTACATTTCTTATTGTCAATCTCTTTGGTAAAGTGGGCTCTCCTTTGTTTTCCAAACACGTAGTGTTCATAAAACTCTAGCTTGCAAATTTCTTGTCCATCAAGGAGGCCTCTTTTACTTAACTCTGACTTACCAAGTTCACTCATATTCCCCATATGCATATGCCAAAGCTTAGTTACATCTCCCTCTGACAGTGTGGATGATGCAACAGTAACATCACCAGTAATTGTAAACCCCTAGAGAACATACAACCTTTCATTCTTTTTCTTTGCATTTATCACAACAAGCGAACCCTTGCTAACCTTCAAAACTCAACCTTCAATAGAGTACTTGTAACCTTTTATCGAGAGTACTTAATGAGATCAGGTTGAGCTTCAAATATGGAATGTGACGAACATCATCGAGGGTTCTAACAATGCCATCATGCATCTTGACTTTAACACTGTCAATTTCTATAATCTTATAAGATGTATTATTACTCATCAATATAATACTTGCTGACACAGCTTCATAGGTCACAAACCAATTACGGTTGGGACATAAGTGATAGGTACACGGTTACGTGTGTGAGTATACTATATTATTATATGCAAATTCTACAAGTATACACATTGAACAAGTAATCAAGTAAGGAGTGAGATTGTCTCCATAGGGATTAAAGGGAAATTAAATAAATAATATGCACTCAAACTATAAACAAAAGTTTTGTATATGTGAAGTGGTATGAACAAAATAAAGTAAATGCTATGGAAAATTGTGTTGAGAACTGGGTTTACAAGATAAGACAACGATTTGACCTCACACGTGTGAAACTCTCAAGAATGATAAAAGGTTGGATCTATCATGGAATCCCATATCTTGTCTTCAATGAATTTTTAACATCTTCCAATTAATATGATACTTGGCATAGTTTTGTAAGTTGTTCATATGCTATATCTAGTAAGAAACTGATAGTGAAAATGCTAAAGTAATACCTCTTAGCATGAATCTTAGCAAGATACTATATATAAAGCCCTAGTCGTTGAAACCTTATCCTTTTCTCTAAAGTGAGTTAGGGTTTTGCCTCTCAGCTCAACCCATTGTTCACATAGATCTAAGCTTAACTCTATCAAATATTAAACATCATACATAGATAAAGGTTAACTCTCAAAAGATCTTACAAACCTAAGCTATAAAACAATGAACAAAGTAAGTATATAAATTGGAAATGCTTTAATATTCATTAAAAGAAAACATAATCATCCAAAATAAACCCAAGCCAAAAAATGTCGTCCTAAATATTGCAACAAATTTCTTTCCCCCGAAAACTTTCCTTAACCAGTATATAACACCATCAAAACACTACATTTCCTCCATCAAAGCATCATTTATAGAATAGTTAAAAACCTACATACAAACTACACCACGAGAATGATTAATGCAACTAAATGAGACTAAAAGCAATTGTATGAGCCTTGAAAATGAATAATAACCAAAGCAAAAAGGTATGAAATATATCCTTTTTACAAGGTTATCACACCCCTAAACTTAATCTATTACTTGTCCTCAAGAAATGAATAGTAATCAACAGTGAGAATGTTATGGCATAGTTTAATTCAAGACAGTGTATGGAAAAAATTCAGTCCTAAAAAATATGGGCTTCAACATGCTAAACACATTTTTTTCTCAAGCAGAGGTGGTAGTATCATCACTAGAAACATTGGTGGGTATGTTCCAAATATACTCAGATGTGTGCTTTAAGCAACGCTTCTTTATAGGTGTTGAAGTTAGTGGAGGTGCAGATCAAGGAGGGGCATCATCATCATTAATTGCATCGTTTGTGTCAGTAGCAAGTGGGTTTTTGTCCTGAGTTTGTTCAGCATCCATGGGGGCTTTACCGTTTTCCACATGTTTGGGAGTTTGTTTTGCTAAAAAAAACTAATATTAAAATTAAACAATAAATAAATAAAGCAAAGAAAAACAAACAAACAAAACAAAACAAAAATTGTTATAATAGAAATTAAATAGGGTTAAAGGGATACAATCTCTCAAATATCCTAAATTGATATGACAGTTTTGTCACGTTCGATTGGAGCACCAATATAAACCAAAATGCCCCACACATATAAAGTTCCACCTTCAGTATATTTTTCAAGGGCATTTCGTGTCTTCCATATATGTGCTTCATCCTTTGGCATCTATTTCAAGATTTATAGAATTATTGGATATCCATTGAAGAGTGTAAGTCAATAGAACCCAAATTATAGGACATTTGCTCCTTCAAAGTACTCTCTACATGAAGCTGAATAACGTTGGAATATGATCTCTTTTTACTCGTCTTTGGGGACGCATCTTCTAATCATCGGTCAACTAATTGTTTGAAGAGGTAAGGGCCATCCCATTGAAAGTAACGAATTTTTGGGATTGATGAAGCTCAAAGATCAACCGAAAATTATGCTAAGAGGTGTAAAATGGCTTTTTGAGAGTTTAGGGAGTAAGGAGTAAAAGGATAAGAAAACTTGCACAGCGATTTATAGTGGTTCAACTTATCAACCAAGTCTACATCCACTACCTAAGCTCCTCACCTATGATTTTCCAACAAAATTGGTTTAACACGAACATCATGCATAAACATGCTCTTTCCCTAACTACTCAAATCATGAGGCAAAATACCACTAACGAGAGAATTAACAATGTCACCACAAAATTACCATGGTGAATAATAGTTTCTCATAAGGAAGTCCATCCTTACTTTTTAATTCACTCCCTAGTTCAACCTTGTTTTCTAGCCTGGAAATGCTACTTGGTTTTCAATGTCCTTTAAATCAGTAATGGTTTAACCTAAAGCCTTTTTATGTTAAGCTAAAATATAAATCAAACTACTCTCTTTCTCAGGCTTAAGATTACCAGAATTAATCACAGGTAAAGTTTCATTGTAACTCAAATAAGCATGGTTAAAGTATGAAGGTAAATTCTTTAACTCTAAAGTGGGTGGGTGCACAAGTGAGGGTTTGGAAAGAGTAAATTTAGTGAAATACAAGGGTTCAAATCATGTGCCTGGTCTAGCTATGAGTGACCTAGACTGATGCATCTTCTTTATATATTCCTCGTGCTCCTCATCATCTTCATCGTCAAGCTTCAACTAATCATCAGGTTGCAAGAAATTTCTACAAGATAAGTCTACAAATTTCTCTTCCACAATAGATTCCTTATCTTGAAGGAATTGATGCTCCCTAGAATCATCAACATATTTGAGTATGTTAAAGATATTGATAGTTACTCTTTGGTTAGCCACTCTTATGGTGAATTCTTCTTCTTCGCAATCAATTAAAATCCACACAGTAGCTAGAAATGGTCTCCACAAAATAATGGATTCACTCTCATCAACTTCGCAATCGATAATGAGGAAGTCATACGGAAAGACAAACTTGTCCACCTTTCCCACTACATCTTTGGTTCTCCCTTCAAGGTGCACTTGGGATCAATCTACCAATTGAAAAATACTCATGATAAGTGTTTTGTTTCCCATTACTAGCTTCATGAACAATAATTTGGGCATTAGATTAAAATTGAATCCAAGATCAAAGAAAGCTCTCCCTACTTAATAGTTGTCTATTCAACATGGGATAATGAAGTTGTCAGGGTCATTCATTTTAGGTTTCAAATTGCTTTGTACAACCAAACACTTTGTTGTTGTGGCAATGGTTTCATGGTCTCCCACCTTCCTCTTCTTGGTAATTATATCATTCAGAAACTTCGCATATGTGGGCATTTGATCAATGGCCTCCAAAAAAGGAACATTGATGTTTCTTGAACTGAAGATCTTAATTTTGTTTCTTCAATCTCTGAGGGAATGGTGGTGGGGATTTAGGTTTTTTATTTTTTGGGGTTTATCTTTTGATGTGGCAATATCTTGCATTTCATCCTTAGGTTCACTCATTGAACCCTCAATATTGCTCTCCATAGGAGGTGAATTCTCACACTATTTAGAATCTTCATGCATAATTTCAAGACTGAGACCAACGAGTGTTTTCCCCTCAAACTTGTCTTCTTGGTTAGTTTGGATTCCACTCCTTAAGATGAGTGCAGTACAATGCCCTTTTCCTAGAGCTTTAGTGACTTCAGTATCACTAGGTAAATGCCTTGGGGTCGAACGTGAAAGTGTAACACCCTGAAATCCCAGTCTAGGAAAATTAAGCTAAATTGCCTTAGATAAAATCCAAATTGAATTAAAATTTAAACTAATTGAATTAGATAAGGACTTAATCAAAAGAATCAAAGGAATGGTGACCGGTTTCGAATGACCTAATTGGAATAAATGATTTACATTAAGATTGAATGCTAAATTCCTTGATTCCTTATTTGCCGTTGAATGATATAATAATTAAGCACTAAGTGAGGCTAAAGTGGACATTTCCATCTCCATTATCAAGGAATGAAATAACATCATATTCTTCCTTACACTTAGTAGTCGAATTGAGAGAAGGAAATAAAGAAAAAAAATTGAGAGAGTGAAGAAAGGGAAATCGGCCATGCAAGCTTAATTTCAAGCTTGAAGTAAATAAAGAAAGTCATCTAGAAACGAAAGTCATCTAGAAAAGAAAGTAAGCTTTTCCCCTCTTTTTTATTCGAATTACAAGGAATTGATTGAATTAATTCTTGAGAAATTGATTAAGTTTGACTATTGAATTAATTCAAATTGTTGGCTTGCATGATACTAGAGATTATGGTGATCATGTTGAGTTAAGTTAGTTGGTTGGGAACCTTGTTAAATTGGGCATACTATGGGTTATCACATTGAGGGTGATAATCGAAAAAATTGTTAATGCATGTGACCAAAATTGAGAAATTAGAAAATTCAATATTTAATCGGAAAATATTGAGAACTATTAATACTATTTGAGATCAGGACATTAACCGGAATGAATGAATAATAAAATTTTAAGGCTTAATTTGAGGAAATTTGATAGCTTGTAGGTGATACATTAGTGAGATAAGTCAAATTGGACAGTTTCAGAAAATAAAATGTTAATTGGAGGACTTAATTAGATTATTAAGGGTTAAGGTTGATATGAAAATACAGGGAAAGGACAAATTAAACAATGGTAAAAATAGTTAAAACAAATTGATAAGGATTCTAGGTGAATAAGTTCACCAAAGTGTACCAAATTACAAAGGTGACAGAATGGTCATTGGAAATTTGATCTGACTTTAAATATAAAACTATAATTATGTAGAAGGCATTAAAATATTAGCCATATATGGATAGAAGTATAATCGAATTAGCTTTCTGGGAGTTTAAATTAATTGAAAATCCGAAGAGTAAATTAAGAGTTATGGTCAGATTACTATAAGGGGTACCAATATGCCAAAACATAATATGTTTGGTACCATGTAGCTTAATTGAGTTTGAATTGCTATTTTATTGATTCTAATGATTCTCCTATGTTGTGTATAATTTGCTAGATCAAGAAATTGAGGAAATTTCTGAAGGAACTAAAGGGGGATCCTCCAAAGATAGGCAAAAATGGATAATGATTCAAGGCTAGCTTGGAGTATTGTGAGTGTAACTATGTTAGGGTTGGAAATTAGGTTTCAACCACCCCCTTTTTATTTATATGCTTACTTACTTATTTATTGGTATGATAATAATGAAATTTAATCATATTGGTAATCTAAATTAAAAGGTAAGAAAGGATTAATTAAAAATTTTAAGGTTATTAAGTGCCATATGCAATTGGATTGGTAGATAGATTATTGCTTGCTGCCATGATTGAAATGAACGAAATGTGTGTAATATTGGTTCTTGGAAAGCTTGTTGATTTATGAAATGTAGACTTGTTACCTACTATGTTTAAAGGCCTAAAGGCATATGGTGAAAATGAATGAATTACTTGTCATTGATTTGGTGTAACGTAGGAATTATTACTTGAATAATCTTAACATTTAAGGATTCTTGATAGATAAGTAAATTGAAATATGATTGCTTGATGAATAAGATTCAAGTCCTTGGTTAATAGTTAGTCCAAGATAGAAGGGCATGCCTTAGAGTCTAGAGCTCATATGTGTAGGGGACTACGGTCCAATACTATGGTACTTATTGGCGACAGGTAGAGGGTACGATATATGGCCCTTGACGAGAGTAAGAGGATTGACCACCACTATGGTGTAGCACTATGTTGCAATTGTATGGAGATAGTTGGCTGGAGAATTGCTTATCTTGACTAAACTAGTAACCAAGGCGTAAATCGATTAATGAGATTGAATCAAAGAGCATTAAATATATGAATTGTATAACTCGATTTCTATATAGATTGCATGTATGCATATTTTTGGAATTGTTCGTTGTTCGAATGGAGGAGAGATTGATACGTATGATTGGTTGATTAAATTGACTGCTAATTAAATATATATGGTTGTGATTCTTTCTCCTTGTTCGAAAATGAAGCAAGATCAATCGGAGTATTGGAATTTGAATGTTATTCTAGTAGATTATATATTAACTCATGAAATCAAAATTTTAATTGAATGTTAAAGACATTTAAATGGTAAATTTTCAATAGAATTAAGTGTTACCTCACTAATTACTTTAAGTACTTATCACTCTCGTTTCATCCTTGTCAAAAAACAAAGTTCTAAATTATTTGAAGCACAACCTTCTTAATCGGTCAACCCAAGGGAAGATTAAAAGTATAACTTGTTTTGTCATCTTTATACTTCTAGTTGGTGGTTTAGCTTTGAGTATAATGGCACAAATCTCATGTATATGGTGGGTAATTAAGTTGTTTATGAAATGTACCTTAAAACTTAATGAAATTTTATGGACTATGGAGTTAATAGACATGTTATATATATAATGTCAATGGCTCTTTTGGTGTGTATAAAGCTTACTAGTATGATATTTTATGTAAGCCATTAAGGGTTCCTCTTGGAATGTAAATATACAAGTTTGGTTATAAATTAATTTTATAAGCAATGTTATGTCCATTAGATCTCTAAAATATATATATGAACCTATAATAGCATAATTGGTTATTTTTTAGTGCAATTGATCTTGATCATGTTTAATGGTCCCGATAATGCTCCTAACCCTCGATTTGGGTTTGTGGTGTTACACAAAGTTTGGGAAATTTGACACACTTGCATTTTCAAGGCTCTTAAAGAGGCATGGTGTCTTTGTAAAAATGCTCATTGGATCTTAATAGATGGTGCATGGTCTTATAATAAAGCCTTCGCGGTCATTATAAAATCTTGGAAAGTAGCCTCCAAAGAGTTGGAGTTTGATGAATATGTTGAACCTTTGTTGTTATTTTTCCATGACAAATTATGTTGAAAACCTAGAGGTTTAGTAAGATTTTGTTGTCGATTTGAGATACTAGAGTTGTTGGCTCCTTGATTCCTCCATGAAAAAAATAAGATGTTAAAGCTATCTTGGGTTATAACTGTTCAAATAGGGGTTGTTGCCTCTATAAAATTTCCCCAAGTAGTTGATAAATTTTTGGTTCTCAGGGCACTCGTTCACATGATGGTTTCCATTGCAAAGAACACAAGAAGAGCTTGCAACCTTCACCTCCTTCACTTCACTGGGACGTTGAAGATTCTTCAACATGTTAGTGATAACTGATAATTGAGCCGAAACTAAATATTTAGTATCCAACTCAAATGTCCCTTGAGTTAAGGATATCAAATGTTTTTTATCCTATCAAGGATATCAAATGTTTTTTTGGGTGACTTGTCCAGCAAAGTACCATTTAGTGAAGCATCTAGCATCATCCTTGTTAGAGCATTTAAACCATTGTAGAACATAACAACTTGCGTCTAATCATGGAATTTGTTGTTCATACACTTACGTAGGAGTCCCTTTTATCTATCACAGTACTCGTACATAGACTCGTCGTCAGCTTGACGAAAGTAAGCAATATCATTCCTAAACTAGATGTTCACATTGGCTGGATTATACCGCAACAAAAAACTTTTGCATAGGTTTGTCCATTATTTCATAGAGCTATAAGTTACTCCATTAAGCCAAGCCCTTGCTCGATCACTCAAAGAGTATGGAAATAATTTGATCTTCAATACATCATCATGCACACCATATGTCGAAATGAGTCACAAACCTCCAAAAAGACTCGAATATGTTGCCTTGCATCCTCATGAGGAACACCATCAAACTATCTAATTGAGTTCGACATGTTGAACATCACCAGTTTGAGCTCGAAATGGGCTACCTGAATCTCGGGAGCTACAATCCCAGGGTTGATATCATCCAAGATGGGAGCTAAGTGACCTCTAATAGCATATGGACGAGCTACAACTCATTCGTTTTGAATTGTTACAACGTTAAAATCTTTAAGATCCTAAACTCTATTTTGAACTCCATACATGGTTCTTTGAGCACGTCTTCTGTGATGAAAAAGTCTTTCAATATCAAGTTCAAAAGGTAATATTGGTTCTTCTGGTCTTCTTCAAGTTATACAACAACATAACACCTAAAAAAAGTAAACAAAAATAACAAATAAATATCTACAAATAAAAGAAAATAAATGGTGCAAAAGCTAAACTTAAAATAACTAACTGACAATCCCAGCAACGGCGCCAAAAACTTATTACGTGTTTCAGTGTACTATATTATGATACACAAATTGTGCAACTATACACGTTGAAAAAGTAATAAAGTGATGAGTGAGATCGCCTCCACCGGGATTAAAGGAAAATTAAGTAAATAATATGCACTCAAACTATAAACAAAACTATTCTATGTGTGAATTGGTATGAAAAAAATAAAGTAAATGTTATAGAAAAATTATGTTGAGAATTGGGTTTACAAGATAAGACTACAATATGACCTCACACGTATGAAACTCTCAAGAAGGATAAAAGGTTGGGTTTAGCATAAAATCTTATATCTTGTCCTCAACGAATGTTTAACATCTTCCCATTAATACGATGCTCGATAGAGTTTTCTAAGTTGTTTCTATGATATCTCTAGTAAGAAACTGATAGTGAAAATGCTAAAATAATACCCCCAACATGAACCCTGACAATATACTCTCTATGAACTTAGTCCTTTTAGTCTTTAAAACTTTATCCTTAACTTTATGGCAAGTTAGGGTTTTTTCTCTCAAATCAACTCTATTGTTCACGTAGATCTAAGCTTAACTCTCTCTAATATTAAGTATCATACATAGATAAAGGTTATCTCTCGAAAGTTCTTACAAATTTAAGCTATAAAACAATGAACAATGTAAGTATACTAGAAATGTTTTAACATTCATTAAAACAAAACACAATCATCCAAAATAAACCCAAGCCAAACTAAGTTAGTTCATGGTTGAGTAATAAACATCCTTTAAAAATATTCGAACAAAAACCCCAAACAAACAACACAAGAGAAAACTAAGGAGGAAAAAACTCCTAAGTTGTCGTGGATTACTATGAACCACCTCGAGCTCTGCTGCTTCTCTCAAAGGCCAACGAGGTTTATCACCTTGGAGCTTCAACAATGGAGCTCACCATGATGAAGGAGATAAAAAAGAATAATGATCGCCTCTCACTTCTCTCTCTCTCTTATCTCACAAATTCCAATCTACTTTATTTTATGGGTTTTCTTTCTTTATATAGCAGGGCTCATAGGGTTTTGTGCCCTCCAATATTTTTGTGCTTAAGGGAAATATTCCCTTCACGTGTAGATCCACAACTAGCAAGGGAGGTCACATATGAAGTTAATAAAATATCTTTTTTTGTCATTATATTCCCCCATAAATGTCATCCTAAATGTTGTAGTAAATTTATGTCCTCCGACAACTTTCCTTAATATGCACATAACACCACTGAACACTATATTTTCTTTATCAAAAAAATTATTTATAGAATAATTAAAGACCAACAAGCAAACTACACCACAAGTATGATTAATGCAACTAAATGAGACTAAATACGATTATGTGAGCCTTATGAAATATAACCTTTTTATGGGATTATTATACACCCAGAGTCAAGGATCCACCCCTTGCTCGCCTTTGCATTGTCGTCGGAAGCCACTAAAAGTTTGCACTAAACATCTTCCATAACATCCCAATACCAGATCTCTATGTGGACTGTTCTTCAGCCTCTCTCACTATCTTATTCTGCAACTTGTAACACTACTTTAATATGTCATTTCTTTTTACAAAAGAGACAAATTTTACCTTGATTGGAAAATTTTGATTTTCTCTTCATTTACTACCAGAATAATTCTCGTCTTTTCTTCCACGATCTGAGTTAGTCGATCCATTCACCATGAAACTCTCTATCTATGACTAAAAACCATATACAAGATATTTCATCCTATCAAACGAGTGCAGACCATTTTACACTTCTCTAAGAGTGAGTGTTTCGCGATTGTACATGATTGTATCTCTAAAAGATGAGTATGAAGGATGTAACGAACATAGGAGGATTAATTCTAAGTCTTCTTGGTCATACTTCACTTTTGAAGTCTCTAGATCATATATAATTTTATTAAATACCATCATATGCTCTTCAAGAGACAAACCTTTTGTCAACTTGAGAGAATAAAGACGTTACTTTAAGTGCTACTTGTTGGTCAACGATTTATCACAACGTCCTGAAAAATCAAAAAAAAAATAATTTTAAGGAGTCTGTTTAGACTAAAATTGGATTTTCAAAATAAAAACATGGTTTAAGGGAGTCACCACCAACATGAACCCTGACAATATACTCTCTATGAACTTAGTCCTTTTAGTCTTTAAAACTTTATCCTTAACTTTATGGAAAGTTAGGGTTTTTCCTCTCAAATCAACTCCATTGTTCACGTAGATCTAAGCTTAACTCTCTCTAATATTAAGTATCATACATAGATAAAGGTTATCTCTCGAAAGTTCTTACAAATTTAAGCTATAAAACAATGAACAATGTAAGTATACTAGAAATGTTTTAACATTCATTAAAACAAAACACAATCATCCAAAATAAACCCAAGCCAAACTAAGTTAGTTCATGGTTGAGTAATAAACATCCTTTAAAATTATTCGAACAAAAACCCCAAGCAAACAGCAAACAACACAAGAGAAAACTGAGGAAAAAACTCCTAAGTTGTCGTGGATTACTGTGAACCATCTCGAGCTCTGCTACTTCTCTCAAAGGCCAACGAGGTTTATCACCTTGGAGCTTCAACAATGGAGCTCACCATGATGAAGGAGATAAAAAAGAATAATGATCGCCTCTCACTTCTCTCTCTCTCTCTTATCTCACAAATTCCAATCTACTTTATTTTATGGGTTTTTTTTCTTTATATAGTAGGGCTCATAGGGTTTTGTGCCCTCCAATATTTTTGTGCTTAAGGGAAATATTCCCTTCACGTGTAGATCCACAACTAGCAAGGGAGGTCACATATGAAGTTAATAAAATATCTTCTTTTGTCATTATCTGCCCCCATAAATGTCATCCTAAATGTTGTAGTAAATTTATGTCCCCCGACAACTTTCCTTAATATGCACATAACACCACTGAACACTATATTTTCTTTATCAAAAAAATTATTTATAGAATAATTAAAGACCAACAAGCAAACCACAAGTATGATTAATGCAACTAAATGAGACTAAATACGATTATGTGAGCCTTATGAAATATAACCTTTTTATGGGATTATTATACAACCAGAGTCAAGGATCTCCACCCCTTGCTCGCCTTCGCATTGTCGTCGGAAGCCACTAAAAGTTTGCACTAAACATCTTCCATAACATCCCAATACCAGATCTCTATGTGGACTGTTCTTCAGCCTCTCTCACTATCTTATTCTGCAACTTGTAACACTACTTTAATATTTCATTTCTTTTTACAAAAGAGACAAATTTTACCTTGATTGGAAAATTTTGATTTTCCCTTCATTTACTACCAGAATAATTCTCGCCTTTTCTTCCACGATCTGAGTTAGTCGATCCATTCACCATGAAACTCTCTATCTATGACTCAAAACCAAATACAAGATGTTTCATCCTATCAAACGAGTGCAGACCATTTTACACTTCTCTAAGAGTGAGTGTTTCGCGATTGTACATGATTGTATCTCTAAAAGATGAGTAGGAAGGATGTAACGAACATAGGAGGATCAATTCTAAGTCTTCTTGGTCATACTTCACTTTTGAAGTCTCTAGATCATATATAATTTTATTAAATACCATTATATGCTCTTCAAGAGACAAACCTTTTGTCAACTTGAGCGAATAAAGACGTTACTTTAAGTGCTACTTGTTGGTCAACGATTTATCACAACGTCCTGAAAAATCAAAAAAATAATTTTAAGGAGTCTGTTTAGGCTAAAATTGGATTTTCAAAATAAAAACATGGTTTAAGGGAGTCACCGCCAATCTTTGCTAATCAACCAAAAATATTATTGTTTTAATAAAATTTAATTTTAAAATATTAAAACAACGTTTGGATCTACTTTCTAGAAAAACAAGTTTGGGAGTCAATTATGTGTAGGGAAGGATTAGCAACCCCACAACAGTCGAAAATTGGTACCTAGTCAATTAATTATTGTCTTTGCAATGGAATTTGTAGTTTCAAATTTTAATTTAATTAATAATCTCTTTTTTTTAGATAAATAAATATAATTTCATTTAACCTATTAAAATTTAAGAGGCAAAATTAACGATTTGTGCATTTAACCGGAGAAAAGTAACCTTCTAATATAGGGTAGGATGGCATCCCTCACATTTCTAACTAAACCAATGAATTACTAATCTTCTTCTTGAAAATTTTAAAGTTAAACAATCGGCATTTCAACATTTCAAAACAAAAAAGAACACCGCCTAATATAAGGTAGAGTGGTGATTTCTCATATTTAGAAAGAAACAAGAAATATCGTAATCATTGTGTTTATATACCTAAAGTTGTGCAACAAACAAAAGTTTTATTAATGGGAGATTATCGAACCTTGAAGATAGATAAGGAATGTTTGAATATTTATAAGTATCGAAACTAAACATATGAATAGGGTCGAGAGGGTCATTTTTATAAATCTAAATATAAGAACGTTTTCTTTTCTACTCTCTTGATTGATTTTAAAAGTTATCATTTTTTATTTGTTTTTCTGGAGGGTACTCGTTCACTTTAAATTATCGAATTAAACTACCCATGTGGATTAGGATAACTCGCCTTGATAATTTAAATCAAACGTGCATTGCCTTTAAATTTGTTATTGGAAAGTTCGAGTAATGTAGATGAGATTATCATGCTTGAAAAATAGTTTAAAATGTTCTGCAATCAATAATTAATTTCACAAAATAAGATAGAATCATTCAATCATGAATTAAATCAATTAATCATGCTTTAACTAAAACCAAAATTAAATAGGTGTGCTTGTTAATTAGTGTCACCAAATAAATCAATAAATTAATTAATGGCATCAACTAATCATACTCACTAAGGAATAAGAATCATAAAATTACAAACTATTTTAAGAAGACAACCAGATTAATTAATTATTAAACATAACAAAAATATGACATATAGTACTAATTTGATCATTATCACGAATCAAAACATAAATAATAAAGGATCTAATTTTATTAAAAATGAAATCCCAGGAACCCAGTTACAATTTTAAAAAATTATTCTAACGATCCTATGACTAAATTATAAACTCTTAAAACTGATAAGGACCACAGAAAATATTTACCCCAAACTCAAATTCGTTCATCCCCAAATCGAACCTGCTCGATTGAATATGTAACACCCCAACCCGTATTCGACCCGGATACGAATCCAATGTGACACATTGACTTTTCAAATCGTTTACTTTTAAAAGATAGTTGAAAATTTAAACTTTTATTTATAAAAATGGTGGAACCCTTGATCAAAGTATATAAATAGAATTTAACTTAATTTGAAAATAGAAACTCAATCATTTACATAAATATAATAGTTTATGTTTACAAAAATGATCAAAGCATATGTGATTCAAAGCTTTAATTACATGCCAACACATTTAGTACAACAAAATAACAAACTTTGTAAATCACTTCTGATATGATCTTCTTATAGAGATATGTTGTCTTGACTGATCCTAGCTTTGTTCTTCCTGCTTCTTTGTTCCTACGTGTGAAACACTCACACGCTAAGTCATTGACTTAGTGAGGCATATAAAGTGCGTAATAAAACATTAAAACACTTAATCATATTCTAAGCATTTTCTAAAATCATATAAAGAAACCATAGAACACATCATAGAACCAAAAGCATATATATCATCATGCATGTACATTTATATCATTTCTTTTAATAGCACGTGGTATATCATTGAGAACTTAAGGTATGTGAGTGCATTGAGGTTGTGAACTAATGATGTCACCATAGCTCGTATAAATTGTACCGAAGTGCCGTGTAGAAATTGCACCGAAGTGCCACATAGATATGTTCCAAAGGACCGCGTAGAAATGTCCCGAAGGACCAAGTAGAATTGTCCCGAAGGACCGCGTAGAACCCTCGACTCTTGGCATGCCAATCATACCTTTAGCTCTCGTATCACATACTTTTGGGCTTTATCATTTATAACATTTCACATAGGTTATATCACATTACATATATTCACATAGATCATTGTCACATAGCTTATATCATATTTTCATGTAATCACATAGGTCAATGCCACATAACTTATATCACATTTTCATGTAATCACATAGGTCAATATCATATAGCATCTGGACATAAATAGGTGTTTACACAATTTTTGCATACATAGTTATTCTAATTTCACCCATAAAGAAGTAGCATTTTTTCTTTCACCACATCCTGCAAAATTTGATTTGATAAGTGTAAACGAATATGAGAAATGACTATTCATCCTTACATTTCTCATCAAATCATTTCATTTCATCGTCGAAATTTAACTGTGCAATAATATCCCGAATCTTTATCTATCATATTGATAAACATGTTATTTCAATCCAAAAGCGGAATATCATACTTCATTATTACCGTAATATTGAACCGAAGCTTAAATACCAATTTCTTATAATGTTATAACGATTATCGGCAAACAAATAAACACGATCGAAAAAGAAAAACAAAGAACACCAAGACATAGATATAGGAAAAAGTTTAGTGAAAGAAAAAATTGATTTTTAACTCTTACCTTAGTATCTATTTATAGGAATAGATACTTGATTATAAAGTAAAGTTAAATAGAATAGAAATCTACTTTTAATAAAGTTATCTATTTTTAATTAAACTAGGATTATTACATTTCAAATTTAAATATAAATTAATTTGTGTCACGTAAAATTCAAGTCAAACTTTAACAGATAATATATGGTAGAAAATATATATTTACAATGATAATATCGAATAAGAGGCATGTAATGTGAAACAGAAGATCCCCTAGCAATATAACCACTAGGGATGTCTCGCCAAAAATGCATCGCCAGTGATGTATCATCGGAAATGTACCTCAAGAAAATGTAGCAACAGAATATAACAACCGCATCATAGAAATACGATTAATAAACGCATGTATAAATATTCAAATGATTAATATCTAAAATTGAAATTAACATGTAAAATTATATTAGTGTTAATAATCTTTAAATTACACATTATTTAACTTGTATGACATCTCATACTAAAAGGAGAAAGACACCACATCTATAATACCAGTACTAATTTAAAAGTTCGTAATTTTAAAGATCAAAACTACATGTTTGATATTTCAACATCAAAATTTGATACACATCCGGATTTTCAGTTTTATATCAGGTCTAACAATTTAACACAATGGAACTTCTCTTCAAATTTATGTAGCAGAAGAGTATTTGAACACCAATATCGATCCATCAAGACTGGTTAGGTTTGACATAGTTGAATGACATTGCATATCAAGTTATACATTAGACGACACAAACAAAATTGTCTGTCCGAGGGTAGACGGACCGATGAATGTTTTTCGAAGTACGTAACTAACATAGACACATGCACCACACCAATGTGATAACAGACTTGAAATAACAATGTTCCAAGGCTCCAGATCCCGTCACTCATAAAGATAGACTCCAAGATAAGCTTAATAGCATCAGGTCAGCTGACAAGAAAAGAAATACCTTGGAGTTACCAATAAATCCGTATAATGAATTGAAACACACATTTAATAGACGTGGAAGTAATAAAGGAAGGAATTACCCTTGGAAGAATTTTGGGTTTTCATTGCGAGGCTTCAACCTCAGCAACTCCACCACCCGCAGGCCCGTAGTTCGATTCATTCTCGGAAGTATCTATGCGAGGGCTGTTCTTAAACTGCTCCACATGTTGTAGGACCAATGGAGAAGGAACATCTGAGACCTGATGAGAAAGGTTTTGTTTAATTTGTGAGTTGTCTGATATGCAACCCATTGGCAAACTCATTAAACTCGCTGATTTGCGTTCACTTGGGAACTTTATAGAAGCAGGTGATTCAGGGGTCTCAGGATGCTTTCCCGACAACTCCAGAGGCCGATGGAAGAGTAAATGAGCAATGGTACGGTCTATGGGATTTGTTTGTGTTTCAGCATTAGACATCCTGTACCATTGCGTTCAAGGAGAATAATGAGACTTAAAGATTCTAATGCAATCTAACTCAAACAGGCATAAAAATGCAGAGCAAGTAAAGTGAATACTTAACAAATGACTGTTGATTCAGGAAAAGACCCGGAATATTCATAAGAACAACTTCAAAATGAAATAATGCAAATAGTAAGCAAGAAAACAAATCAAATGAAACATCATTAATGCTTTTGAGTTTGTTTGAGGGTAAACAGATCATGGAAACTTAAGAAATCACCACAAGGAGGCAGCTATATCATAAACACAGTTAGGCATATACTTCAGTACACACCCCACATGTAAATGTCATAAAACTAAGATAAAATTGATGTACAAGAAAGAGACCAAAAGCCCATCATTTTAGCAGGTATCAAGGAAAGAAGGTAACTGAGTATTAAGAATAATTCCCTTCCAAGATGCTATAATGGAATAGGATAATGCAAATTAAACGGTTCTGCTCGGCAGAGTTTCATGGTAGGATTCAGTAAACATGTTCCTTCTGAAAAAGGCTCGCAGGGCATATTGTCGGTCGTCAAAGTCCAATAGTGACAACACTATTGCAAAATTTACTTCTGAAAGGAATACGGAGTTTAATATCTTTGGGTTTTTTCTCTAGTTTTCTACCATGAGAAAACTCAAGCAATCATATTGCCATGCCTGACACCCATATCCATGTAAAACAGTGTAACCTTCATTTATGTATTTCAAGCACAGGCTAAATTCAAAAGTTACCAAAATTTGACAAGTTAGAAAAGGATCAGCCAATTCTCAAAAAGATGAAAGCAGCAAGAACATCAATTTTTCTTGACCAACAAAGCAAGCTACACAAGCAAGAAATAGTAGAATGCACTTTTTCTTCTAGAATTTCAGTCACAACTAAAAACACATTGATGCCTTGGTCAGAGTTCATCCTGTTTACTGGCACAAACCATGGTTAACCTAGTACTATTTAAATGGAAGTAAAAAAAACGTCATAAATAAAGAAAAGTGTAAGTTCTTCAGTCCAACAACCTAGAAACGAAAAGAAGAATCTTATCTTGAACACCACTTTTTATTTATATTTTTCATCTAGGCTCACAATACATTGATGCCTCAGTAAGTCTGCATTCAGCCATTAGTAGTGCAAATCTTAGGTGATCAAGGGCTATTTAATTTTAATAAAACCTTCCAAGAGTTCATGACAGAGATTAACCTTTAGAAGGATAACACAAAATCAGTTTCACTTTTGACATGAATATATATCTGCACCAGCATAGAGTCTTCTAACCTGTTATAGTTCTTATTTTCTTCTTTAGCAACTTCAATTTCATCCCTGACAATTTTATTAGTGCTGCTTGTCTCACTAGCAGAATGCCTCTGCATTGCACTTTGAGCCAACCGGAACAAACTATCTCTTATGCAAAGTCGAGTCCTCACATCCAACTGCAAAAATTGATTCTAGATGTCACTAAATCCTCATGACCAGATAGGAAGAATCTCAACTGCATGTCAAGCATACCTTTGCAACTATTTCTTGTAGCTGATGAAGTACAGTATCCTCCACAGAATAGTCATCAATTGCAACAGAGACCATACTAGAATCATCTTGCTCTAGAGGTGAGTTCCGGTCAAAAGAAGGAAGAGTGTTAAGGTCTTCAACGTCAGCTCCCTCAACATGCTGAAAATGATTTTCTTGAGTTGATTTTTGAATGACAGATTGATTGGTACAAGGAACTTGATGAGTTAATTGTTGCTTCTGTTTCTGAATGGCAAGCAGTGCTTGCATTTGCTGGCGCCGTCTCAATTTTTCAATTTTTTCTTGAGGTGTCATTCTCAAAACTGAGATTTTTAAAGGATTTGACTGGCCAGGGGAAACATCATAACAAGGAAGCTCGGTTTGCTGATTAAATTCCCCAGACTGGATGTTGGGTAACATAGGTATCGCAGGATATTGGTTCGTAAGATTCCCATACATAGAAGGGGCTACAAACATATTGGAGACATGCTGGTACTGCAGTGAGTCGGATCCTTGAAGCTGCCTCTGCTGACTAATAACTGAAGATGGAGAAGATTTTAGCATCGAGGTTGCCACATTATTCTCATATTGGGCCAATGGATTTCCAGCTGGAGTCCAGGTATGTAAATCTTGTGCTTGCTTTGCCTTACCTATTTCTTCAGTTTTTCTTCGATTTTTCAACAGCCTTTTCTGCCTATATGCCTGCACAGAGAAATATTAAATGAAAAATACAATATTCACCACCTGAAGCAAAGACCTAACTTTATAAAGATGATAAATTTATGTCGATAATTTTATATTTATTATTCACAGCGGTCTCTAAACTCCAAGGGAAGAAAAAGAAAGTGGAAAGACAAGAGAAACACAATTCGCATTGATGGTCAAACAAGGTAAGAGAGAAAAACTTATATCACCATATATAGCTATCCAACTTTAAAATGTTTCAAACTTAGCTGCTGCCTGAATGGAAGGTGTCTTTTTAGCATAATAAATTTTATATTGGACATGTGAATACAGTAATACACTCTCAGCATCAATTAGCAATTACAAACTCCTAGATGTATCAGCATCAATTAGCAATTACAAACTCCTAGATGTATCAGCATCTACCAAAAGGTTCAAAATCTTGCAATTATAATTCAGTCAGTCCACAATGACTGAGACATCATAAAACCTTGTTACAGGACAATGAAAGATAGTATTTTATTCTAAATCTTGAAGATAAGTACCAGAAACACAAGATAATTTGAATAGTTAAGAATCAGGGTAAGATAGGAATACCTTAGGGCCCAGTTCCAGTTCATTAGGGGCCGCAGCTTTTTCTGCAAAGGGATTAGACTTCGATGAACCAATCTTTCCCACAGTTTTTACATTCGTCTGAGGAAGCAAAAATAGAAATTATGTGCCTACTTTAGATTGATTGTCTAAGTTAAAAGCATTAGTAACTAAGAATTGATTATACTGCATGTTAATATTTAACACCTGCTTCTCCATTACAGATTTGCTTTTATCCCCGCGTAATTCCAAATTATGCAGACCATGAGATGTGGAATCATCCAGTTTCCCATAACTAAGGGTAAATGACTGGTTCTCTTGTCGTTCATATCCTCTTTGGACTTCCAAATGTCCAGATGTGCTCCTAAGAGCCGGGTTAGGATAATCCAAATTTGTAAGAGAGGATTTTCCAGGGCTGTTTGTTACCTCTTTAGATGATGACCATAAACCATCAGCACTACCAAGACTTACATTGCCAAATATTGGATCATCATTGCTGCAAAATAATCACTTGTGAGAATATTGAGTAGGATGGATGCCATCATATATGATAAAAAAGAGAAACAAGGAATAGAACATTATGCTTGTAGTTCTTCTTCACTTGAAGGGGAGGGGATATTGGACCCTCTTAAATTTTCTTCTTATACAAGTTTGACACACTGCTACACGATCAAGGGAAACAAATAACAAGTGCATATTAAATATGGCCAACTAGACTGAACAAACTGCTATAGGAGTTTCAGCTTCTAAGTTCAAAGGGTACATAGAATAGTTATAACTAAGATAAATGAATATTCAGTGTTTACAATAAAACGAATGGTCATTATTTGAATACACAGAGATTTTGACAAAAGAATTAAGTTGGGGTTACTTATTCCAAACAAGATGTGAGAACTATAATAAGTACTACCTGACTACACAAATGCCTATCTTCTGCACTAGAATGTTACAACAGTGCTTTCTAAGCTTCAATGAAAGATCTAAATTATTGCTTACCTGAAGATTCGATCAAGATCATCAAAGCTTCCAATGTTAGCCCAGCTGTAGTCGACAAAGTCACCTTGTTCTTTACCTTCATTCGGATTTTGAAAATTTTCAGGATCTTTACTAAGTTCAGTCATCTCTCCTGTAAAGAGAATGTATATAACTAAGTTATAAAACAATAAAGATAAATATGATATTGGCTTTAGTCTGAAACTCTGAATAGCTAATATTCTTACCATCATTCGAACTAGATTTAGCTACTTCAACCAAACTGTTAGAGACTTTGCTATCAATGGAATCCTTGTACGTTTTTGCTGCATTAGATAAAGATAACTCTGGCAACAAGCCCATGGCAAATCCCGAGGTGGCAATCCCTCCATTTGCATTGTAACTGGAACTGCCTTCCAACTTTTTTCGATGAAGATCAACTCTGTCTCCTGGTGTCTTTTCCTCCGAACACTTTATGGTTGCAGTTTCTTGACTCCATTCTATCTTACTATGACAGTTGCCACTTCCCTCTTGATAAGGTACTATATGGTCATCAGTCTCACCAACCTCATCCCATATTATATTTGTTAGCTGAAAATACAAAAAAGGCTCCACATTACCACTGATATCACATCCAATAAGGTATAATTATATCCTTCAGCAACAAAAATAACAAAAAAAAATTAAAAGGACAATTTGAGGGCCATGGAAAAGCTGCAGGGTGAACGGGCTTGTCTGATTATATTTTCATTTTGGGTGCTTTCTAAAACCAATCACTTGCAATAATTATAATTTCTCCACAGAGAAAATATATGAGATTTATTGGATGGAAATTACGACCAAATATCATCAACTTTCCTCAAACCCAGATGATTAATAACTTCTAACGTAGCCTCGTTTGTTTCACAAAGCCTCTTAATATTCTTTCCTTTCAGCTCAAATGTCTTGACCTCACTTGGCATTGATTAAATATTCCTTCAACATTTGATTCCAAAACTAAATGTCCTCAAGAACGTTTATTGCTTCTATGTTGATTGATTAGAGCTAGTTGTGTCTATGATTTACTTTGAATTACAATCTGCTGCAATCTTCCCAGAAACAGAACCTAGATAACACTACTTTCCATAGGCGTAAAGAGGATGAAATTGCAAAAACAAAACAAAATACTACATACGGTTGTCCCACTCAGAGGACAAGCTAACTGATTCAAAACCTAAGAATCAATCACTATTTGATAGAGGAAACAAGACATATTTTAAGTGGGTGGTCGAGAAGATATAGGGCACCCTAAGTATATGCTACCTGTACTACTCCAAAAACTAACACACCAGGCATTAAGGTAAAACAAATAGCGTAGGAAGTGTTCTCCAAGGAGCTCTTGTATACTCCATTAAGAAAAAGAGGCTCTCCATTGCACATTAACCATATGCTTACCAGGTGGACTAGTTTGCCCCATATTTATTCTTGTTTGTCGTGATTTCGAGTTCCTAGTACTGAAGAAGTTCTTTACTATGAATTTCAGTTCACCTTATAAAGAACAAAGCTCCATTTTCACCCAAAAGAAAAACATCCTTCACGTATTTCTAGACAAAAACCATTCCTAGAATTCCTCATCTCTAGAACAGCTTATTAAATTTGCTTTATCCTACAACCCTGCTTTCCTGAAAATTCCATTTATTTCAACCAAACAAAAAATAACAGCATATTTCTAACAATACAATCCTATAAATAGTTTTTACATAATATTATTGCAAACAACAGAAAACCAAGCCCCAACAGTACGGTGAATGGAAAATGAAAATAATTCCAAGTGCAAAATGCTATTTTCATAATTTTTTAAAAAATGTACGAAATGATTACAGTTACTATAATTGATTGTTTCAACACAATCTTAATCCAAAATATTTCCTTAAATAGAAACCTGAGCAGGTTCTATTTAGTTTTTATATTCAAATGAGAAAAAGAAAAAAAACAGAGATGGAACATGAAAACAGAGCAATTTCAACTGGTCTGATGGATTGAGATACTAATTCCTTTAAGGTCAAAAGGTTCAAAACATATTTTATGCAAAAACATAGCACAAAAAATGAATAAAGAAAAAAGCAAAAAAGAGAAACAAATAATTTAGATCTAAATACCTCTTCTTCGTTCCAATCAAACATATCTAAAGAAAGCGCTGTTAATCACAAATCTACTTCTGAATTCCGAACCAAAGGCAGGCTCTAAAATTGCTCCACGCATTGCCAATTCCACCACGAGCAAGTAGCAAAACGAAAAACCTAAAACAACAACGAAAGAGAACACATATCCAAACAAATAAATTAATATAATTTTTTTGGTTATTTTTATTATTATTTTTGGATTTGAAAACACAGAGGAGTGTGCAAAATCACGAAGTAATAGAAAGAGTTTGCCGTAAACAATGGAAGGGGATAAATGGGTGGGGGAAGTTTGGGGATGGTGGGACTGGGACCCACTGATATTGATGTGCTGATTGAGTGGCATATGAAGGTGCCACGTGTAAAGAGGCATAGCTAAAGATGTGGTCTAGAATGAACCGATCTTTTGCTGAATTGTGATTGGGCGGCTTTGATCACACTTCTCGGGTAGAATATCATTTTCAGTCCTTCATATTAACAAACATGTACATACAACCCCCTCTGCAAGACAAATTCCCAAGTTTTGAGAATTTAATTTGCCTTTATTTTTCTGCTAGAAATTCCTGGAAAGGTGTAGGGTTTTGTGGTTAGTGGCCAATTTGCAATTTCGCTTTCATTGGCTAAGACCAGGGCTTGAGGTTTAATCCCAAAGTCTTTTATAATCTTTTAGATAATTTTTTTTATTTTCTCAATTATGCAAAATTAATAATGTTTTCAATATTTCATTTCATTGAATCATTCCCATCTTTGCAACTGTGTTAGCCCTTAAGCTAGTGAAAGGCTTCTATCCATCAATAATAATTCACTTCTACTATATTATCTTTTATATCATCACGAACTAAGTTACCTCAGTAATAAATAAATTGTTGTTATTTTTTGAGGATATGAGTTCAAACACTAAAATTATTAGGGGTGTGAGCGTTCAATGTCAAATGATTTAGGGTTATCTTCCAACTAAAATCTTGAACTCTTTAAATGGTCATAGTGACAAAAAAAGAATATTATGGTCCGTTAGATTCTATAAAATATTTTCTATTTTTATTTTCTATTTTTTTAGAAAATAGTTTTCATTTTCAATTTTTTGAAAATTAGAAAACATATTTGGCTAATATAAATGAAACTTGAATACAAAACTAAAATACTAAAAGTATATTTGGTATCTAATTTTTATTTAAAATAAAAATAAAAAATAGTTATTAAATAATTAAATTATATTATAATTATTAAACATCGTTGCATAAATTTAACATATGAGTTATACAAATATAAAACAATAAATTTGATAAGAAATTACATAACATAAAAAATATTTTAGTTTATTATAAGAACATATGTTAATGCATATTATATATTAATTAAATTTAAAAATATATAAAAATATTGTTATAAGTAATAGCACACAAAAGTGTCATTGACATAAAAATATGTTTAGTGATAAATAAGACCCTCAAACTTTTGGAAAAAATAATTAGTGTATCCCTTGAACTTTTTCTTGCACCAAATGTGATTGTTAAACTCAAAAAAAAAAATCTAACCCTTTGAACAACATAATTAGATGTTGACTGTCACGACGCTTACATGACAGTTCACAAACTTACATGACAATCTACAATATTGATGTGACAGTTAGTGATACTGTTGTGACAGTACTCGATGGACGATGATGTGATAGATGAACTTAATTGGTTATTTTAGAAAGTTTTAGGACTTATTAACTTTTAAAAAATTAAAAAGTTAATTAAATTAAAGTATAAAATATAAAAATCATTAAAATATTCAATAAATTAAATATAAAAATACTACAAAATTAAATTATTAAAAAATTAGTTTAAGGATTACATTAAGTGTAAAAAAAGTTTAGGAATCATATTGACTTTTTTACAAAAGTTTGAGGGTTTTGGATACCATTAAATCAAAAATTATTGAAAGAAATATTTAAACATGTGTAAGTTAAATAAAAAAATATTATTAGAATAATTTAAATATGTCCAAGTTAATTTAAAAATCTAGATATAATGTTTCTTTATTTTTAGAATTTTCAAAACAATTTTAATGAAAATACTGATTTTTTTGTTTGTTTTTATATTTCATTTTTTTTCATTTTTGAATTTTACAACCAAACATATTTTCTTCAACGTTTTCTATTTACTATGAAAATGAAAATAATTCATATTTTCTAAAGCCAAATGGATCCTTATTTTCTAAAAGATTCGAGTTCAAACAACTGTGTTTATATGTGTTGAAAACATTTTGATATTTCGATATAACAAATTAAGTTAAATGAATTTTAAGATTTTCCAAATGATTTTCTAAGTATATTCGATAGAATTATTCGAATATCAAAACATTACTCCAAATCTTTCAAAGATCATTTTTAATCCTTACTCAAAGTGTAAAATTAAGTTTTAATCTTAAAACAATTTCAAAATAATTTTACAAAGTATTTCGAACCATTTCAAAGCCAAAAATTCCAGATTGCTCAGAGGGAACCGATTCCCCCCTAAGGGGGTACCGATTCCCCCTTGAATGGTTTGGCTCCAAGAATTCCAGTATGCTCGGAGGGAACCGATTCCCCCTCAGGGGGTACCGATTCCCCCTTTGTATAACAGTCGAAATATTTGAATTTTACACTTAGGGAACCAATTCCCCATAGGGGGTACCGATTCCCCCACGCTCCAAGTTGTTTTATTAATTATTTTCACACTAAAACGGCTATATGATCTTCACTAATCATCCCCAACGTTTAGAAGTGATTCAAGGTGTATTTAAGCAAGCTTAGAAGCCATTGATCAACAACAAGAAACATCAAGCAATTTGAATCAAGAGAGAATCAAAGAGAAAGCATCAAACCTCAAGTTTGACCATTTCAAGCCTATTTTTCATTCAATATTCATTTTGCTTTCAAGAACACTTATTGTGCTCAATTGTATTTATTCTTGAGTGTTCCTTCTTTGTTCTAGAATTGTGCAAACATATTTGCCTTGTGAGGTTTTTCTTGTAAGTTTGCAAATTTGTATTTCTCTTTGAGAAAAGAGTGTTCTCAAGAATTGGGGTATATTCTTGAGGGAGTTGTAAGGTTATCTCTTTGGCCTCAAAAGAAAGAACAAATTAGTGAATTTGTTGGAAAATCCTTAGTGTGGATAGCTAAGGTAGTGGACGTAGACTTTGGTTGATAAAGTCGAACCACTCTAAATCGCTGTGCAATTTCTTTCAATTTTCTGCAAAAGCTTCCACCAAACATTTTATTGCCAATTTACCCCCTCTTGGCCGATTCAGTCAATCGATTAACTCAACAATTGGCATCAGAGCCTAACTCATTTGAAGGTTTACTCGCCTCTTGAGTCGATTCGGGAAGAGTTATATCGATAATCAAAGTCATCAATGGCCTCCGCTTCAAACTTCGACTCCGGTCTCGACTCGATGCCCGTCAACAAGCCTCCTTTCTTCAATGGAGCTAACTATGCCTATTGGAAGAATAGAATGATGTACTTCATTCAAGCAAGTGACATGGGAGCATGGAATGCTTTAGAAGAAGAATACATCAAACCTCTCACTCATCCAAGGTTGTGGAGTGAATGAGAGACAAGAATGTTCCAGCTCAACTCCAAAGCCATCCATATCATTTTTGTGCTCTTGTACCAGATGAATACGGAAGAGTTTCATCGTGTACAACCACCAAAGAAATATGGGACAAACTTCAAGTCACTCATGAAGGTACCGATGAGGTAAAGAAATCTAAAATTAGTATTCTAACGCATAGCTATGAAAATTTCAGGATGAAACCAAATGAAGATATCAAAGCTATGACGGATAGATTTTCAACGATTGTCAATGGTCTCAAATCATATGGAGAGATCATTTCAAATGAAAAGCTTGTGAGGAAGTTAGTCTACTCCCTCCCAAAATCGTGGCAATCAAAGAAGATGGCAATCATCGAGTCTAAGGACTTAACGTCCTTAACTCTTGAAGATCTAATTGGGTCACTCCTCACTCATGAAATGATGCTCGAAGATGAGGTGGACCTCGACAAGATTGACGAGATACCAAAGGAGAAGGAGAAGAAGAAAAACATTGGAGTTGCTCTCAAATCCGCAAAAGATGAGAGTGATTCGAATAACGATGACGATGATGAGGAAATGGCATTGTTTGCCAAACGGTTCAGAAAAATGATGAGACCTTATCGAGGAAGAAAATTCAAACGAAATAAAGGCCTCAAAAATGAACCGAAAGAGAAAGACCCAATCATTTGCTACGAATGCAAAAAGCCAGGGCATGTCAAATATGATTGCCCACAATTGAAGAAAAATGATCAATCAAAAAATAAGCACAAGGCTCATGTGGCTATATGGAGCGATGAAGAAAGTTCCGATGAAGAGGAACAAGAAGTAGCTAACTTGTGCTTGATGGCATTTGGGGAAGATTCTAAGGTAACCTCTAACTCATCCGATTTTGATGATTTATCCTATGATGAGTTATTAGAGGAATATAATGGGTTGGCTTCGGATTATGAGAAATTATTTTTAAAATATAAAAATGATGTTTCAAAATTGAAAAATGAAAACAAACTCATATCCAAAACCAACAACGATCTTGAAAGTAAAATCAAAGATTTGCAAATCAAACTAAAAGAGTTTGAAAAGAAAAATTTAGATTTGAAAAATTTACTTTCAAAGATCAATGATGATCATCAAAAGAAAATTGATGATCTTAAAACTTCTTTTGATAAAGTTGGAACAAAACATTTTGAAAAAGGTGGAAATTCAAAATCCAACTTTGTTAGAAAAAGTTTTAGAAACAATCATAGAGGTCCCTAAAGAACCTCTAATAGAAAAATCGTTAGAAGTATGTGGGTTCCTAAAGAACTCATTACTACTAAAGATAAAAATATCCTACACAAATGGATACCTAAGGGGACTAGGATTTTGGAAACTAATGAATATGGACCCAAAAGAATTTGGGTACCAAAAATCAAAAATTAATCTATGTTTGTAGGGAAAGTAGCATTGCTACAAGGCACGGGAAACAAATTCAAATTCATGGTACCTTGATAGTGGATGCTCAAGACACATGACCGGAGACAAAAGCCGGTTCATTGAGCTTAACGCCAAAAATGGAGGAGAAGTGACTTTTGGAGACAATTCAAAAGGTCACATTGAAGGTATTGGTACAATAGGTAATACATCTTCCATACAAATTAAAAATGTTTTATATGTGAATGGATTAAATCATAATCTATTGAGTATTAGTCAATTATGTGATAAAAGATTCAATGTCTTATTTGAAATTAATGGTTGTAAAGTCATTGACATTGCATCTAATCGGATTATGCTTGTTGGTCATAGAATAGGAAACATATATATGGTGCATTTAGATTCTTTTGATATGACTAATTTATGCCTAGTTGCTAAGGATGAACATGATAGTTGGTTATGGCATGGGAGACTATTACATGCTAGTATGAGTGTTTTGCAACGGTTAATTCAAGGAGACCTAGTAAGAGGGTTGCCTAAGCTTAAATTTGATAATGATAAAATCTGTGATGCTTGTGCTAAAGGAAAACAAAAGCGAGTTTCTTTTAAATCCATTAATGATGTATCAACTAGTAGAGTTTTACAATTGATCCATTTAGATCTTTTTGGGCCAACTAGAACTACTAGCTTGGGTGGAAAACAATATGCATTTGTCTTGGTAGATGACTATTCTAGATATACTTGGGTTCTATTTTTAAATACTAAAGATTAAGAATTAGAACAATTCATCACGTTTTCAAAAGTAATCCAAAATGAAAAAGGTTACTCTATAACTAGTGTTAGGAGTGATCATGGAACTGAATTTGAAAATCTTGGATTTACTGAATTCTGTAACTCTAACGGTATTAGCCATAATTTTTCAGCACCTAGAACCCCTCAACAAAATGGAGTTGTTGAGAGGAAAAATCGAACTTTAGAAGAAATGGCTAGAACCATTCTTTGTGAAAATAATTTACCAAAATATTTTTGGGCGGAAGCCACAAATACCGCTTGTTATGTTGTAAATCGAGTAATGATTAGGCTAATTTTAAAGAAAACTCCATATGAAATTTTCAAAAATAAAAAGCCTAACATTAGTTATTTTCATCCTTTTGGATATAAATGTTTTGTTTTAAACAACAGTAAAGAAAATCTTGGCAAATTTGATGCTAAAAGTGATGAAGGAATTTTTCTGGGTTATTGCTTAAATTCTAAAGCCTATCGTGTATTTAATAAAAGAACTTTAGTTGTTCAAGAGTCTATACATGTTGTTTTCGATGATAATCCCCTTCCGAGGAAGGATTCTTGTGTGAATGATGATGTAGGTGTTATAAATACAAATGACGTTAGACATGACATTGGAGAACCATCATCAAAGGAAGAAACGAAAAATGAGGAAACTCATGATCTTCTTGAGAATCCAACCATTGAAGAAAGGGAAGTATCTTATCCAAGAGAGTACAACTATTTCAAGGATGGTGAAATTATAGGTGATCCATCAAAAGGGGTAACAACTCAATCTTCTCTTAGAAATATTTGTAATTATGTTGCATTTATCTCATGCATAGAGCCTAAGAATATTAAAGAAGCATTAAATGATGAACATTGGATTATGGCTATGCAAGAAGAGTTAAATCAATTTGAGAGAAGTAAAGTATGGATATTAGTTGAAAGGCCTAGTAATAAATCTACTATAGGTACTAGATGGGTATTTAGAAATAAGCTTGATGAGAGTGGTAATATAGTGAGAAACAAGGCTAGACTTGTTGCTCAAGGGTATACTCAAGAAGAGGGCATAGACTATGATGAAACATACGCTCCCGTAGCTATGATGGAAGCAATTAGAATGTTATTAGCATTTGCATGTTTCAATGAATTTAAATTATATCAAATGGATGTTAAAAGTGCATTTTTAAATGGTTTTATAAAAGAAGAAGTGTATGTGGAACAACCTCCAGGTTTTGAAGATTCAAATTTTCCAGATCATGTTTTAAAATTGACAAAAGCTCTTTATGGTTTAAAGCAAGCTCCTAGAGCTTGGTATGAAAGATTGTCAAATTTTTTAATTGAAAAAGGTTTTTCAAAAGGGAAGGTTGACACTACATTATTTTTGAAGCATAAAGGTCAAGATTTATTAGTAGTTCAAATTTATGTTGATGATATAAAATTTGGTTCTACTAATGATGTTCTTTGCCAAGAATTTTCTAAGTAAATGCAAAGTGAGTTTGAGATGAGCATGATGGGGGAACTCTCATTTTTCTTGGGACTCCAAATCAAGCAAAGAAAATATGACATCTTCATCAATCAAGCTAAGTACGTCAAAGATATGCTCTAGAAGTTTGGACTGGAAAATGGGAAACCTCATGACACTCCAATGAGCTCTTCAACAAAGCTTGACTTAGATGAAGGAGGTAAATGTGTAGATGTTAAATTATATAGGTCAATGATTGGATCTCTACTTTATCTAATTGCAAGTAGGCCGGATATTATGTTTAGTGTTTGCTTATGTGCTAGATTTCAATCATGTCCTAAGGAATCACATTTACTAGCTGTTAAGAGAATCTTTAGATACCTTAAAGACACTCCTAGTTTAGGACTTTGGTATCCTAGAGACTCTAGCTTTAGCTTGCATGCTTTTTCTGATGCGGATTATGGAGGATGCAAATTAGATAGGAAAAGCACCTCCGGTACTTGCCAATTCCTTGGAAATATGCTAATTTCTTGGTTTTCAAAGAAACAAAATTGTGTTGCATTATATACCACTGAAGCCGAATACATTTCAGCTGGTAGTTACTGTGCACAAGTTTTATGGATAAAACAACAACTTTTTGATTATGGAATTGAAGTAGGTACCATTCCTATCAAGTGTGACAATACTAGTGCTATTTGTCTCACTAAAAATCCCATCCAACACTCTAGAACTAAGCACATTGAAATAAGACATCACTTCATTAGTGACCATGTCACTAAGGAAGATGTAGTTCTAGAATTTGGTGATACTTTGCACCAATTAGCAGATATCTTTACAAAACCTTTAGACAATGAACGATTTTGGACACTTAGGAGAAAATTAGGTTTGACCAATCTATCTTCACTGAGTATTTAAAATAATTTTAGCACTTTTAATAATAAATGAAAAATGCTTATAATAGTAATTTTTTTATTGCATTCATTGCTATTAGTTAGGGGGAGTTTATGATTCTTGATGAAAATTTAATTTTATGTTCAAATATCGTTTAAAGATTAATTGAATTGTTTGAACATGATTAATTTTTAATATATGAGTTGCCAATACCACTAGAGGAAATTAATTTAGCATTTTGGATGTTTAAAATCGGATTTTTAGCATTTTGGTGCAGAGGGAATCGATCCCCCCTTGAGGGAACCGATTCCCCCTTTGAAGGGGAACCGATTCCCCCCACAGGGGAATCGATACCCCCCTAGGGTTCTGGTTTTAACACGGGCAGAACCCAAAATTTGCTCAAACCCTCTCTTATTCCTTCACGCCATTTTCTTCCCTCTACTCTCTCAAATCTTCATTCTTGCCTCAAATCAACGTTTTTAATCGGAATTCACTTCAAATATCATCCTCTTAACCTGTTGGAATCATAAAAAACATGCAAACTTCATCTAATCTAACTCAAATCCGAAATCATTCAAGGTATTTTTCCAAAACTTCTTTTTATCAATTTATGAACATAGAACTAGTTTTAATTAGTTCTAGGTTGAATTATTGATCAGACATTGATTATTTAGTGATTAGAAACTAGATATTACAACTAATTTCATCAAAAACACAAGATTTTTTCAAAATTTTCAAAATTTTCAAAATAATATTTTTTTAAATTATTGTGTTTTGATTAAATTATGTTGTTATTATGAAAACTATACATATATTGTTTCTCAAAACCATATTTTTCAAAAGTTTTTCAAAAACTTTGCCCATTAGGATTGATTTAGAGAACCTTGAAATATTGAGGACTCAATTGAGTTTTGGGATTTATTGAATTGCATACATGTGTTTTCTAAATTGTAGGTTATCAATTCTATTCTGATTTCCTAAACCATGTCCAATCCTAAACGTGTTAGGTCTTCATCTAGTCGTTCACACCGTCAACCAAATCCACCTCCAAATCCTCCTTCTATTCCAATTTCTAATCCTAATCCCATTGATCCTAATTTGACTATCCAAAATTCGTGTTTCAATCATTCTAGTCCTAGAAATCATCGTTTTTGGTATTATCAATATTTCGACTCTTACAAAATCCGGGAAGAACGTATTCCTTCTCGTCAAGCTATGTTAGCTATCAATTTTAAATATCTTCCTCTTTTACAAGAGTGGAAATTTGATAAACTCTTTGACCTTGAACCCATCGTTTACCATCAACTTGTTCGTATTTTCTATTCTAATGATGTTTGTGTTAAAAACCAAAATAAAACCGAAACCATAGGAATTCGTTCCTACCTTCTAGGACAATTCTTATATATTGACTCGGCTTACATAGCCAATACATTCGGATTAGATAATGATGGTATTTCAAATGAAAAACAAGTTTTAGGATCTCGTTATAAAAAAGGGATAGTGCAAGTGTCCTAGACCTTCATGAACATTTTCTTCATCTAATAATTTCTTGGTGGTTTTGACCATCCGGAGGTCATTATTCTACTCTTAGAGCCTTAGATCTTTGGTGGTTACATTGTTTCGAAAACAATATTAAAATCAACCTACCTCAGATTATTTTTGTTGAAATTGTTGAAACCGTAAATCTTGTTCCTAACAAAAAACTCTGTTCATCTCTTGTTTACGGTTGCATTTTGAGTAATCTGTTTTCCAAAGCTGGGCTTAGAGTCGGTCTAGATGCCGTTTTTCCCCTTAAGAAACAAATTAACCTTCTTTCCTTAACGAGAGTGGGATGGATTAAGGATAAGGAAACCGGTGAATGGGTTCGATCTTCTGCAAATACTCTGGGAGCTAATTCTTCACAAGCTCCACCCGAAGCTGACGAAGATCTCGAGCTTGAGCAATTAATGCGAGACATCGATGAAGCCGAAGATGAGCCTGAGCAACCCGAGGAGCAGCCCGAAGAGCAAGCACAACAAACGCATCCAATGCCTCCATATTTCTAATCCTTTATGGAGACATTCGATTTTCGATACGCTACTATGGATTCGCGCTTTACTTCTATAGAGTCCCATTTATCCACAATGGGAGCTCAACAATTAGAAATTCTTCAGGAAATGCGTGCAAATAATGAAGCAACCAACGCACGTATTAATGACCTCACTAACGAAATGGCCGCTATGCGAGCTCGTTTTCCTCCTCCTGATCCAGATATGTGATTCAATGTTTTGCTTTGAACTCCAAACTTATTGTTTTAACATTTTGAATATTTTGGAATGTTTGAATTTGTGGATTGATTGACTTTGAATTTGTTTGGATTTATGAATGGTTAGAAATTATCTATTTGGTGTGATTAAATTTATTCATTATTGCATCATTTACTTCATGATTAGATATATGACCAATTTTGCCATTTCACATTAATTATGAATATTGATTATGAAACTAATGGCTAACGTTTCTCTTGCTTGTGATCTTAGCAGCTTATATTATATATATCAATTGACTAACTGATTTCAAAACCTTGTTTAAATTCTTTAAAATATCTTTTTGATTTAACAAAAGGGGAGAAGTGTTAAAGTGTTTTTAAATGATAATGGGAGAAGTGTTAAAGTAAGGGGGAGTAATTTCAAAACTTGATTTCAAAATCTTAAAATTACTAAAATGTTTTGTTATATCAAAAGGGGGAGATTGTTGAAAACATTTTGATATTTCGATATAACAAATTAAGTTAAATGAATTTTAAGATTTTCCAAATGATTTTCTAAGTATATTCGATAGAATTATTCGAATATCAAAACATTACTCCAAATCTTTCAAAGATCATATTTAATCCTTACTCAAAGTGTAAAATTAAGTTTTAATCTTAAAACAATTTCAAAATAATTTTACAAAGTATTTCGAACCATTTCAAAGCCAAAAATTCCAGATTGCTCAGAGGGAACCGATTCCCCCCTAAGGGGGTACCGATTCCCCCTGAATGGTTTGGCTCCGAGAATTCCAGTATGCTCGGAGGGAACCGATTCCCCCCCAGGGGGTACCGATTCCCCCTTTGTATAACGGTCGAAATATTTGAATTTTACACTTAGGGAACCGATTCCCCATAGGGGGTACCGATTCCCCCCACGCTCCAAGCTGTTTTATTAATTGTTTTCACACTAAAACGGCTATATGATCTTCACTAATCATCCTCAACGTTTAGAAGTGATTCAAGGTGTATTTAAGCAAGCTTAGAAGCCATTGATCAACAACAAGAAACATCAAGCAATTTGAATCAAGAGAGAATCAAAGAGAAAGTATCAAACCTCAAGTTTGAGCATTTCAAGCCTATTTTTCATTCAATATTCATTTTGCTTTCAAGAACACTTATTGTGCTCAATTGTATTTATTCTTGAGTGTTCTTTCTTTGTTCTAGAATTGTGCAAACATATTTGCCTTGTGAGGTTTTTCTTGTAAGTTTGCAAATTTGTATTTCTCTTTGAGAAAAGAGTGTTCTCAAGAATTGGGGTATATTCTTGAGGGAGTTGTAAGGTTATCTCTTTGGCCTCAAAAGAAAGAACAAATTAGTGAATTTGTTGGAAAATCCTTAGTGTGGATAGCTAAGGTAGTGGACGTAGACTTTGGTTGATAAAGTCGAACCACTCTAAATCGCTGTGCAATTTCTTTCAATTTTCTGCAAAAGCTTCCACAAAAAAATTTTATTGCCAATTTACCCCCCTCTTGACCGATTCAGTCAATCGATTAACTCAACAATATGATATATGCATGGTGTCATTGATTAAGAAAAATTCTTAATATATACTATTTATAATCATTTCAAATAATTAAAAAATACAATTAAAATCTTTAATTTAGAAAATAATTGTCCGTTCAACGATTTTTTTAAAAAAATGAACATATTAATATATGAGAAACTTGATGCCTTAATGTCTCCTTTGCACCCTCCCCCACTATTTTGGCGACAGCATTCATGGGTGGTGAAACAGAATTAAAAACGGTGGAGGGAAGGTGCAAAGGAGGCAAAGATAGGCCTTATGGTTATGGTATAAGCAAACATCAGCTTTTTGGATAATCATAAATTAATATTTAAATATATTCGATCCAATTAATCAATATTTTCCTAAGATATCCGATTTAATTTATCCGAAAATATCTGAAAATTTAGATCAAATCAATAGATAATGGATCGAATTAATCGAATCAAATTTTTTTACAGCTCTAGATGTCGGTCAACACCGGTCAACTCAATTTATCCACTTTCCAAAATTTGAGTTGGAGTACACATTCAAAAAAATAATATGAGGTTCATGTTTTTTTTAAGTACAAGACTTTTGATGCTTTTTGTAACATAAATGTTAAAAAATATTAATTTTTTAATTGATAGTATTGGGTAACAAGGGTAAATGATTTAAATGATAAAATTTTCTAATTTAAGCAGTTAATTCAATAAAAAATAATTAGAGAGGCATAATTAATATTAAAAGCGTAAAGTATATTATCGGTCATTATATTATACGCATTATTTTTGTATGATTTTAAGTAATTAATTTTTATGTTAATTATTATCAGAATATATTTTAAATTTATGTTTAATTTACATTAATATTTATAATCTTCATTATAGTTTTAAAGGTAAATTATGCGTTTAATATCCAAAATATCAAACCTGATATATTTTAGTACTAAACTTTTCTTTTTTTAAGATCATATTAAACATTTAATTTTTATTTTATTTTAGTATTCGATTATTAAAAATTTAACAGATGGGCCACCATAACAATTTTTAATTTTTTTTAAATTTTTTTAATTATTATTTATATATTATTTAATTAATCAACACAACCTTAATACCCTAAAACCATAACCAAACATCGGCAAGTATAATAGTTAAGAGAGAAAGTCGGCAAGTAGAATAAAGAAGAGAGAAAGAAGACTTTTCGACTTTTTGTGTCCACGACAACTGACAATAGCTCGAAAACGAATACAATTATGAGTTGAAGAACACAAGAAAACAAAAATCAGAAAAACAAAGGGAAAAGAAAAAAAATAGGGGTGTTCATTCGGTTAAAACGGTGGCCGATCGAACTGAATTACCATTAACTGAATTAACTGAACTTTTTTTTCTTTAACCGTTAATCGAATCAAACTTTTTTTTGAATATATTAACCGAACTGAATAAATTTCGGTTAATTCAATTAATTTTCAAATTAACCAAAATTTTTTAAAATTTTCTAATTTATATAAAATTGAATATTTTTTAATTCAAAAAATAATTTACAATTAATTTAAATAATATATAATTATAAAATAAAAAAATTATATAGATTTTTTAAATTAATTGATATTGATTTAGGTTTAAAAGTTATTGGATCTTATATTGTTAATTGAGTTTTAAATAGTTTGGGATGAGTCCATATGTTATATATAATATATTTAAAATTTAAAATTAAATTCGGTTAATTCGGTTAATTAACCGATTTCGAACCGATTAACTGTTAACCGAATTCTAAAAAATTTCTTAAATGTTCCCCGACCAAACTAATTCGGTTTGGTCGGTTAATTCGGTTAAAACCGAAAAATGAACACCCCTAAAAAAAGAAGGTAAACCTTTGGGTTCCTAATGATGATAGCTTCAGTGGACGGACGCCCTATCTAAACGGTAGACCACGAGAGAATGACGAGTCGACCAACATAGTTTAGTTTCATGCCTTTCAAATTATGACCATGGAGATTGGAGGATGAAGAAATCGAAGATTCCATCATCGACTTAGGGAAGTTAAGGTGTTTCCAGATGAAACGAGGGTTGGAATCGTGCTCAGTGGTCGAAAATGTGCAAGTTGAAAAGTTTGGGCTATATTGATCATCAGATGCGACGGTCGACGACTGTAGAGGTAGCGACCAATGGAACTTCTCACCCATTTTTGGGTAAAATTAAATAATAATATAAATAACGATTTAAAAATTAAAAAAATAATTAAAAATTATCATGTCAGCATGTTCGTTAAATTTTTAATAATGGGATACTAAAACAAAACAAAACATGAACATTAGGTAGAGTTCTAAAAAAGTGAAACTTTAGATACTAAAACAAATTGAAACTGATAATTTATGCACTAAATACGTAGTTTATCTAATTTTAAATGTTTTTTCTTTCTTAATAAACTAACAACTTATGTTAAGTAAGAAGGTATTCTATTTTTAAGGTAAGTGTTGAGATTCAAATCCAAATAAAGTAAGCACTTGAAAATATAAACGTCATACATATCAAATTATTTTAACAACTTTCACTGTATAAACACTTGAAAATATAATGGAAAAACATTAAGCACTTATTTAAAAAAAAATTAATTTAAAACCTAAAATTAACTTATAACACGTGTTTTTAAGTTAAGCATTTAAGAAAGAGAAAATAATCTCAGTGACCAAAAATCCCAAATAATATACGATTTTGACTAATTTTTTTTAGATTTGCGAAAATGACCAACAAAATCGCAATGCGATAATTCGCATTGCGATCTCCATTATCGCAAATTCGCGTACCATTTAATAGAATCATTTAGCGTTGAATCGTTTAGCATTCAGCGCGTTTGTTTCGCACTTTTAAATGATTCAACACAAAAACACATTCTGATTGATTCGAAACCATTATTAAACACCACGTCACATTCATTTGTTCACATGTATACGGTGCTGCTCATCGTGTTTATCTTGTCTCTCGTATGCTGATTTAATATTTTTTTTCTTTTTATTTTGCATCCAAAACTCCCGGGTCTGTTCTTAGTATGTTTTCATTTATGATAAAAGAGAAAATCGCCTCAGTGACCAAAAAAAAGTTATAATATACGATTTTAACCAACTTTTTTTGGATTTGCCAAAATGACCAACAAAATCGCAACGCGATCCCCAGAATCGCAAATCAGTTTCCAAAATCGCAACGCGATTCTTGAAAATCGCAATGCGATAGTACAAATTCGCATTGAGATTTTCCAAAATCGCAACGCGAATATGAAAATCGCAACGCGAATATGAAAATCGCAATGCGAACACATAAATCGCAACGCGTATCCGTAAATCGCAACGTGTATCCGTAAATCGCAACGCGTATGGGTAAATCGCAATGCGTATCCGTATATCGCAACGCGTATCCGTAAATCGCAACGATAATACATAAAATCGCAACGCGTATCCGTAAATCGCAACGCGATATTTAAAGCGCCATTATAATCGCTACGCGTATTTTATTTTCAAATTACAAAAAGAATATTAAGACAAAATCCCGTAATCGCAACTCATAACCTAAAACCTAAAATCACAACTCAGTCCCATCTCCATCTCTCACTCTCTACGGCGAAGAAATCCGTCCCCATCTCCGAAGATTTCCGTCCCCATCTCCGGCGAAATCCCTCACAACAAACGACGGTCAGAAATCCCTCACAATATTCAGAAATGGAAAATCAACCTCCGAGGGTTAGTTTTTTTAATTATTTTTATTTTGAAATGTTTGCATTATTGTAGGTTTTTCATATTGAAACTGATGATAAGTTTACTGGTCATTTCAATAATAGATTAACCATTTCACTTAGATTTCATTTCGCGTTACGATTCTGTCGTTGCGATTTTCATTTCGCGTTGCTATTCTCTCGTTCCGATTTTCAAGTTAGTATTTGTCTTTGTCTTTGTCTTTGTTCTGTCTTTTGGTTGAAGTAATGCAATCCATTCAAGTTTCAATTTGCAGAAGAGTCGCAACGAGATAAATGAAAATCGCAACGAGAGAATGACTGTCGCAACGAGAGAAATGAAAAGCGCAACGAGAGAATCGCAACGCGAAATGAAAATCGCAACGAAAGAATCGCAACGCGAAACCAAAATCGCATTGCGATTTTCATTTCGCGTTGCGATTCTCTCGTTGCGATTTTCATTTCGCGTTGCGATTGTCATCTCGCGTTGCGATTCTCTCGTTGCGATTTTCATTTCAACCAAAAGACAAAAACAGTGTTGCAAATTTTAGTTTCAAGAATAAACTACTACTTTTTATGTTTATTGTTTTTGGTATATCTTCACAGTGTAGTTTTTGGTATATCTAACTTGGTATGTTTATTGTTTTTGTAGAATTTTTTTTCGGCTCAATTGACCTTGAGAAATAAAGTCAGCCTGGCCACTACAATTGCAAAGAAGCTTTCACCTGCTCAAAGACAATTGTTTGAGGAAACCTGCTTCGGGCCATGGCTGAGAGTACAGCATCCGGGTGGAGATGCTAATTTGACCCATTTGTGGCTTCAGACCATGACATCAAATCTACCCGACAGTATACAACGTGGTGAGGAAGAGATATGGTTTCATTTTCCACCAGCGTATACTTGTTTTGGGCGGAAGGAGTTCTGCTTAATCACTGGTCTACGATTCGGACACGATGATGTAGGCCGGTACACTCGTCATATCGCCCGCCCATCATGGTTATCCCGGGTTTTTCCGGATGAGTCAATGGAGAAGCCGAACCTACATGTCGACGACCTGAAGAAATTGTTTAATAAGAAAGCTGGTTTCACTCGGATGGATGACGTCGATGTTGTCCGAGTATGCCTTCTACTACTTGTGTATGCCGGCTTTTTAGGCAGAGAGGCCAGACAACCTATTCATCGGGAGCTAATAATATTGGTAGAGGACCTGAATGCATGGAATTTGTTTCCGTGGGGTTCGTATATATGGAAAGCTACCTGGACTAAGTTGTCGTCTGCCTTTGATGACCGCAAAAGTTTGCGGGGCGATGGGTCCAAATACACTTTGTCAGGCTTTGTTTGGGCCTTTAAGGTAAGAATTTCTATATAATGTTTCTAAAATTATAATTAATTATTTAACAATTACTAATTTTGTTATTATATTGTTTGTAGATTTGGATATTCGAGGCTTTCCCCAGCATGCGTACATATGCAATAAAAACGTCAAATGATATTCCCAGGGCTATTTCCTGGAAGAGGAAAACTCTGTTGGATTGGGAAGACTTAATACCATATGCCACAATAAATAATGTAAGTTAACACAAATACTTTCATATAATATATAAACAAGTTATTAATAGTAGACGTTTAACTTTGTTTGAGTTTTTATATTTTTTTAGGAGGCTAACATTCCATTACAAAGACTGACACCCACGGAGGAAGAGCTTGCCACTGATTGGTGGCAAGCTAGTCAGAATTTTTTTGATGGCACGGATGATGAGCAGCATCCACTTCCTCCAATTCGAGAGCCATCACCTCACCTAGAGCCATCACCCGATCGACCCGACTATACACCTCTAGAACGAGAGCCATCACCTATCCCGTCACATCATCGAGCCTCTTCTCCACCATCACCTCATGATAGGCGACCGGCAAAGATGCCACGACTCCTATCTCCCTGTTCTCCACCTCCACCTCAACGGGATGAGTCAAGGGAGTTACGTGATGAGGTCAATGCCTTGCGTGAGGAGATCGGTACTCTACGCGATAACGATGGTGCATGGCGTGTGGAGGTGTCAACTTTACGTGGTGAGGTTGCCGCTCTACGTGAGATGATAGTATCGTTGCAGAATGAGGTTCATACTCTACGCAACGAGGTAAGTTTAAGATTTTCCATATTTAACTTAATGATAAATTTACTCGTAATTTCACTTAGATTAGCCATTTCACTTGGATTGCTTAGTAAATTTATTCGGTTGCTGCCAATTCTGCTAAACTGTGTATTCTTTAACACTGTGAAATAGTATTTGTCTTTGTTTTGTCTTTTGGTTGAAAGTAAATTTGTTCGGTTGCTGCCAATTCTGCTAAACTGTGTATTCTTTAACACTGTGAAATAGTATTTGTCTTTGTTTTGTCTTTTGGTTGAAGTAAATTTGTTCGGTTGCTGCCAATTCTGCTAAACTGTGTATTCTTTAACACTGTGAAATAGTATTTGTCTTTGTTTTGTCTTTTGGTTGAAAGTAAATTTGTTCGGTTGCTGCCAATTCTGCTAAACTGTGTATTCTTTAACACTGTGAAATAGTATTTGTCTTTGTTTTGTCTTTTGGTTGAAGTAATGCAATCCATTCAAGTTTCAATTTGCAGAAGAAGAAATAGTTTACTTTCGCAACACGAAACTTAAAATCGCAACGCGAAACCAAAATCGCAACGCGAAATGAAAATCGCAACGACAGAATCGCAACGCGAAACCAAAATCGCAACGACAAGATCGCAACGCGAAGCCAAAATCGCATTGCGATTTTCATTTCGCGTTGCGATTCTTTCGTTGCGATTTTCATTTCGCGTTGCGATTCTGTCGTTGCGATTTTCATTTCGCGTTGCGATTTTGGTTTCGCGTTGCGATTTTAAGTTTCGTGTTGCGAAAGTAAACTATTTCTTCTTCTGCAAATTGAAACTTGAATGGATAAATTTACTTTCAACCAAAAGACAAAATAAAGACAAATACTAACTTCAGGGTATTAGTTTGAAACATATTTTTCTTTGTTATCTGATGCATTTTGTGAACTATGATAGAATAATGACTTGGGTGAATACAATGCAAGTTTGAAACATATTTGTCTTTGTTTTCACTGTTTAAATATCATGTCTGTTTATTTACTGATTTTTGTATTTAATTATTTAGCGGCCCGATAGAGTGGATGCTTTACGTCGGGTTATGCTTGCACGACGGAGTTCACGCATCAGACAGCGTGCACGTGCTATTAAGTCTCCGTACACCCCAATAGTGCGAAGACACCGCAAGAAGAAGCCCGACTCGCCTGTCATCCCTCAAGAGTCCACTCCTATCGTTGAAGAGGCCCCCCTATCATTCCTCGAGAGTCCCCTCCCACCGTTCAAGAGGCCACTGTCATCATTGAAGAGGTCCCTCCCACCATTCAAGAGCCCGATTCACATGGCTTCATATGTAGGCTTCTTGAGAAACCCTCTGACGTGCCGGACATGATGGATTCAAGTTGGCTCTTGTATGAGTTACCGGCCAGTACCATACCGGTATCTGAAGAGGAGAGGGAACAACTACCGGACACAATTCTGGATAACACCCTTTGGGCTAAGACCGCTGTTGATTTTTATCTACATGAGCGGAGCCAGGGGTGTTTCACTGACATATGCAAGCTCACCGATGATATCTATTTGTTGCTTGATCGGTCTTGGTGGGGCGTATTATTAGGGGTCGAAGACAATGGCTATTTCGATGGGGGGTAAGTCTTATATTTTTCTTATATTTCAATTTGATTAATTTTTTTTTTAAATTTATGTAAGTCACTAATATATGTCTTTTTTTGTAAAACAGCATATCGATGCGTGGGTGACACGTCTTCTAATAATAAGAAAACTTAAGAAAAATAAAAATATACGATATACAATTATGCCGACGTCTTTTCACGCCGTTCACTTGAAGAATGCACGAAATGAATCATTTGATTTGGGCAATGGACAAGCTAAACTTTATCCTGCATGGTGGGAGGTCGATAAGGTTAGTATTTATTTTAGATTGAGTTTAAAGGTTTTATGAAATAAGTGCGCAAATGAATGAATTATTACTTATGATTGCAGGTGTTTATCCCTGTTTTGGAACGTAAACATTGGATTCTCGTCGAGCTTCAGCTCCCATCCCTTAAGACAATAGTGTATGACAGCATGATAAATTACATATCATTGGCTGATTTAAGAGATGTTATTAAGGGATGGAGCTCTCATTTGGCTAAATTCTTGGATGCGATCAATTATTGGACTCGTTCTGGAAACAAGAAGCCAAAGAAGCTCAATATTACAGTTATTAGAGACGAGACCGCGCCACAACAAACGAGCGGAGCCAGAGGAGATTGTGGTCCTCTCGTATGCTTGGCGTTGGAGCGTTTGACGACGGGAAGCATCAAGTATCTACCTCCCACCGATAGAGATAGAGCTGCAGTAGGCTTGTGGTTTCGGCATTATATGGCTAAATCGATATATACGAGACGCTGCCTACCTGCATCCGCGTTATAAAAATGTCCATAAACAATTGGTAAGTTTATATACTTTTGGTTTGAAAATGTTTGGTTAAGTACCTAGAATTCAATAATTTGCTGTTTGTAGGTTTTAGATGTGTAGAAAGTGTTGTTTGAGCAAATGTTTGGTTTCTGCAGGTTAATCTCAGAAGTGAACTGCGTGAAAATGATGTATGGCTGCAAAGTTGATTCAATAGTTTAATTGATTGTTTTTTGATTGTTTAATTGATTTGTAAAAGTTGATTCAATAGTAGATGATCGGAAATAAGAATTATTGCTTATTTTTTGATTGTTTAATTGATTTGTAAAAGATGATTTGTAAAAGTTGATTTGTGTAATTGATGCGAATATAATTCTTATTTGTGCTTGTTTAATTGATTGAAATGTAATGGTTGATTTTGTTGATTTCAATCTGCATTATGTTGAAGGCAAAATTGACTATCGCAATGCGAAATGAAAATCGCAATGCGAAATGAAAATCGCAATGCGAAATGAAAATCGCAACGAGAGAATCGCAATGCGGAAATGAAAATCGCAACGAGAGAATCGCAATGCGATTTTCATTTCGCATTGCGATTCTCTCGTTGCGATTGTAATTTCCGTGTTGCGATAGTCAAATGCATGCCTAATAGTGATAACAACTGAATAACAAGAGTTGGTTAAGTCAAAATGGTTGGCCTGAGTCATTAATTCAACTGAAAATGTTAAAAGTTCACACATAAAATCCACATAATACAACGTTTGCATTTAAAAATCACCTAAGTTAACAGTCCCAAAAGGTGAAGCCAATTGTGATTGGGATTTTGAAGATGGTTGCCTTTTGCTTGACACCATATGAGCTTTGGATTTTGATGAGGATCCATATTTTGGTAGAGGAAAAGATGATTTTGATGGCACTGGTGATCCACATGTCAACCTTGTATGACCACTTTCCTTGCACCGACTACATGTCGATCTCTTCTTCTCTTCACCCTTAGACGGTATACGATCGTGACTTTTTGGTCGGCCAGGTAGCCTTCTGTCCATGGCTGGTGGCAAAACTGTTTGTAAGTCATCTGGTATGTCCCACTCAGAAGGATGTGGAATAGGGTAGACAATCTCGGCATAAGTCTGTCGATAAACTTCTGTAGTGTAGCAATCCATAGCGTATGCGCTTGAATCATCTTGGTTTAAATGAAGAGCAACTTTTATAACATGGCCACACGGATAACCAGATGTTTGCCATTTCATACAACTACACGTCTTTGCATTTAGATCGACTAGCCCATTTAAGTTATTATCCAGTACTTGAAACAAAGTGTTTGAACATGGTTCAACTCTCCATGACGTTGACTTCACAACACGTTTCGTTATCTTTTTTCAGTCCATGGTGTAACACGATGTTCCAATGTTCCTGTAAATTTAAATAAACAATACTTAGTAAAATATATAAATATGATAAGTTACGAATTCAAAGAAATAATACCTGCATGGTTTCTTTTCTTGTAGTACCACTGTTGAATAGAGGCTCGAAAAAACTCCATTAACATAGTAATGGGTAATTTCCGGGAATGACGACTTAGAGCGTTGATTGATTCTGCACTATTAGACGTCATGAAACCATATCTTGCTCCAAGTTGATGTACTCTTGACCATCTTTCAAACCCGACATCTTCTAGTGTTTGAGCACACTGAGGCAAAACACGTCTTAAACAATTTATATGCTTATTGAAATCCACTTCCCGATAAGCTTTTACAGCCTTCCAGTATGTCCATTTGTGCTTTTTTATACCAGCAGACCTTGATTTTAGATTTCTATACAAATGAACACCACAAAGTCCATGAAAAGCATCTGGGAAACACCTTCTAACAGCGTTGTCAATTGAGTTTGCCCTATCGGATATGATTGTCAGATTGCTAATAGGACCTATGCAATCCCTAAGATGCCCCATAAACCATGTCCATGAATCAGAGGTTTCAGATTTGCCAACCCCGTAAGCTATTGGCAATATCCCATTGTTAGCATCCATGGCTACTGCTAATAAGTTTACTCCAAGGTATCGACCTTTCAAATGTGCTCCGTCAACTATAATAACTGGGCGCATGCAAGTAATAAACGAACGAATCTACAAAATAATATACACAAGAAATATAATCATTTAAATGTGAAATGCATGTAACTAACAAAAATGAGTCAACAAAATTATATTGATTTACTAACCGTAGCACCAATGGCGATAAACAGCAACTCAAAGCGTCCATCTCTATCTGTTTTGATATGAGTTACCGACCCAGGATTTTTCAGCTTTAAATTGTGACAATAAGCCGGCAGTTGGGCAAACGATGCTTCTGGCGACCCCCTCAACAATTCCAAGGCATAACATTTGGCTCTCCAAGCTTGAGAATATGATATACTAATCTTGAACCGAGCATTCATGTCAGTCATAATTTCATGTCCCCGATATACCCTGCCATTCAAAACATTAACTCAGCCAGAAAACCACCCAACACCTTTTTGTTTGCCTGTCTATGGTGAGGAAAAACTTGGGTTCTTGAACATGTATGTTTATCAATAAAAGTCCTAACTTGAAACATTTTGCAATCTTTTATTCTCTTTGCAATCATACGCCACGTACAGTTTTTGTCAATCATACACCTTGTTTCGAAACGATCTTTGCTTGATTTGTTAACTTTTAGTTGATAGCCATCTTCCACACATTTCGTATACAAAGCTATCTTCAAGTCTTCCTTTGTATCAAAACAATCATCTTTCTTGACACGAATAACTTTTGTGTAACAATCAACTGCTTTCTTTGCCAACTCTTCTTCCGGTAACTGAAGTAATTCTGGCATATTCCAGTTATACTCCCGTGGCATTTTCTTTTCTTCGGGACTTTTTCTTCTTCTTTTTCTTCTTCAGGATTATATGAATTACAGAATGGATGTTCAACATGTTCATTCACAGTCGTAACTTCCTCCTCATTATCATCAACAACATCTTCCTCGGCAACGGGTGTTTCATCATCAAAATTCGGGTATTGACCAATATTAAAATCATTACACACATGGTCTGTTTCTTCTTCTGAAACATCATCAAAATCCGTGTATTGACCAATATCAAAGTCCGGATATTGACCAAGACCAAATTTCGAATACTGACTAGTACTCACAATTTTTTCTGTTGGCTCATCATCGTCTAACTGGTCAATACGAAAACCGGAATTTGGTGCTGAAAGTTGATTGGGATTTGGATTAGAGAAAGGTTGTGGGTTTTGAGAAAAACTTAGTTGATTACTACCCGCTACTGACCCAACAATACTACTTCTAGGTTCAACAACATACAATGTAACATCATCTTGTGAAACACTAATGTAAGCAATGAATCGTTCAACATCTTCATTGTCGGTTAACAAATAAACTTTACCATTTCTCTGATAAGATAGCCTAAATCCACTTAGGGGCTCTAAATTCAATTTATTTGAAACACGTAGCATTAGAGTTTCATAAGTTAACTTTTGTAAAGACAATTTTAGTTGAAGATTCATGGGTAAAGGCATATATTGTAAAACACCATGAACATTATCCCATGACCCTCCAAAACACAAATCTATCCAAACATGATCAACATTAGATGATTTCATGGTTGTAAATTAATTTACTAAACAGACGAGCTGCGAAACTAAAACCTGTTGCCGGATTGGGAAGGATGTCGTTGGATATAGGAACGGATGTCGCCGGAGAGAGTGATAGATGGAGATGGAATGAGTTGCGATTTAGGGATTTAGTTTATGATTTCAGTGTTATATACCCAAAATTTCAGTGTTGTGATTTACAGATTCTCGTTGCGATTTACGGATTATCGTTGCGATTTACAGATTCTCGTTGCGATTTACGGATTATCGTTGCGATTTACAGATTCTCGTTGCGATTTACGGATTATCGTTGCGATTTACGGATACGCGTTGCGATATACGGATACGCATTGCGATTTACGGATACGCGTTGCGATATACGGATACACGTTGCGATTTATGTGTTCGCGTTGCGATTTTCATATTCGCGTTGCGATTTTGGAAAATCGCAATGCGAATTTGTACTATCGCATTGCGATTTTGGAAACTGATTTGCGATTCTGGGGATCGCGTTGCGATTTTTATTTCGCGTTGCGATTTTGTTGGTCATTTTGGCAAATCCAAAAAAAGTTGGTTAAAATCGTATATTATAACTTTTTTTTGGTCACTGAGGCGATTTTCTCCTGATAAAATTATAGGTGTTCAGGGATTGGCTTGTAAACCTTTGTTCATTGGGGGTTTGGTTCTTTTTTGTTTTGTTTTTGTTCTTTTTCAGAATTTCTTAAGAGGGAAAAATGAGCTTGATATCTCAGAATCCAGTGTCTAGAAGCAGAGTAAAGGCTAAAAGGAGTGATGAATTGCTTTCAATTCATAGAGATAACGAAGATCCTGAGAATGGGTTGGAATCGGATTCCGATATCTCGAAGTTGAAAAGGAGAAAGAAACAAAAAGAAAAACAAATTGAGCTTGAGCAGGAGAAAGAGATGAAAAAGCTCGAAAATTTCTTTTTCGGATCTATTTATTCCCCAGTTGAATTCGGTAAAGAAGCTAAGGAAAATGCTCAAGATGTTGTTGCAGAAGATGGTTCTGCTTTGTTATTTTTGGATAGTTCCCCAAACGATGTGGACTTGTCCGAGGAAAGTGATAATGACGAGAAGATTCATAAGGAAAGGAAAGCTATTTGGGTGGATGAGGAGGAGGAAAGACATAGCTAAGGTTAATAGGTTGAGGAAATTGAGGAAGGAAGATGGTGAGAGTGTGATTTCTGGTTCGGAGTATGTTTCGAGATTGAGGGCTCAACATGCTAACTGGGACTGAATGGGCCAAGCTAGATTCAGGGTTAAGGAAAAATTGTGGTTATGATGGAGAATCGTCTGATGAAGAAAACGGGGTACTGGCAGCTTCCTTGTTATGGAAATGCTGAAGTTGTTGGTATTCTTAGAACAAATGAAGATCTTGTGGTCACGAGTAGGGTTAAATTGTTTCCGGGGCTTCTTGAGTACTCAAGACTAGTTGATGCGAATGTTGAGGAACCTTCCAAAGGTCCGATAAATTGAGTTCACTTCCACAAGAATGTTCAGTTACTACTTGCTGCTGGATTGGATCGGAGGATCAGTTTTTTTCCAGATTGATGGTAACGGAATACCAAAATACAAAGCGTTTTTCTTGATGATTGTCCGGTTCGTAAAGCATCTTTCTTACCTGATGGTACCCAGGTCATCATAGCAGGAAGGAGGAAATTCTTCTACTGTTTTGATTTGGTGAAAGCAAAAGTCGATAAAATAGGGCCGTTGGTTGGTAGGGACTAGGGAGGAAAAAAGCTTGGAACATTTTGTGATTTCCCCGGATTCCACTACAATTGCATTTTCGGGAAATGAAGGTTATATATTGTTGGTTTCATCAAAAACAAAGGAACTGATTGGAACTCTTAAGATGAACGGAACAGTCTGCTCACTAGCTTTTGCAGATGATGGGAACCGATTATTGAGCTCTGGCAGTGATGGAGAGGTCTACCATTGGGACTTGAGAATGAGAACATGCTTCCATAAGGCTGTTGATGAAGGGTGCATTAATGGCATGGCTCTTTGTACATCACCGAACGGAAGAATGTTTGCAGCTGGTTCTGACAGCGGGATAGTGAACATCTATAACAGGGATGATTTTTTGGGAGGTAAAAGGAAACCGATCAAGACTGTCGAGAATCTAACCACCAAAGTCGATTTCTTGAAGTTCAATAGTGATGCTCAAATACTGGCCATCTGTTCTACCATGAAGAAAAACAGTTTAAAGCTGATACATGTCCCGTTATTTGCGGTATACTCTAATTGGTCTCCACTGAATAAGAACTTACATTATCCCTGGTGTCTGGATTTCAGTCCCGGAGGTGGTTTCACGGCCGTCGGAAAAGTGCTACTATACAAGTTGCATCGTTACAATCATGCATAGAATCAGTCTTTACCCCTCTTAACTTGTTCGAAGCATTGTGTAAGGCGAGTGCATTCTGCAGCAATATTAGTTCCATCATGCCGAAGGCACCATCATATACGGTGGGTGAACATTCAATTTATTTCTTTCCTTTTGACCCCGAATTTCATATAAAATTTTAATTATGATTTTTTTTTTTATAAATCTAAAATAGTTTGAGGATAAATTTATAATTTAACATTCGTAGAATTTTTTTATTCAACGATAGAAGAGGATATTTTTGGAAAAAAAATTTAAGGGTATTTTAGTCCAGAACGCCAATAATCTAACAATAACTAAGGAAAGGGGATAATTACATTTTCGATAATATACCCCTAAAATACCACTGTTGGTAACAAAAGATTATCGGGACTGAGAATGTTGGCCAACCAAACGGGAGAATGACATTCCATTCCCCTAATAATCTCAGATTACCTGAACCAAACAGTCCCTTAGATTTTTTAATCACCTGGTGATTGTAAAGTAATGTCTGTTTAAATATTAGGGAGGTAAACTTACAAGTCATTTGTGAGCATGTATATACCTAAGATTTTATGTTAGGGTTTAATGATTTTATGTTAGGATTGAATGTATAATATTTTAAACATGATAAATTTATAAGATTTTAGAAAGATCAAATCAGATTGTTAATGAAAAATAAAAATAAAAAATCTAAAACATATAGAAAATTAATCCTTTTAACAATCAAAACGACTTACAAAGAATCAAAGAATTGGTTTCACATTACACAAAAGAATAGCTAACAAAGTTGTTCCAAGTTTCATATTTCTTGAGTAGCTTCTTCTGTTGTCGTCAATGGTGAGGGTTCAACGCCTTGAGGAAAATCAGAAATGGAGGCGAGAACTCGACGAATGCTCAAGGAACAAGGAGGCTTGAAGCTGAAAGATGATGTCATCTTGTCGTGGGAGAAAAGATGGGATGAGTTAGAAACGATGAGATAAACCAGTGCTTGAACAATCACGAACATGAAAATCCTCACTAATGACATCTCTAATTCCATGGTTTCTGCAACAAATTAAATCAGCGGCTTGTTTTGACTCATATTTTGACTACACTTATATCCGCCTAACTTGACCATCACTTCTTTCGTTAAAATTTACTTATGACTTTAATTTATTAAAATACAATTCTATAAAACTTATCTATTGGTCGGTCAGCTGCTTATCACGGAGTATTAAATTGTTGTCGGCTATATTATAAACGTTATGGTACAGGACTTTCAATCTTGACATGCCAAGCTTTTCACATCTCAACCATGTGGCATATATGATTATTCTATGCTAGAATTAAAAGGCTTAATTATAAAATACATATCCAAACTATAACGTTTTCATGAATAGGTGTTGAATTTTATTTGAATGACCATTTAGGTGCTCAGGTCGTAATTGTCGTTAATTTGCTCCGTTAAATGACACGTGCCACATTCTGATAATTTTTATTTTTTTAAAATTAAAAACATTATTATGTTTATAAAAAAAACTCTATTTTTTTCTTAAATTACAAAAAACCTCAAATCCCTAACCTTACCCATCATTGTCACTCTTTCCGGCCACGACTATTGCCGCCGTCGACGTAGTCTCTGTCATCTTCCTGGTCATACGTTGTCATCGATTAGCCGTCAAGATCGCGTGAGATCGAGATTTTTAGCATAAGGTTCTTAGGGTACAAAATGTCAATTGGTTGTTGGCCAATGACTGATCGCCATTTCATAGGGTTATTTATCGTCGAGAGAAGGTGAGGTGAGGTTAGGTAGAGATTCATCGACGATAAAGGGCGGCGATCAGTTTGAGTTTAAGGGTTGAAATGAGGATTTTCAAAGGTTTGGGCTATTTCAAAATTTATGTTTTTTAAAAATATTTTTTTTATTTTAAAATTTTAAATAAATTTTTTAAAACTATAAGAATGTGACACGTATCAGTTAACAGTGAAAATTAACGATGTTTATGGCATGTTCACTTATAGTGATAACGTTTGTAACGTTAGACACATTAATCATTAAAAAAAATCAAGTACCCATTCTTGAAAAGCATTATAATTTGAAAACTTATTTTACAATTAAGCGTAATTAATATAATGCATATCTTACCTATTTGTCTATTAAAAAAAATCATATTGTACTTTCTTCAAATCTCATTCAGAAAATGTGTCTTCGTTGCTTATTAAATTCTTTAAAAATTTTAAAATTTTATATTATTCGATTAACTATAATCTTTTAACACTTCACCAAAATTAAACCTATTATCTGACAAATATGTACGTGCGATTTTGTTCCTTGGAAGACACCATAAATCCGGGATTGTCTCAAGAAAGGCAGGTTAATATACGGTTAATATAAGGCATTACCGGATACATTAAAATGTATTTAATAAATTCGATTTAGCGGTACCTATTATGTTGACAACTAATAATGTTTTAGGTAGAAAATATGAAAAACTATTAAAAAATTTGGTAACCGGTAAACTTTGGTTATCGGTAAGTATCTATCCTTTTTATAAAAGTGTCCATACTTTTAACATATCAAGTAAATTTTACCGGTTTTGTCATAATGAATCTGGTTTTGTCATATTTTTACCTGTTATATTGTAAAGTATCTATCCTTTTTATAAAAGTGTCCATACTTATTTCAATGTGAAAATATATTTATTATTATCTTTGGTTAATATTGTTAAATTTAAATTCTAAATAATATTTTATAAAATATCAAAACAATAAAATAATTTTTTGTGTAAATGAAATTATTAAATTAATATTGTAGGTGGAAAACATGAAACACTATTAAAAAAAATTGAAACATAAATTACATAACTTTTAAAAAAGTATATATCATTTTTATAAAAGTGTTCATACTTATAAAAGTAGGTCTAAGTCATGAAGAAATATTAAAAAATTGTGCTACCGGTTCGTGTCGATCCAAATTAAAAATGTGTCGATCCAAAACGATATAACATGTAAAACTATGACAGAACCGGTATAGAAATGATAAAACCGGTAAAGCGCTACCGGATACATTTAAAGTGTCGGTACTTTAATATAAGGATCGACACTTCGTGACTTTAAAAGAGAAGCAGTTTTAAATCCTATAAAGTGTCGATACTTTTAAAAAATGTATCGATCCAAAACGATATACCAGGTAAAAATATGATAAAACCGGTAACAAAATGATAAAACCGGTAAAACGTTACCGGATATATTGAAATTGTCGACACTTTATATAAGGATCGACACTTTGTGAATTTAAAAGAGAATCAGTTTTAGCGCCTATAATGTGTCGATACTTTAAAAAAATATATCGATCCAAAACGATATAACAGGTAAAAATATGATAAAACCGGTATCAAAATGATAAAACCGGTATAATGATACCGGATATATTGAAAGTGTCGATACTTTCGTAAGTACGTGTAATAAATTATCGACACTTTCAAAGAAATAGGTAATTATCCTTTCGAAAGTATCGACACCTGACATAAAAGTATCGACACTTTTGTATTTGTATCGATTAAATATAAATAACATATCCGATGAAAATATAAGCTAAATATCCTCTGAAAATAGATAGAACGGACGAGTTTTTGAAATCGAAGCGTAATTGTTGCTGCATTTCAGAAGGCGTTTCTAAAGCGAAGTTTGTTTGTTTGTTGCTGCAGTCGAATCGAAAAGTATGTTGTCGAAACCCTAATTTTTTATTATTACAGTAATCGCGATAGGGTTTTTATTTGTTGTTTGGGGTTTTGGAGTAAAGAAGCATTTGGAACCGATTGCAGGTAGAAAGTGATATTCAAGGAAAAATATAAATGTCGATACTTTTATTAAATATTATAGGTAGAAAATGATATTATAGGTTGTATAAATGTGCCAATACATTTTGGTGTGGCCATTCAAATTCTTTTTGAAGAAAACCGTTTTACCACAAGAGTAGTTATCTATATTTGTATATTGAATAAAGTGTATGTAACAAAATAATTTGATTTGCGTAAACTGATATATGAAGGAAAAATGGAGTCAATGGGTTGGAAAATTGTTGGTGGAGCAGATGACTTTGAAATTGAGGCCGAGACTCGAAAGCAACCAAAGGGTGGATATATGTACTTCTAGTAAGTATCAATGTCTTTTTGTTATTATTGTTGAAATGGTAATTGGATTAAAGTATCGATAAACTTTAAATTAATTACAAATTTTAAATGTTGACAGTATGGCCGAATGCAAAAGGATGAAGGAAGATGGCACACAGAGCGGTTCGATATGTAAAATGAAATTGACATTGAGTAGTATTTAGTGTTAATGTATTGATTAAGAAACGTTTATGTTTTATATTAGGTGAAAAAAGATGTGAGGTCCAAATGAAATTCAATGAGTGATGCTGAAAAGGAACCTTACATCACACAGTCAAGGAATGATAGTAAAGAATACAAAGAACGGAGGAAAGCACATGAAAATAAGGTATTCATTAAACTTGTAAATACGTTGATACAAAATATATATAAGAACTATAACATTATATATTGTTAAAAAATGTAGGAAGTGCCGACAAGATGCAGCATTAAAAGGGTGAATTTATTAATTAAACACCTTAAGGAGAATGGTCAGTTGAATGTGCTGGGAGAAATAGGTTTTGGATCGTTGGTAGGAGTAAGGGATCGACCTATTCGGAGGGAATTGTGTCGATCCTTGATGGCGCAATTTGATGTCAGTCAATGTATTGCTAAATATGGTGATTTTTCATTTCCTCTCGGGATCCCATGTGCTGCAGCCGTATTGGGGGTAGAAAATGAAGGCAAAAGTGTTGTAGAAGTCTGTAAGAGTAAGGACTGGAAAGCACTTGCCTCCAAATATGGTTTGAAGCATAAGGTGACATATGCTGAAATTGAAGAGGAAATAAAAAAATGGATCTTACGTTGGGGATGAGCTGAAGGCCAGAGTTCTATTATACCTTGTCAGTATCTTTCTTTGTCCAACGGGTAATATGTCAACGAACAAAGAACATATGAAGCTCATTTGTGATGAAGGCTTGAAGGGTGAATTCAATTGGGCTGAATATATCCATTCGAGATTGATTGAATCAATAATCACCTTTAAAAAGGGCAGCCAGAGATACCTCAAAGGGTGCATAGCAATCTTAGAGGTAAATGAGTTGAATAATTTTTTTGTGTTTTTATATAAAAATATAAATTTTATTATAAATGCAGGTTGCACTGTTCGATTTTTGGTCGGGTTGTGAGGCAGTACCGGCTTATGAAAGAACCGGAGTGGCACGCATCCGTGCATGGGGGAAGGAAGAGGTGGTTAGAGTGATGGTGAAGTTGAAGTTGGATAGAGCGAAGAAGCAAGAAAGGGTAATAAATGTAATTAAATAATATTAAGAATATAATCAATGTCTTAATATTGTAATTTAATTTTGAAGGTTATTGGCAAGGATGTAGAGGAGGCAGTGGAGGCAGTGGAGGCAGAGGAGAAGAAAGGAGGGATGGTTGTATTGGGGGATGACGGTGAGGGAAAACAGAGTAACTTCGACATTTTGATGTCTGAATTGGCTGATATCAAAAAAATCCAATTTGAAATCATGCAAAGACAATCAAGAGTCGAAGAGAAACTTGATAGAGTCGAAGAGAAACTTGAGAGAGTCGAAGATACACTTGAGAGGCATAAGGGGGGTAGTGGAAGGAAAAATAGATGGAGTGGTGAAAGAAGTAGAGGTGTTGAGGGGTGAAGTGGTGAAAGAAGTTGGGGTGTTAAGGGGTGATATTAAGATGGTGACGGGTGAAAAATTTGAGGGAGTGGTGAAGGAGGTTGTGGAATTGAGGAGTGAACTTACGGGGGTGAAGGGGTGGTTGATAAATACTTGGATGAAGGAGATCAATTGAAGGGTGAAATAAAAGAGATGAAGAGCTATGTAGAAAAAAAATACGATGAACTGAAAAAATATGAAGAAGAAAAGAGGGAGGAGGAAGAAGAAGAGATGGAAGAAATGAGGAGGAAGGAAGTCGATGTCATTTATACACCGGAGAGTGTTATAGCAGCAGATTTGGATTCGGAATGTCCTGCACCCCAGAAGAAGAAGCAGACGGTAAGTTGAATAAAAGAAAACTTAATTTGATTTTTATTATGTTGTTGTGACAAAAATTTGTATGCAAAATTGTAGGTTGAAAAAGCGGATATTCCAAGCGGAATTGATGACATCGAAGCTGCAATTTGTGATTATTTATGGAATAGCGAGTTAGAATCGGAGTAAGTGAAATATATTGCTTTGTGAGTTATATTTAAATATTTCATGACAACATATTAATCCTAATGATTCATACAGGTATTCTGTAATATCAATGGGAAATCAATTCGCTAGTGTATACGACGTTACAACGTTGAAGCCTACGGAATGAGTTGGCGGTGTGGTAAGTAGAAAGTAGAAAATGTTAAAACTTATTTAATATGTTCTGATTGTGTAATTAATTTTGTTAGGTTATTGATTTGCTCGCCTGGACAGTATGCTACGATTCTCAGAAGTCACTCCGGAGGATTGGCTACCTTCCATACCACTTAGCGGAGAGTTAAATTAATAAATGGAGATAAGTAGTGTTATAGACGGTAAATTAATAATGTTTGTTGCGTAATTGCAGCAGCAGGCGTTGGATGCCAACAGCAAAGAAAGTGTTGAGGGTATTGCTAGCTTCTAGGGTCCCATACTGAATAACTATGTGAAATTCACCGACTGTGAGAAGGTAAGACACCATACCAATTGCAAATGATGTTTTCGGATATAGAATGTTGAATTTTGTCAAATTGGGTGTGAAATTTGTTGCAGATCATGATCACAATAAACTACCATAATTCACATTGGTATCTATTGGTGTTGGATATGGTAGATCGTGTTGTAACAATATATGATAGTATGTTTACAACTGAAGCAGCTAGACAGAGAGTGAAGGATGCTAAGAGATTGGTATGTATGTATGTATGAAAGGACATTATGTAAATTATAATGCATAATTTTTTTGGATCATAACTTCTTCTATTTTAATGCAGATTAAAATATTAGATTCTTATAATAAGAAACGCATTTGGGTTGAATCCTGTGGATCTCTAGGAAAGTATCCCTTGAAAAATTTCAAATTTGTGGAGCATAAGAAGAATAAGCAATTGAATGGGTATGAGATGTTATCACAAATAGAAAGCTTAATTTATGCAGTATTCATCATAATTGACATGTGTGGTTTTCAAATTTTATAACAGACATGATTGCGGCATGTATGTGATGATGTGGATGGAATCGATCGGTTCTACAGGGGCAACTGGTGATTTTGTAAGTGGATAGAAAAATTTGTTTGTGGTAACATTGTTAAAAGTCGTAGATTGAATGTTGTAGTTGACAATACTTAACGTTCTGACAATTTGAATATAGGTTGTTGGAGACTGGGATCGATCGCGAATATTAAACGATCTCGTAAGCCACAATCAAAATGAACGAAGACAGGAGATAACAAAAGCTGCCATATTACATAAGAATAACAAAAGGATGCAATGATGTAAATGTAGGGTTAATTTTGTATAAGATTTATAATTTTGTATACGATTTATATTTTTGTATGTGAATATAATTATGAATGAGATGAGAAAAGTTAGCAGTATGTTGTTGTACATGTTTCTTATACACATTAAGGGTCATGTTGATACTTTGAAGTAAAAGGCAAATTTACAATATGGCCAACAGGGTGCAACAATAAAGTGTCGAACCATATATAAAAAGTGTCGATCCCAAAAACATCGAAACCCAAAAGTATAATGTAATATGTAATTTTCCAATCTAACCGGTACAAGTATACCGGTTTTATGAGAGAATATGTCTAAATAATGTGTCGACACTTTTTTAGTTTGTGTCGATATTTTTTGTCCAGAATGAATGGAAAACAGGGTGCAACCATAAAGTGTCGATCCATATATAAAAGTGTCGATCCCAAAAACATCGAAACCCAAAAGTATAATGTAATATGTAATTTTCCAATCTAACCGGTACAAGTATACCGGTTTTATGAGAGAATATGTCTAAATAATGTGTCGACACGTTTTTAGTTTGTGTCGATATTTTTTGTCCAGAATGAATGGAAAACAGGGTGCAACCATAAAGTGTCGATCCATATATAAAAAGTTTCGATCCCAAAAACATCGAAACCCAAATGTATAATGTAATATGTAATTTTTCAATCTAACCGGTACAAGTATACCGGTTTTATGAGAGAATATGTCTAAATAATGTGTCGACACTTTTTAGTTTGTGTCGATATTTTTTGTCCAGAATGAATGGAAAACAGGGTGCAACCATAAAGTGTCGATCCATATATAAAAAGTATCGATCCCAAAAACATCGAAACCCAAAAGTATAATGTAATATGTAATTTTTCAATCTAACCGGTACAAGTATACCGGTTTTATGAGAGAATATGTCTAAATAATGTGTCGACACTTTTTTAGTTTGTGTCGATAGTTTTTGTCCAGAATGAATGGAAAACAGGGTGCAACCATAAAGTGTCGATCCATATATAAAAAGTGTCGATCCCAAAAACATCGAAACCCAAAAGTATAATGTAATATGTAATTTTTCAATCTAACCGGTACAAGTATACCGGTTTTATGAGAGAATATGTCTAAATAATGTGTCGACACTTTTTTAGTTTGTGTCGATAGTTTTTGTCCAGAATGAATGGAAAACAGGGTGCAACCATAAAGTGTCGATCCATATATAAAAAGTGTCGATCCCAAAAACATCGAAACCCAAAAGTATAATGTAATATGTAATTTTTCAATCTAACCGGTACAAGTATACCGGTTTTATGAGAGAATATGTCTAAATAATGTGTCGACACTTTTTTAGTTTGTGTCGATATTTTTTGTCCAGAATGAATGGAAAACAGGGTGCAACCATAAAGTGTCGATCCATATATAAAAAGTGTCGATCCCAAAAACATCGAAACCCAAAAGTATAATGTAATATGTAATTTTTCAATCTAACCGGTACAAGTATACCGGTTTTATGAGAGAATATGTCTAAATAATGTGTCGACACTTTTTTAGTTTGTGTCGATATTTTTGTCCAGAATGAATGGAAAACAGGGTGTAACCATAAAGTGTCGATCCATATATAAAAAGTGTCGATCCCAAAAACATCGAAACCCAAAAGTATAATGTAATATGTAATTTTTCAATCTAACCGGTACAAGTATACCGGTTTTATGAGAGCATATGTCTAAATAATGTGTCGACACTTTTTAGTTTGTGTCAATAGTTTTTGTCCAGAATGAATGGAAAACATGGTGCAACCATAAAGTGTCGATCCATATATAAAAAGTGTCGATCCCAAAAACATTGAAACCCAAAAGTATAATGTAATATGTAATTTTTCAATCTAACCGGTACAAGTATACCGGTTTTATGAGAGAATATGTCTAAATAATGTGTCGACACTTTTTAGTTTGTGTCGATATTTTTTGTCCAGAATGAATGGAAAACAGGGTGCAACCATAAAGTGTCGATCCATATATAAAAAGTGTCGATCCCAAAAACATCGAAACCCAAAAGCATAATGTAATATGTAATTTTTCAATCTAACCGGTACAAGTATACCGGTTTTATGAGAGAATATGTCTAAATAATGTGTCGACACTTTTTTAGTTTGTGTCGATATTTTTTGTCCAGAATGAATGGAAAACAGGGTGCAACCATAAAGTGTCGATCCATATATAAAAAGTGTCGATCCCAAAAACACCGAAACCCAAAAGTATAATGTAATATGTAATTTTTCAATCTAACCGGTACAAGTATACCGGTTTTATGAGAGCATATGTCTAAATAATGTGTCGACACTTTTTTAGTTTGTGTCGATATTAATTTAAATATCAAGTGTTTTTCCACTGTTTACTATATATAGTACTCTTAATCGAGAAACCCTAAACATAAAGGCAAGCAGGCAGAAGATAACTCTTCCTCTTTCTTCTAGCGTTATCATAAGTGACGATCAGATATTCAGGTAAATTTATCGATATTTTATGGGTTTGATTGATTTCTATATTGGAGTTTTTTTCCTGAATGTGTTTGTGTTCCATTGTAATAGGATCTAACCAAAATGGCTCCAAAACGTCAGCGTTAGAAGCGCGGTCTTTCTCAAAGCTCTTCTCAACCCAGTTCTTCTCAACCACAACCTCCTTCTGTAACAAACGATTCTTCTGAGGAAATCAGGTCCTTCCAAACTCTTAACTTTAGATCCGATATGGAGAAACAAAGATGGCAGACGAGTTTTAAAGTAAGGAAGATTCGTCCCGAACGTGTCATTGACCTGGGTTTCTTGTTTGATGATAAATATGCATTTAGTTTTAAATCCACATTTACATCTTGGGGTTGGCTTGAATTCCTTGTTGTAGAACCAAGATATTATCCCAACCTAGTTAGAGTCTTCTACAACAATGCTTCCTACAGCACGAGCCTAATAAGACTAATATAATATGAATTAATACACATGTCATGGGGAAGGATATATATATATCTCCAGAAACTATTGCGGAGGGTTTAGGTGTAGCGAATACAGGGGATTCAGATGAAAATGGTGTAGATTGGTCTACAATTAAACGGGTTGCTAGAAATAGCCCAATTCACCTCGATGTAGAGTCGAGAGTGTTTCACAAAATGCTCACATGGTATATCCGGCCTAGTGGGGGAAAACATTCAACGCTTCGAGACAGCGATTATTGGTGGATAGCAAAGTATAAATCCAAAACGGCTCCAAACATTGCAAAACTCATATTTAATACAATTGTATATATGGTCACAAAGGGAGCAACAATTTCAACTACACTACCATATGGATGTGTCATCACCCATCTGTTGAAGAAGAAGGAAGTTGATTTTTCGCATGACGCCCCTGTTCGATTAACCCGCAAGATTGACATGGTATTTATTAAAAAAACGGGATATGATTTTGTTGAAAAGCTCGGTTGGAAGCGTGTCAAGGAGGTCGGATTAGATCAAGAGAGGGAGGAAATGGACCCCGTTGGCCATGAAGAAGAGCAACCAAGTGGAGACGCAATGATGGAAGAAGCTCCAGTTGCAGAGGATGTCACAATTAAGACCGTGATGGAATACATGGTCAATTTTCGAGAGCATATTGATTCCCTTGTGAGTGGAATGCGATCCGATATTTCATCATTGCAACATGAAGTCTCCATGTTGCGTAACGAATTACATCAATGACATCAAACGAGTTAGGTAATTCATTATCTATGTTTCTTAACATTTACACGTTCTGAACTGTATTTTATTTTCTTTTAACAGATGTGGACAACCAAGCGGTCAATGAAGATGAAGCTAACGATGAAGATGACGATGATGATGACGATTAAGCTGACGATGAAGATGATGACGATGATGATGATGATGATCCAAACAAGTATATCGTGTCTGCAACGCCGCCTTCAAGAAAACTTTTAATTTTTGATCTCAATGGTGTCCTTGCCTACATCCCGAGACTGCCTGCAGGTTTTAATTCTATTCTTTGGTATCATTATTTTAACATATAAGCGTAGAACTTTAATCTCATTTTCTTCATGTTGTAGATGTTATCCTCAGAAGAGTATTATTTGAATTTATGCAATTTTGTGTCGACAATTTTGTTGTTGCCCTTTGGTCTTCAAAGATGAGGTTAGAACATGTTTGAAGCAATTGAATTACTGTAGTCAAAATCGTTAATATACATTTGAATGTTAACATTCAAACTTGATTACAATCTCAGGCATAACGTCGACCGTGTACTTGAGAAACTACCTGTATTTTCTGAGCATTTTCTATTCGTGTGGGTAAGATGAATGTCATTACAGTTTGCTGACTTTTCGTTGTCTATGATTCCTACATATTTATGTTCGACTGTTTCTGAACAGGATCAAAAAAAATGCAAAACATACGATTCTGTTACCTACTGTAAAGATCTCAATGACGTTTGGAACGTGTGTCCAGATTTTAACGAGCTAAATACACTTTTGGTCGATGATTCAGCGGAAAAAATGATTTATAATCCGGTAAGTTGCATTTATGCAATATGTTTTTCCAGTTGAACAGGTGTTCAGACATTGATTATTTTAACAACTTATGTGTTTATATAGAAATACAATTACATATGTCCACATACCTTTGACGATGCTTCCCATTCGAACGACAATGCTCTAGGTATGACACAAATTTATTCATGCTTATGCGAATTTAGTTTATTGTTAGTAAAATTGCACCTCATTAGTTTGATAATTGACATTATTTATGTATGTCCTCAGAAAAAGGCGGAAACATACGAGAGTATTTAGAAAATTTGTTGAAGGCCTCTAATGTTCCGGACTTCGTTAGAAATAACCCTTTTTCATCGGATTAATTTTGTTTGTCGGTACATTATTTGAACATTCTTGTGTATTTATATTTTGGTGTGATTATATTGTGTGTATATTTTCATTAATTATTCCATATTTGCTTCTATGTGTACATATACATTTGAGGATTATTGAAATATCAATACTAATGTATTTTAAATCTGCTTGCAAATGTATCGAAACACATGACTATAGCATTGTTTTCGATGATATCCACAACAAAGTTTTCACAATTTTTAATATTGTGTCTGTACTTGATGTCCAGAATGGAGGAAAAATGTGTCTGTACTTTTTTTAAAGTTATGTAATTTATGTTTCAATTTTTTTTAACATATATATTACATATTTATTATTATCTTTGGTTAATATTGTTAAATTTAAATTCTAAATATTATGGACACTTTCAATATAATAGGTAAAAATATGATGTAATAGGTAGCGCTTATATAATGTAATAGGTTATCTTTTGAGTGAGTTTTAAGATATTAATTTAATAATTTCATTTGCACAAAAAATTATTTGATTGTTTTGATATTTTATAAAATAATATTTAGAATTTAAATTTAACAATATTAACCAAAGATAATAATAAATATGTAATATATATGTTAAAAAAATTGAAACATAAATTACATAACTTTAAAAAAAGTATCGATCATTTTAATAAAAAGTATGGACACTTTCAACATATTATAATAAAATAGGTAAATTTGCAATGCTATCGGTATAAATATACCGGTTTTATGAGCGAATAGGTCTACAACCTATATCGACACTTTTTAATATTGTGTCGGTACTTTATATCCAGATTGGAAGAAAAATGTGTCGATACATTGTCAAAACGTGTCGACAGTTACACATCGGAACCCAGAATTATAATGTAATAGATAATTTTGTAATATAATCGGTATAAATATACCGGTTTTATGAGCGAATAGGTCTACAACCTATATCGACACTTTCTAATATTGTGTCGGTACTTAATGTCCAGATTGGAAGAAAAATGTATCTATACCATTTAAAAAAGTGTCGACATTTTCACATCGGAACCCAGATTTATAATGTAATAGATAATTTTGTAATATAACCGGTATAAATATACCAATTTTATGAGCGAATAGGTCTACAACCTATATCGACACTTTCTAATATTGTGTCGGTACTTTATGTCCAGATTGGAAGAAAAATGTGTCGATACCATTGAAAAAAGTGTCGGTAATTTTAAGTAACGCGGTTTTTCTTCCTTCATTCAAAATATTTATATGTACATACAATAGGAGTCATGTTGATACTTACGATATATGGAGATCGTTGTCATTCCATTCCGTCTTTGAAAAAATCAGTTGATGTAGGCTATGTGCTTGTACTCAAACTGAGCTTGACTTGAGGACATGTTAGTTTGTTATGTCCCTCACCGTTGCAGTACCCACATCGCCTAATTTTCTTCTCGACCTTGTTCTTCGGCACTTCTTTTCGCTTGCGTTGTTTTCGTTAAGGGTCACGAACATTGTTTACTACAATGCTCTGGTCGACTGAATGATTCAAACCAAACGAGTTTTCTAATTCTTCTATTAGTTTTTTCATCTCATCTCTTGCGGTTTTGAAAGACTCGTCTGTCTTTGATGCAATGTAGCATAACCTACTTGACGTTGAACGTAGAGCAGCGAACCTTGCCATTTGCATCACTTCTGGAGACACATTCAAATCAACATAGCTGGGTGCAGAAGCCTTCGCATCATTAGTCCACCTACTTTGAATCAAAGTCCCGGGCAAATATGTGTAGTCCAATTGCTTCAAAATGTGAAGTTAATGGTGACACGGAAGTCCAACGGTCTCGAATTTTTTGCAGGAGCAAATTAGAGTTTTCTTACGAGAATCAAAACTAATTTCAAATTTCCTATTTTTTTCTACGTACTTTGACAAAATATAATGTTGACATTCATCTGATAAGGACTTAATCTCTGCCTCAATCCGGTACAATGTCTCCCGTGTAAGTTCATCTTGGAACACACGAAAAGATTCGCGGGTAAAAATCGCAGCGGCATAGCTTTCAAGGTCGACCATTTTTGTGATCTGGAAGGGCTTCGTATGGGAACTTAAGTAATCCGCTTTCAACTCGTTCATACGCATTCTACTAATTCCATTTTCAATTGCACGAACAACATCTAAATATGTCTTCTTGTGTTTCAGTACAATAGCTAGTGAAGCATTCATAGACTCGCACCTTTGTGTTGAGCGAATATTGGCAAAGAAATGACCGGTTAGATATGCTTGTGCCCATAAGTGTCGTGTATTTCCCTTCTCAATCACCCATGGATGCTTTTGGACGTTGAATTCTGAAACAACCGAACGCCATTGAATATAAAATTCATTGGTTGTCCACCAGGAAGCCATGCATTTTGAGAATGTTGCTGTAAACTTTGGGTCACCAATGTTAGCTTGTGCATTGCGAGAAAGATGCCAAGAACATAATCTGTGCTTAGCATAAGGGATAACAGATATGATAGCCCTCTGCATTGCCCTATCCCCATCGGTTACAACGGAAATAGGTGATTTATTCATCATGGCTTCTAAAAAATTCTGTAGCACCCACTCGAAAGATTGAGACGTCTCGGCAGCGATTATGGCAGTGGCAAACACAATTGTGTTATGGCAGCGATCATGGCTGCGTTAAATAGTTCATTACTTGTGACGTGCCAACACCGACCTCTTTCAATGTTGTTGCCTCATCGATATCAGCCTTACTTACAGCTCTATTAGAACGCATAAATGGTGTCATAGCAGGTGTGCACAATGCATGATTATGTTTCTGATCAGACTTACTTATAACCCACTGATCGTTTGTATTTGTTGCTGTAACTACGACTCTAGCCTTACATCCTGTTCTTGTGACTGGCGTATGAGCACGTTGACGATCAACAGTATTGACTTTTGATACTCGAAACCCTTCTTTGGAACAACAAAATTCTTGTGTCTTCACATTCCCTTCCACGTCAAGCCGTGTTGTTCCCTTACGTGCACTAAACCCATGTTCCCGTGCGAATCCCTTGTAAAAGTACCAAGCTTGATCACGTGAACAGAAGAGCTGACCAACCAATCTGTCAGATTCATCAACATTATGTACTTCATGGCATTCCTCGGTTGGCTTAACATTGTCTACATCAGTATTATCCATGGCAAAAATTTTGTTGTGCAAGTTTAGTGCTCCAGGAGTTGATGGAGATGTAAGCAAAGGTTCAAAAACATGTTTCAGTCGTGCTGCTTTCAATAGGATGTGGCATTGGTAGTGGTAGTTAAAGGGTGGGTACAACATTAAATTCGCAGTACATATTTAGGTATGTACAATAACTACAAGTATATATTATCATTAAATTTAGGTATGCACAATAACTACATATTTAGGTATATACATCTTTTGAGTGAGTTTTAAGATATTAATTTAGTAATTATAGGCGTCTAATGATTTATTTTTTACGTTACGGTATATATTATTATTAAATTAAAAACAATACACATATATATTACATATTTATTATTATCTTTGGTTAATGTTGTTAAATTTAAATTCTAAATATTATTTTATAAAATATCAAAACAATCAAATAATTTTTTGTGTAAATGAAATTATTAAATTAATATTGTAGGTGGAAAACGTGAAATACTATTAAAAAAATTGAAACATAAATTACATAACTTTAAACAAAGTATCGATCCTTTTTATAAAAAGTATGGACACTTTCAATATAATAGGTAAAAATATGATGTAATAGGTAGCGCTTATATAATGTAATAGGTATCGTTTATATAATGTAATAGGTAGTGGTTATATTGTAAAGTATCTATCCTTTTTATAAAAGTGTCTATACTTTTTTCACTGTGGAAAACATTAATTTAAGGTTATCTTTTAAGTGAGTTTTAAGATATTAATTTAGTAATTATAGGCGTCTAATGATTTATTTTTTACGTTACGATATATATTATTGTTAAATTTAAATTCTAAATATTATTTTATAAAATATCAAAACAATCAAATAATTTTTTGTGTAAATGAAATTATTAAATTAATATTGTAGGTGGAAAACATGAAACACTATTAAAAAAAATTGAAACATAAATTACATAACTTTAAATAAAGTATCGATCCTTTTTATAAAAAGTATGGACACTTTCAATATAATAGGTAAAAATATGATGTAATAGGTAGCGCTTATATAATGTAATAGGTATCGTTTATATAATGTAATAGGTAGTGGTTATATTGTAAAGTATCTATCCTTTTTATAAAAGTGTCTATACTTTTTTTACTGTGGAAAACATTAATTTAATGTTATCTTTTGAGTGAGTTTTAAGATATTAATTTAGTAATTATAGGCGTCTAATGATTTATTTTTTACGTTACGATATATATTATTGTTAAATTTAAATTCTAAATATTATTTTATAAAATATCAAAACAATCAAATATTTTTTGTGTAAATGAAATTATTAAATTAATATTGTAGGTGGAAAACATGAAACACTATTAAAAAAATTGAAACATAAATTACATAACTTTAAACAAAGTATCGATCCTTTTTATAAAAAGTATGGGCACTTTCAATATAATAGGTAAAAATATGATGTAATAGGTAGCGCTTATATAATGTAATAGGTATCGTTTATATAATGTAATAGGTAGTGGTTATATTGTAAAGTATCTATCATTTTTATAAAAGTGTCTATACTTTTTTCACTGTGGAAAACATTAATTTAATGTTATCTTTTGAGTGAGTTTTAAGATATTAATTTAGTAATTATAGGCGTCTAATGATTTATTTTTTACGTTACGATATATATTATTGTTAAATTTAAATTCTAAATATTATTTTATAAAATATCAAAACAATCAAATAATTTTTTGTGTAAATAAAATTATTAAATTAATATTGTAGGTGGAAAACATGAAACACTATTAAAAAAAATTGAAACATAAATTACATAACTTTAAACAAAGTATCGATCCTTTTTATAAAAAGTATGAACACTTTCAATATAATAGGTAAAAATATGATGTAATAGGTAGCGCTTATATAATGTAATAGGTATCGTTTATATAATGTAATAGGTAGTGGTTATATTGTAAAGTATTTATCATTTTTATAAAAGTGTCTATACTTTTTTCACTGTGGAAAACATTAATTTAAGGTTATCTTTTGAGTGACCTTTAAGATATTAATTTAGTAATTATAGGCGTCTAATGATTTATTTTTTACGTTACGATATATATTATTATTAAATTAAAAATTCTAAATATTATTTTATACAATATCAAAACAATCAAATAATTTTTTGTGCAAATGAAATTATTAAATTAATATTGTAGGTGGAAAACATGAAACACTATTAAAAAAAATTGAAACATAAATTACATAACTTTAAACAAAGTATCGATCCTTTTTATAAAAAGTATGAACACTTTCAACATATTATAATGTAATAGGTAAATTTGTAATGCTATCGGTATAAATATACCAGTTTACTTATAAAATAAGTAAATATAAGCGCTACCTATTACATTATATAAGCGCTATCTAGTATGTTATTGTACTTTATAATATTTCCGGTTAAATAATATAACATAACCGGTCTAAATTTTAACCGATCACTTATTTAACAGATCACGCCGTATATTAACCGTTTTTTAAGCGCCGCGCCGCAGAACTACCCCATAAATCCGCTTAAGAAACTTATTCTGTTTTTCAAATCATCTTCTATTTCGGTTGACGATTTCTGAACGTATAGATAAAATGGTGAAATTTGTCCATATGGGCTTACAAGATTGTTCCTCTTCCAATTTAGTCATAACTAACTTCACAAATCAGATTAATAAATTTTAATAAAATTCTTTTTGGTCCAACTCTTCATAATATCTCTAAATTTCACTAAATCTTAAATTTATCCAACTCTCAATTTACCTTATAAGATATTTTTCAAAAGTAAATTTTTAAAACCAATTTTATAGAATTCGGTTCGACTACCCATCCGAACTATCCAATTCTATTAATTTTCAAGATTCCCTTTTACTACAGAAATCATTCAATAAATTCAACTTCTAAGTTTCTTAGTTTATAATTGAAAGTTTTCCTTTCATTTTTATTATAAAAACCCAACTTTTGGTTTCATTTTAATTATAAACAATCCAACTTTTTATTTATTGGCTAGGCCTAATAATTAACATTTGCCAACTCAATCAAGCTACTCAATGCAGTTTTATATATATATATATATATAAATCATAACATTAAATTCTGATAAAGGATAATAATTTTAAGTTGAATAGTAATGAATAAAGTTGACATTATTGGCAAATTAAAAGTGAAAAGAATTAAATCATCAGTTCTTGAAATCATAATTTTATTGCTTTGCATAACTGCATGTAAAGATGTATTCTATACATTCTTGGTGATTAATAAATTTTCCAAAAGAAAATTAACAAGATGATAATCAGACTCCATTAATTCTTTTGGTTTTGGCATCCATTAAGAACGCCCTTGTAATCTGCAAACCTAGGTGAGGATTCTTGGGTGCAAACACATCGTACTTGCCCGAAAAAACAATGTCCTCCATGTTTCTAACAATGAAGTTCAACGCTGTCTCCTTCAATGTCTTGTTGGAACAAACATCAGAGATCTCTATGATTTCAAGAACATTGGAAGCATTCAGTGAGCACAACATGTATCTTTCGCAGAAATCCTGCAAGTAGGGGATCTCGTACTTATCGGCGGCGACGAACAACGAGTAGACATGTTTCTCGAGTTTGTCCGAATCCAGGTTTCCACTGTAAAGAAACTCAAGAAGAGATTCAAGTTCTTCAGTGTTCAACTCTGGTAGAGTAATTGTATCACTTGGTGGAGCTTTGCAGTCGTCTGAATCCAGCATGTTCCTGAATATCTCTGATCTCGCTGCCTATAATTTAAGTCAATAAATCTGACGTTTAGATATGCATAATCTGTATACGTTAAAAAAATAAAATAAATAAGTCAGTTGTAAAAGAGAATATTGTTCTTTCTAGAGGATTCCGATTTAAGCAGTTGCAATTGCAGTGTGTGAGTAGATCCCTCTGTGAGATTTTAGTGGTACGGGACGAACATAAAAGTTAGACCTCTAATAACAAATATCGAAAAAATGAAATATAATGACAAGCAAAAATAAATATTTTCTTGGAACTTATTTTCTTTATTAGGTTCAATAAACTATCTCATAAATACATTAAATTTTAAATATAAAACATTAATAAATTTTATTAAACATACAATTACTCAAACAAAACAATATGACCTTTTTTTTAGGAGGGTCTATGTTCGATTTCATCCTTCTTTATTTTTTTTCAAAAATAACAAAAGAATAATTAAGTGAAAAGTGAAAGAATAATTTAAATGTCACATCAGTATTACCGTTAATTTTTTAATGTTAAATAATCAAAAAAGAAAAAAATATAACGTTAAGTATAATTTTAAACAAAAATAATTAAATGATCAAAACAAAAATAAAACACTAGGTGGTTTGGGCAGGAAGGTGTTTAGGCAAAGGTCCTTCCGCCCAAGCACAATTACAAGTCTGGGTGTGTGCGTTGTCATAGGTTAAGAAAATTTTGAACAAATACTATCTTGTAATCATACGAGATTATTTATAAAATAGCAAAATGAAGAAAGAGAGGGAATTACAAGTAAAGCCCTGTGTGCTGGTATGGTAGGACCATCGTTTCCAGGTTTGAGCTGAATATCAGTGTGAATTTGATCTCTAAAAGCAACAATAAGTCCACTCAAGAAGCTTATTTTCTTGTTCAGATCTTCTTCTATCTCCTTCATGTTTGTTATCCATTTGCTAAGATTCCCAAGTGGCTGTTGCTAATATGCACAAAACAAATCACATATATTGGCAGCCATGGAATTATGAAATTGTAAAAGAAATTATGAGATGCATTAATTCTAGGTCACCATATAAATAATGATCGATCCGGAAATATTTTTGAGAGTGAACACATATATTAACAACCAGTGAACCATAATACCAATTCAAAGTGGTAAAGTATAATAGTAAAAAAAGAAATAAACTATAATTAACAATAAAAAATAAGAGAACAATCAAAATTAACTAAAGTTAGGAGGTCTGATGACATTTTCAATGAGGTGAACACAAATAAAATTTTAGGGTATGCAATATGAATAAAATGGATCGTTAACCAAAGAAAAGTCAGATTTTAATATCCACGTCGCATAGAAAGAAAAAGAAAAAGAAGAAAACTTGAAAGAAGAGGTTGCTTGCCTTACAAGAATTGGGTGAAGAAGATGCAGTGGGAGTAGTATGTGGTGATTTACAGTGATGATCAATTTCGAGCTTGTTCATCAAAGTGATTACATTTCTTGCTCCTTCATAGCAAGCCCCACATATTGTATTCCTTGGAGGCCTTAGAATAAATGGCATTGAACTGCAAATTGAACAATCCATTTTTTACCTGCTACTTTTTCAGTTAATGTGCAGAGCAAGAAGAAGAAGGGAAAGAGTTGTGATTTTGCAGAAGAAGAAGATGTGAGTTCTTTATTTGAAGCTTTAAATTAAAAGAATTGTTGGCTGATAATGATGGAAGTTTGTTATACCTTATTTTATTGATGTTGATTACCATGATAAATCTAACTAACATATGATGGGGGCTTCCCATATTATTTTATTTTATTTTATTTTATTTTAAATCAAATGACAAATCCACCCTTCCAAACGCTCCTATATATATATATATATATATATATATAAAAAGAAGAGTAATTAAATATAAAATTTAATTTATATATAACTGAAACACTTTTATTGATAACTAATCTTAAATAATAATTATAATTTATTATTGATATAGTCCACCGATTTTTTCGGTTAGTCTCATTTTTCAGATTTTTCATATTAACTTTAAGTTTTAAGATATTTTTATTTTATTTTGATAAAATAATTTTGTTTTATAAATTTCAAATATCATTTGAAAAAGTTTCAAAATATTTTTTATGAATGTTTTAAATTCAAGTAAATAAAAAATAATATATTGTAATACTTTTAACTATAAAATAATTACTTTTACATTATAAAATAAATAAAATTAATTATAACTTTGTCCCTTATTCTTCATTTTTAGAATATTTTGGTCATCAATATTTTATTTTAAGGTAAAAGACATTTCTTTTAGTGTTTTGTCCTTTGTTAAGTAATAGTTTTTATTCATAGATAATTTTTTCTTTTACCCAAAATGTAACGTTGATGGTTAAAATGCTCTAAAAAATAAGTGTCAAAATGACTATTTTAATAAACATTAGAGACTAATTTTAACATTATGTCTAAAATATATTATGATATGTGTGAAGAATTATTTTATTATAATTTGTATAATATTTTTTTTAATTTTTAAACATCAATTTATTAATATAATAAAAAATAAAAAAATAATGAAAATTTCTCTTTTTAAATTCATGTTATTATGGATTTGAAATATGGTAGTTATGATTAGGGACACACAATACATGAACTTGACAGGTTATGATTGAACTCAATCTTATTAGATCGACTTTTTTTTAAAGTCTAGGTTTAGGTCAGGTCAATTTTTTAGAGGATAAGTTTGAGTTGGGTTAAGTTTGGGTTTATGATGAAAAATACTCGAATTGACCCGAAAAATAATGTAATTCTTATATATTTAGGGATAATTTAGTAATACCCCTCTCTATATTAGTTTTTAATTAGATCCCTATTTTATTAGTCTTTTATAAATATATTTGTATCGGGTTAAGTTAGGTCAAGTTCAAGTTTTATCTCAAAAAGACAGATTGAGTTTTGGGTTGGATGAAGTCATCTTAAATCCAAGTCGAATTAAATTCTGAGTGGAGGATATATATATATATATATATATATATATATATTTGGATCAAATTAAATGGACCGAAAATCCGACCTAACCCGACCCATTACCTTTCCTAATTATCCTACGAACACCTATAGTTCAGTTATGTTGTATGCAAATATAGGTGTATAAGAATATAAATGAATTATTGGAAGGGCAGAAGAGTACAATGGATGAATGAATTTAGAATGCAAGAAAAAGGATGGAGTTGTTGGTTAGGGGATGTGTTTAGAGTTTTCAAACGGGAAAAGTTAGGAAGAAGAAAAAGACTTTCCAACATCACAGCAGCAAGGATGTGCAAGGCAATGTGTTGCCTTCCAATCTTTCACCAAAATTTATTAATTCACAACCTTCTTACCAAAATTTATTAATTCATTCAATATGAATATTCACATGAATTTACAGGGATAAATACATAATTTTATATTAAAAATAAATTTATAAAATTAAAAAAATAAAAATAATTTATCAATAAAAAATATTTAAATTATATAACAATTTAAAATTCTTATAAATATGACCACTCTGCCAGACTCCTCGGTCCATCCTTATATATACACACACAAGTACAACCTAAGATAACGTGCATGGGTGACAAAAACAAGTCAATGAAACTTAGGGACGTTCATTATTTGGTTTTAACTGAATTAATCAAAATTTGATTCGGTTAATCGGTTAGTTAATTTGAAGTTATATCGGTTAAATGTTAAGAAAACTTAAAAGTTTGATTATTGGTTAATTCGATTCGAAATTAGTTAATTAATTGAAAATATTAAATATAATATATATTTTATATATTTTAAGCTCCAATCCATTAAGGATTAAGATCCAACTATTTTTTAATTACACTGTAGCCATTAAACTTTCAAGACTCAATCAAATTTTAACTAAAAAAACTCTATTGTATTCAAATTAATTTGATTAAAAACATTTATAAAAAAGATTCTATTAATTTGGTTACCGGCTGAATTAACCGTGCTTTAGTTGGTTTTATTAATAATTTTTAAAAAAATCAATTCAATCAAAATTTAAGAAAATAAGTTTGATTAATTCGTTTTAGATTAATTTGGTTCGGTCGGTGACTAATTAACAATTAGAACACCCTAATGAAACCCATTTATGAAACCCAAGAAAAGAGCAGCCCATTCATTAAGTCCATCACCAAATTCCAGATCTTCATGGCCCAATAAAAGTATATTAACCCAAAGAAGGGAGAGAAGTTTTCCCGCCAACCCAGAACAATCTTCTTGATCGCTGCACTCGTCCACGGGAATTGAAGCTGAAGAGCTCTCGGCAAAAATGGAAGCAACGAAATCAAGAAGAGAACCCAGCAAAAGAAAACCCTTCACTGATCTCAGCAACACAACTCCATCATCTCTGCCTTCTTCAGTCTTATCCTCTTCTTCAATTAAACCCCAAACCAAATCTTCACACTCCTGGCCTCTTAAATCCCTTTTCAACGACAACCCCAATGCAGATCTTAACTCTAACGCTATTTTTACTGCAACCGCATCCCCAATGAATGCTAATCATAAAAATGACAAGAAGAATAAGGAAGACAAGGTAAAAGGTCCAAGTAACGAGGAAAACCCTAGCCCAACCATATCTCCGCCGCCCAAAACTCCTTCTGTTTCAGGTGATTTTGATGGATTCTCGGATTTTATTTTATGGGTTTTGACTTGATTTCAATATGGGGTTTTGGTTTTGTAATCACTGGTTTTCTAGAGTTTTTTAGTTCTTCATGTGGATCTTGATGTTTTAATTCTAATAAATTGATTTAACATTTTCGCATCAATAGAGCTTATTGGGTTTTATCTCTATGCTCAATGAAAGCTATATATAATAGAATTGCTTTTACGATTATTCGATGAATTTGAATAATTGAGTTTCTAGTTTTCATCTGCTTCGTTTTAATGAAACCTACACTGCATGAATGAATATAGTTATCTAGATTCTAGAAAGTATCCGCTTATCCGATGAGTACTGTTTTCAACTATAAAACTATATAGAAACATAGTTGAAAATAGTGTGGAAGTTGGTGATCTATGTTTTCTCAACCATTTTGGTCCCTAGTTTTATGGATTATGCATGTATTTTTGGTCTAATGGGTTGTATGTATGGGTTTGTTTTTAGGCGATGGTGATTCTTTACTTTCCGAGTTGTCTACGGTTTACAAAAGGAGGCAGACTGCTGAAAAAAGGAAGAACAATGGGAAGGGGATTATGGAGCCTTCGAGTTGCTCTCTTGAAACAAGGATGCCAAACCTAAGGTGATTTCCTTTTAATCAGGTTTTGTACTTGGTCCTTGGATAACAATTAGTACTTGATAACTCTAGAAGACCAAGGGTGATTGAAATGTGTCAGCATAGCATAATTAAAAGAATAAATGGATTGATTATCAATGTCATGGTATGGTAGCCTTTGATGCTATCAGATAGTATTTTCCTTGTTCTAAGTAGCCATATTCTAGTAATTACTTAAATGACTGAAATGATCTTCAGCATTAACTCTCAGCACTTTAGGTGGTTTGGCTTCAGGTGACACCGTGACAGTACTTATATGAGTGCCATAGAAGTTTTGTTGATCAACTGTACCAAATGTTTGGGGTTTTGATAGTTTGACCATATTTGACAATAGAAAGTAGAAAGATAAAGGCCTGACTTAATTTTGAAATTGGTTTAGCTAATTTCATATATTCTCTTATCTTCAATATCTTCCTCTTACTTTCATTATTGAGTCTCCTTGGAGATAGTGACTGATGGGCTGAAAGTCAGTTTTGATACAGTTTTGCTTTAGATGCCTGTGATTTTTAACATCTGTCTACAAAAGTCGACGTTATTTTGTAAATTAACTTTTCTTTCAGCATTGAGAAAATGAATTTGGAGCAAAATTATTTGGGTGTCAAAGTTAATGATCTTTGAATTTGTATGTTGTGATAACATGAAATACTTGGGTATTGAAAATTACATTCTTGCGTAGTCAGATAATTTAATTTCTTTGCTCAAATTTATTCACATGTAATACTTTCTGTTGTCAATGTTAACCACTATGTTTGTTTTCCATTTCATTAATCCGGAAGATCTCTGTTACTTAACGTTTGATCAGATTATGATGATCTGCCATTGAATGTTTTCCCTTGGTTTCAACTATTAATGCTGTTTCTCCTTGTCTTTCATATAGGAAGAAAACATATGGAGATGGTGATATTGGTCTTTCCAAATCATGTCCGATGCCTTGTAGAAAGGTTTGTTTGAAGATTCCCCTAGTTTCTTAATCTAATTTATATTGAATAGATAATCATGCTATTGATCTTTGGTTTGTGAATTTTTGGCCTTCATTGAGACAATTTTTTCTTTCAAAAGCTCTTTAAAATCTTTTGGATCTGTATATAAAGCCCACAATTTGATCAAAAGTGTTTATGGATGACTCACACTGTGTATTGAATTCCTTGCCATGATTACCTCTATCAGTATCAAGTTTCAGAAATATCGACACAATGGTTAGCAAACAGTATTGAAAGCATTTTTGCTTTAGTTATATTGTTACTAATAGGTTATAGTATGTTGTTGTTTTGTTTTGCATCAAGTCGTATCGTACTTTTGTCTCTTTGGAGCTTTTTTCTTCCATAATCATATGCATACCCGAAGATAATGTTGTTAATATGCATTGAACCGTGCATGTTGGTTTATGTCATGATCACAGAAACAACACCGAGAGAAGGCCAAGGTATATGCTTACAAGCATGACTTACCCCAAGATTTCATTGACAGGCAGAGAGCCTATTTTGCGAAGATTGATGCATTTGAACTGGAAGAGGAGGTAGCATCAGCTGATGAGTCCGAAAAGATGAAAAAATGTAAATAGTAAATGATTTAGGTTAATACAATTTAGGTGCTCTAATCCTGTAATCTCCATCTGTTGTGTTACTGACAAATTTCTCGTAATAACCACATTACCAAGTCATATCAGATGTTTGAGTCTTCACCATCATTGGCTATTGTATATCTTGTGGTAGTCTAGTTTACAGCATTGGAATATTCTAGTCGACGGTTAATCTATGTGAAGCTAAAGTGCAGTTCAAGTTTTGCACCAGTGTGGTCACTAATGCTTTATAGCCCTCGACTTGTTATGATTGTTTGCAGGATTGGTATTTTATGTTTGTGTTGTGCCTAATCTTAATCAAAAAAAGAAAAATTATGTTGTGCCTAATATTATGAGTCAAACAGACCTACAGTAAAAAGTGTAAGATATATCCCATCCGGTTAGTCCAAAGAGAGGAGTAACTTAATTATGCAGAAATGAAGGATTTGACATTGGAACAACCTACATTTGTGATTGATGAATCCCTTTGACTTTTTTAAGAATTGTAAATGCTGCTTCAATCCCTTTGTAATCCTACTCTCTGGTGTATGCTTTTAAATTTGAACAATTATGTTGTACTATTGTAGCCTCGGGCACTCTCTTGTTTTATTGTCCAACTGTTTTGATCTCTCTCTTTGTTGAATTCACCAAGCAGATTCCATATTTTTGTGAAAATTAGAGTTCCGATCTGTTTTTGGTTTTCAATTTTGATTCAGATTTACGCTCTAATTTGAATTTCATTGTCTTATGAGTTGCTATATAGGTTCAATCTTCATCATGTTTGCTTGATCTATATCGGATTTGGAGTTAAATCCAAGCTTGTGTGTTTTAGTGTGTTTGGTTTAGTGCAGAAGACAAATAAATTTCCTTTATTCAAACTCTCTCTCAATATTCGTTGGAGTTGCTTGTGCTTTTTGCAGGTGAACGTTACCGGCAACCACATTAAAATTCCACAGCAGAGCCTTCGCCGAAAAAAATCCCACCGGAAAATAGAAACTACTTTCTACTTGCCGGCCAGGTACATATAGTGGTCGGCCAGGTATTTAAACGTGCTATGCTAGTGTTTTACGTAATTTACCTTATAATTGTTAATAAACTTACTTATTATCATTAGTAACCTAATTACTACCAATAAACTTAGTATTCAATTCAAATTTTTGTAAAAAAAAAAAAAGTTTTGAAATTAACAGGAAACATTAGAACGTATTTTATAAATTAACAATCAATATTATTCTTTTTTCTCCCCTTTTAACACTAGGCTTTTAGCAATTAAATATTCATAAATTTTTACCCTCGCATAATAATAAAAATCAATATTATTCTATTTTCATAGTTCCTCATAGATTCGGCTATAGATGATTACTTGAGGTCATGTCCTTCTTTTAGATCCCATAGGGCGTATAGGGGGCGGGCTCGACAGAGTGATGTCAAGGAGACTAGACTTAGAGTTTGTATGTTGAATGTAGGCACATTAAATGCTAGGCTGTTGGAGCTGACCGACGTACTAAGTAATAGGAAAATAGATTTTGCATGTATTCAAGAGACTAGGTGGAAAGGGGCTCGCGCCAAAGAGTGTAACGGGTACAAGTTGTGGTATTCAGGCGTAGATAACGCTAGAAATGGGGTGAGTATCTTGGTATCCTCTAGGCTCAAGGAAAAATGTAGTTGAAGTTTCTAGATATCGTGATAGGATCATGATGATTAAGGTTATTATAGAAGCGGAAGTGGTGAATGTCCTTTCAGTGTACGCCCCACACGTTGGCCTAAGGGAGGGGGAAAAACGTTGCTTCTGGGATTCGTTAGATGATGTACTTAGGAGCATTCCAGAGGACCAGAGAGTTTGCATAGGGGGTGACTTCAATGGCCATATAGGTAGCGAAATCGACGGGTATGACGGTGTTCATGGGGGTTTTAGTTTTTGGTAGTAGGAACAATAAGGGGCGTACGTTGCTTGAATTTGCTACTGCACACGATATGGCGGTCACTAACTCCTTCTTTAACAAGAGAGATGTAAACTTGATTACGTTCCATAGCGGGGGACATTGTACCCGAATCGACTACATACTGGTTCGAAATCGGGATCGATGAGCTTGCATTGACTGTAAGGTGTACCCTGAAGAGGCATATGCATCACAACACAGATTGTTGGTTTTGGTGTTCCGCGTACGCAACGAGGGGAGCACTCATAGGAAAGCTAAACTAGGTAACCCTAGGATCCTTTGGAAGCACTTACATGAAGCGACAGCTGATGACTTTAGGAGTAAGGTTTTGTCTCATATAGGTTTTGGAACTACAAACTCAAATAATACAGATATGTTATGGAATAATATGCCAAATTCCATCAGAGAGGTGGGCAAAAACATCCTTGAGTTGTCGACAGGGAAGGTCAAGGAACATAAAGAATCGTGGTGGTGGAACGACGAAGTCCAAACTAAGGTTAAGACAAAGCAAACTTTCTTCAAGGAGTTGCTACAATGTAATGATGACGAAGAAAGATCGAGAGCTAAACAAAGATACAAGGAGGCAAAGCGGGTAGCCAAGAAAAGAGTGGCTAAAGCAAAGAATAAGGCATATGAGGAAATGTATAAGAGATTAGACACCAAGGAAGGACAAAACGACATCTTCAGGCTTGCAAAATTTAGAGAGAATAGGAAAAAGGATCTAGGTAGCATTAGGTTTATTAAGGACAACAATGTTGTTCTTTTTATGAAAGATCATGATATTAAGAGGGCTTGGGGTAGTTACTTCTTTGGCTTATTTAATAATGGTGTCTCTCCCTATAGAGATAGTAACGTTGATGTGTCAGCCGACCATCATACTACGGCCAATGACTGCCCTACAAGTAGGATTGGGATTGAGGAAGTCAAAATGGCCCTTAGAAAGATGGGGAAGGACAAAGCTGTCGGTCCAAATCAAATTCCTATCACTGTGTGGTTGACCTTAGGAGAAGAGGGAGTTAAGTGGTTGACCAACATCTTTAATATTATTTTAGAGACTGCCAAGATGCCAGAGGAGTGGAGAGAGTCGACAGTTATACCAATCTATAAGAATAAAGGAGATCCCCAATGTTGTGGTAACTACATAGTTATTAAACTACTCAGTCATACCATGAAGCTATGGGAAAGGGTGATAGAGGCTAGGTTGAGACAGGTTAGTAGGGTTTCAAAAAACCAATTTGGCTTTATGCCAGACAGGTCTACTACGGAGGCGATTCATCTACTTCGACGGCTTATGGAGAAATATAGGGAAAAAAATAAAGATCTTCACATGTCATTCATTGACCTTGAGAAGGTGTATGATAACGTACCCCGCGATACGATCTGGACGACCTTGGAAACGAGACGGATCCAAATTGCTTATATCCGAACGATTTGTGATATGTACTGTAGATCTACTACATACGTCAGGACTACAGTTGGCGACACCGAGGCATTCTCGGTGAAAATCGGACTCCACCAGGGGTCGGCTCTTAGCCCTTACATCTTCGCCTTGATTATGGACGACATCTATTGTGCGACACCAGACGGTGTTCCATGGTATATGCTTTTCGCTGACGACATTGTCCTAGTTGCTGAAACAAAAAATGAGCTAAATAGTAGACTGGCTACCTGGAAGACTGCTTTGGAAGAAAAAGGTCTAAGGATCAATATTAAAAAGACAGAGTATTTATGTTCAAACTTCAGTGGGAACCAAAACGATGAAGATGTAGAAGTTTGCATCGAAGGACACGTTCTCCCCTCAAAGGATTGTTTCAAGTACCTAGGGTCTATGATACATAAAGATGGGGGTGTAGATGATGACGTTACACACCGTATAAAGGCGGGATGGCTAAAGTGGAGGGCTGCTACTGGAGTTTTGTGTGACAAGAAGGTGCCTCTAAAACTTAAGGGAAAATTTTATAGAATGGCAATAAGACCAGCGCTGCTGTATGGATCAGAATGTTGGGCTATCAAGAAGGATCACGTTAGGAGGTTAGAGGCCGCAGAAATGAGAATGCTTCGATGGGTATGTGGTAGGACTCTGTGGGACATGACACCAAACTTTGCGCTTAGGATGTCCTTGGGGGTGGTGCCTGTATCCAAAAAATTGAGGGAGGGAAGACTACAGTGATTTGGGCATGTCCTTAGGCGACAACCGTCAGATGCGGTCAGGAGGGTAGAGTCGATTATAGTCGACGGCGCCAGAAGGAGAAGACGACCAAGGAGGAAGTAGGTAGACTGTTTGAGATCTGATTTGAAGGATTTAACCCTTACCGAGGACATGACCTCTGACAGGAAAGTATGGAGACTTAAGACCAGGGTAGCTGAGTAGTGTGGACCACAACCATAGGGTGTAGCACCTCTGTCTTCTTTTTTAATGCCTTTTGTAGTAATTTCCATGACTTCTACTTTTTATACGGTTCAGTCATTGGAATTTATGAAGGCTTAGAACTAGGGTAGCGGAGTAGTGTTGCCTTAGTTTAGGTTTTAACCCATTTGAGTTTATACCTTCTCGTAGCTTGCTATCACTGACTACTGGGTATCATTCTCTTCATGTTTCCTCTTTTTAAATTTAGTTAGGACTTACCTTTTCTGTCCATATGCAGAGATTTTTACGCAGAGATTTATTTGCAGGGATTACTTCCTATTACAGATGCGCATTTGAAGACTGCATATGAAGTCTGTTCAACTATGTATTTATTTATTTTATACATGCATCGTATTTTATCTTTATTTTTAATTTTCTGATTGCTGGAGGTCTTCCACGGAAGTTGCTCTCTACTTGGCGTTGGGGGCAGCCTACTACCCTACCTCCCTCTTACCTCATTGCATATGGGAATAGGGTTTTGTTGTTGTTGTTGTTGTTTTTTAAGCCTTCATTATTTTCTTGTTGGTCATTCTATTACAGAATATGATGGTTTTATTTAAATTTATGTGTTGGTCCTAATTCACAACCTTAAATTGAACAAATATACTAAAAAAAGTCAGACGGAACTCTACTTCAAACGCATTAACATTAATGTGAATTAATTCTACGGTACCATTTTGTCATCCTCAAGAGTCATGGCTTAGAAGGATCGAAAAAGTCAACTTCTTCTCTATCAAATAACATTCAAAACTCAACCCCTTTTATCACATTTTAAATTCATTAATTTTCAATACCAATTAAGGCTCAAGGCCTTAGATTCATTAAATAAGATCCAAAGAAAAAAATAAAATTAAATAATCATTTTAAAATAAGTATTTATAGCATTTAATTTGAATTGAATTAAGGGTAAAGTTTACAAATGGTCCCCAACTATAAGATACTACTTTATTGAGTCCATTGACTATTAAAAGTTATAAAATAGTCCCCTGACTGAAGTTGTTTTGTTGAGTCCCTCGACTATTAAATGTTAAAAAATGGTCCTCGTCTATTCATTATGTTTCAAACTTGTCTTTTTTCATTAAAAAAAATTAACAATCGTATGAGCAGAATGTTAATATGTTGACTGAGATATGATAGCCATCTAAGAGTATGAGATCAAATTTTGTCATATCTCAGTCAGCAGGTTAGCGTACAACTCAGACTACTATAAAAAATTAATGAAAAATGATGAGTTTGAAACATAATGAATAGTCAGGTGACTATTTTGTAACTTTTAATAGTTGAATGACTCAACAAAGTAACACCAATAGTTGAGGGACCATTTTATAACTTTTATTAGTTAAGGGACTCAATAAAACAATATCTTATAGTTGGGGACCATTTGTGTACTTTACCCATTAATTAATTAGTGAATCAAATAACAATTAGGGGTGTTAAAAAAACTCGAAATTGTTAATCGCAGCTGTTAATCAGTATAACCGTTATATTTAACATGTTAATTAACTGAATCGTTAATACTAAACAATTTTGGTTAACCGAACCACTACAAATGATGGTTAACAATTAAGGTTACAATTACGAATTTTGATAAACGGTTAACTGTTAATAAAATTAAAATTGTAATTATATTTCTAATTTATTATATTTATAAATAACTTAATATAAGTTTCTATTATTTATAATATATATATATATATATAATAAAATTTTGTATACAAATAACTTAATATTTTTTTATTTTTATTTTTTTATTTCTTTGAAAAATATAGAAACTTATTTACACCAATATAATTATATGTTTATTGTTAGGTACTAAGATATTGGGAGATGTACATACTTACATCTGTGTAAGTATGTGTTAAGTGCTACACTTTTTTATTTTATTCACTTACACTAGTGTAGTATGTAACATCCCAAAAACAGGGCTAATGGCTAAAATGTAAGTTTTTGAAACTTTGTGGTCAATTTTAAAAAATTTAAAAGTTTAAGGATTTATTTGGTAAGATTTTTAGTTTCAAGTATTCTAGTAAGATTTTGGATGTTAAGATGTATTAAAGTAATATAAGTTGATTTGTATACGTGTACTTGAGTTCAAAGGTTTAAAAAGAGAGTAAAGTGAGGAAGTTAGCAAAGTTTTGGAAACTTTTTAGGTAAAATGAATAAGTTCTGGGCAAGGGGTATCGGTACTAGATGAACAGTACCGATACTTCAAAGTGAAAATAGGTGATATTTGGGTATGGGTATCGATACTGGATGAACAGTATCGATACCATAAGTTAAAAATTAATGAATCCTTCAAAGAATATCAATACCCAAGTAGTAGTATCGGTACCAGGGGTATTAATACCAATGTTAAAGTATCAATACCATTTTTAGAAATAAATTTTCAGAATGTAGAAAGGGTATCGATACTGAAGTATAATATCGATACCACAATAAGGAAGTATCGATACTGTATCTTGGGTACCGATACTATTCAAAGTGAAATGGTGAATTTTGTGCTTCGTTTAGCTTAAGTTATTGGTGATTGATTTGTAGTATTATGAATTCTGTTATTCATTTAGATCATATATTTGTGTAGATATTGAACGAAGGCAAGATCCAGACGATTCAAAGTTGTAAGATCGATTTAGAGTGCTAAGTGTTTTGCTTTGACTAAGTGAGGCTAAGGTGAGTGCATACTACTATAATATATGGTGATATGGGAAATAAGACTTGTGATGAGTCTATTTCCAATGTTAGATTGCATGATTTTATGAATACAAGTATATTATTGATATGGTTTCTATGTGTACATGTGTACATGAGTACATGCATATGTCTATATGTTACATGCATTGTTATACATGAGTTATGTGTTACATGTTATACTATGTGTTACATGATCTATGTGGATATATGAGAAAATGATATAAGATATGTGATCATGAGCTATGTGAATACATGTCTATGTGATAACCTATGTGAACTGGTATAATTGACCTATGTGATTAAATGAAAAAGTGAGATAAGCTAAATAACATTGACCTATGTGATTAAGTGAGGATATGATATAAGCTATGTGGTATTGACAAAAGTGATTATATGAACATGTGATATAAGCTACGTGACAAGGACTTATGTGATTATATGTCTATGTGATATTGAACAACGTGATTATAGGAATATGTGAAATGTGTAAATGGTAAAGTCCATAAGTATGTGATATGAGAGCTAAAGGTATAATTGGTATGCCAAGAGTTGAGGGTTCTACGCGATTCTTCGGGACAAATCTATGTGGTCATTCGAGACATTTCTACACGGTTTTTCGGATACTATGTCGTCATTCAAGACATTTCTACGTGGCACTTCGGTGCAATTTCTTCGCGGCACTTCGGTGCAATTTATACGAGCTATGGTGACAGCATTTGTGCACAACCTCAATGCACTCACATACCTTAAGTTCTCAATGATATACATGGGCTATTAAAAGAAAGGATATAAATGAACAGTGAATGATAATGATAATGAGAATGATGTTGATGATATATATATATATATATATATATATATTTATATATGCATATATGCTTTTGTTATATGAAATGTTCCATAGTTTCTTTATATGATTTTATGATATATTTAGAATATATCTAAGTGTTTTAGGATTTTATTTCTCAAGAATCTACCATGGGATGTTAAAAAATAACATGAATAAACAATGCATAATATTACATGTTCTTGTTGGGGGAAATGTATGATAGTTTATGTACTTATTATGTTTATAAAAGTTAATTATGAAATTGAATGTTTTAATGTTATAATTATGCATTATATGCCTCACTAAGTCAAAGACTTAGCGTGTGAGTGTTTCACACGTAGGTACAAAGAATTAAGGAGATTAAAGCTAAGCAAGTGAGGACAACATACCCTACTTGAAATCAGATTAGAAACAATTTGAACTTTATGTATTTTGTTATGTTAAGTTTACTTGTTATGTAATTAAATGTTTAAATCATGTATGCTCTGATCGGTTTTATAAAACCATGTGATTGTATTTAATTTAAATTATTCAGTTTTATTTTAATGTTAATTTAAATTTTCAACTATCTTGTAAAAGTAAATGATTTGAAAATCAAAGTGATACCTCGGATTCGTATCCGGGTTGGATATGGGTTGGGGTGTTACATTTAATGGTATCAGAGCCATGGTTTAGTCGATTCTAGGCATAAACTGAAGTCAATTGTGTTTTAAAAATATATACATGCCAACAAAATTGTGAAAATTTCTGATCTGATAGAATAATGAGTATGCTGTCTTGCTAATAGGGTTAAATGTTATTGTTTTATTAGTTTCCTGATCACGAGAGCTTCTGAAGTAAAGCTGGAGATAGATGACATGAAGGTAGTAGTAATTCACCTGCCCTCCCTGGTTAGGCAAAGTAAAGAGCAGACACCTCAAGGTGTGTCTATACAAGATCAGGGGGTATTTTTCAGGAAGTTGAACGTTATTCTGACGCGTTTCCAACCTCATGCTCCCTCAATTCCTAGAATGAATGTAGCAAAAGAGTTAAAAGGGTCAGGAGTACCCTAATTCAAGGGTGAAGCTGAGGAAGGTTCTGTCGTTGCAGACCTTTGGTTAAATGACGTGAAAATCATGTTAGTATGTCTCCACTGTTTTGAAGTGGAGAAGTTAAATGGAGTAGTTTCGTTACTTCGCGGGCAAGCTAGGGTATGGTGGAAAAATGTCACCATCAGAATGTCAAGTGATCAAGTGACGTAGTTGTTGTTTCTAGAAAAGTTCAAGAATAAGTACATGAGTGATCAATTTATTAGGCAAATGAAATAATAATTCATGAGCTTGAAGCAAGGGAATTATACCGTGTATGAGTACAAGTGTGAGTTTAATAAGTCTACATCGATTTGCTGTTGAGCTGATTCCGACTGAGAAGGATGCATGCGATTGGTTTGTTGAGGGCTTGCGTCCTAGATTGAAAGAAATGTTAATAGTTTTGAATATGTCCTTGTTTCAAGAAGTGGTTAATTGCGCTAAAGCTCTAGAGAGATCTCAGAATGAGAGGTATCAAGAAAAAAATCTTAGATGATTAAGAGAACTAATGCTTCATCTAGTTCAGCACCATCAAAGAGAAGCAGAGATTCTGGTTTTCAACCTCAGACTAGGTATGAGTCAACTGCTTCTTCTGTAAGAAGATCAAATTTAAGTCAATCGAGGTAATGTCAACATTGTGGAAAGAATCATACCAGTGTATGTCGAGTGGTCTCCGGAGCCTGCTTTAGATGTGGTGACACCGAACATTTTATCTGAGATTATCCATTGATGACTGATGAGGCTGCACTAACCGAGGAATCTGCTATGGTATCTCAGATAGGTAGAGGCAGAGGTCGAGGAAGAAATCATTCTGAGTCATAGACTCAAAATGAGATGCGTTCAACTGCCCGAGTTTACAATATAAGGACTAATGAAGATCACGATGATTCAGATATCATTGATGGTATTTTTCAATTATGTGGTAAATTAGTTTTGGTTTTGATAGACCCGAGATCAACATATTTATACATTAATAGCAAATTGGTGAGAGAATTGAAAATTCTGATTATAAGCAACAAGTAACAATGTGATAGCGACTAAACCAATAGGGCATGGTTCTCGTGTGAATAAGTTGTGTCGAATTCGTTTGAGGTACGAGAAAATTATTTTGAAAAACATATAAAGAGCAAAGAATGGTTAATTAATATGAAATAATATAGAACAAAGTTTTGTGCAAGTAGTGCTAACTATCAAGGTTATGTGAGGGTAAGTGTAATAGAGTTAAAAAGATCAGAAAAAAATGTCAGGTTAAGCTAATCAAGTATGACATGGATTTGTTTAAGGTTGTGTATCTTGGACATGTAGATGTAGTCAAGGAGATAAGGATTTGTATATATGAAGGAAGCTTGAGATATAGTAGAAAATTATGAGATGATAAAAAGAATATTTATATTTATTTATAGATTAGTATAAGTAGAATTTGGAAACGATTATATGTATTGTAATTCGAATAAGGATTGAACAAGAGTAAAGGCTTTGTCTATATTACAAAGCAATTAGAGATTTATGAAAGAAATCAACTGACTTGTGATATTGAGTTAGTGATGATTGGGGTTACCGTGTTAATAGAACCCTATTATCTACATGGTGAATGATATTATACGAATTTCTAAAGGTCGAATGTAGATGTAGAATCGAAGGAGTGAAAAGACAAGTTTATTAACTACAAACACGAAATATTAGAGTAAAAGAAGCAACATGAGAACATTAGAAGATATGTGTAGACAATATTCCCATCTATTTGTGCAGAGGAAAATTTTCTTAAGGGGAGATTAGTAAAATCCCAAAAACAGGGCTAGTGCCTAAAATGTAAGTTTTTGAAACTTTGTGGTCAATTTCAAAAATTTAAAAGTTTAGGGATTTATTTGGTAAGATTTTTAGTTTTAAGTATTCTAGTTACATTTTGTATGTTAAGATGTATTAAAGTAATATAAGTTGATTTGAATATGTGTACTTGAGTTCAAAGGTTTAAAAAGAGAGTAATGTGAGGAAGTTAGCAAAGTTTTGGAAAATTTTCGGGTAAAATGAATAAGTTCTGCAAGGGGTATCAGTACTGGATGAACAATACCAATACTTCAAAGTGAAAATAGGTGATATTTGGTTCTGTGTATCGATACTGGATGAACAATATTGATACTATAAGTTAAAAATTTATGAATCCTTCAAAGAGTATCAGTACCCAAGTAGTAGTATCGGTACCAGGGGTACCGATACCAATGTTAAAGTATCAATACCATTTTTAGAAGTAAATCTCCATAATGTAGAAAGGGTATCGATACTGAAGTATAATATCGATACCACAATAAGGAAATATCGGTACTGTACCTTGGTACCGATACTATTCAATGTGAAATAGTGAATTTTATGCTTCGTTTAGCTTAAGTTATTGGTGATTGATTTGTAGTATTATAAATTCTGATATTCATTTAGATCGTATATTTGTGTAGATATTGAACGAAGGCAAGATCCGGACGATTCAAAGTTGTAAGATCGATCTAGAGTGCTAAGTGTTTTGCTTTGACTAAGTGAGGCTAAGGTGAGTGCATAATACTATAATAAATGGTGATATGGGAAATAAGACTTGTGATGAATCTATTTCTAATGTTAGATTGCATGATTTTATGAATACAAGTATATTATTGATATGGTTTCTATGTGTACATGAGTACATGCATCTGTCTATATGTTACGTGCATTGTTATACATGAGTTGTGTGTTATATGTTATACTATGTGTTACATGATCTATGTGGATATATGAGAAAATGATATAAGCTATGTGATCATGAGCTATGTGAATACATGTGTGTGTGATAACCTATGTGAACTGGTATAATTGACCTATGTGATTAAATGAAAAAGTGAGATAAGCTAAATAACATTGGCCTATGTGATTACGTGAGGATATGATATAAGCTACGTGGTATTGACATAAGTGATTATATGAACATGTGATATAAGCTACTTGATAAGGATTTATGTGATTATATGTCTATGTGATATTGAACTACGTGATTATAGGAATATGTGAAATGTGTAAATGGTAAAGCCCATAAGTATGTGATATGAGAGCTAAATGTATAATTGACATGCCAAGAGTCGAGGGTTCTACGCGATTCTTTGAGACAAATCAATGTGGTCATTCGGAACATTTTTACGTGGTTCTTCGGGATAATACTATGTGGTCCTTCAAGACATTTCTACCTGTCACTTCGGTGCAATTTCTACGCGGCACTTCAGTGCAATTTATACGAACTGTGGTGACAACATTTGTGCACAGCCTCAATGTACTCATATACCTTAAGTTCTCAATGATATACATGGGCTATTAAAAGAAAGGATATAAATGAACAGTGAATGATAAAGATAATGAAAATGAGAATGATGTTGTTAATGATGATGATATATATATAAATGCATAAATGCTTTTGTTATATGAAATGTTCCATAGTTTCTTTATATGATTTTATGATATATTTAGAATATGTATAAGTGTTTTAGGATTTTATTTCTCAAGAATGTACCTTAAACAGTGCATAATATTACATGTTCTTGTTGGGGGAAGTATATGATAGTTTATGTACTTATTATGTTTATAAAAGTTAATTATGTAATTACATGTTTTAATGTTATAATTATGCATTATATTCTTCACTAAGTCAAAGACCTAGCGTGTGAGTGTTTCACATGTAGGTACAAAGAAGCAAGGAGATTAAAGCTAAGCAAGTCAGGACAACATACCCTACTTGAAAGTCAGATTAGAAACGATTTGATCTGTATGTATTTTGTTATATTAAGTATACTTGGCAAGTAATTAAACATTTAAATTGTATATGCTCTGATCGGTTTTGTAAAACCATGTGATTGTTTTTAATGTAAATTATTCAGTTTTATTTTAATGTGAATTTAAATTTTCAACTATCTTGTAAAAGTAAGTGATTTGAAAAGTCAATGTGACACCTCATATTCGTATCCGGGTTAGATACAGGTTGGGGGTGTTACATTTAATGGTATCAGAGCCATGGTTTAGCCGATTCTAGGCATAAACTGAAGTCAATTGTATTTTAAGAATATATACATGCCAACAAAATTGTGAAAATTTCTTATCTGATAGGATAATGAGTATGATGTCTTACTAATAGGGTTAAATGTTATTGTTTTATTGGATGTCTGATCACGAGAGCTTCTTAAGTAAACGGGGGATAGAGGACATGAAGGTAGTATTAATTCACCTGCCCTGGCCTGGCAAAGTTAATAACAAACACCTCAGGGAGTGTTTGTACAAGATCAAGGGGTATTTTTCAAGAAGTTGAACGTTATTCTGATGCGTTTCCAACCTTATTCTCCCTCAATTTCTAGAATGAATGTAGTAAAAAAGTTAAAAGGGTTAGGAGCACCCTAATTTAAGGGTAAAGCTGAGGAAGGTCCTGTTGTTGTAGACATTTGGTTAAATGACGTGAAAATCATATTAGTATGTCTCCACTATTCTGAAGTGGAGAAGTTATATGGAGTAGTTTCGTTACTTCGCGGGCAATCTAGGGTATGGTGGACAAATATCACCATCAGAACGTCAAGTGACGTGGTTGTTGTTTCTAGAAAAAAATTCAAGAATAAGTACATCAGTGATCAATTTATTAGGTAAATGAAATAAGAATTCATGAGCTTGAAGCAAAGGAATTATACTGTGTATGAGTACAAGTGTGAGTTTAATAAGTTGAATCAATTTACTGTTGAGCTGATTCCGACTGAGAAGGATGCATACTATTGGTTTATTGAGGGCTTGCATCCTAGATTGATTGAAATGTTAATAGTTTTGAATATGTCATTGTTTCAAGAAGTGGTTAATTGCGCTAAAGCTCTAGAGAGATCTCAGAATGAGAGGTATCAAGAAAAAAAATCTTAGATGATTAAGAGAACTGGTCCTTCATCGAGTTCAGCACCATAAAAGAGAGGTAGAGATTCTGGTTTTCAACCACAGACTAGGTCTGAGTCAGCTGCATCTTCTGCAAGAAGATCAAATTTAAGTCAATCGAGGTAATATCAACATTGTGGAAAGAATCATACCAGAGTATATCGAGTGGTCTCCGAAGCCTGCTTTAGATGTGGTGACACCGAACATTTTATCCGAGATTGTCCATTGATGACTGATGAGGCTGCACAAACCGAGGAATCTGCTATGGTATCTCAGAGAGGTAGAGGCAGAGGTCGAGGAAGAAATCTATCTGAGTCAAACACTCAACATGAGATGCGCTAAACTGCCCGAGTTTACAATATAAGGACTAATGAATATCACGATGATCCAGAGATCATTGTAGGTACTTTTCAATTATATGGTAAATTAGTTTTGGGTTTGATAGATCCGAGATTAACATATTTATACATTAATAGCAAATTGGTGAGAGAATTGAAAATTATGATTAGAAGCAACAAGTAACGATATGATAGTGACTAAACCATTCGGGCATGGTTCTCGGGTGATTAAGTTGTGTCCAATTTGTTTGAGGTACAAGAAACTTATTCTAAAAAACATATAAGGAGCTAAGAATGTTTAATTAATATGAAATAATATAGAACAAAGTTCTGTGCAAGTAGTGTTGACTATCAAGGTTATGTGAGCGTAAGTGTAATAGAGTTAAAAAGATCGGAAGAAAATGCCAAGATAAGCTAATCAAGTATGACATGGATTTGTTTAAGGTTGTGTATCTTGAACATGTAGATGTAGTCAAGGAGATAAGGATTTGTATGTAGTAGAAAATTATGAGATGATGAAAGAATATTGATATTTATTTATAGATTAGTATAAGTAGAATTTGGAAAAGATTATGTGTATTGTAATTCGAATGAGGATTGTACAAGAGTAAAGGTTTTGTCTATGTTGCAAAGCAATTAGAGATTTATGAAAGAAATCAAATGACTTGTGATATTGAGTTAGTAATGATTGGGGTTATCGTGTTGATAGAACCCTATTATTTACGTGGTGAATGACATTATACGAATTTCTAAAGGTCGAATGTAGATGTAGAATCGAATGAGTGAAAAGACAAGTTTATTAACTGCAAACATGAAAGATTAAAGTAGAAGAAGCAACATGGGAACATTAAAAGATATGTGTAGACAATATCCCTATCTATTTGTACAAAAAAAATTCGAGGACAAATTTTCATAAGGGGGAGAGTAAAGTGAGGAAGTTAGCAAAGTTTTGGAAAATTTTTGGGTCAAATGAATAAGTTCTGGCAAGAGGTACGGTACTGGATGAATAATACCGATACTTCAAAGTGAAAATAGGTGATATTTGGGTCTGTGTATCGATACTGGATGAACATTATCGATACCATAAGTTAAAAATTTATGAATCCTTCAAAGAGTATCAATACCCAAGTAGTAGTATCGGTACCAGGGATACTGATACCAATGTTAAAGTATCGGTACCATTTTTAGAAACAAATTTCCATAATGTAGAAAGGGTATCGATACTGAAGTATAATATCGATACCACAATAAGGAAGTATCGGTACTGTACCTTGGATACCGATACTATTCAAAGTGAAATAGTGAATTTTGTGCTTCATTTAGTTTAAGTTTTTGGTGATTGATTTGTAGTATTATGAATTCCGATATTTATTTAGATCGTATATTTGTGTAAATATTTAACAAAGGCAAGATCCGAACGATTCAAAGTTGCAAGATCGATCTAGAGTGCTAAGTGTTTTGCTTTAACTAAGTGAGGCTAAAGTGAGTGCATACTACTATAATATATGGTGATATGGGAAATAAGACTTGCGATGAGTCTATTTCCAATGTTAGATTACATGATTTTATGAATACAAGTATATTATTAATATGGTTTCTATGTGTACATGAGTACATGCATATGTCTATATGTTACGTGCATTGTTATACATGAGTTATGTGTTACATGTTATACTATGTGTTTCATGATCTATGTGGATATATGAGAAAATGATATAAGCTATGTGATCATGAGCTATGTGAATACATGTGTGTGTGATAACCTATGTGAACTGGTATAATTGACCTATGTGATTAAATGAAAAAGTGAGATAAGCTAAACAACATTGGCCTATGTGATTACGTGAGGATATGATATAAGCTATGTGGTATTGACATAAGTGATTATATTAACATGTGATATAAGCTACGTGACAAGGATTTATGTGATTATATGTCTATGTGATATTGAACTACGTGATTATATGAATATGTGAAATGTGTAAATGGTAAAGCCCATAAGTATGTGATATGAGAGCTAAATGTATAATTGGCATGCCAAGAGTCGAGGGTTCTATGCGATTCTTTGAGACAAATCTATGTGGTCATTCGGAACATTTCTACGTGGTCCTTCGGGACAATATTATGTGGTCCTTCAAGATATTTCTACGTGTCACTTCAGTGCAATTTCTACGCGGTACTTCGGTGCAATTTATACGAGCTGTGGTGACAACATCTGTGCACAACCTCAATTAACTCACATACCTTAAGTTCTCAATGATATACATGGGCTATTAAAAGAATTGATATAAATGAACAATGAATGATAATGATAATGAGAATGATGTTGTTGATGATGATATATATATATGCATATATGCTTTTGTTATATGAAATGTTCTATAGTTTTTTTATATGATTTTATGATATATTTAGAATATGTCTAAATGTTTTAGGATTTTATTTCTCAATAATGTCCCATGGGATGTTAAAAAAAATAACATGAATAAACAATGCATAATATTACATGTTCTTGTTGGGGGAAGTGTATGATAGTTTATGTTCTTATTATGTTTATAAAAGTTAATTATGTAATTGCATGTTTTAATGTTATAATTATGCATTATATGCCTCACCAAGTCAAAGACTTAGCGTGTGAGTGTTTCACACGTAGGTACAAAGAAGCAAGAAGATTAAAGCTAAGCAAGTGAGGACAACATACCCTACTTGAAAATAAGATTAGAAACGATTTGAACTGTATGTATTTTGTTATATTAAGTTTACTTGGCATGTAATTAAATATTTAAATCGTATATGCTCTGATCGGTTTTGTAAAACCATGTGATTATATTTAATGTAAATTATTCAGTTTTATTTTAATGTGAATTTAAATTTTCAACTATATTTTAAAAGTAATTTTTTTGAAAAGTCAATGTGACACATCGGATTCGTATCCGGGTTGGATACGAGTTGTGGGTGTTACATTTAATGGTATCAGAGCAATGGTTTAGCCGATTCTAGGCATAAACTGAAGTCAAATGTTTTTTAAAAATATATACATGCCAACAAAATTGTGAAAATTTCTGATCTTCTCACCACACCATCATTGCTACCATAAATTGTCGTAATACAAACGTGAACCCCCAAAAGACCTTTTAACTGATATTAATTGATCCGTAACTATTTCAACATTGAACACCAAGTCCTTCCAGAGAACCCAAATACGCCCATTAACAGCATACGAATAATTTGAAACTAAACACTAATCCTCAAAATTGTTCCTACTAATATTCGGCACCTTATTTTCTTTCACACTAGTCTCCAGAAGACATATAACATCCATCCGCAAATTATTGATCCTCCTCAACACCTCTGCTTGCTTTGAAGGGGAATTAAACCCCTGCACATTCCAAAAATAGATAATCATGGCAACGAGGACGAACTTCCTCTTGAGGAAACTCATGATCCTCTTGAGAATCCAACCATTGAAGAAAGGGAAGTATCTTATCCAAGAGAGTACAACTATGTAAAGGATGGTGAAATTATAGGTGATCCATCAAAAGGGGTAACAACTCGATCTTCTCTTAGAAATATTTGTAATTATGTTGCATTTATCTCATGCATAGAGCCTAAGAATATTAAAGAAGCATTAAATGATGAACATTGGATTATGGCTATGCAAGAAGAGTTAAATCAATTTGAGAGAAGTAAAGTATGGACATTAGTTGAAAGGCCTAGTAATAAATCTACTGTAGGTACTAGATGGGTATTTAGGAATAAGCTTGATGAGAGTGGTAATATAGTGAGAAACAAGGCTAGACTTGTTGCTCAAGGGTATACTCAAGAAGAGGGCATAGACTATGATGAAACATACGCTCCCGTAGCTAGGATGGAAGCAATTAGAATGTTATTAGCATTTGTATGTTTCAATGAATTTAAATTATATCAAATGGATGTTAAAAGTGCATTTTTAAATGGTTTTATAAAAGAAGAAGTGTTTGCGGAACAACCTCCAGGTTTTGAAGATTCAAATTTTCCGAATCATGTTTTAAAATTGACAAAAGCTCTTTATGGTTTAAAGCAAGCTCCTAGAGCTTGGTATGAAAGATTGTCAAATTTTTTAATTGAAAAAGGTTTTTCAAAAGGGAAGGTTGACACTACATTGTTTTTTAAGCATAAAGGTAAAGATTTATTAGTAGTTCAAATTTATGTTGATGATATAATATTTGGTTCTACTAATGATGTTCTTTGCCAAGAATTTTCTAAGCTAATGCAAAGTGAGTTTGAGATGAGCATGATGGGGGAGCTCTCATTTTTCTTGGGACTCCAAATCAAGCAAAGAAAAGATGACATCTTCATCAATCAAGCTAAGTACGTCAAAGATATGCTCAAGAAGTTTGGACTGGAAAATGGGAAACCTCATGACACTCCAATGAGCTCTTCAACAAAGCTTGACTTAGATGAATGAGGCAAATGTGTAGATGTTAAATTATATAGGTCAATGATTGGATCTCTACTTTATATAACTGCAAGTAGACCGGACATTATGTTTAGTGTTTGCTTATGTGCTAGATTTCAATCATGCCCTAAGGAATCACATTTACTAGCTGTTAAGAGAATCTTTAGATACCTTAAGGACACTCCTAGTTTAGGACTTTGGTATCCTAGAGACTCTAGCTTTAGCTTGCATGCTTTTTTCTGATGCGGATTATGGAGGATGCAAATTAGATAGGAAAAGCACCTCCGGTACTTGTCAATTCCTTGGAAATATGCTAATTTCTTGGTTTTCAAAGAAACAAAATTGTGTTGCATTATCTACCACTGAAGCCGAATACATTTCAGCTGGTAGTTGCTGTGCAGAAGTTTTATGGATGAAACAACAACTTTTTGATTATGGAATTGAAGTAGGTACCATTCCTATCAAGTGTGACAACACTAGTGCTATTTGTCTCACTAAAAATCCCATCCAACACTCTAGAACTAAGCACATTGAAATAAGACATCACTTCATTAGAGACCATGTCACTAAGGAAGATGTAGTTCTAGAATTTGTTGATACTTTGCACCAATTAGCGGATATCTTTACAAAACCTTTAGACAAGGAACAATTTTGGACACTTAGGAGAGAATTAGGTTTGACCAATCTATCTTCACTGAGTGTTTAAAATAATTTTAGCACTTTTAATAATAAATGAAAAATGCTTATAATAGTAATTTTTGATTGCTAGGGGGAGTTTATGATTCTTGATGAAAATTTAATTTTATGTTCAAATATCGTTTAAAGATTAATTGAATTGTTTGAACATGATTAATTTTCAATATATGAGTTGCCAATACCACTAGAGGAAATTAATTTAGCATTTTGGATGTTTAAAATCGGATTTTAGCATTTTGGTGCAGAGGGAATCGATACCCCCTTGAGGGAACCGATTCCCCCTTTGAAGGGGAACCGATTCCCCCCACAGGGGAATCGATACCCCCTGAGATTCTGGTTATACACGGGCAGAACCCTTCAAAATCCTCAAAAACCCTCTATTTTCTTCCTTCCGCCGTTTCTCACCCTCTAAGCACTCAAATCTCCATTTTTGCCTCAAATCAATGTTTTTAATCGGAATTCACTTCAAATATCATCCTCTAAACCTGCTGGAATCATCAAAAACGTGCAAACTTCATCTAATCTCACTCAAATCCGAAATCATTCAAGGTATTTTTCAAAACTTCTTTTTATCAATTTATGAACATAGAACTAGTTTTAATTAGTTCTAGGTTGAATTTTTGATCGGGCATTGATTATTTAGTGATTAGAAACTAGATATTACAACTAATTTCATCAAAAACACAAGATTTTTTTTCAAACTTTTCTAAATTTCGAAATAAAAAAATTTATTAATTTTCAAATTATTGTGTTTTGATTAAATTATGTTGTTATTATGAAAACTATACATATATTGTTTCTCAAAACCATATTTTTCAAAAGTTTTTCAAAAACTTTTCCCATTAGGATTGATTTAGAGAACCTTGAAATATTGAGGACTCAATTGAGTTTTGGGATTGATTGAATTGCATACATGTGTTTTCTAAATTACAGGTTATCAATTCTATTCCGATTTCCTAAACCATGTCCAATCCTAAATGTGCTAGGTCATCATCTAGTCGTTCACACCGTCAACCAAATCCACCTCCAAATCCTCCTCCTATTCCAATTTCTAATCCTAATCCCATTGATCCTAACTTGACCATCCAAAATTCGTGTTTCAATCATCCTGGTCCTAGAAATCATCGTTTTTGGTATTATCAATATTTCGACTCTTATAAAATTCGGGAAGAACGTATTCCTTCTCATCAAGCTATGTTAGCTATCAATTTTAAATATCTTCCTCTTTTACAAGAGTGGAAATTTGATAAACTCTTTGACCTTGAACCCATCGTTTACCATCAACTTGTTCGTATTTTCTATTCTAATGCCGTTTGTGTTAAAAACCAAACTGAAACCGAAACCATAGGAATTCGTTCCTACCTTCTAGGACAATTATTATATATTGACTCGGCTTACATAGCCAATATATTCCGATTAGATAATGATGGTATTTCAAATGAAAAACAGGTTTTAGGATCTCGTTATAAAAGAAGGGATAGTGCAAGGTCCTAGACCTTCATGAACATTTTCTTCATTTAATGATTTCTTGGTGGTTTCGACCATCCGGAGGTCGTTATTCTACTCTTAGAGCCTTAGATCTTTGGTGGTTACATTGTTTCGAAAATAATATTAAAATCAACCTACCTCATATTATTTTTGCTGAAATTGTTGAAACCGTAAATCTTGTTCCTAACAAAAAAACTCTGTTAATCTCTTGTTTACGGTTGCATTTTGAGTAATCTGTTTTCCAAAGTTGGGCTTAGAGTCGGTCTAGATGCCGTTTTCCCCCTTAAGAAACAAATTAACCTTCTTTTCTTAACGAGAGCGGGATGGATTAAGGATAAGGAAACCGGTGAATGGGTTCGATCTTCTGCAAATACTCCGGGAGCTAGTTCTTCACAAGCTCCACCCGAAGCTGACGAAGATCTCGAGCTTGAGCAATTAATGCGAGACATCGATGAAGCCGAAGATGAGCCTTAGCAGCCCGAGGAGCAGCCCGAAGAACAAGCACAACAAACGTATCCAATGCCTCCATATTTCCAATCATTTATGGAGACATTCGATTTTCGATACGCTACTATGGATTCACGCTTTACTTCTATAGAGTCCCATTTATCCACAATGGGAGCTCAACAATTAGAAATTCTTCGGGAAATACGTGCAAATAATGAAGCAACCAACGCACGTATTAATGACCTCACTAACGAAATGGCCGCTATACGAGCCCGTTTTCCTCCTCCTGATCCTGATATGTGATTCTATGTTTTGCTTTGAACTCCAAACTTATTGTTTAACATTTTGAATATCTTGGAATGTTTGAATTTGTGGATTGATTGACTTTGAATTTGTTTGGATTTATGAATGGTTAGAAATTATCTATTTGGTGTGATTAAATTTATTCATTATTGCATCATTTACTTCATGATTAGATATATGACCAATTTTTCCATTTCACATTAATTATGAATATTGATTATGAAACTAATGGCTAACGTTTCTCTTGCTTGTGATCTTAGCAGCTCCTATTATATATAATCAATTGGCTAAATGATTTCAAAACCTTGTTTAAATTCTTTAAAATATCTTTTTGATTTAACAAAAAGGGGGAGAAGTGTTAAAGTGTTTTTAAATGATAAATGGGAGAAGTGTTAAAGTAAGGGGGAGTAATTTCAAAACTTGATTTCAAAATCTTAAAATTACTAAAATGTTTTGTTATATCAAAAAGGGGGAGATTGTTGAAAACATTTTGATATTTCGATATAACAAATTAAGTTAAATGAATTTTAAGATTTTTCAAATGATTTTCTAAGTATATTTGATAGAATTATTTGAATATCAAAACATTACTCCAAATCTTTCAAAGATCATTTTTAATCCTTACTCAAAGTATAAAATTAAGTTTTAATCTTAAAACAATTTCAAAATAATTTTACAAAGTATTTCGAACCATTTCAAACCCAAAAATTCCAGATTGCTCAGAGGGAACCGATTCCCCCCTGAATGGTTTGGCTTCGATAATTCCAGTATGCTCGGAGGGAATCGATTCCCCCTCAGGGGGTACCGATTCCCCCTTGTATAACGGTCGAAATATTTGAATTTTACACTTAGGGAACCGATTCCCCATAGGGGGTAACGATTCCCCCCACGCTCCAAACTGTTTTATTAATTGTTTTCACACTAAAACGGCTATATTATTTTTTTCTAATTATCCCCAACGTTCAGAAGTGATTCAAGGTGTATTTAAGCAAGATTAGAAGCCATTGATCAACAACAAGAAACATCAAGCAATTAGAATCAAGAGAGAATCAAAGAGAAACATCAAACCTCAAGTTTAAGCATTTCAAGCCTATTTTTCATTCAATATTCATTTTGCTTTCAAAAACACTTATTGTGCTCAATTGTATTTATTCTTGAGTGTTCTTTCTTTGTTCTAGAATTGTGCAAACATATTTGCCTTGTCAGGTTTTTCTTGTAAGTTTGCAAATTTGTATTTCTCTTTGAGAAAAGAGTGTTCTCAAGAATTGGGGTATATTCTTGAGGGAGTTGTAAGGTTATCTCTTTGGCCTCAAAAGAAAGAACAAATTAGTGAATTTGTTGGAAAATCCTTAGTGTGGATAGCTAAGGTAGTGGACGTAGACTTTGGTTGATAAAGTCGAACCACTCTAAATCGCTGTGTAATTTCTTTCAATTTTCTACAAAAGCTTCCACCAAATTTTTAATTGCCAATTCACCCCCCTCTTGGATGATTCAGTCAATCGATTAACTCAACAGATAGTATGAATACTCTCTTCATGGGGTATCGAGACTATTCATAGGGTATTTATACAAAGGGCATGGTATCAATACAATCGTTAAGTTACCTATTTTAGTAACAAATTTTGGTATCAGTACTTGGACAATATTTGTACCCTAGAAAGAAGAAGTATTGATACTCTAAATAAGGGTATTGATACTGAATTAATTTTCAAAATATCAAATTCAAATTTTGTATCGATACCTAGGATGGTATTAATACCCTAAGAGAGAAGTATTGATACTCCATATTGGAGTATCGATAACATAAGAGTTCTTCAAACATCAAATGTATTTTTGGTATCGATACTCAAGGGTAGTATCATTATCGTAAGAGAGTAGTACCGATACTACATGGATGAGTATCAGTTCCATCATGATTAAAAATAGACTAGACTTTGTTTAGTCTTGAGTTTTGAGTGGGGGTTTAAAGGTCTATAACCTTAACAATGAAAGCTTGCAAGTGAAAACCTCAAATGATTGTTTGATAAGTATAGAAACATTATGAGGTAATATTCCATTAAACTTATACATTTATTTGATACTCGGGAAAATGACGAGGACACTCGAGTTTCTTGAACATTTGATGATCATCTAAATGTATGAATATGAATTATTTGGATATATTCTCTCTAGTGCCAAGGCATTTTAGTATCAATGCTAATGCACTTTTGTATCAATGCTAAGTTACTTTAGTACCAGTTCTAAGACACTTTATTTATGTAATGACATTTCCACTATGTTTCGTAAGTCCGAACTGCACTCATTGCTTTGTTATAAACCTATGCTTAGTGCATTATGTTACTCTATAACTATACTTGTTAGCATACTCATTTGGTGAATGCATTAGAATAGTAGAGTTATCTGTGTGGCATTGAGCTCATAGCTCAATGTTCAAAATTTGTTTTCATTCGCAGGTTTATAGATGCTAGTTTAGGAGCTTATCACAGTTTGTGGATATTTCAGATTCAATCGAGCTTTAAAGTATATATTAATTATTTTAGAGGTCATGTATCTTGTAGACCTTTTGTATAATTGTAACTCTTTTTGTTAAACTCTAATGTTATTTTTTGATGTTATTTTTGGGAACTTCCCACTTATAAAACATATTTTTACGTTTTAAATTATGAATGGTTTATTATGATTACGAGTAATGATTTCAGAAAAAAATAATTAGTCTTTCCGATGATTCGATGTAATATTCAAATCCTCTAGATTTCTGATCGAAACGGATTTGGTGTTATAGAAACTTTAAAGTAAAGTTTCACTTTATCTTAGAGTTTTAAACTCTAGGGTTGTTTTGGGCTAAGTTGGTCTAATGATCAATTCTTTGACAATTAAAGCTATTTTATCTTCTCAATCGAAACTGGATAGGAACAAGAAAATAAAATATATGAATTTATTAGATTTTTATTATTGCCATGTTATCAAATGATTTTGTTACATAATGTATGAAATTGTATATGTTATTGATGAAATGTTAATGATCATGAAGTTAATAATATAATCTTAGTGGTGTATTGTATTTATGACCTATATGGTGAGATTTACAACCCGTATGAAGAGAGTTACAACCTGTCTGGTGAGAGTTGCGACATGTGTGATGTGGGTTAACTTTGAATACCCAAAATTTATTTAACAATATTGTGTCCACTTGATAGAGATACACTTGATAAATGATTATGTGGGGGGGTTTACTATGTAATGACTATGGTACAAGGTACTATTGAAATTATGCAATTTTGGAAGATAATGGTTCATATAGGCATGCCCTGACTTCACTTTAGGAAGGAAAGGTTTGCACTTTGATTATGGAATCTAGGAAGACAACAAGTGTCATTGCAATAAGAAGGCTCAAAGAAAATGGTTAAGTATAAATGAATAAAATGAAAAGATAGAATGACAGTGGAATAGATGATGATGATGATGATATGTTTGTAAGGATTTAGAAAATTATTTTTATGGTGGAATGGTGATGGGAGAAAGAAATATGAAAATGGTAGTGAAGAATAAAGGTAGTATCTCAAGTAACAAAAGAATCAAACTAAGCTATATTAAAGCTTAACCCTAGACCTTATAGAAACTTGAGGAGTGGTATTTAAGGACTTTGACCTTTAGGTATATTAAGCCAAAAGAACCAGAAGTATCAGGATGAATAAAATGATAAGTGATGCCACAAGCAAAAGTGCACTTGATAAGTCGATAAAGTTCTTAAAGAACTAAAGAGATAAACTCTCACAAATATTTAATAAAACAAAGTTGGTTGATTGATTCAAAAATGAAAGGATTATATTGATTTAAAAATGAAAGGCTTAGCTATTTATAAGCCTTAGAGTGCCTAGGATACATTGTACGCATTGTGTGAACATGAATGCCTTAATGAGTGAACATTCATGGGTGAATATTCATCCTTTATATAGGTATAATTCACACCTAATGTGAACACAAATAAGGCTTTGAATGAATGTGAGCTAATCCTTTAGATGAATTAAGTCTTCTTGTCCAAATTAAATTCCCCTTGGTGTGAATAAGATGGTTCGACTCCCTTACATGAATTTGTCTCCCATGTGAACATGATGGTTCAACTATCTTCATAACTTGGCATCCATGTAGACATGATGGTTCGACTACCTTCTTTGAACTTGGATTCCTTGTGTGAACATGATGTTTCAACTACCTTGTATGAACATTCATGAATAGATGTATTTTAAGCCTTTGAATGAAACATTATATCTTTGTCATAAATATGATGAACGGTTTTCCTTTGAATAGCCAATTTTGGTACATGCATCTCTTCATCAATTTCACCCATTCATAAATTTAAGGAATGTGATTTCATTTCTAAAATTATCTTAGAAGTGTGGCAAGAAATAAACATAGAGTTTAAACATAAATCATAGCAAAAGATTAGTACCAAAACAACATCCCAAGTGTACTTTGTTACTTCCCTATATCAACAAAGAATAAGAGTATAAACATGACAAGATCTTCTTGACCACCATTGCTATACGATTGAGCTCCCCATGCTGCTGCAGCACTCTTTAGTGATGGGTCTAAGCAATCATGGCTAATTAAAGATAAATACATGGAGAGAAAAATTGATGTTCAAATAGTGTGGATACCCCTCCTATTGGCTAGAATATTTTTCCCTTAACCAATAATATTTCTCCTTGTTTCAGGTGATTTCCAGCCATATGATAGTTGCCTAGGCAACTGTTCATTACAGAAGATTCTTATAACTTTCCAGTGACTCATCAGTTGCTACAGCTTCAACACAACATTATGTTTAGGTTCAAGTAATGCCACAACATTAGTGTACCAGTTTCCAGTAATAAAAGCAAAATAAACCCAAAGTTTTTCCACTAATTCCCATGATACAAATGATGCAAAAACATCTACAAATGATCCTAATATGTTCCTAATAATGCTTAAGTACAAGCTTAACCTAGGTTAAAAGATCCTTAAAGATAAATGTTTTGGAGAGTTATCACACATGCAAACCTAAGTATTTGTTTTTCCTCAAGCAACAACATGTACGAAATGTAATTATAACTAATAGTAATGCCACATGATAACAACATGAAATCAAGTCATTATTTTAACTTCCTTTTTCAGCCTTCAATCATGTTACAACAGTACATACAACATTCATGTAATATCAAATTAGGGAATATTATGTCATTTATTAAAATAATAATCCATAAAGTGTAGTAGTGTGCAGGTTAGAAGTATCTAATCAATACTTGGGGAAATTAGAAAAATTGTTCCTACTCGGTTAATGATTTTGAATGTTGTAGCAATCAGCCTAGACTAATGTTGGAGCATTTCAACTTATTCAATTTCCTAAAAACTATGTTCGAGAATTCCAACTTATTTTCTAAAATGTTGGAGCTATTATAAGCTTTTACAACTTATTTGATTTTGATTTTTTATGTCTAAGATTGTTATAGTATCTAATAAAGATATAGGATTTAAAGTTTAACAATTTCCAATCTCTCTAAGCATTGATAATATATACCTATAGTGTTAAATGGTTTATATAAATCCTAACTCTAACAAATTTTGAAAATATTCCCATAGCATTTCACAGCTTAATCTTTTCATCATTGGGTATCCTAAATATTCTTTTTAAAAGACTTCATTGGTTTTATAATATTAAACATGTAGCATTACATATTCAATTCCTAAATGGTGTAACTGAATGAAATACTATATTATCCTAATATTCCAAATGCACATAATATTAACAACATAAATAGACATTACACTCCCAAACTTAAATGTTACATTTTACTCAATGCATGTAAACATAGACAACAAAATTAACGAAAATAACATAAACATGAGAGGGAAAAATAAGACTTCCCAAGTTAAGTTTCCTCGGGCTCTTTCGTGGGCTGACCAAATTGGGCTTGATTCTTTTGGCTATCACCTTAGCCTTCATCGAGCTCTTGCGCTTGTGTGTGGTTGACGTTGATGTGGCTTTGGCCACAACAACATCAGGACCTGGAGTAGCAAATGCTTCAACAACATTTTTTAGCTTTGGTTTAGGGTTAAGGGTTTACAGCTTTAGATTCTCTATGACGTCCTTAGCACTGCTTTGTCCTTATCAATTTTCTTAATCTCTTCAACAAAACTACTGATAATCTGGTTAGCATCTAATTCGTGCTCCTCAGCAATTGCAGCTTCATGTGCATATTTATCATCATTTAAGTCCATCAATTGTTACATAACTTACTTATCTTTTATTTCCTCAGTTTCTAAACTTCTATCATATTCTTGGTGGTTTTTTTCTCCTCGTCATCCTCTAGGTTGTTGATGTCCTCAGAGTCAGCAGCAAGTATCTTAGTAGATGCTTCCGAATCAACCACATTTTCTTCCTTAGTATCAGTATCTTCACCTTCAATTTCCTCTGCTTCCTCAACTGTCTTATTTTCCATATCCATATCCTCATCCTCCTTGTCTTTTGTTGTTTCCTGTTCGCCCCCAGAACTGGTAGAACTATACATAGTATACGATATTATTAGGGGGCCAAATCATTCAATACCTGTATTGGGAAGGCATGAAGCATGACCACCACTTTCTTAAACTGTTTGGCTATCACATTTTGGACTGCCTTGTCACGTTATTGGGCATATTTCCAGTAATGAACTTGAGCATTACACATTTGTGATTGATTTTGCAACACTTGACTGAGCATTGACAAGAGGCTCTTCTGCTTCACTGCCACTAATTCTATAGTACTCTGTAGCTCTAATATAGGAGGCTTCAATTCTCAAAAACGACACCAAAAACTTGATGCTACGTAATATGCAATAACATTAATGCAAGAATATGTATCGTGTCAAGTAATAAAGTGGAAGCTAGAAAACTTCGGATATCAAACCCACAGAAAGCATAACAGGTTACAATAGAGTTGAATGAAAAGTTTCCACAAGATATAAGGTTGTAATGATGAATTAAATCTAATAGTAATTAAAAAAATCAGGGAAATAAGTGACAGATAGTGCTATAGTGTCAAGGAGAGCATTAAGTCAAGAATCGAATGGGTTAGGAAAATAATTGGTCGCTCTTGCTATAACTATGCATGCACCAATATATTCATGTATCTAGAAAAGATTAATAACATTTAACTAAAAAGAATCAAATTTCATTCATTCAAGTAATTAAACAATTAACAATGCTGGATTATTGGCAGTATACATCTCGATATACAAAATTGATTCTCATCAAAACTAATGTTGAACATAAGTAGCATGAAATATTAATAACATTCATTTCTAAACATCATCAATAAGACATACAAAAAGATAATTTCATTTCTAAATTTATCTTAGAAATGTGACAGCACATAATCATAGATTTTAAACATAAATCATAGTGAAAACGTATTAATAACAACATCTCAAAAATTTAACAACACATCCTGAATGTACTTTGTTACTCCCCTATATCAATGAAGAATAAAAGTATAAACAAGATAAGTTCTTCTTGACCGTCGCTACTACATGACTGAGCTCCCTAAGGTGCTACAGAACTCCTTGGCGATGGGTCTAAGCATCCATGGCTAGGTAAATATAAATACGTGGAGAAATATATTTAGAGAGAAAAGTTGATGATCAAATGGTGCAGATACCCCTCATATTTATAAGCTAGAAGATTTTGGCCTCAACAAATAATATTTATCCATGTTTTAGGTGATTTCCAACCATTTGACAACTGCCTCGCTAGCTGTCCATTCCAAAATATTCTCATAACTGCCTAGTAACTCATCAGTTGCTACAGGTTCAACACAACATTATCTACAACTTCAAGTAATGCCACAACATTAATGTACCAATTTCCATTAATAAAAGCAAAATAAGCCCAAAGTTTCTCAACTAATTCTCATGATGCAAAAACATGTACAAATGATTCTAATATGTTCCTAATAATGCTTAAATTCAAGCTTAAGCTAGGTGAAAAGATCTTAAAAGATAACTCTTTTGGAGAGTTATAAAAAAAGAGACTAATAAACCTTTGCATAACGTTCTAGGTAAAAGAATGAGTGAGATAGTAGCTAGAGAGAGGATGACCTCACTTAGTGTGTCCATCTATGCTAGGATATAGCCAGGCTACCTTAGTTTCCCTAGTAGATCAACGTCATGCGGCCTTAGGGACCTTATTCATTCATGTATACTTGCATTAGTTTAGTATAATAGGCATTGTCCGCTCAATATGAGTACTATAAATGGTGTGGATATGTGTGCAAGTATACACAATCGAATAAGTAATAAAGTGATTAGTGAGTATCGTTCTCCACAGGGATTGGGGGAAATCAAATAAACTTGTCACGGCACTTTACTTTGTCACCTAAGTAAAGTTAATAATGGTATAAACAAATGATAATGTTGTGGCAAAATGAGATGGATATTGCGAAAATAGAATGGTGATAAGGTGGTAGCAGATGGATATGTTACGGCAAATTGAATTGTGCTGAGTATAAACAACTAAAAATGTAAAGACAAAATAAACTATAAATACTGGATTTGCTTATAAGAACTTTAGACTCCTCACATGACAAGCTACTATGGGAATGAGTGACAGGAGTCACTTAGGAAAATTTAAGTTTACTTCTCAGAATGGTCTTACTTCTCTATCTTAACTGCCCGACAGAGTTTACTAAGGGTGCCCTATGCTATCTCTAGTTAAGGGACTCGACAGATTGAAGATGCCTTGGCAAAACCGATTAGCGTTAGCTACTGCAGGGATCCTATTGGTCCAGATAACAGGATATGTCTGGGAAATACCATTTTGCGGCATCATTAACATCTAACCTATCGCTCATGCACAACTCATTTTAGTCGAATGAAATCCTAGCCTTATCTCTAAGGTGGATTAGGCCTAGTTACTATCTAGAACCCCTTGCTTATGTGGTTCCTCCCTAGTTTCTCTCGAATACTAAGGATGTGCTACTTAGATATTCTCTCAAGCACTTAGTAATCTCCTAAGGAATGGCTACTCTCATAGCTCCTACAACCTTAAGGTATTAAGATCCATAAACAAAACAATTAATAACATAGAAAAACAATCATTCATTAAAGCAAAACTTAAATATCCAAAATGAACTCCCACCAAATAGGTTTAGTTCATGGTGGGGTTCGAAATAAACAAGCACAAAGCAAGTATCATTCGTTCCTTACAACCCAAATAACAAAATATGAAAGCAAATAACTAAGGGAAGGAGGAAAAGCCTTCAACGTGCACTGCTGGATGCTCTCCTCGACCACCACGAACTGCCTAGCAAACTAGCTCCTCTCGGACGCCTAGAATGCTACTCCCTCTAGCCTGTCAACGGAGGAATGCCACGGCAAATAGGATTGACGAAGAACTTTTTCTTCAAATTTTTAGTCTCTTGGCGGCTGTCTAAAAATCTCTCTCTCTTAAAAAGTTAGGCTTCATCTTCTATTTATAGGAGAGAATGAACCTAGGGTTTTTGTGTTAAAGATGGTAATTAGCCCCTCCTTTAATGCTGATTGCAGAAATCACTTTTTTATGCCGTGACAGTTGGCTCTTACTAAAGTTCATTCCTTTTATGTGAAAGTTGGTACAAAGATGGTAATTGACCCCTCCTTTAATGCTGATTGCATAAAGCACTTTTTTATGCCGTGACAGCTGGCTCTTACTAAAAATATATTTCTTTCGTTTTAATCGCTCTCGAAATGCCAACTGGTTCGACATTTGCATTTTGCTCAACAGTCTCCTTTTGTCACGGCATTCTCCTTTTTTCTTTTCCTTGCTCCCAAATCCTGCACATTACCAGAAAAACACCTTCCCCATAATGCAGCACTGATTACAAAATAAAATGTTACGGAAAACAAAATTTCACCACATGCAACCATATGCTCCTAAATGCATCTATATGATCCTAAATGGGCTTTTAGACAGTCAATAACTTAAGTGAAAAGCTCCCAAATATGACCTTTTTAAGGAGTTATCACACCCCAAACTTAAGCTATTGCTTGTCCTCAAGCAATGGATAATATTAAGCAAAATAAAAATACCATGGCAAGTTCAGAAGCAGAATAGTTATATGGGATAAAATTTCAGCCTTCAGAACATTTGGCTTCAACATGCTAGACTAGTTTGAGAAATCAAGTACTGTCCCCTAGGGCAAGATTCTTTGTGTGGGTGTGTGCGTGTTTATATCAAGTCCATGCTTAACAAACCTAAAAATTTTCTAAGCAAGGTTTCTTGTTTTGCCACGACATTTAAAATTTTTACTCCCACATTGTTTTTTTTACTAAGGGAGTCAGGCCATCAAACCTACCATCCCACACTCTAGATGAAAGGGCGCAAACCTTCCATCCCCAAGCTAGTCAGGTAGATTTTTTTTATTCTGCTACGAAGGAAGTCAACCCATCACACCTACCATCCCATACTCTAGGTGAAAGGGAGCATACCTTCCACCCCCAAGCTAGTCAGGTAGAGTCATTCCGTGACTACTTTCATTCACTCATATGCCATTACTGTCATTTATTTATTTGTAGTTTCCAGGCAATGTCATGTCATAGCGGAGTGTCCTTCTACAGATATGCCGAAGGATTTATTCACAACTTCATTCTTTTTTTTACAAGTGAGTTTTCATCATTCAAAGTTGTATGCCACGACATTCAAGAATTCTCTTATAAAAAAAATTCTAAGTTTCTCAAGCATGGAAAATATACAATCGTGTATTCAAAGGGTTCAAAGAAACAAGTCCTAGAGTTGGTTCTATCATCCTCAATAGTCATGTACATTCTATCCTAGCCATCAAGAGTTTATCATCATCGGGCATCATTAATTTATTCCAGAAAACTAATTCTAACACTTACTAATGTCATGGCTTATTCATTATACTAATACTATCATGTAATGATTCGAGAACCCGACCTCCCCCAAACTTGAGAGAAGCATTGTCCTTAATGCTTACTAAAAACTAAGGTAAAACTAGACTACATGCTATGAAATGCAAGGTACCTTGACTTTACACTTGTGGTGGTACGGCGGTCATGCAACTTGTGTGGTTTCGAAATTGTGTGGGGCTGGAATGTTCAGAGGCAAATGAATTTGCTGCGGCATTTCTAATTGTGCATCCTCCAGTGGCTCTACGAGCTGAGGGGGTACTGGTACGGTTGAAATCTGGATGGACCCTAACCTTGCAAGAAAAATAAAATAGTAAAATAGAAGGAAACTAAATAAAAAGCAATAACAAAATAAACATTTATTTATGCACATGGGTAATTTTAAAATGTCACGGCATCCATAAGATGCTGGGCCAATATCAACTTCATGCAAGAGAAGTGCAGTCTTGTCATGCAATGGTGGGACTCCTTGGTATGCCTTCAGGCGCTGACCATTAAATTTAAAGATGGACCCATCGTCCATGTTTTTGATATCCACAGCGCCATGAGGGTAAACATGGTGGACTTCGAATGGTCCCGACCATTATGACTTCAGTTTTCCAGGGAAGAGTTTGAGCCTAGAGTTAAACAGGAGCACTTTCTGGCCAACATGAAAATGTCGTGGCAAAAGCATTTTGTCATGCCACTTCTTCGTTTTTTCTTTGTAGAGCTTGGCATTTTCATATGATTGCGCTTGAAACTCTTCCATTTCGTTCAGATCGAGCAATCGTTGCTCCCCAGCTGCTTGTGCGTCGAAGTTCAACCTCTTTATCGCCCAATATGCCTTATGCTCTAGCTCGACTGGTAGGTGGCAAGATTTTCCATATACAATCTTGAAGGGCGACATTCCCAAAGGTGTTTTGAATGCCGTCCGGTAGGCCCAGAGTGCTTCATTGAGTTTTGAGGACCAATCTTTCCTTCGAGGGTTCACCACCTTCTCGAGGATTTTCTTGACTTCTCGGTTGGACACTTCAGCTTGCCCATTCGTTTGTGGGTGATATGCCGTGGTAATCTTATGTCGCACTCGGTGTGACACTTGCTTCAACCCACTTAGAGACGTAGTCCACTACAAGCAAAATGTATAAGTTTCCAAAAGAGGATGGGAAGGGTCCCATGAAATCAATGGCCCAAACATCAAAGAGCTCTATCTCCAAAATATTTTGCAGCGGCATTTCATGTCATCTGGAAATGTTTCCAGTGCGCTGGCATCTGTCGCATGCTTTACAAAATACGTGGGCATCTTTAAATAGTGATGGCCAGTAGAAGCCTGATTGGAGGACCTTGGTAGCAGTCCGCACACCTCCAAAATGCCCTCCACAGGGTGTTGTGTGGCATTGATGTAAGATGGATTGTTGCTCCTCTTCGGGGACACACCGTCGAATCATTTCATCGGCAGATTGTTTGAACAAGTATGGCTCATCCCAAAAATAGAACTTGGCATCATGAAGAAACCTCTCTTTTCCCTGGTTATTCACTTCATAAGGAAAAACACCACTAACAAGAAAATTAACAAGGTCAGCGTACCACGGAATTGCCGTGGCATATAAAATTTTCTCATCAGGGAATTCTTCTTTAATATCAAAAATGTCATGGCATTCTGAAATATTCTCTAGCCTAGATAAATGATCTGCAACCTGGTTCTCAGTTCATTTCCTATCAATCACCTCTTAGTCGAACTCCTGCAGTAGTAATATCCACCTAATAAGTCTAGGCTTGGCATCTTTCTTGTTCACTAAGTATTTTATAGTTGAATGATCGGTGTGAACTATGACTTTGGTGCCTATCAAATATGGCCGAAACTTGTCAAATGCAAATATCACGGTAAGTAATTCTTTCTCAGTGGTGTATAGTTCAATTGTGCCTCATTTAAGGTACGACTAGCATAATATATAAAATGAAAAATTTTACCTCTTCGTTACCCAAGCACAGCTCCCACGACAAAATCACTTGCATCGCACATCAATTCAAACGGTGCCATCCAATATGGGGGAACTACGATTGGTGCGGAGATAAGTCTTTGCTTCAGCTCTTTGAATACGCCATGGCATTTCTGATCTAACATGAACGGCTGGTTCTGTTACAGTAAGGTACACAAGGGCTTGGATATTGCGGATAAGTCCTTGATAAATATTCGATAAAATGCAGCATGTCCAAGGAAACTCCGAATGCCCTTGACAGAAGTTGGTGGGGGTAGCTTCTCGATCACCTCGATCTTTGCTTTGTCCACCTCAATGCCCTTTGCAGAAATTTTATGGCCAAGAATAATTCCCTCGGTCACCATGAAGTGTCATTTTTCCTAGTTTAGCAAGAGATCGGCCTCCACGCATTGCTTTAGTACCTTTTCCAAATTGTCGAGGCATTTTTGAAAGTCATCTCCAAAAATAGAAAAATAATCCATAAAAATTTCCAAAAAGTCCTCAACCATGTCTGAAAATATGGCTTGCATGTAGCGCTGAAAAGTTGCCGAGGCATTACAGAGTCCAAAAGGCATTCTCCGAAAAGCAAAAGTGCCATAGGGACACGTAAATGTTGTCTTCTCTTGGTCCTCCGGTGCGATGGCAATTTGATTGTATCCTGAGTAACCGTCCAAAAAATAATAAAATGCCTTGCCAGCAAGTCGATCCAGCATTTGATCGATGAACGGAAAAGGGAAGTGATCCTTCTTGGTGGCCTTGTTAAGCTTGCGGTAGTCCATGCAAATTCGCCACCCGGTGACTGTGCGAGTAGGTATCGATTCGTTGTCCTCGCTTGTCACTACGATCATGCCTCCCTTCTTTGGTACACATTGAATGGGACTCACCCATGAACTATCCGAAATGGGGTAAATCACTCCAGCATCAAGCCATTTAAGAATCTCTTTCATCACAACTTGTTTCATGATTGGGTTTAATCTTCGCTGTGGCTCTATGGATTTGCCATGGCATTCTTCCAGCAGGATTTTGTGCATGCAGATTGTTGGACTTATTCCCTTCATATCTACCATCGTCCATCCTAACGCTCGCTTATGCTGTGACAAAACACTTAGCAAACTAGATTCTTGGTTAGGAGTAAGGGCAGAGGAAATAATCACATGTAAAGTTTCGTTACTACCCAGATAAACATATTTAAGATGACGTGGCAAATTCTTAAGTTCTAGGGTAGGTGCAAGCTGTAATGAGGGCTTGGGGAGAACAAACTCTTCAAAATTCAAAGGTTCAAAGCGCGTACCTGGGCTAGCTTTGAGGAAGCTAGCTTACTGCTCATTGGAAGAAAAATCATTAGGCTCTCCGGCCTTTAAGTCTTCAAATAGCCCCTCATCAGGTCCTAGCTGAATAAAATTATCATGGAAAAATTGATATGCTTCTTTTGTAATTACTGTATCCACTTTAAAAATGCTCTGGCATTCTTTAGAATCATCCATGTACTTGAGAGATCGAAATACATTCACAGTGACATGTTGATCGGCCAATCGCATAGTCAGCTCTCCCCGCTCACAGTCGATGAGAATACGATCAGTTGCTAAGAAGGGTCTCCCTAGAATGATTGGTGATGTGGCATCGACCTCACAGTCCAGAATCAGAAAATCAACAGGAAAAACGAACTTGTCAACCCGCACGATGACATCTTCAATTCGCCCTTCAGGACGCACATGTGAACGATCAGCTAATTGCAAGATGACGGATGTGGGTCTTGCATTTCCTATCCCAAGCTTCACGAAAATTGACTTAGGCATCAAGTTCACACTTGAGCCAAGGTCACATAGTGCCTTCCCAACAAATTTATCTCCTATCGAACATGGAATGATGAAACTGCCCGGATCATGTCTCTTTGGTGGCAGCTTGCTTAAGGAAGAGCAAAATTCTTTTTCCGTGGCAATTGTATCATACTACTCAACCTTTCTTTTCTTGGTAACAATCTCCTTGAGAAATTTAGCATAGGTGGGCATTTGTTCTATAGCCTCCAGAAAAGGAACATTTATTTGAAGTTGACTCAGAATGTCAACGAACTTTTTGAATTGAACATCTTCATTATGCTTCTTCAGTATTTGTGGGAAAGGAGGCGGGGTTCTGACTTCCTGTACTGATGGGGTAGGAATTGAATTTGCCTTGGTATTTTTGTTTGCCCCCTCAGTTGCTTTACTCGATGAACCCTCATCCTCTTCCACTGGTGCTTTTTCCAGCAATTCTTGCTCAACTTGCACGGTCACAGGGGCTGAATCGGCCTTCAGTCTTCCCCCAAACTTATCTTTAACATTGATTTATGTACCACTCCGGAGAGTTAGCACACTGCAGTGTTCTTTGCCATGAGGTTTTGTGACTTCAGTGTCACTTGGTAGACGTCTTGGTCTGAGTTCTTGTAATGCCGCGGTAATTTGACCAATCTGACTCTCCAACGTCCTTAATGACGAACTGTGGCTCTGAAGCAGGGCTCCTTGATTTTTGATGGAGGTCGTATGGTCTTGCAACATTGTCTTCGTTGTTGCAATAAACTCTTGTATTGTAGCCTCTAAAGAATTGGTGTTTGATGAATATGGCCCTCCCTTGTTAGAATTATGCCATGGCATATTCGATTGATAACCCTGGGAGTCATTGAAATTCTGCTGCCGAGCTGGTTGATGAGTAGTGCTGGTTCCTTGATTTCCCCATGAAAAGTTTGGATGTTGACGCTATCCAGGGTTGTATGTGTTGGAATAGGGGTTGTTACCTCGGTTGAAGTTGCCTACAAAGTTGATGGATTCTTGATTGGTCGGGCAGTCACTCTCATTGTGATTGCCGTGGCATAATAAACATGTTGAATGGGCTGCCTTCGCTTCTCTCACCTCACTTGGCCTCTGCAAATTCTTCAACATGTTGGTGATAGCAGCAAGTTGGGCGGACACCGTATCCTTAGAATCTAGCTCGAAAGCTCCATGTGTTTTTCGCCCAAGTCCAAGCCTTGTGGATGGAAACTGATAATCATTGGTGGCAATCCTATCCAGAATGTCAAATGCCTCTGTTGGTGATTTGTCAAGTAACGTCCCATTTGCCGAGGCATCTAGCATCATCCTCGTGGGTGCATTAACTCCATTGTAGAACATCACCACTTGCGTCTAATCTTGAAAACCATGATTCGAACACTTACAAAGCAAGCTTTTATATCGGTCCCAACACTCATACATTGATTCGTCATCAGCTTGACGAAAAGAAGCAATATCGTTCCTCAGTTGGGTGTTCATGTTCGGAGGATTATACCGCATCAATTTTTTTTTGCATAGATCAGTCCAAGACTCCATTGAACCCGCTAGAATGCCACTCAACCAAGCCCTTGCTCGGTCACGCAGAGAATACGGAAATAACTTTAATTTCAAGACATCTTCGTGAACTCCTTGTTGGCGAAAGGAATCACACACCTCCAAGAAGTTTCGAATATGTTGCCTGGCATCTTCATTTGGCATGCCCCCGAATTGCCCTATGGAATTCAGCATATTGAACATGACAGGTTTGAGCTCGAAGTGGGCTGCCTGAATTTCTGGTGCCACTATTCCAGGATTTAAATCATCCAGGATTGGGTTTAAGTGATCCTGAGTGATCCTGAATGACTAATCTCATAGCTCCTACAACCTTAAGGCATTAAGATCCATAAACAAAACAATTAATAACATAGAAAAACAATCATTCATTAAAGCAAAACTTAAATATCCAAAATGAACTCCCACCAAATAGGTTTAGTTCATGGTGGGGTTTGAAATAAACAAGCACAAAGCAAGTATCATTCGTTCCTTACAACCCAAATAACAAAATATGAAAGCAAATAACTAAGGGAAGGAGGAAAATCCTTCAACGTGTACTGTTGGATGCTCTCCTCGACCACCACGAACTGCCCCTAGCGAACTAGCTCCTCTCGGACGCCTAGAACGCCACTCCCTCTAGCCTGTCAACGGAGGAATGCCACGGAAAATAGGATTGACGAAGAACTTTTTTTCTGAATTTTTAGGCTCTTGGCGGCTGTCTAAAAATTTCTCTCTCTTAAAATGTCAGGCTTCATCTTCTATTTATAGGGGAGAATGAACCTAGGGTTTTTGTGTTAAAGATGGTAATTGGCCCCTCCTTTAATACTGATTGCAGAAAGCACTTTTTTATGCCGTGACAACTGGCTCTTACTAAAGTTCATTCCTTTTATGTGAAAGTTGATACAAAGATGGTAATTGACCCCTCCTTTAATGCTGATTGCATAAAGCACTTTTTTTATGCCGTGACAGCTGGCTCTTACTAAAAATATATTTCTTTCGTTTTAATCGCTCTCGAAAAGCCAACTGGTTCGGCATTTACATTTTGCTCAACAGTCTCCTTTTGTCACGTCATTCCCCTTTTTGCTTTTCCTTGCTCCCAAATCCTGCACATCACCAGAAAAACACCTTCCCCATAATGCAGCACTGATTACAAAATAAAAATGTTGCGGCAAACAAAATTTCACCACATGCAACCATATGCTCCTAAATGCATCTATATGATCCTAAATGGGCTTTTAGACAGTCAATAACTTAAGTGAAAAGGTCCCAAATATGACCTTTTTACGGAGTTATCAGGCATCCTTAAAGCTTTGCTTGACGACTATGTAAGACTGGGCCAATGTTTTAGTTAAGCGGGAATTGTACCATTTGTTATGTAATGATCGGGTTCCTTCTCCATGATCTACCTGATGGTATGTGATGACCAAGAGACCATTCTATAGTTTAGTAGGAATTTTAATGATGCTTTGTTACATCGAGTTACCTTAGTTAACTAGTGTATGATGACTATGTGAGACCATATGCTAGCAATGTCACATTCAAATAATGCACAATAAAGTTAGTGTCGTATTTAGATAATGAAAAACAATTACAATCAATGTGGGTTAGAGATTCTTTAGAGGTGTACTCATGGTGAGGCCCTTAGTATAGGATTAAGGGAAGTATGAGACTCCTACTTAATCAATAGAATAGTTAAACCGTAAGTAGGTAGCACTTGATTAAGATCTTGCATGTACCTATTGCATAGTACCATGTCTTTAGCATGCTTATGTTTAGAAGACTCATAATGCTGCTCTAGATTAGCAATTATACTATTTGGATTTGTAAGCTTAACATTCAAATGTTTTTTGTTCGTAGGTCATTAGCTTGAGTCATTCGTGGAGCACTGTCTTAGTAGGACTTCCAACATCTTTTCTAGAGTATTGTATTGTAGCTTTAGAGGGCATGTGTATTCATAGAACCTTACTTATGTATTTGAGTTGTAAACCTCAATATGTACTATTTTGATTTAAACTATGTGCCATAGATCTCTGGTATATAAAATGTTTTTATAATAGTTATTTATGTTTATTCTTGGTATCGTACAGTGTGTTTTAAAAATGAAAATGAACGGGTTTTGAAAATCAAGGGTTGTTTCGGAAGCCCAATGTGGTACTTTAGGCTGAATCAGGTTTAGGGTGTTAAATTCAGTGGTATTAGAGCATCAGGTTGAGTCGATCATTAGGCCTAGTGTTAAGTTATAATAAGGTGTTGGGAAAGACATACACCTAGGTACTGAAAGTACTCGTATAAGTTTAGAATCTTGATGATGCTTCTTTTCCTTATATATGTTTTCGAAATTATGATAACCGATAGTTCCAAGTTTGGTCTCAAGGATAGGATGAAAAGTCGTGCCTCTCATCCTAATAACCTTAGCGATGAGTTTTTACCTAGGGCAGAGGATTTATGGGTTTTGTTAGGTACGTGAGTCATATAGGTAACCTTTTTTAGGGGTTTAACTTCCACTCTCAAGAAGATAGTGGATGTTATTTCTATAGCACACACTATTAATCCAGCCTTAGAGAGTACTTCAATATTGATAGAGTCCCTAGTAGAGAGTTTGAGAAGGTACATGTGTCGACTTATTCGATTTAAGTGATAATGATATGATTTTGGTCGATCAGTAGTTCAGGAAGACCATGAGAACATTGAGGCAGCTTTATCTCACCCCTGAAGGTTGGTTAGAAAGTGTCACTACTTTACTCAAGGGTGATGCTATTGAATGGTAGGAGACTACAGAGATGGCTCTACAGCCAAAGGTAGGGGAGCATTTCACCTTAGGGGAAGGCACATGCATGAGCGGGAGTAGAGGAAGAGAAAGTGAGAATGTTGGTTTGAGTAACGCAAACATTGGTGAGAATCCAATACCCTAAAAACCCAACGATTCCTCTATAAGGTTCGTCCACGCAGGTGAGTTTGGGCCTAAGATCAGGCCAAAAGGCTTAGTCGATGGACAATATGTACATATTCCTGTACTTACGTGGGATCAGTTACTAAATGAGTTTAGAGCCAAGTATATTTGCGAGGCATATATATATATATATATATATATATGGTTTGAGGATGTAATTTTCTAGTTTAAGGAGATCACTCAATATACGAGCACGAGAGAGATTTCCTTCAGTTGAGTCATTACGCTCTGGTGTTAGTTATGATTTATTCCTTGAGGTGAAAGAGGTTCCTTAAGGGGCTTCATATTGATATCCATGAGCAGATGTGGTGAGCCCACATAAGATAATTTTAGAGTTGTCATGATAGGCTAAGGCTGTAAAGAGGGTGCAGAGTATAAGGAATGGTTTGTTGGGTGAATCAAACATAAAAAGTATGAGGTCTTGTATATGATCTATTTTATTTGGTGGTTGAGAAGGCCAGAGGTCCATGCGAGCAAAGGAAAGTGTCGCCGTCTTTGTCAGTCTAGTCAAGTTAGAGGTCAGACGTAGGGTCTCGTAGGAGACCTCCAGCTACACCATATTTGGTGATCTATGGAGGTTTTGATAGAGTTTTGAGATATCCAGAGTGTGAGCATTATGGAAAAAACCATCAAGGAAGGTACTTTAAACTCTCTAGGAAGTACTATAGATGTAATTCCTCGATGTATATGGTGAAAGATTTCCCTAGTTCAGATGGTGATGTCTCAGGTCAACATTGGGGAGTGGTCTCAGTTGATTAGCCTGGCAGAGCACCTTTCTAGAGTAGTATTGGTTCTATCTTCGGGCAGGAAAGTAGAGGATGTGATAGACCTATTCCCAATTTGACTATGTGTTATCCAACTTTTCAAATCACATAGATACAGAGATAGGACGTCGATGTCGTGGATGATATGTTAGGTATGTTTTCAATAATCTCAATTTTTCATGTGGCTTTAGTAGACATAAGTGTGTGTAGTCTTTTCTGGTTTCAAGTGAACAAGTAGGAAAAATGTTTGTTTCGAGGATCATGTCGCTAGGATCTAAGTACTTAGTTAGTGGGCTTTAGAGGAATAGACAATGTTACTTTAGGTATTCTTCGAGAGTTTGAGTAATACTCGGTTGTTGACTTAAGCAAATATGTTAGCACCTGAGTTACTTTGACTGTAGGGTTGCGGGTCTAGAATGTTCGAGAATAAGTGATGGTTCCTTGTTGAGCTAAGGTTAACTTTAGGAAATGTTAACCATAGAATCTTCCACCCTTGTGTGTTCCCTAGGGGAGAATCCTAGTTGGTTGTCAAGTTAGATACGAGACTATGAGGACATTTTCACATTGTTAGACTAAGGTCTGTATGATCAATCCTATATAGTTTTAGTAATCCTAAGTTTGACCATGGAGGTAAGATCTCCATGAGAGTATTAAGAATACTTAAGTTGCTCTAGTCAGCATGTTGATCATCTTATTGCTAGAAGCATCAGGATATATCTCAGTTATTGCTAAGGCACTCTAATTGCTAATTGGGTGCGGATGCCTCAAGTACTTGTAAGGAGTAAGTTAGTTGGGTGTACGTTCTCGATGTAGCATTTTCAGATATCACCATAAGTACTAAGGATGCTATAGGTATGATAGTTAGTTATGGGTCTCGAGGTGCAATGAACACTCAAACCAAACCATGATGTATTCGTGCATGAACAATAAGTGATTTATCTAGGTGATCAAGCCTCATCCGTTATGTCTTCATGTTAGTATATGAGCTTGAGCTATATACAACATATATCAGTAAGTAGCGTTGCGTAATACAATGGATTTTGTTGCTTGAGGCTAAAGGAGATCAAGTATGTTAAGCGCCGTTTGACTATCATTAACCATCAATGAGTAGCTCAGTGGTGATAAGTGATAGTAAGTGCAAGATGTAGCATAGAACCTTTATATTAGAAAGTGGTAGAGAAGGATCTCTACTTCATGAGGCGTGCTCTCTAGAGGAATCATATGTAGCTAGTTTCGCAAAGTGAGTAATCGATGTTCAGTTATGGTTACTTTAGATGCACGATCTAGTGTTTAACGCATGCCTGACGTGTAAGAAAAGTGAGAAACACTCCAGTAGCAATGATGGGTATTGAATCAAAGTTTCACAGTGGAAGCTTTTTAGACCGATATGTAGAAAGCCAGGAATCCTCAACATATCTTCAATAGATTGTATTGAGATTGTGTATGGTAAGTTCTGTAGGACCTCGACATGTTGTATAACGAGTTTCCTATGTTCAATGAGTAAAAGATGATATATGGTTATATAGTATGTTAACTCGATTGAGTAAAATTTAGCCAATGAAGGGCTTAGCGATAGTAGTTGAGTTATGGAGAAGTGTTTTCATTGTGAAAGAATCTAAGTATTCAATTTTAGGACTACCAGAGTAAGACTCGACGGTTTTACGTTTGTTAAAGTTTGTTGCATAAGGTTCAATATGGGTAGCGCCTATAGATTTTTTTTATCCGAGTAAATTTTTAGGCTAGAATTTCTTTCAAGGGGACAGTTGTAACACCTCAAATTCTAGGCTAGTAGTTTTGAATTTAACCGAGAGGTACATGGACCTCGTAAAGATTATATTTAGAGTTTTTGGGCTAAGTTTGGCTTAATTGGATTTGGAATTGAGCCTAAAAGAGTTACAAAAAAGGTACTTTTATATAAAAGTCAAAATTTGAGGGACCTAAAGTCTAATTAGACCATTAAAGGAAGAAAGATGATATATTGGGCTTTTATTTATGGTTTGGGCATGAGTCTCCCATTTTTATCTTATTTTTTTCCTTTATTCTTTCTCTCTTTATCTTCATCCTCATCATCCATAACGATTGTATATCTCAAGGTGAGTGCTTGGGGTTTCTTCTTAACATCCTTAAGCTTCAAATCCATCCTTAATCTTCCTTATTTTCATATTGTGTTAAGAAATCATTGTCTTCATGTTTGGTTAGAGAAAAAGCTGAAGAGTCAATAAAGTTAAAAAATGAGAGTGGTAGCTAACTAAAGGAGCTTCGTTTCAAGTTTCTAGCATCAATGTAGTGTATTTCTAATCCTTTGGAGTGCTAAAGCTTTCATAAGTATGAAGATTTGTTAAGCTTTGTGTATTTGAGCATTTTAGGGTTTATGTTTGATTTCATGATTAAGTGAAATTTTAAATGTAAAACATGTGTTTTTACGCTATGACCCTAAATAACTTCCTAAAACTTTAGCACATGATTAGAAACCAAATTAAGACATTTCTATGTTTGAGTATCGATATTAGATGAACAATATCGATACTAAATGAACTAGGATGAAATATTGGCATTTCAAGTATGGAGTATCAATATTGTTGGAGAGAGTATCGATAATGCCCCTACAGTATCGATTTTGAGGGTGGATAGTATCGATATTAGGCAAAGTATTTAGTAACATAAGCCAGTTTTGGTATTGATACTCATAGGGGTATCGATATTGCAAGTAGACTATTGATACTACTCACTTTGGATGGTTAGATTTGACCACAATAAGGCTTGTAAAAGCTAAGGATGATCCGTAATGGTAGAACTTAGTCCGTAAAGGAAGTAAATGGCCGAAGGCGCCCCGAACACTAGTAAAATTGGATTACAACCGAAGTAAGAATACTAAGCGTGATATGTCCAAGTATCTTCAATTGAGCGCATATCAAATTGTTAAGAACGAGGATCATTGTAGGGGATGTACTAGCAGGAGGTACGGTGAGTAAGTCAGATTAAGTAATAGCGGAAATCGTGCACTTCAAGAACTTCAATGAACAGAGAGCATTTGAGTAATCCATCTTATTCAAAGGATATTGAGGACAAGTATGATAAAAGCGATTAGATTGATGCTACCAAATGATGAACCGAGTTAGGTATCGTGCTAGCAAGTATTTTTGCTAGTGAATAGTAAAAATTATAATCACCGTAAAATCATGAAACACATAGAGATAAAAATGACTAAAATGCCATTAAGTAAAGAATGACCAGAATAAAGCAACTAAAATAAATTATTAGAAACAAAAGACTAATAAACCTTTTTATATTGTTCTAGTTAAGAGAACGAGTGAGATAATAGTTGAGAAGATGATCTCACTTAGTGTGTCTAGCTATGCTAGGGTGTAGTCAGTCTACCTTATTAGCCCTAGTGAGGCATTGTCAGCATCATGCAACCTTAGGGCCCTTAGTCATGCATGCATAATTGTATTAGTTCAATACATTAGACATCCTTATAGCTTGTCTTAATGGCTATGTGAGACTGAGCCAATGCTTCAGTTAAGCGAGAATTGTACTGATTATGGTGTGATGATTGGGTTCCCTCTCCATGATCTACTTGATGGTTATGTGATGACCAGGAGATCATTTAGCAGTTTAGTATGAATTTTACCAATGCTATGTGACATCGGGTTCCCTCCATTAACTAGTGTCTGATGACTATGTGAGACTATATGCTAGTAGTGTCGTATTTAAATATTGCATAGTAGTGTTAGTGTCGCATTTAGATAATGAAAAATATTTATAGTCAGTGTGGGTTAGATGTACTCATGGTGAGGCCCTTAGCAGAGGATTAAAGGAAACATGAGACTCCTACATCAGTGATAGAATAGTTAAACTCTAAGTAGGTAGCACTTGATTAAGATCATGCATGTACCTACTGCTTAGTATCATGTCTTTAGCGTGCTTATGTTTATGAGACTCATAATTCTTCTCTAGATTAGTGATTATATTGATGGGCTTTGTAAGTTTAACATTCAGATGTTTTCTGTTCGTAGGTTATTAGCTTAAGTCGTTTGTGGAGCACCGTCCCAGTAGGACTTCCAACATCTTTTCCAGAGTATTGTATTGTTCCTTTATAGGGCATGTGTATTCATAGAATTTTACTTATGTATTTGAGTTGTAAACCTCAAGATGTAATATTTTGATTTAAACTATGTGTCACAGAGCTCCGGTATATAAAATGTTTTTATAATAGTTATTTTTCTTTACTCTTCGTAGCATATAGTGTGTTTTAAAAATGAAAATGAACATGTTTTGAAAATCAAGGGTTGTTTCGATAGGCCAATGTTACACTTTAGGCCCAGCCGAGTTTATGGTGTTACAGTATGGCTATCAAGCGGTTGATTCGCCGCTTTATTTGGGGTATCACTTCGTTGCGGGGTGAGGTGCACTTGGTCAATTGGAATGATATGTGTAAACCCATTTCGGTTGGTGGCTTGGGTTTCCATAAGCTGGATACTCTTAAAAGAGACGCTTTTTGGGTCAGCCTTGTTCGACTGAAATATAAATGTAGAGAAGGGGTGCCCTTGTCCCTGCGGAATTCAAGTTGTTCTCGTCTTTGGAAGGGTCTCAATATCATATGGAATGTTGTTAGTAATAATCTTGTTTGGACTATTGGTTCAGGCACGGATACGAATTTTTGGTATAGCTCTTGGCTTGAAGATATTGATTTGCTTATTGAACAAGTTGATCCTATTTTTTCTTCATCTATTGGAAGGTCAACTATGGCTTCAAAGGTCGATGCTGAGGGAAGATGACAATGGCATTTATTTGATTAAATTCTTCCTCATGATATATTGCTTAGGATCGCTGCTACGAAAGGGCCGGAGTTGCATTTGTCTACTAAGTTAATAGGCTGACGTGGGAACCAAGATCGTATTTTTACTTTAAAATATGCATATATGCTCCGAAGTGGAAGTAATTCTGAGACTCTTAATCCTGTGTGGAACACTATCCATAAGTTTTGAGGATTACCTTGTGTCAAGGCTTGTCTTTGACTTGTCGGTTGTTGAAAGATAATGACTTATGAGGAACGGATTAAGCATCATTTCACTACGGACTCTCGTTGCTTGTTTTGCGGTGCCTTAGTGGAAGATGTGGAGCATATTCTCAAATGGTTTCCTCGGGAGATGCAAGCGTGGACTAATATTATGCAAGCTTCTAAGTTGGATGAGTTCTTAGGTATAGACCTGCACATGTGGATTACTGTGAATTTATGGGGTCGACTAATTTTCCTAATAATGCAGAGTGTTGGGACCTTACTTTTGGATATATCCAAAAGTAAACTTATGGTGGACTTCCACCCGAGCTTTGACGGAGAATCATGTGTTAAACTCCAGATGTGAGGGAACTAACCAAACTCTAATACAATGGAGCCCCCCCTATGTAGCAGTGAACCAAAATAAATATTGACGTGTGGCTAATGGTTATGTTACGTGTGGCGCTGTAACTTGAAATTATACGATGTTTGGTATTTTGGTTTTACGAAATTCATCGGCATATGTACTGTACTCGATGTCTGAGTTATGGGGAGCCTACTATGGTTTAATTTATGCCTGGGAAGCGGGGATTGATCAAATTAACCTTGAGTTAGATAGTCTTGAGGCTATCTGGGTTTTGAAGGATTGTTTTAATGATACTCATTTTCTTAAATGACATTTGGATGAATTCCGTGGTCGTGACCGGACGATGCGTATTCAACACACTATGAGGGAAGGAAATAAAGTGGCTGACGCTTTGGCTAAAAACGTTAGGACTGATAATATTAGATTGTGTTTCATGTTGTTCCACCGGGTTGGATCGAACACTTATTATCTGAGGATGTTTTACACAATTGATATTGTCTTTGATATTAGAGTAGATACTCTTTTCCTTCGTCTAGGAGTAAGGAGTTTTTAACGATGCTCATTCTAATATCCCTTTGTACCATCTTTAATCATACATTTCACCAAAAAATTAATTATAAAATTATGATTGATTTAAAAAGTATAAAATACTATTTGATTAAATTTTGGTTGCATCGATGATGTAATATAATATTTTTTATCCATCAAATGTTTTAGGTTGGTTTGTGGTGTTAACATTTTCTTTTATTGAGGGTTTAGTCGAATTAAGTGAAAAATTCTGAGTAAATAAAGTTGATGTAACCTATTTTATTATCTTAAATTATAAAAAATGAATTGAATTGAGTGTAACAAAATTCTAGTAAGTTGACTTAAATAAATTTATTTGAGTTAAAAATAAAAAAATCAAATTAAACTTTATTGACATTACGACTAAATTCCAAGCTAAAGCATGTAAATTTGATAATATATTTGTCAAAACAAGATACATTCATATGATAAACTTGGTTTAATAATTTATTTGTTTAAGGTCTCAAGTTTATCATTTTAAAAATATTTTTTTATAATTTAACATTTTTTTATAACTTTTTAAATACTTTTATATTTTTTAAAATTTATTTTATATTAAAATTTGGAAATTTTTTATTCAAAATTTTAAGATTTATACGTAATTTTTAGAGTGACCAATTTGCATATTTTTAAAATTGACAATGATCTAAGTATGTTTATACCAATTTATTATTTGTTATTTGATTTACTCAAATTATCAATACATTTAATTTAATATTTAAAGTGTTATTTTTTTCTATTTTTTTGGAGTAAAATAATATTTTTCTTTCCCCTAATTGGGAGTACAATTTGTATTATGATTGCACTCTACTATTGAGGAAACTAAATGGGATAAAATCCCTAAAAGTAGCTTAATTGAAATTTAGGTCTTCTTACCGTTTAAATGCTATTAAAAATAATCCTCATTTCTTAAATTTTTACCTTAAATATTATCTAAGCCCCTGAACTATTTGGTAGGCCTGTAAATAAACTGAACGTTCAGCGAACCGTTCGTGAACCGTGCGACGAGAAGTTCGTTTATGTGCGTTTATTTATTAAATGAATGAACATGAACAATATTTTTTGTTCGTTTAATTAAATGAACGAACATGAACATAGGTCTCGTTCGTTCATTTACGTTCGTGAACGTTCGATTATGTTCGTTCGGTTATGTTTGTTTATGTTCGTTCGATTATGTTCGTTTATGTTCATTCATTTATGTTTAACTCAATCTTTTTAAATCAATTTTGGTGACCAATTTGTAAGTATCTTAAAAATATTAATTAATCTGATATTCTGATGACCAACTCCATAATTAACCCAATTTTATTTGGAGATTAAATCCAATATGTTAACATGTGAGGCACATCGCACCTATATTCATTTCCCTTTTTTCCCCAAACCCTAGTGTTCACTAGAGAGTGGAGACGATCGCTGAAAGCTTCAAAACAAGTTATATTATAGTGCAATATGAAGATTTACAGGTCTGTTTTCATATATTTCTCTGTTTTATTTGGCTTAATAGTTGATATGTAAAGTTATTGTAGGTATCTTCACATCTAAAACTCAAGAAAACATCATACTTCTTTCTAGAAATAGATGGGAAGATAAAGGTAACAATCGGAAGTATATGAGCATCAATAAAGAGAAAAATATATAGAATTTGCCAGAAAACAAAACAAATGTTTCTATGCAATTTCTGAAAAGAGTGTAATAGCGAAAAATGATTGTTCATATGTAATCATGGACCACTAAGATAAATGTTATAGTGTTAAATTAAAGTTGTGTGAATAATTTAATATCTTTAAAAGATCGATCAAAATATTTGATATCTTCAAACATTTCATCACTGCTAATAAACTCTTACGCTATTTATCACTGTAGATTTGGTTATTTGCATTGTCGACTATTTTTCATGAAAGAACAATGGAAGGTAGGGTCTCCAACGTTTATGTTCGTTTATGTTCGTGTTCATTTATGTTCGTGTTCGTTTATGTTCGTGTTCGTTTATGTTCGTTTATTTATTAAATGAACGAACATGAACATATTATATTCCTTAATAAACGAACATGAACAAAAAAAAATTTGTTCGTTTATGTTCGTGTTCGTTTATGTTCGTCTATTTATTAAATGAACGAACATGAACATACCTCCGTTCGTGTGCGTTCGGTTCGTTTACAGGCTACTATTTGGTTTTATCGTATTCATGTCCCTTCATTTTGTATTTTTAGTAATCTTATGTTCTGTAAAAAGTAGACAGTGAAGACAAGGCTATACAGTAAATTAATGCTCCCCACATGGATATTTAATGCCATTAATATTCTAGAAAAATATTTCTTTTCTTTTTAGAAAAAACTTTTATTGAAGACCTAACTACCACGTGAACAGTCATTAAAATTAGGAGAAACTTGGGAAATATATATTTTTAAATAGAATTTTAAAAAAATTAAATATTTAAATGTAACGACATTATTTAAAACGGAAAATGTAATTATAAGTTTTTTATTAGCACATAAGGTAAGCAAATTCAATTTAAAATATAAAGAGAAGAAAAAAAAATAACCTTACCAACGATTAATTTGTCTGATAAGAAGAGACACAATATTAATTTTATCGAAGGTTAGATGTTTAAATTCTATTGTTTGTAAATAAAGTAAATTGAATTGAGTATGTCAACGAACTTCTAAGAAACCTGATATGAAATAATTAAAAATGAATTATATAACTATGCTATTACTTAATAAATTTTTATTAAAATGTTTACACAAATTACATAAACATCACAACTCCTTATTGCTTTATACTATTTCTTTTTCAAAATAGCGTGCATTGGATTTTGATGAGTTTGAACAAACTGTTCACTGATGAAATTTTGACACAAGAATCATACAACTGAAATACACCAAAATCAGAATCAAAAGATGAAAAATCCACAAATTAAGAACATTTGAAAGTCAAAGGCGTCGATTAAAGTAATTACCAGTACCTTGACCTGAACCTTGGCTAACCATGGCGAGCAACGCTTTCTTCACGTTTATCATCGACTGACATCCTTCAAACCCATTCAGATTCCTGGGTTTAGTCCCAAAACACAATGTCGAAGTCGGTGATCCAAGCCCTCCATGATTATCATCGTCATCCATGAAGTCATGAACCGGCGACCTCGAACATGAAAAATACCTCATTTTTCGGTTCAATGAAGTCTTGGACAATGGTGAAGAACCAGAATCGTGCAGCGATGAACATGACGAAAAAGAAGAAGAAGACGATGTAGAGGACCGTGAAGAAGAAGGGGCCTGTGTTTTCCTTAGCCTGGGAAAGATAGAGCTCAAAAGGGTGGGCTTCAAGCCTTTTTTGTGCTTGGATTTTGAGTTGAAAGAGGAATAATAGGAAGGCGGTGGTGTGAGAGGAGGAATGGAAGTGTCGGAGGAAGGATGTTTGGGGGTTCCAGGGTGAGATTCCCAGATGAAGGGGACAGCACCAGAAGCTCCGCCGTAGTAGACCCTGCAAGAAGAGTTGGCCATTGAAGTTTCTTTAGACATGAGCCTGCTAAAGAACTTATCATCTTGTTTGATTTGGAGACCTTTCTGATGACGATGGAGCTCGTCTCCATTACTGTCGCTCAACATTTTTGATTTCGGCAAACTGATGTGGGTGTCTTTGTCAGACAGCTTATTAGATCTCTGATTTGTAAAGAAGGCTCAAGATCCGAAGTCGAAGACTGGAAAAAGACCAGAATAGAATATTTCAAGGCCGAATGATTTCGGTAAGTGTACTTTTAGTGCTATATTATTAAGGCTCAACCCATTTTTTTATTCATCACTCAACTGTTTAAAATATAAGTTTATTTATAGTTATTTATTTTAATAATATTATCTCTGATTTAAATTATTTTAATTAAAAACTTATGATAGACAAGATGGTTTTTTTTTATCATTTTTTTCTCCTTTCGTTTACTTTTATCTCATAATTCTTCTTCGTCTCTTTACTAACGCTACTGACTAATTGTTGTATAATCATTGACGCGGCTTTCGACTCAACTCAAATTAGGAAGGATAAATTGTAAACCATAATTATAATAAAATTATTCTCATCAATAATTGAAGTGATGAGCGTGACCAATTTCGACCTTAAAGAATCGATCATGATGAATCCCCTAAGAGCCATCTTAGGTAAAGGTGTTTAAAATTGGGTACCCGCATTGTCAGGAACACAAAATATAAGGCATCTAAGATTTCCGGATATTAAAATATTGACACGTGTCTCGACTCGTTAAGTTCGAGTACCTGCAAGTCGGGCACCTATAAAATATGGGTACTCATATTTTCGGGTTATAGATATCCGTTCATATATTTTTTTCTCTTTAAATTATTTTATTTTATAAAAAAGTTACATAAGAAAATTATAAAATATAAAAATCTATAATATATAATCCATGCATAATATTTAAAAATTCAAATTACATAATTAAAATATCAAACTTATTAAAAATTAAACTAAAGAAATATAATTAACTTTAAAATATTTGATGTCAAAAGAAATAATTTAGATTGTTAGGGCAAAATAATTTAATATATTAATAATTTAGAATGTTATGATAAAATAATTTAAAAAACTAAAATTTAGAATGTTACGATGAAATAATTTGGGAATTAGGAATAAAAAATTCATATAAAATAAAAATAAAAAATATAAAAAATTGGGTATCAAGTCAGCGGGTACTCAGTTAAAGGATATTTTCTTTGTTCCGTATATAACTTAAAAACTCGAGAAAAATAGAGGACTGAGTACTCGATCTGAAAAGTCATATATTTCATTATAAAAACTTGATATTTTTTTAATTGGGTCAATAGGTAAATTATGTTTTAACATCCCAAATCCCATGAAAAACAGCTTAACATGTCTACTCTCAAAACTTGTATGAAGCACCTGATTCCTTTAGTCAGCTATAGAAAAATATGTATGACCCAACATATTACGGATCATACCAAATATATTATAACGCTTATGACCAATCTGACCATCCTTTTCCCAAGCACCTCATACAAGTCCAAGGTCCGCAAGTTGAGCTGAAAACCCTACAAGCATATTTTCAAGCTTTCGAGGAGGCTCACTTACAACTGCAAAAATAATATTAACAACAACAAGAGTTAATATAAAAAATCTTTAAGAGTTGTTAATCTCCCAACAGTAGAGAAGCGAAAGTCGATGAAAGAAAAACAAATGACTTTCTATGCTAAATAGAAACACCATGAAGAGTAGGTAACTTCTCATCTAAACACCTCTAATAATATTATCTCTCTCTCATTAGATGACCATAAAAGGTACAACATTAAATATGTGCCCTAACCTGTAACCCCCACAGACCGATAAGGGTAACCAGATCCGATCCGGGGTGTCACATTTGGGCCACCGGAGCGACCCACTGTAAAAATAACGGAAAATTTAAAACCTTTTATCAGAACATGTAAATTCATAAAATCATTTGCCACTACAAAATAAAAGTTATCACTATTTAAAACTAAAACAGATTTTCAGACTCGTATATAAATTAAAATACAATTTCATGCCCCCTTAATCACATGTACCATACTCTGCAACAACGCCGGAAGAACTCCCTTATTGAAGTCGATAGATGCACTGGTACAATTCTTATAACCTGAAAAGGTGAGTAATAGAGTGAGCTTCGAAAAGCTCAGTAATACATAACTACCAGATGATGCTGAAGAACGTGCATATACAGATAAACATACATATCCTTATTATTTCCAAACATTTACAGATTTTTATGCTGAGTAGAGATCCTACTGATATTTCAGATGGTAACGGACAATGAGCTTTCAGTTCAGACAAATATTTCGGATGACTGAGTTCAGAAGATCAGAATAGGTTATCTAGTGTGTTCCCAAAAACCATATAACTTTTCAGATCTTTTTAAAACATATATATATATATACCCCCATCCCTACACATCATAATGTGTAGGTTCCCCAGAACCATAAACCCAACCCAACACATCATATAAGGCCCTGAGCACAAAGCCGCGGAACCTGCGAAACTTCTTCCTTCAACAATACCCCCCAATTAAAACATTTTCCGTCCGTAAACAGATATATCAAAAATCAAAACATAAATCAGGTCAAGTATCATATCAGAAATCAGGTCAAGTAACAGATCAGAATCCAAGTCAAGTATCAGATCAGAATCCATGTCAGATATCAGATCAGAATCCATGTCAAGTATCAGATCAGAATTCGAATCGAAAATCAGATAAAATATTCATGTGAGTAGGGAACACACCAGAGTTTATAGACATTATTTAGAGGGACTAGATAATCTTATAAGGCAGAGAAACACGGATCTTCAGTTTACCGATAGAATGTCGGTATTTAGGATCACTATAGGAATATTTCAATAACTATCAGAATCATCAGTTATTCAGAATGTGAATTATCAGGATCATATCTTATTCGGACAGTTTTCAGAAGTTGTACGTAATCAGAAGGGTATTCAGGATCTTTTACATCCATATCAATTGAGTGGATAATCGAACAACTTAACAACGAAGATTCAGAACCTTAACAATCTATGTCGATTGATCGCATTATCGAACAACTCTTAGATGAATAGTTCCCAGAACTAATACTTATCGACTGGTCATTTCGTGTCCTTCTAGGGTATTTACACTTTAATACCAAAAATTCTTATTCATAGATCATCTTCGGAATCATCACTGAATAGATCTTCCAATTTCTTTATTTCATTTTTACGCTTCCACTATATCATGAAATACTGACGTGTTTGATTTGTAGTTCATGATCCAGAAGAACAATACATCGTGTATGTTCATTAACGTTTCCAGACTCATCCAAATCACTTATTAAAATCTTAGTCATTGAGGCTACTTATTTCACTTAGTAGTCAAATCCATTCCAATTATTTCAGAGTTTTCCAGATTAATTTGGACGTCTCTAAATTTCAGATACATATTGTACTTCTGTTCAGTTCGGTCTTCGTGGTTGATTTGTCGGGCAAATATCCAATTCTTAGTGCTTAACGCGATCTAGAGTTAAGCTGAGCTGAATACTTCCAAAATTATCATCGAGCCAAACTTGAGAAGACAAACACGCATTCAAGTAATATTTATGCCGTTCAGGTACTGACATATCATTAAGGTTGATCAGCTCACTTAAGTTGTGTTCCATAACTTTTAAAGGTAGTCCAACACCTATTCTTATTTGGATTCCTTAATTAATCCAAGAAATTTACTTAGAATAGGACACAAGGGTATTTTGGTAATTTTGGTATTCATTTTTATCCCATTTATTTCAGAGCTCGAAAATATCCAATTATTCTTGAGCTTGGTGGTATTCTTGGATCATTTCCATTACAGGGGTATTTTGGTCATTTTACAGATCTACGATATTTCAATATTTTCCTGCCATCCGGTTTTATTATTTAATTCAATCTTATCATTTACTTCAGTCATTTCGAACAATTCTGACAGCAGAATACCCCCGATAAATTATTCTTCAAGTATTTACTCATTATTCGAATATTTACGGGTCAAGTGTCTTCTCAGATTTTACAAACGGAATATCCGGAATTTTCCTGCACTAAGTCAGGATCTTAACAATTAAATCCGTACTTAATCGAGTTAAGTACGAATCCCCTAAGTATTTTCTCATTCAGAGTCAACTCAGACTATTCTACCTCTTAAGGGCATTTCCGTAATTTCTTAACCAGATAATTTCGATATTAGCTCTTAACGAAAATAATATAATTTAGAGATCCTATGATTAATTACTTTCTTGAATACTCTCTGATCTTGAAACATTTCTCTTAACAAACTTCTAGTATCCTTCACAAACTCTCATATGATTAAAATCGGTTATCCATAATTTCCAAATAAAACTAACATTCCTTATGCACATCAATATTTTTATCAGATCAATATGTCTGTAAAATCCTCTTATCTAACTTCCATATTCAAATCTTGTCTTTTTATAACATAAGGGTATTTTCGTAATTTTACCATACCGGTGTATTCTCATAATTTCTCATCCAAGTACCTTTAACATTTAACCTTTGATGAAATAAATTATAAGTTGCAGATACAGGGCTGATTTCTTTATCACTAATCACAACCTTGTAATTTAATCTAACAATTCCTTAATTCTTTATAATAGTCATTCGATCCGTAATTAGTTACAGAATTTCTATCACATTATATCGAGTGTATAAATTATTCAACTCCACCAAAGTGACCAACATTATCTTGTTCATGCATTTATCAATATAAACATGTTCCATAAAGCATAAAGAGGTAGTAAAGTATTACCTCGATTTTCGTGCAATACTGATCGACCATAAAAATTCCATTCGAATGCCTTTGATCTTCAATTCAACTTCCAATAATTCCTCAGATACATATCAACATAAATTATATAAAAAACGAAGCTTAATTACGATAAACGGATCGAATCGGGTGATAAATCAGTGAAAAACAACTTACCGGGTTCGAATTTGGTGAAACGGACTTTGGATTCGGATTCAGGACGTCAAAAGCATAAAATATGACTTTTCGGAAATTTGGAATTTTCGGTCAAAATCAAAGTCAACGGGTTTGACTGGCAATTTTGAGGCCTTTGGGTTCGAATTTCAAAAAACAGACTGCGGAATCGGATTTGGAACGTCGAAAAATGTTAGGATAGGTATACTCGGTCGAAGTCAAAGGTCGTTTAATGCCCGGTCAAAGCCGGTCAAAGTTTTGGTCAACAGTGGTCAACGTCGGTCAATAGTCAACGGTCAACGGGTTGGGTCAACAGGTCATCGGGTCGGGTAAACGGGTCGGTCGGGTCGGGTTATGACCGGTCAAACCGGTCAACTATGTACCAAAACCGGTCAAACCGGTCATTTTTCCTTCCCCACGCGCAGTGGCGACGCGTGGGGGCGCGTGAACAGTGCCCTGATATCGGAAAATTCCCGGAAAAAATCCTAAAAATTATTTTAAGCGATTTCGAGATACTTATAAAGCTCGATTCAATTTTTTGAACGGCGGAGAGCTCGATTTCAACGAATCGAAAACTTTGACCGCTTTACCTCCACACGCGCCGCCGTCGACGGAGACCAAGGATGACACCGGCGAACTCGGAACGATGCAACGAACACGATGGTGCGGGAGGTGTCATAAACGGATGACCCGATCGTAGTGAATCGATGAAAACCCAACTAAAACCGAGTTATTACCGACGATACTTCCGACTGAAATTTACGACGAACGGCGATGATTCACGACGAAAGGTTTGAGGGGTTTTATTCATCGGTTGACAACGAACACGATGGTGGTTTCGGCTTGTCGATCAGAGGTCAGACGGCGAGTAGATCAGAGTTGAAAGTTGGGTTGAGGGAGAGGGAAAACTGGAAAAATTTCCAGAAAACATACGGGGGATTGGGGTTTATAACATCTCATATTTAAAAATGGTTAAACCAAGAGTTTAGCCACTGAACTTCCTACACTTCATAAAACGGTCTGCCAACTTTAAATTTTTTATAATTTAACCCACTGTTTCTTTCAAAATACCAATTAAATCCACCACTTTATAATTTCTTAATTTTTAGCCCCTAAATTGGGGTGTTACATAACCCGTTGACCCGAGAGAGTAGGAATAGAATAATCAGATGGTGATCTTGTAGTGGCTGATCGATGATTTCTATGCCGTTAACAACGTTGAAGAAAACTGGTCTAGGGAGGAGCAAATCCCTCTCATGTCTTATATACTGACTGTCCCTTACCCTCTAAATTTTAAACTCCCCAATAAGACATATGATGGGACCAAGGATCCTGTAACACCCTAATATGATACGAAACAAAGTCGACTAATTAGAATGTCACACAGTACCACCGGAGTGACTAACCCAAATAATTTCTTTAAGAACCTTGGTAAATCATAAATTTAAAACCAATCGAAATAAAATAATTCAAACATAATTAAAAAATATACACCGGGGAGCTCCCAAAATAAGTATATCAAAAAGTACAATCAATTATTTAAAATAAAGCTAAGAATCAAGTACAAGAAGGTCTATGAATAATACATGCCCTGTAAAGAATAAGACTCGAGATGTAATCTACTGCTCGGACTTTCTGGAGCGCCTGTTGAGCGATTGGCTCATCAAATGCTCCTCCTAAAGATTTGCACATGGAAACAAATTCCGAATATTGAGCTCACTAACCTAGTGCCACACTAACAACTGAACCAAACTAAAAGTGTTCATTAAATACTCATGCTACCGAATGCAATAAAGGAAGTAAGTATACTCGTATACTTCACACTAATCTATGGTAGACATCATGGTGTAGTCGGAGGGTTACACGTCTCGAGACACCCCCCTTTAGTCTACCTAGGGTGAGGTCGATATTTCTACAACGAACACAAAACCTGACTAACCCACCCCTCGCGAGTGTTTGGGCTTCACGTTCTAGCTACTCTCAAAGTGCCTCACGCACTTGCTTAAGGATATTCGAACATTCTATACCTCAAAACTATCGTTATCTACTAGAGTAACTCAAGTGTCCTGGTCGTTTCTCGAGCATTAACCAAGGCTAGTTTTATGTAATCTTAATTTATATTTTTTCTAGCTGTAATTATATATTATTAGTGATTCTCACTTGTAGTTTTATTCGATATTGTTTTGGTGTTATTGGGTCCCTCAATATTATCTCTAGGTTCCTTGGGCTCCTTACCCAATAATGTACGATGGTACCAATACTTGCCCTTGGGTATCGATACTATATAGTTATTACAAGATGGGAATGGTAGGTAGTATCGATACTACTGGATGAATATTGATACTCCCGAGCTAGGTATCGATACCTTTCGGGGTATCGATACCAAAATTTTCTTTGATGTTTGGAAAAATACGTCGCTATCTATACTCCTATCTCTACCATCAGTATCAATACACACATGAGTACCGATATCAAAATAGCTTACTAGAATTTCCTAAGTTCGCTCGGTATCGATACCACCCTGTGAGTATCGAAATCATATCAGCAGTATCGATACTCTTTGGAGGAGTATCAATATTTCCCTTCCTAAACTCTTGGTTTTTAAGCTAGCTGACGAACAATATCGATACTTTTCTTGTAGTACCAATACTTGAACCTAGAAATGTCTTATTTGAGCATGAAATGAATCTTTAAACTACTCCAAGTGCCCCATTGAGGTTCCCAAGTGTTCTTAAAATCTTATGTTTACAAGAAAGGATCATAATAGGTCTTTAAACATGCTAGCAACACCAATTACTTTAATTTACCATGAATGCTCATTCATGCTTCACAAGTTAAGAATCTCTAGCTAGATGCATTGTAATGACTCACAAGTTGTATGAAAGAGTTGTGAATGTGTTACCTTAGTTCCCTAGCTTCTGAAAACGTCCTTAAATCAACTAAGGGCCAATTTATCCTTTCTTTTAATCTTGGAGCCTTCTCTTACCTCTTTCACTAATCACAAACAATATAAAACGAGTTACTAACTCATCTAGGACCTTGGATTGGAGTGAAGGAAACTTCCTAACACTTAAATCCACTAAAAATGAGCTCAAAACATTTGGTTTCTTAAACCCCCACTAAAATCCATTTTTTTGCCATGGCTCAAACCCTGAGTTTTAAGGCTTAATTTAAAGCTCTAAAGATGGAGATAAAGATTCTTACCCTTGCAAACACAAACAAAGCTTGTAGGGATACAAAGTTTTAACCTTTGCTTAGTTCTTGAAGAGGAAGGGAATGATAAAGAATAAGGGAAGAAGACAAAGATATAGTTTGGTGAAAAAGAGAGGAATAGACATGAGATCACCCAAATTAATGGGTTTTCATCTTTTGTTTTAAAAATTGTTATAATTTCTCTTTTAGTCCTTTTATTTTTATTATAAGATTAAAAATGCCCTTTTTAAAAATAAATGACCCTAAACCAAACTCAATCAATACTCTAAATGGGTCTAGATCTTCTACAAGGTATATGGGCTTGTCTAAACTATCTCGAGTTAACCCGAAACTTCTAGCCTGAGATTTGAGATGTTAAATAATCGAGCATATGTCCCTGTATATGGAAAAGTTTTTATTTATATCATATCCTATGATGTGGTATGTGTCCCAATTTATACATGAGCACTAGGGTTCTTCTTCATCCATTAGAACACTAGAATTTTCAAAGGTATGTTATTATCATATCTTCTAGTTGTTTCTTTAGGAATATTTATATTCTCTATCATTTTATCATGACATTGAGATGCCTCCATTGTGTTCTCGTAGTGGGGATGTCTTCTCTCTAGTTCAGAGCATTGAGTTACCTTTGTTATATCCCAAAGGGAAGAATACATTCACCTTATTTTGAGATACCTATACCCTAAAAAGTATTGACACTACTAGAAGAAACCCCTTTAATGACGCGCATTGCGCGTCATCTATGGGTGCGGATGACACACAAATGCCTGTCGTTGAAGCCACCGACATGAACTTTTGATGACACGCAATTGTGTGTCATAAATCTATGACGCGAATTTATGACGCTCATTGCGCGTCATTGAAGCCCCCGTCATAAATGAAGATGACACACATTTGTGTGTCATAAATTTATGACATACATGTATGACACTCATTGCGTGTCATTGAAGCACACGACATTAAAAAAGATGAGACACATTCTTGTGTCGTGATTGTATTTCGTAGATTGACAAATAATCAAACTAAATCAAATTTAATGCCTCATAATACTAAATATATATATCATATTATATAAAAACAATCCATTTGCATACAATATATTCCCTTTAAGTTATCAAAATTATTGTAATGGTTCTTAACTTTGGATGATCAAAGTCAACATTTGAAACCCCACACGCAAAAAGCCACAAAATGAACACAACTACAGCTCTTCCTACCATCAGTTTCATTTGCAGATTCTGCAGCCACATCCTTCGTCGCAGTTGTCGCCCTTGCCTCTGGATGCTTACCCATACCCTAAACTAAACCATAAAAGAGAAGATAGCACCAACCTGGAATTGCAAGTTTTCTGTTTTGTCCACTAGAAGTTCAATCTTCTCCCCACGATCCAAAACCTGATCAGAAACGTAATTAGTGAATTGAACACTAGCTATTATGCCATGGGAAAACATTCATTTCAGACATGGTCCCAAACTTTGAAATATGAGCTTTTGGAATGAAAAGTTTTAGGTCTTGTTAAAGTAAATCCATTAAACCATATCTATGCATAGGCATGTGCACTACTGGCGGGCAAAAAACTCCAGAGCATCTAAAGGCACAAGTAGATATTTGGTTTGGTACTATAATTAGTTTGGACTGTGACCATAATGTATGTTACTAAACTAATGCACTGGAAAACTCATTCATATATGTCTGCTGCAGAAGTCAATGGATTAAAATTTTGGCCACATATGGGTTGGATTAAAATTTTGGGGTTATTGAGTGATGGGTTAGATTAAAATCTGACCCGGTCTATGCTGTTGTCATCCTTAATCTCCTCCCCTAATCTTAGAGCAAATTTCTAGAGAATTGAGTGAGAAAAAATTGCAATCATACCAGAGGGCCTTCAGGGTCACTAAGAAGCGTGTCCCATATGTGGAGATTATCCGCCAAGTTGAATTCCTGTGTCAAGAGCAAAGTAATCCATCTGAATGCATAAAACTGGGGGTTGACCTGTGTGATACTTAAACACAACAGTTAGCATTCAAGCCCAACTAATTACCTTGACAAGCTGTAGAAAACGACAAAGGTGAAAGTGTTCAAAATTTTACAGGTAAGAGGCAAACATGATTCAAGATATAAAAGATGTTTAAATTTTCCAACGATATCTTACTTTAGTTGTGATCTCTAGATGACGCCAAAGCTCTTCATCATATTCCTTTAGAAGCTGTGACAACCTAGAAATTGTGGAATGAATTCCCACATTGCTGTTGTCAAGTTGCTGGCAGAAATGATCACGAAATCTACTCAATAACTCAACAAAACAAAAGAATATGTCGGCTTCGGCAGCTGCCTGCAAAACTTAAAATATGGAAAATGTTGAAGAATATAACCAATACTTTGATCATAAATCATGATAACAAAGAAACTATAATCTATGTTATTCTTACTAAAATTGTAATTGGTCTATGGCTATATGTTGGCATAGATACTCCATATTTGGTGCATATGATATATATATATATATATATATATATATATATATATATATATATATATATATATATATATATATATATGTGTGTGTGTGTGTGTGTGTGTGTTCGCCAAGTTGATAACAATAATGATAAATGAACATTACCGTACTTTTTTTAAAAATCTGTAATCTATTTGAAAGTTACCGTTTTTGTTTAAACTTTTTGGGTATCTTGGGATCAAGAAAAGGGATGGATTTAATGCAATGGAGTTGCAAACAGAAACAAGAAAATCATGGAAACCTCTTTTCATATTCAATACATGAAAATCAAAACAATCGCATGTTAGAGATTTAATAAAAAAGAACTGGGTGGGGACAATAATGAGATCTTACCGCCATTTTCGCATCAGGGTCATTCTTGAATACATAAAATAGAGGTGCCAAGATTTCATTCATTCCTTGAACATATCTTATGCTCGGATTTAACTTGGCAAATACGATTAATATGTTTCTCATTGCATCCTAAACAAGCAATATGCATGTAAGTCTGGAAATTATTCAATCCATATCTAAACTTAAGTCCAAAGGGGTGAAACACTAAATTCACATGAAATAATAAAAGAAAAGAAGAAGATTGTTACCTGATTAGATTTAGCAAGCTGCGAGTCCCCAGAGAAAAAGTGCATGTTTGGATGAGTTTGCATCGCATCTCGGTTAATCTGTTCTATGATTTTTGACTCCTACAAATAACACTGTCCCCAAAATAAAAAATAAAGAATAAAGGTTTGATATCCATAAGCACTCCATTCATAGATTCTATTAAAATCTGAAAATTATAATTCCCTTGCATTGCTGTCACATATATTCTAATGTTTTGAACTAAGACTCCACGTATGCTCAACTAAGCATTTATGGAAACCGACTTGGCTGAATTGCATGGGCTATGTAATTTTCCCCCTCCTTTAACTTAGGTTCAGGCTTGCATCAATAGGAAGCTTAGATGCTGCAGTCTTTCCTACTATATTGCCAATCAACATCAACATAATAAATACTAAACCCTGATTTCTAACAAATTATAGAAAGATTCAATACGAAAGAAATTATTATTGGTAAATTAAAAATAGATACTTCAAGGCATAATATTCTCCAAGGATGCATTTAGTGCAAAATGCTTCAGAAATAGCTAACATGAATACTACTAGGCTAGCTTATGTTTTAAAACTTAATCAATTCATACAAGATTAACCAAGTTTTTTACAATGTTATATTTAACACATTCAGACATTAAATTTTAAAAACACATGGAATGATGTACGGCTTCCAAAAACTTATTTTTCAGACCAGCCTAAGAAGGTACCTGGAAGAATTGGTTCCAGATACTGCTTTTGCCAAGGCTCAAAGGATGCTCTCCGTGAGTTATATGTGATCTTGAAAGTAGACCCTTGCTCTCAGAGTTTGATTCATCATTGTCACAAGCCACATACTTCTCCAACCTCCTTGTGATTTCTGACTGACTAGCCACAAAAATATTCAAAAACCCCAAATCTCTTATATAAACAAAATAAAGTGAAAGATGACAACCTCAAAAGATAACACTACTTTTCAGGATAATAATGTCAAAAAATAAATAAACTCATGCGAAGTCATTCTATTATTAGGAGAGAAAAACAATGTACAACCAGCAAGAGATGGATAAGCCTCACTTTTCTCTTACAAAATAGTAGTTATATGTTCTAGCTCTCTGCTAATATCGGTTTCTTTTATTACTTATCCACTTAATACTTTATAGATGATGTCGGAATTCTACATTAGAATTAAGCAAAGCAACTAATCGTATCATACTTACTCGTGACTAGAACATCCACAAAATGAATGTCATAGTTCCGTACTGAGTCATATACACTATTTTATCAAGTAAAAGGTAAAGAAAATGACTTACAGGATTCATCAAGAGCTTTTCCTTAAAATACATGTACAGAGACCTTTTCTTAGCTAATTCTGACGACCACTACCCACGTTCAGGTGGTAAATACTCCAACAATAACTACCATAATAACCAAACAATACGGTCTTCAGTATTAATAAAAAAATAATCACATTTTCTGAGGAATTTCCACATTTTTCAAATTCTCAGCAAGCAAACAGTATAAAGGGAAAGGGAAAAAACTACCTTCCACACAGTAGATCTAATCTCTGCACCATCAAGAATCCCCTGCGACACAAACCTCTGCAATTCCCACATATTTATCACCTTCTTAGATAACTGAAAAGAATGGAAATTAGAAACAAAAAAGAATGAAGTAAAAGAAGAAGAAAATCGCCTAATCAAAGAGAATCGGGAGGAATAGGCACTGGAGCCGAAGGCTGAGGAGTTAGCTCAGAAAAGACGGCGGAATCAGTGGTGGTGGTTGTGGTTGGAGAATGAGAGTAGATGCGCAAGAGATCGTCTGCGGGAGTTGTGGACCAGAGTGAACTGATTATCGAGGGGAAGAAGCGAGAAAGGATGAAAATATTGGGGGAATTAGAAGATGACTTTTACAGATGACACACAATTAAAAGTGTACTCCGTGTTTTTGTAAATTTTTTGAATTATGACTATTAAATATGGCACACATTATTGTAAGTCATAAATCATTCAGATTTTAAAAAACATGACATTTTTTATGACACACATGTTTTGCAAGTCATAAATTAGCGTGTGTCATCGTTCGTGTGTCATTAAAGGTATATTTTCTTGTAGTGTGACATACCTTAATCGAGAGTAAAGTTGTATCGATCTTAAGCTTACGATTTATGCATCTACTCAGAGAGTTAGGTTACTTTTACCCTAACAATAGGAACTCTGTCATTATACCCTAATGAGCGTTGAGATAATTTTATTTAGAGAAAATGAAAACCACCTCATTGCATTTACTAAGGTGAATATTCCTCATCCACACCTGTAGAATCTTCCAAAAGTTTGGATATGCCTCCACTAAACTTGCAGTGCATTATTACTGACTAAGTTGTCTCATCTAACCAATTAAAAACCATTGAGATACCTCTTTTATTATATAAAGAAATGAATTGTTCTAAATATTGGTTGATAAAGTTTATATACCTCCATCATGGAAATATAAATTATTCTATTGTTGATTCATAAGGTGTATAGATATCTCCACCTGAAAATATTGAGATGCCTATGAACATTTGGCCGTGTTATATCGAAGAGGGGTTATCTCACACTCTAGTTTTCACAACTTAACAAATCCTCTAAAAAGTGATAATAAAATTCAAAACTCATTCGACTATTAAAAAACATAAACAACAAATAGAAATAATAAACTAGATTGTTCAAAAGGCAAGAAAAAATATAAATTTAACATATGTTACAAAAGCTAAACTAGAGGATTACCAATAAAATTCTCTAAATTAGTAGATAGACCACTCAAATTTTTTCTCAAAGAGGTCTTCGTATCCAGATTCAAGAAAGAACTTATGTTAACTTGATCTAGAAAATAAGGCTTCACATGTTCCCTAGATTTTCCCAAGCTTCCCTAACAAGGGTATAGAGGTCAAATGATAATTTTCTATTAGAAAAATTCCCTAAGTATTAGGGTCCCACTTTGATATATCTCGGGAACCAAATAAAACTTAAAAATGTGAGAATCAAGCCACACTCGTGCTTATCCCCCTCATCATGAATAGACCTTGAAAAAAATTATCATATATTTTAGATTTTTCCATGTATTTTCTATTAAAAACCTAATTTTTCCTGCCATGAAATTTTCTATGTCCGTCCCCTCCTAAAAGTTTAGAAGTTTGCTGCCTAACGTAAAATTATGTGTCTATCCATGCAACCCTCATATTCTAAACTATGAAATCTTTCCAAGACCACATGAACTAGTGATAACTCTCTAAAAAGGTTATAATTTAGGATTCTTTTACCTAGGTTAAGTTTGAACTTAAACATTATTAGAAAAATATTAGGACTATTTTGTGAATACTTTTATACATATTGCATCATGAGAGTTAGACGGGAAACTTTGGGTTGATTTTGATTTTATTACTGGAAATCGACACACGGATGTTGTGGCATTGCTTGAAGTTGTAGATGATGTTGTGATGAATTTGTAGCAACCTATGAGTCACTAGGCAATTATGGTAATCTTATGGAAATGGCAGCTGACATGTGGCTAAAATCACATGAAATGTGGAGAAATGTCATTGGTGAAGGGCTAAATTTCTTAGCCTATAGATAGGAGAGCTCCTTGCATCATTAAAAAGAGAGATTTAATTTCTCCATATATTTTCTCCATTTTTTATCTTTAGAACAACCATGATTGCCTAAGTCCATCGTTAGGGAGTGTTATAGCAGCTTGGGAGCATCGCTATGTAGCATCGGCAGTCAAGAAGATCTATGTCTATTATTGCTCTTCATTTGAGATAGGGAAACAACAAGTAGATTTGGATGTTTTAATTTATTTCTTGGGATGATATTCTGGTTTGGAACTTAGTCGTTTGTTAAATGTTTTTTATGATTTAAACTTTTACCTTATGCTTATGAGTTGTTGCACTACTAGAGATAATTTTAGAATTATCTTCATGTATGTTTGTTGATGATATTTAGAAATGAGATCATTGATAATTCATGCTACTTTTGTTCAGCAGTGGTTTTGACAAGAAACAAGTTTGCATATTGAGATATGTGCTACCAGTTATCCATCATTGTTAATGATTTGATTACTTGAATTGATGACGATTGATTCTTGTTAATTAGATGCCATTAATCTTTTTGAGATACATGAGTATATGCTTTATTGCATGATTATAGTAAAAACTACCAAATATCATCCTTACTCATTCAGTTCTTGACTTAATTATATCCTTAAAGTTGTAGCATTGCTATATGTTTGCTATTCATATCATTTCATCTGTATATCTTTTGAAATATTCATATAAATCTATTGTAATATTTTTTCTTTGCATGGGTTTGACATCTGAAGCATCTTACGTAGCATCATTTTTTTTGTGTTGTTATTAGGGAGCAATGGTTTTGCATTAGACTTGTATTTTTAGTATTTACTTATTTATTTTGTTTTGTAGTTACCTATTTATTTTTGTAGTTATAGTGTACGTCTCGCAGTAACGACGAAGAACTACAACCTTTTGATCCGAAAATAGAACGAACATTTCACCGCCGTCGAAGAGAAGCTATCCAAAATTGAGCGAACGTGAATGTTGGAAATGGTAATAATGATTTACAACCATTGCAACATGAAGATGACATTGAAATAACGGCTGGAGATGGAGTCAACTAGCTACAATATTACAATAACGCTGACCACAACCAACCTATTAGGGAGCACGTTGTGCCAACACTAGACGATTTGCATCCTAGCATCGTGCAACCAATCATTCATGTTGCCAATTTTGAACTAAAGTCAATAATATTTCAAATGCTTCAATCCATGGGGCAATATAGCGATTCATTCACTAAAGATCCTATAACACAGCTTAGAGAATTTATAGAGGAGTATGACTCGTTTGTACATCAAGGCATACATGAGGAAGAATTAAATTTGAAGTTGTGTTTGTATTGGACGCAAATGGAAATGTTTTATAACGACATGAACATGGAAACTCGTAGGGTGGTTGATGCTTCTGCTAATGGATCATTACTAGACAAGACCTATAATGAAGCTTACAATATTTTGAAAAGAATATCAAACAATGATTATTAATACCCCAACACGAGGAACAAATTTTACAGATGCAATATTGCAACAATTGATACTAATGCTTTGAACTCTATGACTTCTCAAATCTCAGCATTAACAAACATATTTAAGAAGTTGTAAAAGCCAAGGAGTATGTACAAGATAAAAACCGTATCTGTTCATTCATGTATATTGCGATGATGATAATAATTATGAGGAATGTCCATAAAACCCCAAACACGTTAATTATATGAGGAACTACAATAAGAATGATAATTCCTATGGCAACACTTATAATGCCAACTACCACAACCATCCCAATTTTTCTTGGAGAAGTCAAAATATTGCCAATCCACAACATCAACATTACAATTAGCAGTAAATGATATCCTAGTATCAGTTACATCAACAAGCAGCACATCCACATTAACGCCTAAATTACCAAGGCTAGCATTCTACTCAAGCTACCAATCTTACCTCTCTTGAAGCCTCAATAAAGGAATATATGACAAGTCAACCTGCATCATTAAAAGCTTTAGAAAATCATGTTGAAAACTGACAAATACTCTGAGTAGTAGGTAGCAAGGAACACTACCTAGCGACACTGAAAATCCAAAGCCACTTGGGAAAGCTCATTGCAATAAACATTTCAAGGTCATCACAAATAGAAGCGATCTCTACGTTAGAAGGTATGCTAAGGAACCTATGAAGGATGATGAGAGACTTGAATAATTAGATAAGGGAAAGAAAATGGAAGTGGATCTTGAGACACCTACTGTTAATGTTACATCAAGAGGGCTAGGATAATGTAGTAATTCAGGGTCATTTCGAGTAGCAATGCCAACAACAATATCGAATGAAGTATCATCTCCAATGTAAAGATAACCAACTCCAAAGCCTCCGCCACCATTTCCTCAACAATTTAAGAAAACTAATGAGAACCAAAAATATCGAGCATTTATCAAGATGCTTAAGAAAATAACCCTGAACATCTTGTTTATTAAAGCATTGAAGCAGAATTCGAATTAGATCAAGTTTATGCGAGAGCTATTTCCAAAAAAAAAAGACTTGAGGATTCAAAAAATATTACACTCACGGAGGGATGCAGTGCTATGGCCACTAGTCGATCGCATCCAAAAATCAAAGATCGAGGGAGTTTTACTATTCGCTACATTATTGGTGATGAATGTTACAACATAGATAATGATGCAAGCAATGGTGTGAGAATAGAGGAGCTAATCGAGAATGAGGCAATTGAAGTCAATTACATGAAACACTTTGAGTCTTTGTAACTTCCCAATCGACCTATTCAAGCTTCTAAACCCTCTATTAAAGTACCATCCACCCTTGAATTGAATTCATTAGTTGATCATTTAAAGTATGCATTTCTTGGAGATAGTATGACTTTACCAATGATTGTTGCATCAAAGCTCGAAGCATCACATGAAGATAAGTTGATTACGATTCTAAAGTAGCATAAACAAGTAATTACATGAAACATTTCCAATATCAAAGGCATTAGTCTAGTATTATGTATGTACAAGATATTACTGGAGGATCACAATAGTTATTCTATTGAGTAACAAAGAAGGTTGAATCTGATTATGAAGGACGTTGTTCGAAAGGAAATCATCAAATGGTTGGATGCTAAAATTATATACCCCATCTAGAATAGTAATTGGGTGAGCCTCATTCAGTGTGTTCCAAAGAAGGGTGGCATTAATGTGGTGACCAATGACAAGAATAAGTTAGTTCCAACAAGGACCACTACTGGCTAGGGGATTTTTATTGACCATAAAAAATTGAATAAAGCTACAAGAAAATACCATTTTCCATTGCCGTTTATTGATCAAATAATGGATCGACTAGCCAAAATAGTTTTTTATTATTTCCTCAATGCATATAGTGGCTATAAACAAATAGCCATATCCCCTAAAGACCAGGAGAAGATTACTTTCACTTGCCCATATGATACATTTTCCTTCTGAAGAATGTCGTTCGACCTGTGCCTGCTCCAGAAACATTCCAACTCTGTATGATGACACTATTCTTCTATATGATTGAAGACTACTTAGAGGTATTTATGGATGAATTCTATATTTTTGGACAATAATTTGATCACTATCACTAATTCGGCCGCTGTGTTGAAGTAATATAAAGAAATTAACTTTATATTAATTGGGAAAATGCTATTTCATGGTGGCTGAGGGTATATTGTTAGGACAAAACATCTCTCATAAAGGCATTGAAGTAGACAAAGCTAAAGTAGAGGTTATTGAGAAGCTACCACATCCCACCAAATTGAAATCTGTAAGGAGTTTTTTAGGACACGCTGGATTTTATCAAAGATTCATCAAGGGTTTTTTCCAAATTACTATACAATTGTGTTCATTTCTTGAGCAAAATAGGAAATATCTACTTGATGATGAAGTTTTGAAGTCCTTTGAAATGATCAAATTAAAGGTAGCCAATTCTCTTGTTATAATAGAACTGGATTAAAGTCTTCCATTTGATCTTATGTACGATGCTAGTGACTAAGTTGTTAGTGCAGTGTTGGGGCAAAGGAAGGAAAAAGTCTTCCATGCTATAAATTATACTAGTAAGACACTGAATGATGACCAAGTTAATTACACAAAAAATGAGAAGGAATTACTCCCTGTTGTGTTTACTTTTGACAAGTTTTGGTTTTACCTTGTTGGTAGCATGGTTATTGTCTACACTGACCATTCGAATTTGAAGAACTTGTTTGCAAAGAAAGACACTAAGCCAAGGTTAATAAGATGGGTGATACTACTTTAAAAATTTGACATTGAAGTCTGAGACAAGAAAGGGTTCAAAAATCAAGTAGTTGATCATTTATCTCGCTTGGAATTTGATACTAAAGATGGGAAAATACTAGAGATTCTGGATATTTTCCCTGATGAGAGGTTGCTTTCCATTGAATTTTTGCCTTAGTATATGAATTTTGTCAATTATTTAGTGAGTGGTATGCTGCCACCTGACCTTAATCACCAAGAAAGAAAAAAAATTCTTGCAAGATACTAGGGCATATCATTGGGAAGAGCCTTACCTCTTCAAGCAATGCAATGGCCAAATTTTAAGAATATACATCCCAATGTAAGCAACAAAGCACTCTACACCATTGTCACGATGCACCATATGGTAGATATTTTGGAGGCATGCGTGCAACAACAAAGATCCTTCAATGTGGTTATTATTGGCCATCACTATTCAAGGATACCAATAACTTTGTCAAGCATTGTGGCCATTGTCAAAGAACCGACAACATCTCTCGATGCAATGAAATGCCAATGCAGCCTATATTGGAGATTGAGTTATTTAATGTTTGGGGGTTGGATTTCATAGGACCTTATCCATAATCTTTTGTTAACCTTTTCATACTTGTTGATGTTGATTATGTTTCTAAATGGGTTGAAGTTGTAGCATTACCTTCAAGTGATGCTAAAACAGTTTTAAGGAGTCTCCACAAGAATATTTTCACTAGATTTGGCACACCAAGAGCATTCATTAGTGATGAGGATTCCATATTTAAAAGCAAACAAGTTTCCAATACTTTGCAACGTTATGGAGTAAAGCATCATATTGCTAAAACATACCATCCTCAAACCAATAGTTAAGTTGAGTCTTTAACCATGAGATAAAGCAAATTCTGGAGAAGGTTATGAATCCCTCGAGAAATGATTGGTCTTTATGCCTTGACGAAGCTTTATGGGTCTATAGAACGACTTACAAGACCTAATTAGGCATGTCTCTATACCACCTTGTGCATGGAAAAACTTTTCATTTACCATAGAGCTGGAGCATAAAGCTATGTGGGCTTTGAAAAAGTTAACCATGACCTTGATGCTACTGGTGAGTAAAAAATGTTGGACATTAATGAATTGGGAGAGCTTTGAAATGATGCTTATGAGAGTGCTCGGATTTATAAGTATAAAAGTAAGAAATGACATGACAAACACATTTTTCCACGAAACTTTCATGCTGGGTAGCATGTCTTGTTATTAAACTCTCGTTTGAAGCTATTTCTTAGGAATCTTCGATCTTGTTGGTCTGGTCCATTTGAAGTACTTGAAGTTTTTCCCCATGGAGCAGTGCTGTTGAAAAACTTAGTGGATGGAAGTACATTTAAAGTCAATGGGCAACGATTGAATAATTATTGCCAACAACAAATCCCAAACTTTGGTACCATCACACTAAGTGAACCCTTTACTTCTTAATTTCTTATAGTTTTTAATAAGTCATTTTCGACATTGCTTTATTTTCTTTTCTTCTAGTATTTTAAATTTCTTTTATTTTATGCACATGTATTATTATAACTTAGCTTGCTACATCCCCATTTCTTATTCAAACTCTACCTCACAATAATCTTCCCTATTTTGTGTATTTGATGTTGCGTAAAATCCAGACACCAATGGACAGTTGGGTAGTAAAAAATTTAAATAGTAAAATGGTAATAATGTGTATTTTACCACCCTTTACCCATACTATCATCACTACCCATTTTCTCTAATCACCACTGTCCATTTACTTTACCCCAGTTTATCCCTATATCAAATGTATCTTTCTACCCAACCATTTAAAATTCAAAAGAAACTTTTATCCTTTCACCATTTGTACACACCACTATTAATACTCCAAACAACCCTAAATCTTATCTACTTTACCTTTTTATTTTCCCTTCAATAGTTAATATACTAAAATAACCAAAGCTCTCATTCTTGTCTTTAATTTTTTTTCTCTTTCTTGTCGTTCATCTTCCTTCAACAACGAAACTTCTAATTATAGCTCCTAAAAAGAAATCTACAACCAAGATTTCCTAACGACCCCTAACTCCACCACTGAGAGAATTACCTATAAAGTCATTAGCCAGTTCCAGTGACGACCTGATGTGATTCATGAAAGCTGAGCAACAACGCAAGTATAAAGAAGAGTTCTCCAATTGAGAGTTCTATTATGAATAGGGCTTTGACTTGTCTTATGTGGATGATCTGCGTACCTTTTCATACATCACTGACACTATTGAAAGTCTTAAATGGGAAACCTTTTGTACCTGCCCCGACGAGATTGCTCAACATCTTGTTTGGGAGTTCAATAGTAACCTTATGACTGAAGATAAACAATTGGTTTTCGTACGAGAAAAAATGGTACACTATTGGACAAAACCTATTAACATGCTATTGGGCATTGAGGAGGATGAATGTGAACACACCAAGTTTGTTAACAACCTCATGGTTGATGCCCTGGAACAAATTGGGACTGATGTGAGTTTGCCCAGTTGCACTTGGTCTAAATCTACAATAAGAGTTTACACTATCAAAAGGTTAGATCTTAATCGAACAACAAGGTTATAATTCACCTTCCTTAGAACTCGTTTAATACCAACAATGCATTATTCAACTATTACTAAGGATAGAATTTTACTTTTTTATTCTATATCACTCTAATCTAGTCTGACCCTAAAATCAACGGATTATAATGTTACACGAGACCACCGAAGTGGCTAACCCAAAACTTTTCTTTTAAAACAACTTTAAAACACCATGTAAAATTCATCCAAGGAAAATGAAATAAAACATAATAATCAAAGTTTACAAAAAATAGGGGATCTCCCAAATTATCCAAATAAATACACTAATTTTAAATGAAAATAGAGTTACAACTATATACTGAAAGGGTCTACAACGATACATGCTCTCTAATATAAATCAAGATGTACTATGATGCCTTGGCTATGCTAGAATATCTGATGGCGATAACACTCCATGGATGACCTCCTAAGAATCTATATACGAAAACACATTTTGAACGTTCAGCTTACGAGTTTAGTGTCTCACTAATAACTATATTTACTACATACATTCACTAAATGTGCATGTTAGTGGCACATGTATAAAGACATGGAAATAATGATCTAATATATTGAGATAAACATCAAGGTGCGACTGAGGGTTTTATATCTTGGAGTTCACACACCCATCTAGCTTTCTTAAATACCCTAGAGTATTTGGGGTGAGATTTAAAATTGCACCGAAAACACACACCTGGCTAACTTACTCCGTCATGTCTTGGGGAATCTGCTTCTAGCTAGTAGATGAAGTGCCTTGGCACTGATTGGGATATCCAACTATGTCCCGAGCATCAAACAAGGTTAGTTTTATGGCATCCTAGTTGTTATTGTTTCTAGCTGTTATGAGTTTATTATTGTTCTCACTTGAGTTTTTTCATGGCATTCTGGCATTATTGGGTCCCTCAATTCTATCCTTTAAACCTTTAGAAACCCAAAATTATTCATGGGTACTGATACTAACTCACTCAATATTGGTACTGACCCCATGGGTATCGATACTAACCTCTAGATATTAATGCTACTGTCTTATTGAATGTTGATAACAAAGAATAGGTATCAATACACTAACTTATGTGTCGAACCTTTTGGTCGATGGTATCGATACCGTTCTGAGTATTGATACCAACTTTGGCTTCAATGTTTTAAAAAATACCTAAGTTTCAATGCCCCTATTTAGGAGTATTGATACTCTACCCTAGGTATCAATACTCCACATGAGTACCGATATAAAAATGACTACCAAAATCTGCTAAGTGAACTTGGTATCGATACCACCCTACGAGTATCGATAGTGATTGTATGAGTATCGATAATTCTAACCCAAAAATCCCATTTTTTTAAATACATGAAGAACAACATTGGTACTATTCTTCTATTACCTATACTCGTGCCAAAAACATCCTATTTTGGGTACGAAAATGCCTCTCCAGTACTCTTAAATGTCCTATTGAGGTCCCCAAATGTTATTAGAGTATTATGTCTGATAATAGGGGTCATAATAAGTCTGTAAACATGTTGATAACACCTAAATAGTGAAATATACCATGTACATGCCTCATGACTCATTCAAGCTAACAAACTCACCTAGTGACCTACAATGTATTAGAGTTGAGTTACAAGTGAGTTACCTTTAATGTCTAAACTGCTGAAAACACCCAAGGTTCAACCAAGCGCTAGTTTCTCCATTCCCCTAGCCTTAAAGCTTTCTCTAACTTCTTTAAGTAGATAAGAATCAACCATAAGTGTCACTAGCTTGATTTAAAGGTTAACAAGGGTTCAAGAGCACTGTTTATGACTTAAACACTAAAAGAATGAATTGAAACACTTAGGTTTCAAAAACCCCCAAAAAACCCATATTTGGATACCATGGTGAAATGAAGAGGTTGAGAGCTTGATTTGAAGCTATAAAGTTGAGGATTAAGATTCTTACATTTAGAATGCCAAACTAGGGTTGTAAGGTCACCAAGTTATTATCATTGTTGGTTCTGGGTTGAGAGGAAAATGAAAGATGAAGTAAGAGAAGAAGAGACAAATAAGAGTTAAAAAAGAGGGTGTTTAAGAGGTGATATCATCAAAAATTAAAAGGAATTCAATATTCCAAAAGTTTAAGGGTAATTGCTCTCTTAGTCCTTCATGTTTTAACTTTAGATTAAAAATACCCTTTTTTTACTCATGTTTGACCTCAAACAAGACCAATCCAAAACTAATTTGGTTTAAGTTTCCTTACAAGGATAATGGATTTATTCCAAGAGCCACTCGGATCAACATAAAACTACTAACCCGAGATTTAGATTGTTACAACTTCCCCTCCTAATTAAAATTTTATCCTCAAAATTTACCTAGATGGAAGAGGTGAGGGTACTAAAGCTGTATGTCCTCCCAGTTTCCCAAGTTGCTTCCTCAACGCCATGGTCCTCCACAATAACTTTTCTAAAGGAATCCATTTGTTCCTTAGCCCATTTACATCTTTTGCTAAGATTATGATCGGTCCCTCCTCATAGGTCATGTTTGGTCTTACCTCGATCTTCTCTAGAGGTATGACATGAGATGGGTATGATCGATATCTCCTAAGCATGGGCACATGGAACACATTGTGGATGTATTCCAACTCTGGTAGTAAGGCCAATCGATATGCCACTGGTCTAACTCTCTTTAGTACCTCGTAAGACCCTATAAAGCGCATGGTAAACTTCCCTTTGCAACCAAAATGAAGTACTTTCTTACATGGGAAAAACTTGAAGAACACTTTGTCCCCTACTGCGACATTTATGTTATTGCACTTCAAATATGCATACGATCTCTATCTATCTAAGACTTATCTTAACTGACCCTAAATTAACCAAACCTTTTCCTTAATATTTTGATCAATTTTGGACCCATTATCTTCCCCTCGTTGAGTTTTATCCAACATAGTGGAGTTCTACACTTACGTCAATACAAGACCTTATACAGAGCCATCTAAATGATCGATTGGAAACTGTTGTTGTACGTGAAATCCACTAATGGTAGGTGGACCTTCCAACTACCCTTAAGATCTATAACGGTGGACCTAAGCATGTCTTCTAAGATCTGAATGACATGTTCTAACTGGTCGTCTGTTTAAGGATGGAAAGTTGTACTGAAATTTAGTTTGGTGCCTAGGGATTCGTGAATGGATTTCCATAATCGGGAAGTGAAAGTGAGCATGTCTCTGTCTAGTCATGGGTAACCCGATCATGAAGTTCATGGTTACTCTATCCCATTTCCATTAAGGAATATTAATGGGATAAAGTATTCCTAAAGGAACTTGGTGTTCCACTTTAACCTATTAACACACTAAGAATCCAACGACAAACTCTGACTCTTCCCTTTTCATGCCCGGCCACCAATACATTTCTCGAAGCTCCTAATACATCTTGTTAATACCTAGGTGAACTGAGAGTGGACTATAATGCGCCTCATGGAGGATTTTAATATTCAAGTGGGTATATACGGGCACGTACAATTGACCCATGAAGTACAAAACACCCTCATCGTGTTACTAAAAACCCGACACCTCACATTTGCAAGCCTACTCAACCCAAGCCTTTAACTGATCATCTGAACTTTGTAATCTCTTGGTCTCACCTACTAACTTGGGCTTGACTTGAAACTCGGCTAACAAACCACCATCACTAGACAAGATCAATCATGATAGTAGAGCTTAAAACTCTGATATTGACTTCTTGCTCAAGGCATCTGCCATAACATTTACATTACCTGGATGGTATTTTATTACACAACTATAGTCCTTAAGAAACTCAAACCACCTATGATGCCTCAAGTTAAACTCCTTCTGAGTGAGTATATACTTGAAATCATTGTTTTTTTGTTTCTTCTCCTTTGTTTCTTGCAGATTGCATGTTTGCTTGGTGGCTTCATTGGCATCGGAGAAAAAGGGGGTGTCCCACGGTTGGGGGCGAATGCTACTGATTATGAGGATTGAACGGCGATAGATGAGAGCTTAGGGTGAAAGAAACCCTAACAGGTTTGGTCTCATCTGAGTTGGGTTGTTGGGCTCCGAGTTTAAATCTGGTTTTTAAAATTTAGGGTTAGTGTGGGCCTAATTATAAATGGGTTACTGGCTTTTAAAATAATAATAATAATATATGGTAGATTTGAAAATTGTTGATTATAGTTGGTGATCATGGTTTTCGCTTCTGGGGTTTGTATTATGGTTGTTGTTTTTTTTATTGCTACAATTCATGTTCTGCTTCTTTGGCCATGGTCCTTATTGGTAGGGGACAATTTTCCAACGGTATTCTATTGAGGATGGTTCGAGATTTTTGTTTCTATTGCTCTATTGGATTGGAGAGTTTTTGTGGATATTCATAGTGAAGGTTCTTGTTGTTCATGTTTAAGCATTTAGGGAGCTTTTTTTAGTGTTGGTTATTGTTGGCTTTTGTGATTGAGGGCAAACAGGGTTGAAGTTATGATTTTTTTGTCTCCTTTGAGTTTAACTTTCGAAAGGTTTCCTAAGGACAATGCTTTTTCGCTTTCTTACTCTTCGTTCCTACAAATTCTTCAATAGAAATTGAATTATGGATTATGTATTTGTAGTTTGGCTACTGTCTGCTTTCACGTAATCTTTGTGGTGTTTTAATTCCTGGGAATTTTTTGTTCGATGGGTTGTAGTTTGACTCTTTGAGGTATGGCCGATGGTATTTTATGCAGTTATCACATGTGCTACTATTTATAGTTACCTGTAGATCGTGAAACTTTTGCCTAAGATGAGATCAATGGTGTCACCCTATGTTTAAACATTGGCATGTAGCAATCTTTTTCCTCCAACTAGGATTATGGAGGTTTTTTTAATAACTGTAATGCCCCAAACCCTAGGTTATGAGTTTTGGGTTAAATGTTAGGGTCTCTGAATGAACAAACTAGCTTATAGGAAACTTTGGTCCAAGATTGAGTGAATTTGAGCTTGGTCTAGGCCCAACATGAAATAAAAAGGGTTATTTTTAATCTTAGTAAAGAAGTGAAGGACCAAACGAGCAATTAGACCTTTGTTCAAAATAAAAGTTGAATCCCTTTAATTGGAGATGATCTCACATATGCAGTTCACCCTCTTTTTCACCCCTTTGTTTATCTCATCTTCCTTACTCTTCATCTTCTTCCTTCACCTTCAAGCCTAGCAAAGTTGGAAGCTTTAAGAGTCTCAAACACCCATTGAAACTACTAAGGTAATAATTGTAACCTCCATCTTCCTAGCTAGGAAACCAAGGTAACACATTTACAACCCTTACATATCCTTAGTGGTCATTAGAGATACATATAGCTTCTATGTTGAGTTTTCAATCTTGTATGGACATTCATGGTAGATTCCACATTTTGATGTTTTTAGCATGCTTGAAACCTTCTTTATGACTCCTATAACTTACATAAAACTTTAATAACACTTGGGAACCTCAATAGGGCTGTTAGGGTAGTTTAGCAAGGTAAGTTTTTGTGCCTAAGTAAGGCTTTTCTGGACCCCAGTATATGTACTGGAGGAGCAATATCTTTATTGTTCTTTTGGTATAAAAACAAAGGGATTTTAGGAAGTGAAGTATCGATACCCCTTAATAAGGTATTGATACTCGTATCGATACTTGCAGGGTGGTATCGATACCGTATAAACTTACCAAATTCTAGTAGTCAATTTTGGTACTGATACCTAGGGTTGTACTGATATCAGTATCGATACTCCTTACAGGAGTGTCGATACTCAACTATTCATCAAAACATCGAAGCAGATTTTAGTATCGATACTCGGTGAAGTATCGGTACCTAGTATCGACACTAGTATGATAGTATCGATACTCCCCTAGAAATTATATCAATTTTTAAGCTATCGATATCGATACTCAAGGGTGAGTACCGATACCCACATACAATTTTAGGCAACAAGCCTAAGTGAATTAAAATCATAGCTAAGGGACCCAAGAATACTTGGTTATACTCAAATAAGACTTAAAGTGATAATCATTATTTATTATTCAAGTACAACTATAAGTAATATCAAATAAGATGACATAATACTAGCCTTGTGTGATACTCAGGAAAACGGTCAAGACACCTAAGTTACTTTAGCATTTGTCGATAGTTACTACGTATAGAATGTTTGGATATCCTTAGGGAGTGTACAAGGAACTTAAGACTAGTCATGGTGTAAGGCCTCAACATTTGTAAGGGGTGAGTTAGTTGGGTGTCGAATACGATGCAGTAATTTCAGAATCATATTCCCTAAAAACTAAAGGGGTGCACAAACTCCAAGATGTAATAATCCCTCAGTCGTACCACGATGTATACCCTAGATAGCGTGAGTGTGCATGCTTACTCACTTCAGTTATCTTATGTTAACATGAGCATTTGTGAACATTATTAGTATGGCATTGTTGTTAGTGTGGCATTGAGCTAGTGAACTCAACATTCGGAATTGCATTTCCATTCGTAAGACTTTAGGTGAGCACACGACGCACCGGACATTTTACAGATGTTCCAGTGAGTCGAGCAGTTACAGTACATCTTCAGTCTATTTATTTAGAGGGCATGTAAAATTCATGGACCTTTTTGCACTTGAGTCATAACTATTTTTGAATACTCAATATACTTTTGATATTTAGTTTAGGAGCTCCTCAGTATTGTAAAATTATGACTATTTCATATGGTTTAATAATTTTTAAATGATTGTTAATTATTATTTTTAAAAGAGATTTTCTTTTGGTTGCCACTCCGGTGGTCCCATATGACATTCTAATCGATCGATTGTGTCTTGTACTAGTTTAGGGTGTTATATTTAGTGGTATTAGAGCATCATATTTAGTTGGTTCTATGACCCGAGGGTTGAGTTAGTAACAGCCTATAAGTATACATGCCCATAGCGAGTCAAGAGTACAACTATGTCTCTAACAATAATAATGACTCCTCGTTTTTCCTTAATTTCAGGATTCAGACATGAGTGACCACACAGATCCTAGCCACTACGTCATAGAAAAGAGCATAGCCTCTTTAACGGGTGACTCTAGAGGTGAGTTATCCCCGGATACTAAGTTTGGAAGCCAGGGGAAGCAGGGGTCGACGAGGCGACCTTCTTTAGAGACCTAACTACAAACTTAGGCGCATAGCACAGGCTTTACCTAGGACACCTGTAGTACCACCTACATCACTCGCACCACCATCCCCTCCCTCCGCAACTCACGAGGAGTCCTCTGTGGAGCGACTCCATAGATATCATACGACAGATTTCTTTGGGTAAGGAGATGACGATCCCGTAGTTGTGGACCAGTGGTTGAGGGACACTCTGAGGACTCTTTTCCAATTGTACCTTACCCCTAAGGGTAACCTGAAGAGCGTCACTACTATGTTAAAAGATTACGCTATAGATTGGAGGGAGACCATCGAGAAGGCTATAGAGCCGGAGAGGTCGACGTGGGAGCTCTTTTTGTCTGAGTATAGGGAGAAGTGTATTAGGGTTGCTCACACAGATGAGCTGAGGGACCAGTTATTACACCTGAGGCAGAGGGATCGCATCCCGACTTTCTGACCCACCTAGACACAGACCCACCTAGGGTCTTTGCCGACCTGAATCTCCAGGTAAAGGCGTTGGAGGGGGTGTTAAGAATGAGAGCCAAAGCTTTTGTTACCGCCTTAGGACAAGGGTAGAGAATGATTGAGTCTGCGAGACCTACTTAGTCATAGGCCAAGAGGGCCAGAGATTCTTAGGGGTTGTGGATGATCCCAACTAGTCAGTTTAGGAGGGCGACGTAGAGTGTAGATCGAGGGGGTATGAGGCCACTATCGTCAGCTTTTTATGGCGAGTGTTAGTGGATCTCTGGGGACACCATACCCGACTTGCCCAACGTGTGGTAAGAAGCATATTAGGACATGTCTTGCTAGGACACGAGGATGTTTTAGTTGCGGCTCGAGGGATCACTTCATTCAGGATTGCCCAGAGACTCAGACTGGTACTATAGATTGGACCCAGAGATTAGTTCAGTCAGCTTTTAAGGGTCAGAGATTTACAAGAGGCGGGAGCCACATTTATTTTAAGACAACACAGTAGGGGTTCAGCTGGGTCACAAAGTTGCCTCATGTCAGTTCGTTAGAGCCCATGAGGAGTGTGTCCTCACAGATGTGATTTCAGGTAAATTCATTGTGTTTTCTATTCCATTCAGAGCACTAGTAGACCCAAGATTCACTCACTCATACATATGTTACGATTTAGCACGGGAGAGAAACCTTATAGCTGATGATCTAGAAATAGGGGTCAAAGTGTCCAGTCTTCTGGGGTTAAATGTCTTAGTAGATAAGGTACATTGTTGTTGCCTAATTGAGATTCAGGGTGAAGTTTTTCAGTCGATTTGATAGAATTACCCTTCAGAGAGTTCGATTTAATTTTAGGAATTGATTGGCTCTCATAGCATGACGCTAGCCTGAGGTATAAGGCTAGACAACTTAAACTCAAGAAGGTAGAAAGAATCAAGGTGGTAGTGACTAGTGACAAGCCGAGATATACAAGGATTATATCAGTAATCAAGGTACAATAATTGTTATAGCAAGGTTGTGAAGCTTTCTTAGCTGACATAATCGACACTCAAGTCAGGACCCCAAGTTTGGGAGATGTTAGAACCGTGTGAGACTTCTTGGACGTTTTCTAGAGGAATTACCTAGACTTCCAGCCTACTGAGAATTAGAGTTCGGTATCAAAGTTTTGTTGGGTTCCGCTCCGGTGTCCATTGCTCCTTACCCAATGGCGTCGACAGAGCTAAAAGCTTAAATTCAATAGTTATTGGATAAAAGTTTATCCGGCCGAGCATTTCTCCTTAGGGAGCACTGATCCTTTTTATTAAGAAAAATGATGGTTCGATAAGGTTTTGTATCAACTACCGACAACTGAATAAGTTAACCATCAAGAATTGCTACCCACTCCCTAGAATTGATGATGTCTTCGACCAACTTATGGGAGAGTGTGTGTTCTCCAAAATAGACCTGAGATCGGGATACTACCAGTTGAAGTTTGGGGATACAGATATAGAAAAAATTGCATTTAAGATAAGATATGGTCACTATGAGTTATTGGTGATGCCCTTTAGACTTACCAACACCCTGACATTATTTATGGTCTTAATGAACCAAGTAGTCTATCTATACTTGGATTAGTTTGTAGTGTTTTTTATAGATTACAAATTGGTGTACTCAAGATCGGATGATGAATATGACTGATACCTCTGTATTGTCTCGCAGACCCTGAAGGAGCGACAGTTGTTTGCCAAGTTTAGGAAGTATGAGTTCTGGTTATCTGAGGTTTCATTTTTGGGACACGTAGTAGCAACGGATGTCATTTGAGTTAATCCTCAAAATGTTCAAGTCGTACTGGATTGAAAACCTACGAACAATGTTACCGAAGTATGCAGTTTCTAAGGCCTTACTTGGACTATCGTCAGTTTATAAAAGGTTTCTTGACGATCACTACCCCAATGACTTAATTGCTTCAAAAAGGAGTATCTTTTGTTTGAGATGAGAAACGACATAACATATTTGAGCAGTTGAAAACCACTCTAACCCAAGCCTAGTTTTAACCCAATCGGAGTCGGGTAAGGACTTCACCGTTTTTAGTGATACATCATTGAATGGTCTTAGGTGTGTTCTTATGAAATAAGGGAGAGTTGTAGCTTATACTTCCATTCAACTCAAACCTCACGAGCGTAATTATCCCACCCATGACTTGGAGACACTACCTGTTTGGTGAGAAGTGTCACATCTTCACCGACTAAAAAAGCCTCAAGTACCTCTTAACGTAGAAAGAATTGAATTTGAGAAAACATATGTGGGTTGAATTTTTAAAGGATTATGATTGTGTGATCGACTACCATCCAGGGAAATTGAACGTAATTGTCGATGTGTTGAGCAATAAGACGATGTCAAAATTGAGGGCATTTCTAGCACGTCTGAGGTTGTCTAGAGATGGTAATTTATTAGCTGAGTTGAGAGTAGAACTCGAGCTGGTAAGAAAGGTTATGGAGTTACAAGGTTCTGATAGTTGCTTTAATGCTTGTATGGAGAAAGTCTGCAGAGGCGAGGCCTCAGGGTTTGAGTTGCAAAAGGGAAACATATTTTTCTTTAAGAACCAGTTATGTGTTCCCCCTGATACTCAGTTGCGTAACAAGATCCTCCATGAAGCACATTCTAGTATGTTTTTCGTTCATCTAAGTAGCAACAAGATGTACGACGAACTTCGATCCTTATACCAGTGGCCAGGCATAAAAACAGAAATGTCAGAATTCGTGGCTTAGTGCTTAATATGTCAGCAGATCAAGGTTGAACACCAAGTTCCTTCAGGATTACTTCAACCGATTCAGACACCATAGTGGAAATGGGATCGGGTGACAAAAGATTTTATGACAAGGTTACCGATAACTAGGCTGAGACATGATGCAGTGGGGGTCATAGTTGACTGGTTAATTAAGTATGTCCACTTCTTACCAGTTCGAATGGATTATACCCTTGTGAGGCTAGCCCAGCTCTATATCCATGAGATCATGAGGTTACATAGGGTACCGTCATCGATCATTTCAGATAGAGATCCCCATTTCACTTCCTGATTATGGAAAGCTCTACACAAGGCTCTAGGCACCAAACTCCACTTTAGCATTGTATTTCACCCTCAGACAGACGGCCAATCTGAGCGTGTTATCCAAATTCTTGAGGACATGCTTAGGTATACCATCTTGGACCTTAAGGGTAGTTGGGAGAATCATTTACCACTAGTTGAGTTTGTATACAATAACAGTTACTAGTCTAGCATTCGGATGGCTCCATATAAGGCTTTATATGGGTGCAAATGCAGGATGCCCTTTGTTAGACCGAGCTTAGTGAAGGGAAGATAGTGGGCCTGAAATTGATTAGAGGAATAGAAGAAAAAGTTTGGTTGATTCAAGGACGATTGAAGGAAGCTTCTAATATACAAATATCATACATATATTTGAAACACAAGGGTAACAGGGTTGAAGTTATGTTTTTTTGTCTCTTTTGAGTTTAGCTTTCGAAAGGTTGCCTAAGGACATTGTTTTTTAGCTTTGTTACTCTTTGTTCCTACAAATTCCTCAATATAAATTGAATTATGGATGATGTATTTGTAGTTTGGCTACTGTCTGTTTTTACATAATCTTTGTGGTGATTTTGTTCCTGGGAATTTTGTTGTTGATGGGTTATAGTTTGACTCTTTGAGGTCTGGCCTATGGTATTTTATGCAGTTATCATGTGTGTTGGTATTTCTAGTTATCTGTAAATCGTGAAACTTTTGCCTAAAATGAGCTCATTGGTGTCACATTATGTTTCAACATTGACATGTCACACTCGTTTTCCTCCAATTAGGATTAGGGATTTTTTTTATAACTGTAACACCCCAAACCCTAGGTTAAGAGTCTTGGGATAAACTTTTAGGGTCTTTGAATGAACAAACTAGCTCATGGCAAACCTTGGTCCAAAATTGAGTGGATTTGGTCATGGTAAATGCCCAACAACAAATAAAAAGGGTTGTTTTTAATCTTAGCAAAGAAATGGAATGACCAAATGAACAATTAGACCCTTGTACAAAATAAAAGTTGAATCCCCTTAATTGGAGATGATCTCACATCTGCACTTCACCCTTTTTTTCATCCCTTTGTTTATCTCATCTTCCTTACTCTTCATCTTCTTCCTTCTCCTTCAAGCCTAGAAAGTTAAAAGCTCTAAGAGTCTCAAACACCCGTTGAAACTACTAAGGTAAGAATCGTAACCTCCATCTTCCTAGCTTCAAATCGAGCCCCTAAGTGTAAGTCTCGATCATGGTTTTATAAACTTGAGTTTTAGTATAGGTTTATGGAATCCAATGTTTTAGCCCGTTTTTAGTATATTTAAATATTGTGAAGTGTTTATAACTTCAATCTAAGCCTTTAAATGGATTGGTAACTCATTTGTCTTGGTTTGATTAGAGAAGGAAGTTGGTGGGTGTTAAAAAACTAGAGGAAAGGAAAAGTTGCATCTTGGGTAAATTCATGGAGTATCCAACAACTAGGAAACAAGGTAACACATTTACAAACCTTACATACCCTTAGTGGTCATTAGAGATGCACATAGCTTCTATGCTGAGTTTTCAAGCTTGTATGGACATTCATGGTAGATTCCACATTTTGATGTTTTTATCATGCTTCAAACCTTCTTTATGACTCCTATAACTCACATAAAACTTTAATAACACTTAGGAACCTCAATAGGGCTATTATGGTAGCTTAGGAAGGTAAATTTCGTAAATAAGTAAGGCATTTATGGGCCCGAGTATCGCTATTAGAGGAACAGTACCGATAATGTTCTTCAGGCATAAGAACAAAGGGGTTTTAGGAAGTGAAGTATCGATACCCCTTAATAAGGTATCGATAATCGTATCAATACCATGCAAACTTAGCAAATTCCAGTAGTCAATTTTGGTACTGATACCTATGGTGCTACCGGTACTGTTACTCCCCATAGGAGTATCGATACTCAACTATTCATCCAAACATCAAAGCGGATTTTGGTACCAACACTCGTTGGAGTATCGATACCAGGTATTGATATTGGCATGACAGTATCGATACTCCCCTTGAAATTATACTGATTTTTAAGCTAGCGGTGTCTATACTCAAAGGTGAGTACCGATACCCTCGTACAATTTTAGGCAAGTAGCCTATGTGAATTAGAATCAGAGCCGAGGAACCCAATAATGCTCGGTTATTCTCAAATAAAACTTAACGTGAGAACCATTATTTATTATTCAAGTACAACTTGAAGCAATATCAAATAGGATGACATAATACTAGCATTGTTTGACACTCAGGAAAACGGCCAGAACACCTAATTTACTTTAGCAATATCCTTAGGGAGTGCACAAGGCACTTAAGACTAGCCATGGCGTAAGGCCTCAAAACTCGCAAGGGTGGGTTAGTTGGGTATCAAATCCGATACAGTAATTTCGGATTCATATCCCCCATAAACTAAAGGGGTGCGCGAGCTCCGAGATGCAGTAATCCCTCAGCCGTACCATGATGTCTACCCTAGATATCATGAATGTGTGTGCATACTCACTTTAGTTATCTTATGTTAACATGAGCATTTATGAACATTATTAGTACGACATTGTTGTTAGTGTTGCATTGAACTAGTGAGCTCAACGTTTGGAATTGCGTTTTCGTTCTCAAGACTTTAGGTGAAGCACGCAAGGCGCGGATCATTGTGCAGACATTCCAGAGAGCCGAATAGATACAGTAAGTCTTGAGTCTATTTATTTAGAGGGCATGTATAATTCATATACCTTTTTGTACTTGAGTAGTAACTGTTTTTGAATACTTGATGTACTTTTGATATTTATTTTGGGAGCTCCCAGTATTGTAAACTTATGACTATTTAGTATGGTTTAATAGTTTTAAATGATTGTTAATTATTATATTTTGAGTGTTTTAAAAGAGATTTTCTTTTGGGTTGCCGCTCCGGTGGTCCTGTGTGACGTTCTAATCGGTCAACTGTGTGTCGTACAAGTTTAGGGTGTTACAATAACAAAGCACATGGCTTTGTCAAGTTTTGTATTTGTGTCAATTAATACAATACAAAACACCCTTTCCGAAAAAAGTAAACACAGTTTGATCCTTTTTCACATGAACGTCAATGATAGAATCTAAAATTCATTTAGAATTAGTGTTAACAAAATCAATACTTTTTATATAAAACAAATCAATATCATTGTCAATTTCAACCATATTAACATCATCCTTCACAATTTTTAGTGGGAGATTCAAAAATATTTTTAGGATAGCACATATATATTAATAACATAAAATTTTTTGTGTATGGGTTGATAGAAATGAAATCTCATGATAGATACAATCAATAAAATAAACATTTTACAGGAAAAAAAAACCAAATTTTAGAGAACATATGCCTGTGCATTTTCTTGTATCCACTTCATTCTATTCAAATCCTCTTACACATATGTATATTGTGATTGAATGTGTCCATATTCTTCAAAATAATGTAATTCACACTACCATAATTTTTTCCCTACACTGTTCTCGTTGTCCACTTTTATTATGAGAATAAACTCATTCCCCCTTGATATCTATTCATAATCAACACGTTCTTTATTTTTGCTTGTGTGATTCCCTCCATACATCCTCTAATCTTCTCATATAACAATATTTACTTCATCTAGCTTGATTGTATTTTTTCAGCAAACAACAGTCTCACCAATGATTTAAAGAATTACAACAGTGATGGACGAACTATATGTTTGAACTCATTGATATGATGAAGTATATTACCTCATTCTTCCATTCTCAATGTAGATTACAATTAGAATTGTATTCTAGTCCAAATTGAATGTGAATTTGAATTTAGATACTAAGTAGAAAATTGGTTATATTAAAAAAAAATCTTATTCCTAACCTAGAGTAAGAGATTAGGTTTGGCAAACGAATGGAAAATTTAATATAGTAATAGTGATTTTAAATGGCATTTAATTTTATATATAAATTGTACGAAAAAAGTTTGGCAATACTATTTGGGGTACTAAAATGCCATATTTATTTATATTCATTTTTTATTTATCCTTTAAAATCAATTTTGTTTAGGGTTTTTTTCTTCAAAAAAATTGTTTAGAGTTTTATTGTTATAACTAAGGTTGAAAATTCAATCGAGTAAATTCGAACTAAGCTCAAAAAATTAAGTGATTCGAATTGATGAATTTTATTTATCATTAAATTTTTATTTAAAATTTTTCAAGTTTAATTAATATATTTCTCTTAATGAAATTTTAAAAAAATGGTTAAAATAAAATTTTATTGATAATTTAACTAAATTCCATATTAAAGCACATAGTTTATATATATATATATATATATATATATATATATATATATATATATATATAGAAATAATAGAATTTAAAATGATAAATAATAAGTATATTTGATCGATTGACAAAGTTGATCATCTATGATCTCTCGTATTCTAATATGGATTCTAGACCCACTAAGAGCACTCTCCTTTCTTTAGAGTCTCCATTCCTCTCCCCTCTAGGTAGAATTAGGATTACATTTAGAATTTATAAAAAAAATTAATATGAAAAATTAGATTTAATAATTTATTTGTTTAAGGTTTAAACCTAAAAATTTCAATCAATTTGGGAATTTGTAATTATATAACTTAATTTTTATATTTTAATTCTTTTAAATATGGCTATTATATATTTATAGAACTTTTTATATATTTTATATTGAAAAATTGAAGATGTTTCAAAGTTTTGATACGAGGAATCAAACAATTCATTTTCAAAATTGGAAGAAATTTAAGTGATATTTACATTAATTTTTTTATATATTGAGTTCTCTTTAAATAAATATTATATTGCATTTATCTTAAATTAATTAAAAATAATAATATAGAACTATAATTAAAATTAATTTATTTTATTTTATAAAAATGTATTTTTAACGTCAAATGATTCAAAAGTAAAAAACAAAAAAGATATCACTCCATAGGGGGTGCTCAAAACTCCGGTACCCGTATTTTTTTAGGTACATGAGATATCAGGTATCCAGAGTTTTCAAATACTAAAATGTTGTCTTATGTTTCGATTCGTTAAATCTTAGTACCGTAAAATTTGAGTACCCTTAGTTTCGGGTCAGGTACCCAATTTATATTTTTTTTATTTTTTTCTTTAAATTATATTGTTTTAAAAAGTTCACATAGGAAAAACATAAAAATTAAAAATTTATATTACATAATCCACACATAAATTTTGAAAGATAAATTTATTAAAAATAAAATAAAATAATACAATTAAATTTAAAATATTTTAAAATTAAATAAATAATTTAAAAAATAGTTTAGAATGTTAAGGTGAAATTTTTAAGAAATTAAGAATTTAGAATTTTATGGTGAAATAATTTAAGAAATTAGTAATTTAAAATGTTAGAGTGAATATAAAAACTTAATATAAAATTATATATATATATATATATATGAAATCGGGTACCGGATCGACATGTACAAAATTAAGAACTATTTTATGACCCGAAACCTACCCAAAAAATAATGTGCTAAGTACCCGACTTGAAAATTCAAATATTTCCCTATATATACCCAACAATTTTTTATTAGATCGATGGTCTACTGACCGAATCATCTAAATCGGATATTGTTAAACTCCCGCGCTACATGAAACATAAACATTTGCTACAAACAAAAAATAGGGCTAATCTCTCAATAAATTTTAAAATATTGTGAATGAATTATTCTAAAAATTATTTTAAGATTTGAACTATTTATTACGATATATGTCTTACGAAAAATTTTGTAAAATATATTAAAAAAATAAAATTAATAATATAAAATGAAAATCAAATTGTGTGGAACTCACCATTCTTTCCTACGAATTTCAATTATTATATTTTATAAAATCTATTATTCTCTCACGACGAATTTACATTTACTATAACAAATAGGGATGGGTATGCATCAGGTTAGGTCGGGTTTTTGGTCCATCTGATCCGATTCAAGAACAAAGAGTCTTCCACCCGAGACTCGACCCGACCCGATCATAACAAGTTTTCATCCAACCCGAACCGACCTGATATATAATTTACAAACTCGACCCGACCCGAAATAATAAAAAAGTTATTTTTATTCAATAAAAACAGTGACTCAATTGAAAAAAATAATATATAGAGAGTATTATTGTAATTATTCTTAAATATTTAAGGTAAAATTATATATTTTTTCGGGTCGGGTCTGATTGAGTATTTTTCATCCTAAACCGAATTCGACACGATCTGAATATCACATTAAAAAAATCCGACCTGAATCGACCCAAACCCGAATTTAAAAAAAAAATTCGACTCAATCAAGTAGGATCGGACCGGGTCGAAACCCGTCGAATTCGGATCCCATGCTCATCCCTAATAGCAAAATATCTAAATTTAAAATAACTTTTCAACGTGTATATTTTCACACAAATTTCCCTACATTATTAAACCAACAAAGTCGCTAATCACTCAAATCTTACATATTTTGTGTCATACGTCATGAAAATAAAATATATTTCATTACAATTTTTGCCAACATAAAAACATAAAATAAAATTAAAACAGAACACTGATAAAACAAAAGCAAAAAAGGACAAGAGAACTGAAACAGAGGAGAGGGAGAGGGAGAGAGAGAGATGGTGGAAAAAAATAGAGAATTCAGTTGTTTGTCTTATGATCTGAATGGAAATGGGTATTTTCAGAAACTCACATTTCTATTATTAATATATTGGAGCTGCTTTTCCATAACCCAAGTGGGTGCTTCCATCCATGAATATCAAAACCAAACCTTTTTCCGCCGTTCTAATTCTTTCTTCTTCCGTGGTGGAAGTGAAGGCCTTTACGCTTTAAAGCATCATCTTCATCCTCACAAAATGCCTTCTCCTGAGGAAAAACATCTCAATGGCAACTCTTTTATCAGGTCATCGTTTCGGTTTTCTCCTTTTGTTTTCTTGACCATTTTTTCTTTCTTTGTTTCAGGCTTTCAGCTCTCTTTTTCACTTGTTTGATTCTAACACGTTGCCTGATAGGATTATATTTAGTTTCAATTACGACTAGCAGTTTAATGCTTAATGTGAACCATGTTAGATTTTTTTTAATGGATATATACTACTATAAATTATATGGTGGGATAGTTGTAAACTAACAGAGTGGCAGCTTATATTTTCTTGTATATTTCTGTAATGAGCATTTCAGCATTTGCTTATCTTATGATTTTGTCCATGTTGGATCTGAACACTGCTGAACTTTTCAGTGGAATCTGGTTCTTGTTGTTTTCTGTAGTATTGTGTTAGGATGGAGCAAACAATTTTACTTATGTATGTTCTGTCATGTTTTATTAAAAGAATGACTGTAAGAATGTTAAATTGTGAAAATCATCCCATGAGCTTATCGACACTGATATCATACAGCTGGGAAATCTTCTATTTAGTACAAATCTGTTCAGTGTGTCATGTTATGCGCATCGATGTTTTGATTAAGATTAATAAAGGAATTTTCGAACAATCCGCAGAAATTTTCGTCTTATATAAATATACGGACTTTCTGCTGCTAGGTTCCAGTTCATTAGGCAAGGGAATCTTCCATTGTTGTTCTAGAGTGTTTCAGCACTATTACCTTATTTTGTAACCTACAAGATTTCAGCACTAATACATAGGACACTTATTTTGTATCTCTGATGCCATTATCGTTTTCAGGTTTGAGTCGATCACCTTTCGAAGAACGAAAGAGTCTGCTGAAAAGAAGAATGACATGCAGCAAAAAACTGGATTGGTTGAGGCTATAATAGTTGAGGTAAAAGACAGGGAGAAAATTGGAGGTTCGAATTTGCATTCCGCCGCTATATGTTGCACTCCAGATCTTTATAAGGAAGGATCATGCAATGTAGGGGAGGTGATCATCCACCAAGATCCAAATCACCCGTATAGTCCACAACGAATACAAACCTTCTTTGATGGAAAAAATGAAGAGACTACTATGATGCTGCAAACAATTGAGATCAATCATACTGGAATGTACTATTTGTATTTCATGTTCTGTGATCCGGAACTCACGGGCATGACGATCAGTGGAAGAACTGTCTGGAGAAATCCCGGAGGTTATGTTCCTGGAAAGATGGCACCACTGATGACGTTTTTCGGGGTAATGTCTCTAGCATACCTCGGCCTCGGACTTGTCTGGTTTCTGTGGTCTGTGCAATACTTGAAAGGTATGATAAAACTGCAGTACCATATTACAGCAGTGATTGGTCTGGGAATGTGTGAAATGGCTCTATGGTACTTTGAATATGCAAATTTTAATGCAACTGGAAGCAGACCAATGGGAATTACACTTTGGGCAGTTACCTTCACTGCTGTTAAGAAGACCGTCTCCCGTCTACTCCTTTTAGAAGTTTCGATGGGCTTTGGTGTTGTGCGACTGACCCTTGGACATGTAATCTTCGAAGTTCTCCTTGGTGTGACCTACTTGGCCTTTTCAGAAGCACTAGGGCTGGTTGAAAATATGGGGAATATCGACGACTTAACTGGAAAAGCAAGGATATTTCTGGTTCTACCTGTTTCTCTGTTGGATGCTTGCTTCATAGTCTGGATCTTTTCTGCATTGTCTCGGACTCTAGAGGAGCTTCAGGTAGCACCATGCAATAAGTGAATCCTTTCTGCATGTCGATGTTCGTAAATTTTGTTTTTATTGTTTTAGGCAATAGTGATAATAGCTTTCAGCTGTGCTTTAGCAGACATAGGGAAGATTTATTTTCATTTCTGAATTTATTAGACTTAACTGATTCATATTTTAAAAGGGTTTATTCGTTTTCTTTCCGTACAGATTAGAAGAAGCATGGCCAAGTTTGCACTCTACCGGAGGTTTGCCAATACACTAGCAATTTCAGTTCTGCTCTCCATTGCTTGGGTTGGTTATGAGGTTGTTTAATATACTTGTCTGTCATCATATACAAGTTTGCTTCATTGTTATGTCTTTTATCCTCCACCTCGACTCTCAAGTCCATGTTTAGAAGAAACCTAGTCACTCTTAGATCATATGGATCTAAAATTCTACATTTTTCCAGATCGTTTTAACCATCATTCATATAGCTGTATAGCTCTGAACATTCAAATAAATATCAGATTATATTTTGCATATAGAGCATAGCTGTATTCATCTGATCAAACTTTGTTGTTCAGTTGTACTTTAATGCAGCTGACCCCTTAAGTGAACTGTGGCAAAGAGCGTGGATAATCCCGGCTTTCTGGAATCTGCTTGCGTTTGTACTTTTGGTGGTAATATGTAGTCTTTGGGCTCCATCGAACAATCCGACGAGGTAATCCCTGCAAAGTGGAAACTCGAACTTGCTTTATTAGGTAGAGTTTAACTTCGGTTTCATGATGCTTTTGGTTGGCAATTAGAGATTTATATGCATTTGATTCGGTTTATTAAGAATAGTTTTAACTCTTGAAGCCTTTTATTCCAACCATGATTCATCATGATAGTTGATTTGCTGTGTTGTTCAGATATGCATATATCAAGGAGACAGAGGACAAGCTTGATGAGGAAGGTATCTCCCTCACGAGAAGTAGTGCTGTATCGGCCGGACAATCAGCAGCCAAGCCGGAAAGGAAGGCATTGAATGCCGATTTATTCAGGCTCGGTGAAGAGTTCGAGGAGGATAAACGAGAGTAGTAAGCACCTTATCTTCCCATGTCCCAACAGAGTTCATGTAGCATGCATATGTAGTCCCCTTTCTGCATCTCATATGTTGTCCCAACAGAATTACATGACAGTTAAAGAAGGAGGTAAACTTGTTTAGTCACTCGACCATCTAACTTTTAAATTTTACATTTTAATCATTAATATTTACGCCATTATTTTATTTTGATAACTCTCAGTTAAATACTAAACAGAGACACTGATGAAGATTTTGTTTAGTTCTCAAATTTTATTCTATTTCCTCTACCATCAACATTCACATGCAGATTTAGGAAGGGTAAAGACCAAATTAATTTTGTTAAAGCAAAATTAAAACATGTTTTAAAAAAGTAATGACCTTGAAAATATAAGGTGCACTCAACACTAATTCATAATACTCCTGATGAGAAGCTGATTTACATTAAGAAAGTAAATCCAGACAATTTTAACTTTAGGGTTTTCCATTTAAAGAAATATCTTTTGAGAAATTTGATTATTTCCTAAAAAATTGTGTTTTAGAGTTTTAATTGAATGTTTTAAGGTTTTGATTGAATGGTTAAATCCAATATTATATTTCTCCTTTTAAAAAAATTAATTTTAAAATCATAAAATTTATAAACCCTAAATTACTCAGAGTACTTATTAAAGTGGTTACTAACTATTTTTTAGTGTAATCTATTTTTATATGATAAATAAGACCAGGCTTCAAGTGGATATCCTAAATGTAAAAGTACTTTAAATTTAACTTTTGACGTGTCCAAAACTCATAAGGTATTTTTACAGTTAATTTAGTGAGTACTCTATTCAAAATATAAATTGCTGTTTTTAATTTTTTTTTTTTTTGTGAAACTCAAGGTATAATGAGAAATTTATAATCTTTATTAAATTCTTAAGAGTTTTATTGTGCCTCTAAGCTATACCATTCATATTAGATGATATTGACATGGTATACCGTGAGACAATACCACATTCCTCTAAAAATTTAACAAATGATTTTGGATATTGATCTAATATGACTTTCTTAATTTTTTTTTTTTTTTGAGTTGATTCTCAACTTTAACTGTATAAGTTTTAAACACGTACAGAGACTGAGATTTTTTCTGAATGAGATATATGTACTCATAACGTGAGTAGTCTTCTATGAATTTTATAAAATATTATTGAACATTCTAAGATTTTTTAAGGAATGGCCTACAAATATCGGTTTAAATTAATTTTAAGACGTTTGTAGATCTGTTGATACCTAATCTCTAAGTCTCTGTATGATTTTCCTCGATGAAGTTACACAAACATCAAAGTATGTAAAGTCAAGATTTTAAATACCATTAGACACTAAACATTCAACTCTACCTTTTCAGATATGACTTAAGCTCTATATCATAATGATATCAAATATTTCTTAGTTAATTTGCATTTAGTATAACGTGATTCCGCGTATAATGTTTCATTATAGGATGGAATTGTATCTCGTAAGTACATGTTGTCTAATGAATTAATCAGTTTCAATAATATTTGAATTTAAAAACAAATTAAATTGACTGCTTCTAAATGAATTGAATTTTTTTTAATAAAGAATTAATATTTAAATTCCAACTAAAAGATCGTACAACGAAAGTGTCTTTTAAATCCAAATAAAAATTAATTTCTAACAAAAACCTAAAATTTCAATTGTTTCAACATCTACCTATTTTCCGCCCATAAACATATGTCTTTCATCATCACTTGACTTTTGGTAATTCATACATCCCTTCTTAGAAATACTTATATGAGTAGTAGCACAAGATTCTATTTACCAATTATTTTTGGGGTACTAAAGCTAAATTAATCACAGAATAAACAAAAGTAAGAATCATATGTTTCTTTACACACTAAATTTGATATTTGATACAATCCTTTTTCACATGTCCAAACTTATTACAGAAGAAACAACTTTCTTATCTTATTGTTATATGGACTTTTAATAGTTTTATTCTAATTGTTTTCTTTTTCCTATTCTTATTTTTAGAAGCATTGACCAAGTGTGCATTTTCAGATTTATTTTGCTTCAATCTTTCTTCCTCTCGTATACAATGTGAAATGAGCTCATTCAAAGTTCATCTCTACTTTTGATAATTATAATTAATTTTAAATTGGTTAAACTACGCAGGAAGCAATACCAAAACCATGAGAACATATAAATTATTAAAAAGCTCAATCTTAAGTGCATTAAGTTTTGAAGTAATATGAATTATTCTCATAATGTAATCTCTCACATTTTCTTGACCTTTGTACTTCATAGACATTAAAGAAGTTAAAGTAATGTCATCTCAATCTTATCATTTTTAGTAAAATATTTTGATATCTCGTCAAGAAAAGGATGGACTATAACTTAGAGAGGTTAGCTCAGTTATACATCCGTGAGATAGTGAGGTTGTATGATGTACTGATTTCCATCATATCCGACAAAGATCCTCGATTCACTTCCTGTTTTTGGAAGGCCCTTCATGAGTTCTTATGCACCAAAATAAACTTCAATGCAGTTTTCCATCCTCAGACAGACGACCAGTCAGAGCACTTCATTCAGATCTTGTAGGATATGTTAGTTCACCATCATAGATTTCGAGGGTAGTTGGGAGGACCACCTACCACTAGTGGAGTTCACGTACAATAATAGTTTTCAGTCAAGCATTTAGATGGCTCTGCATGAAGCCTTGTATGGGCATAAGTGTAGAACTCTGTTAAGTTGGACCGAGCTTAATGAGGGTAAAATAGTGGGTCCTAACTTAATCAGAGAAACCAAATAGAAAGTTTGATTAATCTAGAGTTGATTGAGAGAAGCCTCATATAGGTAGAGAACCTACGCAGATCAGAAGCATAAGGATGTATAGTTCTTATTAGGAGACAAGGTGTTCCTCAAGGTTTCCCCATGGAAGAAAGTACTTCACTTTGGGCGTAAGGGAAAGTTGAACTCGTGCTTTATAGGACCTTATGAGTAGGGATGGCAAACGGCCGGGTCGGATGCGAATACCCCCTCCCCCATCTCCATACCCACCTAATATTTTTCAATCCACCACCCGCCCACCACCCATGATGGGTACAAATTTTTAAATCCACACCCGCCCACGCGGGTACATTTTCAAATCCATTCCCACACCCACTACCCACTAGCGACATACCCAGCTAGACCCGCCTGACAGCAAACTAATGGGATGTTAGAGTTGTTTCCCAGACAGTTCGTGATGGGGTAGCAGCGCATGCTTCAATATGTCAGAGGAGTGGCTCTACAAATGTTATGGAGACATATTGTAGGGAGCATGTAGTCACAGAGCTGGATTGTTGTGTTGCTTTCAATGTTAATGCTCATAGTGCATCTAGTATGGGTTTTGAGGGGCTAAAGAACATGGAAACTACTGCTTTTGATGTTAATGCTTATAATACGGTTAATTTGTGTTTGGATGGGCAGTATGGGCTAAAGAACATGGAAAGTGACGTGGTTAGTGGGATTATGGGTTTAATCAAAGAGCCGAATATTTCCCTAATTAAAGACCATATATCTTTAATATTTGGTTAAATTATATGTTATATATTATACAATATTAAAATTTATAAATTAGTCTCCAAAATTACACCTAAATTCATAATGGTCCAAAATTTAATTGATATTTAGCTGGGCGGGCGGATGTGTGGCGGATGCGGGGCGGGTAATGTCTCAAACCCATTACCCGCCCACCACCCACGACGGGTACCACTTTAAAAATCCACACCCGCCCACTACCCGCTAAAATTATACCCATCCCCGCTCCAATTGGAGCAGATGCGGTGCGGAATCCACGAAACTGTACCCATTTGCCATCCCTACTTATGAGGTACTAGATAGAGTTGGACCAATGGCTTATCGATTGTCCTTACCACCAGATTTAAAGCACATCCATAATGTGTTCCTTGTATTCTTGCTCAAAAGATATCGTTATGATCCTACTCATGTCATAACCTTAGAGCAGATCGAGTTGAGCCCAGACATGACCTATGAAGAAAAACCAATCAGAATCTTAGCTAGATGTGTAAAAGAACTAAGGAACAAGAGGATTACTTCAGTGAATGTGTTGTGGAGGAACCATGGCGTTGAGGAAACAACTTGGGAAATTGAGAAGGACATGCAGCTTTAGTATCGTAACATCTTCCATCTAGGTAAATTTTGATTATGAAATTTCTAATTATAATGAGAGAGTTGTAACACCCTAAATCCCAGGTTAGGAGTTTAGAGTTGACCTGGGTGAGCCTTAAAATAAATCCATAAACAATCTAGGAATTATTGGATCAAGTGGATGTTGGTTTGGGCTTGTTTGGGCCCTATAGTTAAGAAAATGGAGTTATTTTGAAATTCAACCAAAGCTAGAGTGACAAAGGGAGTAATTATACCAAAAATATTTTTAAATGTTGAAATCCCTTAATGAGGGATGATATCATGTCTGGCTCTCTCCTTTTTTCTCAACTCTCCTTTATTTATTATTCTTCTTCTTTCATCCTTCCTTCTCATATTCTTTCTTGAAACAAGGTTCCAACGTTTCTAGGAAATCCTCCCAGTTTCAAGATTTCAACTTAAGAATTAACACCTTTATCACCCAAGCTTTAATTCAGGCTCTTATTTGCAAGTTTTGGTCATAGTTCCAAAATGTAGGTTTAGTGGGGGTTTTAGAAACTTATGAAGAACCAACTATTTTTGGGGAGATTCAAGCCTCAATAAACGTATTAAATTCTTTCCTAAGCTTCCCAAAAATGTTAGTAACTTTTTTATTGATTTTTTGTTAGTGAGAGAAGTTAGAGAACTTGATTGAACCTTGGGTGTATCCAACAGCTTAGGATACCTCTAACTCATCTCTACCACATGTACTTCATTAAGTGTCTTTTGTTAAATTGCATGAGTTATGAAGCATGTTCATGGAAGATTCAACATTTGGGTGTTTTTCAACATGTTTACAACCTTATTATGACCAATATGTTCAAACATATCACTTCAATAATAATTACGGACCTCAATAGGGATTTTGGGAAGGAAAATTAGTATTTTTGTGCCTAAAACATGACATTTCTTGGCACGAGTATCAATACTTAAAGAACAATATAGATAATGTTCTTCAAGTGTTAAAAATAAGGGGGATTTTGGCATAGTAATATCGATATTGTAGATGTGGTATCGATACTTGCAGGATGGTATCGATATCGAGTTTACTTAAGTCGATTCCAGTAGCCAAATTCGTATTGATACTCATGAGAGTATCGATATCAAGGGTAGAGTATTGATACTCCTAGTAGGGGTATCGATACAAAGGTATTTTTTCAAAACATCGAACCTAAATTTGGTATCAATACTCAGGCCAATACTGATACCTCAACACTAGAGTATCGATATTATCCTCCCTTATTAACATAGTACAATTACTCAGTATGGATACCAAAATGTTGGTATCGATACTCAGGGGTCAATATCAATACTAAAGGGTTAGTATCGGTATCAGTGGATAGTTTTGGATAAATAATCCAACGATTAAGGGATTAGACTTTAGGGGCCCAATAAAATCAAAATATTAGTACATAAAACTACAAATGAGAACTGCAGTAACTTTCAGAACATATAGAAACAGAAACGACTAGATTGACATAAAACTAGTCTTGTTTGACGCTCGGGAAATAGCCAGGACACTTGAATCCCCATAGAAGAATACAAGAGTAAGTTAGATATCCCAGTTAGTGCCAAGGCACTTCAGCCGTCAGTTGAAATCAGATGCCCTAAGACTCGATAGAGTATGTTGGTCAGGTGTACATTTCTGATGCAACTCCGGATCTCACCTAAAACACTCAAGGGTGTTTTAGAAAGGCTAGAGGGGTGTGTGAGCTCTAAGATACAGAGCATGTTAGATCAGTATTTCCAATACTTGTGCCACTAGCATGCACATTTATTGAATACATATAGTATAGTAAAGTTATTAGTGAGGCAATGAGCTTGTAAGCTTAGTGTTCGGAATATGTTTTTGTGCACAAGTTCCTAGGTGACCAATGGTGAATCATTATCTTCGACAACAGTTCTAGATCAACTGAGGCATTCAGAGTGCATCTTGAGTTATTCTCATAGGGCATGTACTATTTATGGACCCTTATGTTTTCAATCGTAACTCTTTGATTTAAACATAATGTTATATCTTTTGAATATTTTGGGAGTTACTCGTAATTTTAAACTCAGTTTATTATTTTTTTCATTTGTCATTTTCATGGATGGATTTTATGTATTACAGTTTACAGTCATTTTTAAAGGAGAAGTTATGGGTTAGCCATTCTAGTGGACCTGTACGACATCATGATCCAATTATCTTTGAGTCAGACTGAATTTGGGTGTTACGGTAATAAGGAGGTGTCAATGTTGTGTGACCTATATCTCGCCTAAGTTTCTTATATTAAGCAAATAAAGGTACAAGTTTCGTAATGCTATGTGACCCTAAGTTATACCATGATGATTACTTGTTGTATGATTGTACCTGGTTTCTTTGTGATATTGGGTACTATCATTGTGTTTTGCATGATGATGCATTATAAGATGATATTGACGTTAGAAACTTAGTATATGTTTACTCATGGTGAGGCCCTTAACTCAGACTAAGGGAAGCGTGAGACTTACACTAGAGATGTAGGACTATTGAAGCCTAGGTAGGTAGCACTTGATTAATATCTTGCTTGTACCTACTACTTATTTCCATGTCTTCTAGAATGCTTATGTTTATGAGATTCATATACTACTCTAGATTAGCGATTATACTACTGGGCTTTGTAAGATTAATGTTTGGATATTTCCGTTTGCAAGTTAGTATACTGAGTCATTCGAGGAGCACCGTCGCAGCAGGATTTCCAACATTCCTTACTAAGTACTGGTTGGTTACTTGTAGCGGACATGTGTATTCATAGGACCCTTATGTATTGTGATTTGTAAATTTTGAGTTGTATTAGTTGTTTTAAACTATTTCATGGAGCTTCGATTTATAAAAATAATTTTATTACTATTATTGATGTCTTTTCACAAATATATGGTGTTTTAAATGGGAAAAAATGTTAGTCACTTTGGTGTTTCTGTGTGACACTCAAATCCTCTAGACTTTGGGTCAGATCGAATTAGGGTGTTACAAACATTGAAAATAAATTATATCAAATAATATACTAATATAACACTCATATAAAATATTTTGCAATTCTCATTTATTATCATTTAAAATTCCATCAAATATTAATTGTTCTTTAGGATAATTAATAAACACATAAATTATAAGAACACATAATCATCTTGGTATTTTAAATAAAATAATCTAGACAAAAGATGTCACTTTAGTAACATTTTATTTCAAAAAACTTAGGCTTAAATATACAAAAGGTGCCCAACCTATGCCCGTTTTTCAAGTTTAGTGACTAACATTTATTTTTGTTCCAAGTTGGTGCCTAACGTGTCATTCCGTGACTCAAAATGGGTGGGTCCAATCGTGACAGACTGTTAACTTTGGTTGTTAACCCATTAAAGATGCCACTTGACATATTTTTTAATATTAAAAAATGATTTCTAAAAATAAGAAATTACTTCGTTCCAGTTTGGTGTCTAACGTTTATTTCGTTCTAGTTTGGTGCCTAAAATTTCTTTCTCTATCTTCTTTTTCTCCAATCAAGAACCCTAAACTAAATTCATTAACTTAAATTTAATTCAAGAACCCATTTTTCTTCTTATTCGTCTTCCTTTGTTCCACTCCACACTCAAGAACCCACCAGTTTGGTGCGACTTTTGCCTTGTTCTTCTGGTTCGAAACTTTTTTTTTGTTTCTGGGTATTATCCCTTCTTTCTATTTCTTCTTCATTTGTTTGTTAATTTTATTGGCGAGATTCTAAAGGTTGACAATAAGTGGAATGAATTAGTTATGTGAGAATTGGGATGAGTTTGAAATATTTGTAAATGGCAAGATTAAAGATTATCAACTCATTTTCCTTTAGTTTCATTGCCTTATTTCTCTATAACAATGTTACAAAGTTGATGAATAGCTTCATTGGCAAAAACCCATACGACGAAGAAGAAGAAATTCATGAGAAATCATGCATGGTTTTGAGTGTTGGGTCGTGATTGTGTTGAGTTAAGATCAAAAGAGTGTAACAAAGGAAGAAGAGGAATAATAGTGGGTTCTTAAATTTAATTTAGGGTTCTTCGGTAGAGAAGGAGAAAAGAGGGAAAGAAATGTTAGTGTCACACCCTAATAAATGAATAAATAAATAAAACAAATTATAAATTAATTCTGTTGAATTATAGGCTAAATTGCAAGTTTTGGAAGCTTGCAACCAGTTTTGAAAGTTTCAAAAGTTTAGGGGCTAAACCTAGAATTTGCCCCTTTTTGGTCAGTAGAAAAAAAACTGTAAATGTAAGGTCGAAGGGTCTCGAACACATAACCCCCTGCCCTAGCCATTTAGGCTAGGGATCTGTTTATGATATATTTAATTATATATATATACATATATATATATATAGGTTAAAAATCAAGTTATTAAAACCAAAAATCCCAACCCCAAACCTTACCCCCATCGGACCCCTTTTTCGCCCTGATTATCCATCGTCCGGCCATCATTTAGCCCGCCACTGCTATCATTGTGTTCTTCATCGACCGAAGATAAAAACCCTCTTATTCCTCACCGAGATCGATCACCGATCATCGGGCTTTAAGTAGAAGAAGTTTCTCAAAAACCTTTCCTCGTCGTTTGACTTTTCGTGGATTCCGATCGATCAGCCCAACCATTCACCTCACCGCCTACACTATTGGACTCACCATGACTGTTTGCTCAAAACCTAAAAAAATTATTGCGCCACCATTGCTCCGCCATCTTCACTCACTAGCCACCATTGAAAAAGTTTGAACGTTTTACAATTTCACAATTCATCGTGTTCCATCGAAAAATAGTGCATGCACGAGACTCCTGAGGTGTCGATCTACAAGACCGAAAAATTTTATACTGATCTGACGAGCAGAGCCGCCACACACGCCACCCTCTACGCGTGAACGTCGTCTGCCATCCAGGTGGTCTGGTGAACCGGTTGGACTAGTCTGACATGGTTGGGTCAGTCTAGATCGAGCCGTCGAGCCGAGCTGAGTCGTTGACCATGCCTTGACCAGTTGAATGTTGACTGGATGTTGACCTCCGTTAACCGACTGTTGATTTTTTTTGGGAACACCTATCCTGATGTTTTTCGAGGTCCATTTCGCCAAATTCGAACCAGATAAGTTATTTTTCACTGATTAACCTCCCGATTTGATCCGTTTATCGCAATTAAGCTCTGTTTTTTATGTAATTTCTATTGATATGTATCTGAGATATTATTGGACATTGGATTCGAGTTCAGGAGAAATCGAGTAGAGTTTTAATGTTCGACCAGTGGAGCTCAGAAATCAAGGTAATGCATTACTATCTTATGCATGCTTTATGGAACATGTTGGTATTGGTAAATGCATGGATGGATATGTTTGGTCTTATCTGTATAGTTAATTATTTCTAAACGTGATCCGAATACGGTAAAAAGTCGGTAACTAAATAAAACTCTGATGGCTTGTATAAGAAATTAGATGATTGATAAGGAATAATTTCAAGTTCAGAGATTATCCGGAAAAGAAATTAACCTCATAATCTCTAAATTCTATTTACCCTTGTTAAGAGTTTTAATATCGAAATTACCTGGTTAAGAAATTATAAAATTGCCCTCGTGAGGTAAATAACCTTAATAGTGAAAGTACCCTGGAAGTTTTTATTTAATCCGATAAATTATTAATCCACGTATTAAAATACTGATTTAGATGTTAAGTTCCTATTTTATTCAAAAAATTACTGATAAACAGTTTGTAACCTCCGAGAACCCAAAATTTTTTATTTATGAGTATGCACTCGAAGACTAATTTATCAAAGTACGTTTATTGTTAGAATTGTTCGAAATTACTGAAATAAATGAAAATTTTGAATTTAACGAAAATATTGGATTGAATGAAAGGACTAAAATACCCTTCAACTATAATATGACCAAAATACCTTCAAGTTATGGAATGATGGAATACCCTTGAATTGTAATTTGACCAAAATGCCCTTGTACTGTAAAAAGACCAAGATTTCCCATGAAGATGAAAAATAACTATAAAGGACATAGTTGACCAATTATCAGAAAAAGTGCATATGTTTGGATTAAAAAGAATTATCGAAATGTCATCGAATTGCGAAATAACTAAAATAACCTCCGATATTCAAATAACTAAAATACCTCTGAGCCTCAAAAAGATTAAAATAACTTGACATTCAAGATGATTGAAGTAACCTCGAGTGTGGAAGTAACCTAAATATCCTAACTACTTGAAATAAGTTAGTGTCTTTGGATAGATTCTAGAAACGCCAATAAACTTATGTTGTATCATCCCTAAAGGTTATGGAGCATAACTCAAGTATATTGGGTATTCTTGATACTGATACATCATAGGAAAAAATATAATACCATCAAATTTCTTGATCATATCCTCTAGTTCCGTTCAGTGGTGACTCTGGAAGTGACCAGTTCAACTAGTGTAATCAATATTAAAAAGTGATTATTCGTGAAGTATATCAATCCGGTTTATTGACTACTTTTACAGGGTAGAGATTGATTAGTAAGATTTGACTCGAAGTCATGATAATGAGATATAAATTTAGAATAATGCAAACTACCGTTTTACCCTTATTGGATTAAGTTACTAAGAAGTTTTTGAGTACTTTTTTATACACTTGAATCTTAAATGATTTTTGAAATATCAATTTTGGAAAGTTGATTAGATCTGTTAATGAATGAATCCTTTTTATAGGGATCTCGATTCTGAATTCCGTCCAATCTACAAAAGTTATATGTTTTTTCATCTTGATAACGATCAGTTGCCTCCAAAAAATATTTGAATACTATGTTATCTTGATAATCACTTCCTGAATGACTGATGAATTCGTTAGCTATCAAACCCTTTTTTATATGGATCTTGATTCTGAAATCCTATTAAATTACAAAAGTTTCATGGTACCCTACTTGGTAAATACCAAGTACCTCTGAAGAATAATTGGATCCTCTAGTGTGTTCCCTATGTGACATGTAATAGTTTTACCTGTTTTAAAAATGTGATTTTCTGAAATTTTGGATTTATTGATGTTTTGATTTACTGTTAAGGAACTATGGCTACATGATATGTATTCTCTGATTACATGTTTTCATTGAAAAATATAATTATTCATGATTTATGGATCATGGAATCTACTATATATTTTATGAACCGACTACTGGGGTATTATTTGGGTAGGCTGGAGTATAGAGGTTCAGCTTTGATCAAGCTGGTACTTCCTTACGGACCTAAGGTGACCCTTGGGTTGGCCCCGAGAAACTTTTTTAGGTTGGCTCTCAGGCCCTTAGGCACTCCCTTGGGTAAATCATGGGATTGTATATGGTGCACAGGTTGAGCGCAGTTATGTGGTTTATTTCATTGTCATTATTATGAGATTTTACTATATCATGATCCTGATATTATTGATTACTGTTAAATCTGATTTCTACTGGATACTATATGAGTAGGATTCTGGAGTATGGAGGTTCAGCTCCGATCAAGCTAGTAATTACTTACGGTGGCTCCTTTGTTGTGTGCTTAGGGTAAGTCCTTATGGATGCAGTTCTGGAGAAGCCCCAAGGTATTTCCTTAGGGTGGCTCCTTTGTTGTGTGCTTAGGGTAAGTCCTTATGGATGCAGTTCTAGAGAAACTGCATAAAGGTCTTCGGTTGGAGGGTATTACTGTGGTTTTAAAATATGTTTTAAACTATTAACGTTTTTAAAGGATCTATATACATTACTCTATTTTATTAGAACACACTAGACATCCTATTCTGATCTCCTGAATTTGGTCCTCTAAATGTTTCCTCTGAACTGAAATCTTCATGTCTTTACTTGAAGAAATATCAGTGGAACTATAGCTCATCCCAAAAACCTATAAACGTCTGAATCGGTAAGGAAATTTTTATGTTTGCCTGTTATCTACATGTCCTTCAGCATCACTTGGTAGTTCTGTATTACTGAGCTTCCCAAAGCTCACTCTTTTACTCTCCCTTTTAGGTTATAAGAATTGACCCAGTGCAGCTATCGACAACTGTAATGGGAGTTCTTTTGGATTGGGTTGAATAGTACGGTACAAGGGTAATTAGGGGGCATATAGGTCACATTTGATTTTTATACTGAGTCTAAAACTTGTATGATTTTAATTCTGTTTGAGATATATGAATGGATTTATGAACTTGTATTTTAATTATAAATTGTTTTATGATTTTAAAACATAAATTTTAAAATTTTTTTGGATTTTTATTGTGAGTCGCTCTGGTAGCCCTAATGTGACACCTCGGATTAGATTAGGTCACCCGCATCGGTCTATGGGTGTTACAGTTAGACACCAAACTGGAACAAAATAAATGTTAGACACCAAACTAGAACAAAATAATTTCTTATTATCATAAATTATCTTTTAATATTAAAAAATAGGTCAAGTGACATTTTTAATGGTTTAACAACCAAACTTAATGGTAAGTCACGGTTGGACCCATTTTGACTCACGGAATGAAACGTTAGGCACTAAACTTGAACGAAATAAACGTTATGCACTAAAACTAAAAAACATACATAAGTTGGGCACCTTTTATATATTTAAGCCAAAAAATCTATTAAAATCTATTAGTTAGGTGTGTTGGGCCAAATGTCATTTTTGGACACCTAAGGCCACTAATATTTTTCGACCACCTGTTAATGTCCATTATCGCTTCTTCATCATTTTGCTCTCTTAGCTTCACTTGTTCTTTCCCTTCCCTCCTCCTCGGAAACTTCGAGGTCCATCACTTCTCAGCTGGTAGCACCGCGCGAGCAAGGGATGACAAAGAGTCCATGGAGTGACTTCGAAACATCGTAATTTTTGCTCACATCGACTCGGGCAAGACCACCCTGACGGAACGTGTTCTCTATTATACCGGACGTATCCACGAGATTCGCGAGAAAGACGACGTTGGAGCAAATATGGATTCCATGGATTTAGAAAGAGAATGAATTACAATATTATCTACTGCCACATATTGCACCTGGAAAGATTACTAGATTAATATAATTGAAATACCTGGTCACGTTGATTTTTCAATTGAACTGGAGAGGGCGTTGCGTGTTCTTGATGGTGCCATTTTAGTTCTTTGCAGCGTTGGTGGTGTACCGACGATCATCTGGCAAGCGTTCTTGCTTCAGTTACAGATAGGGATGGCAAACTGGCGGGTCAGATGCGGATACCCCCTCCCCCATCTCCATACCCACCTAATATTTTTCAATCGACCACCCGCCCACCACCCATGATGGGTATAAATTTTTAAATCCACACCCGCCCACGCGGGTACATTTTCAAATCCATTCCCACACCCACTACCCACTAGCGACATACCCAGCTAGACCCGCCTGACAGCAAACTAATGGGATGTTAGAGTTGTTTCCCAGACAGTTCGTGATGGGGTAGCAGCGCATGCTTTAATATGTCAGAGGAGTGGCTCTACAAATGTTATGGAGACATATTGTAGGGAGCATGTAGTCACAGAGCTGGATTGTTGTGTTGCTTTCAATGTTAATGCTCATAGTGCATCTAGTATGGGTTTTGAGGGGCTAAAGAACATGGAAACTAATGCTTTTGATGTTAATGCTTATAATACGGTTAATTTGTGTTTGGATGGGCAGTATGGGCTAAAGAACATGGAAAGTGACGTGGTTAGTGGGATTATGGGTTTAATCAAAGAGCCGAATATTTCCCTAATTAAAGACCATATATCTTTAATATTTGGTTAAATTATATGTTATATATTATACAATATTAAACTTTATAAATTAGTCTCCAAAATTACACCTAAATTCATAATGGTCCAAAATTTAATTAATATTTAGCTGGGCGGGCGGATGTGGGGCGGATGCGGGGCGGGTAATGTCTCAAACCCATTACCCGCCCACCACCCACGACGGGTACCACTTTAAAAATCCACACCCGCCCACTACCCGCTAAAATTATACCCATCCCCGCTCTAATTGGAGCGGATGCGGTGCGGAATCCACGAAATTGTACCCATTTGCCATCCCTAGTTACAGAGCATAACAAGACTTGAAAAAAAAGAAATGAGAATTGGCAAAGCTGCGTGGAAATGAAGGAATGGCAGAGTGCACATGGCTTTGGAAAGTGAAAAGGGAGCAAAGAAATCATTCACGTGATTTTGGGGAATTATTGATAAAATGCAAAAGGGGTAAATTAAAAGGTGAGTCATCCAAGTTTGGTAAAAGCTAACCTTGTTTTCTAGCTTTCATACTGTTATGATTATGGCATAATGGTTTCAATAAGATCAATTTAGTCCCCGATTTTAGTAATTGAATATATATAGTGGCTAGTTTTATAAATTGGGTTCTTGAATTATTAATTAGATTCCAATAAGTTATTTTTATAGCGAGGAAAATTATTTGAAGTCGTATTTGTACTATAGATGGTCCGTGTTCGTTAGAAAACGATTGTAAGCTAGAAATCAAGTTGGTGAGCTGGATTTCATGAGTAATATTTTGGGTTTTTAACATCCTGAGTCTGATTCCGAAATCCGTTTCGTGATTTATCATCCGATTCGATCCGTTTTTAATAATTAAGCACCTTTTTTATGTAATTTCTGTTGATATGGATCCGAGGAAATATTGGAAGATGATTTCAAGATCAAGGGCGTTCGAATGGAATTTAATGGTCGATCAGTATGGCACAGAAATCGAGATAATACTTTACTACCTCTTTATGCTTTATGGAACATGTGAATATTGGTGAATGCATGAATAAGATAATGTTGGTCACTTTTGTGGGGTTGAATAATTTATTCACTCGATATGAATGTGGTAGAAATTTTGTAACCGAATACGGATCAAATGACTAATATAAGAGATTGAGAAATTGTTAGAATTAAATTACAAGTTTGTGATTAGTGATAAAGAAATCAGCCTTGGATTTGTAACTTATATTTTATATCATCAAAGGTTAAATGTTAAAGGTACTTGGATGGGAAATTATGAGAATACTCCGGTAGGGTAAAATTATGAAAATACCCTTATGTTGTAGGATGACAAGAATTGTCCCTGTAAGTTGGTTAATAACTTTGAAAATACATATTGATCCGATATAATTACAGATTTGCATAAGAAATAATAGTTTTGTTTAGAAAATTTGGATAACTGGTTTTTAACGCCAAAAAAGGTTTGCACAAGATGCTAGAAGTTTGTTAAGGAATAATTTCAAGATCAGAGAATGTTCGAGAAAGGAATTGACCATAGGATCTTTAAATTATAATTATTTTCGTTAAGAGCTAATATGGAAATTATCTGGTTAAGAAATTACAAAAATGCCATTGAGAGGTAAAATAGTCCGAGTTGACCCTGAATGAGAAAATACTTTGAGGATTTGTACTTAACTCGATTAAGTACGAATTTGATTGTTAAGATTCTGACTTAGTGTAGAAAATTCTTGATATTCCGTTGGTAAAAATATGAGAAGGCACTACCCAAAAATATCTGAGTTACGAGTAAATACCTGAAGAACAATTTATCGGGTGCTCTTTTATCAGAATTGTTCGAAGAGACTGAAATAGATGATAAATTGGAATTAAATAATAAGACAAGATGGAAGAAAATTATTGAAATACATCGGATCTGTAGAATGACCAGAATACCTCTGTAATGGAAATGACCCAAGAATATCACCAAGCTCAAGAATGATTGGATATCCTCGAGCTCTGAAATGAATGGAATAAAACTGAACACCAAAATTACCAAAATAACCTTATGGCTTAAACTAAGTAAATGTCTTGGATTAATTAAGGAATCCAAATAAGCATAGGTGTTGGATTACCTTTAAACGTAATGGAGCACAATTTAAGTGAGTAGATCGACCCTAAAGCTATGTTAATACCTGAACGACATAGATGTTACTTGAATGTGTGTTCATCTTCTCAAGTTTGGTTTGATGATAAATTTTGGAAGTATTCAGCTCAGCTCAACTCTAGATCGCATTCAGTAATAAGAATTGGACATTTGTTCGACAAATCAACCAAGAAGACCAAATTGAATGGAACGAAAGTACAATATGTATATGAAATTCAAGAACGTTTGAATTACTCTGGAAAATCCCGAAGTAACTGGAATGGACTTGAATGCTAAATGAACTAAGTAACCTCAATGACTAAGGATTAAGTAAGTGATTAGGATAAGCTTGGAAATTCGGATGAACTTACATGATGTATTATCCATATGTATTATGAACCATAAATCAAGTATGTCAGTATTTTATGGTATCGTGGAAGCGTGAAAAGGAAATAAAGATCATTAGAATATATGTTCGTCTCCTTAAGATATGTTCAGTGATGACTCAAAAGTTGATTTATGGACAATAATTGTTGGTATTAAAGAGTGAATACCTGGCATGACAACGAATGGACCGGTCAACATGCATTCGTTTAGGGAGTTGTTAAACTTGAGTTATTTGAATAATTCGATAAATCGACGCCAACTGTAAATGTCCTGAATCTTCATTTCTTCCTTATCAGCTCAAGTTATATTCTGAATAACTGATGATTTCGTTAGTTATTGAACTATTCCTATAGTGATTCTAAATTTCGACATTATATCAGTAAACTGAAGATCCTTGTTTCTCTGCCCAACAAGATTATCCAGTATCTCTGAAGAATATATGATAAATATTTTGATCCTCTAGTGTGTTCCACATGTACTACATGACAGTTTTATATGTTTCAAATGAGTTTAACAAAAGTATTGATTTATTGGTTTATGAACCATGGCAACATGGTATGTGATCTCCGATTACGGTTTTCATCGAAAAGTATGAATTGTTCATGATTTATGAAATAATGGAATTTACTGGTTTATGAATTATGGTTACCTGAAATGTGTTATTTGGTTTCCTGTTTTCACTGGAAAATATGAATTGTTCCTGATTTATGGAATCATGGAATTTACTTGGTGTGTAGGTGGGTGTAAGGTTCTGTGGAACCTACACATTATGGAGTGTTGGTTAGAGGGAATAATATGATTTTTGATAAACATTTTATGAGAGGGTGTTGTTGGAGGAAGTTACCGTTACAGCAGGCTCCTCTGCTTTGTGCTCAGGGTAAGTCCTTACTTGGTGTGTAGGTGGGTGTATGGTTCTGGGAACCTACACATTATGGAGCGTTTGGTTGGAGAGATTAATATGGTTTTTGAATAAAAATATGTTTTTAAACTACTACTATTTTAAAAGAAAAGATATGTATCTCTTCACTGGTTTTATGGGAACACACTAGATAACCTATTCTGATCTCCTGAACTTAGTCTTTCGAAATACTTATCTGAACTGAAAGCTCATTGTCTGTTATCATCTGAAATATCAGTAGGATCTCCAATCAGCATAAAAATCTGTAGATGTTCGAAAATAATAAGAAAATATATGTTTATCTATATTTGCACGTTCATCAGCATCATCTGGTAGTTCTGTATTACAGAGCTTTTCGAAGCTCACTCTATTACTCAACATTGCAGGTTAAAAGAATTGTACCAGTGCAACTATCGACTTCAGTAAGGGAGTTTTTCCGGTGTTGCTTGTTGAGTATGGTACATGTGATTAGGGGGCATGTAATTGTAATTTGTTTTACATACGAGTCTGAATATCTATTTTATTTCTTCATACTGATAAATCATTTTATAAGGTACATGTTTTAATAAAAGTTTTAAATTTTCTGCTATTTTTACAGTGGGTCGCTCCGGTGGCCCTAATGTGACACTCCAGATCGGATCGGGTTATCCGTATCGGTCTGAGGGGGTTACAATATTTATTTTAATTAATATATATGATTATTCTAAGTAAATAATTTTTCCCAAATTAAAAACAATGGCATATGTTTTCAATTTAAAATGTACTACTACAAAGATTAATACATAACAAAAATTTATAGATGGTATAGAGCAATTAATGCATAACAGAGAAATAAAAAGCCCTAAAGTTTTATAGATCAAAATTTATAAAAATTATACCAAAATTTTGTAGGATACTTTTATTTCCATAAATTTTAAATTTTAGATTAATTTATTCTTAATGATTCAATATTAGGAGGTAATAATATCATTTATTAGAATCAAATCATAATTAACATATATGTCATTCCAAATCATCAAGAACACGATACTAGATTTACGGAAACGTACCGAAATCTATTTTTGAAGATTGTCTATTAGGTTGAGATATAGAAATTTCCTTGAAGGTTGAGATCTTTCAAGAATATATCTTTCTCTTAAGTATAAACTATTTGATGGGATAAGAGAAAAATACAAGCTAATTTATTTTTTAGGACCCCTATCCCTTTATATAACTAATTACTAAATCATTTATTATATTTATTTATACTTTTTCCCTTATTAAATTATAAATATAAGTTGATGATATCTATATTTTTATTTCGGTGATACTTTTAATACCTTATTTACATGTGTAAAATAGTGTATAAGATCTATTCCTAAAAAATTAATTTTAAAATTGTATATTAAATCTAAGTTAAATCATGTAAACCTAGAAAATAATGTATAGTTTATATTAGTAAACTAATTTTATTTCATCTCTGAAAATTCTAGCTCATTTGATTTGTAGAAGCTGATAAATTGAGAATTAAGATTTCGTTGACTATTGTAAGATCATATTTAATTTTTTAATTTTGAAATAAATCAAAATAGATCCATAATTTACATTATCAGGTTTCAAGATGATTCGGATCTAATTCGACATTAATTTTTATTAAAAATTAAGGACCATTTTGTAAATCATAAATAATTGTTTAAGTAATGAACAAATCGTAAAATTTTCCAGCAAAATATGTATCACTTAAAAATTATTTTCAAGCATGTAACAACATAAAAACACAATATTTCAGCTTTTAACATAATATCTAAATTAAAGATATGTCATCATTCATCATGATTTTAAAACTAGCATTTCTGAATATCCTAAAAGTACTATATTATGTCCATATCAACATTCCTAAAAACAAAAACAAAAACTCAAACAATCAGGTTTTTAATTTTGCATTATTAGTTATAAAACTAACTAGTAATCAATTTATCCTTATTCGCCAATCTTTGTTACAAAATATATACATACACACACGCGCGCACATATATATATATATATATATATATATATATGGGTTAGTATTCATTTATACAATATAATTTAAAATCATTAGATGAATAAAAATAAACAAATGAAATTAACAATAATAAATAAATAATAAATAATAAAAGAAAAAATTAATAATAATTAGATTCTATCCATATATATATATATACATACAAATATATATACATATAGATGTGTCTAAAACACTCTGATCAAATATGTGATTCTTTCACGTTTCAATTCATCAGCCATCAAACACTTAAATTAACGTGGAGGCTGCTAAATATTCTATTTCGTGCATACATTGATGCAGGGATTTAAATAGTACTTCGTATACTGTAGCGCTGCTACATAGTGATAGTGGTCTTGTTCGATACTTAGTGCTTCATATATGATGAACTCGTAATGATTGGGTGTTCAATGAAAAACGAATCCTTCTAAAGGACGTGGTCTTTTACTCTAAACTTCGAGGCTTGGTGCGATTGAAAGCGATAAAAGGCAATACACTGGTTAATGAAGACGTTGGGTGAGATCATCCGAGACGCTGTCTTAGTGGTCAAGCTCAAGTCGTTTGGAGCGAAGGTTGTTATCTACCGGTGACGTTGTGTTTAGTGTTGCTGCAATGTCAAATTTGGGGCGTTCGGATCCAGGTGAAATAAGAGCCTCCTTTTCAGGCTCATTCGGGAAACTAGTGCAAGATTTTTTTGAAACTTCAGCAATTAAATTGGCGTTGGATGTGCGTGTTGAGGCAAACTGGGTGGGGTTGAGGTTGCTAATTGTGGAATCACTTTTAGTTTTGAATTGGATTAATAATCTATTATACCGTCCGTCGAGATGGTTGCCGATTCTATTGGAAATTATTGATGAGAGGTTAAGACAGGTCGGTCTGAATTTAGGGATGGCAAACGGGTATAATTTCGTGGATTCCGCACCGCATCCGCTCCAATTGAGGCGGGATGGGTATAATTTTAGCGGGTAGTGGGCGGGTGTGGATTTAGAAAGTGGTACCCATCGCGGGTGGTGGGCGGGTAATGGGTTTGAGACATTACCTGCCCCGCATCCGCCCCGCATCCACCCGCCCCGCATCTGCCCACCCCACATCCGCCCGCCCAGTTAAATATCCATTAAATTTTAGACCATTATGAATTTAAGTGTAATTTTAGAGACTAATTTAAAATTCTAATATTGTATAAGATATAACATATAATTTAACCAAATATTAGGGATATTTAGATACCTCTTTAGTCTTTAATCTTATTGCGCCGATATTTCTTGTCTCCACTCTTCAATACGTTTCTTCAATCTGGTGATTTGTTTGTTTTGGTTGTGTGAATTCTAATGAGTGATATGTTCTATCAATTGATTTAGTTATTTCCTTTATATTACTATTGATGCATTATTTACAACTACATCCAACTCAATCAACTCATATTTTCCTTTTCGCTTACAGAAACTACCTTAACAACAATAGCTTTGTCAATATCATTCCCTAAGCTGATCGATATCTTTAGCTGAAAGGTTATCAATATTCTTGCACTCGATAGGTGTACGCTTACACCAATCACTGTTGGGGTTCCTGGCTTTTCTCTGTTTCCAGCTTCCACTGATATTGGCAGGCTATGTTTCTAAAGCTTAGCTCTAGTTTACTTTTGTAAATAAGTTGCAGTTTTTGTAAGCTTGTTATCATTTCTTTTTCCTTTTTGTAAAAGATGTTGTTTTTGGTCTGGGTAAGAGTTGAATCCTGGAAAATAGGTTTTGGGTTTTAAAGAAGAAATTTTTGAATTTTGGGTTTAGATGATTTATGGGTACTTCTTTTTGCTTAATGATTAATGAACTTGAAGACAATGCACTGTTCAATCCAATATATCTTCAATATTTGGATTTAGCTTAATGGATACTAAGAGATCTCGGTGTGAGGAATTAATGGCTAAATTGTTGTCATTACAACTGGATATTTATGACTTGCGGTGTATGTTTTTGCTTAGTACAAATGATGTGGCAATGTGATTCCAATAGTATAGTGTCAATTTCCTTGTTGCAATACTAATATTCATTTGGCAAGGTGTCTTAAAGTGAAAAGTTACACAGTGATAATAGTGATATTCTCACTCCACCCATGTATTTTTAAAGGCTTCTATAATTTCATGAAAAGATTTCCATATAGCAATTAATTTCACTTGTATGTCATTAAATTTGAAAAGATATAATCAGTTTGACTTCTTTTCTACTTTAGAAAGAGAAATACTTGTTGTTTATCATCTTCTGAAATAAAATTCATTTCCCACTCCATTGTGGAATTACTACCTTTTTAGTTTATTTATAAGTTCTAATCTGCATATGAAATGAAAACTGTTTGGGAAGTTAATGATACATTGATGTTGGCCGCCTCTGGCACATTGAAGAGGAAACTGTATGAGTTCCACTTCCAGTTGATAGAGAGGTAATGTAGTAATTGAAGTTGTCTAGGAAAAGTGTTAAGAATATGATTCATTTGAATTCTTAAAGATCAATTGAAGTTAATGGTTATTCTGCAATTTTGACTATTTTATCTTTTTCAATTGTCATCATATTATATACCTTCATGTCATGAAGTTAGTAGCCGTAGTGTTGTTCTTATGCTGTATGGCTTGAAAGGTACAAAATATAGAAATTTGGCTCAAATTTCCAGTGAAAGTAGTCATTCTGCTATATGGAAATTAAATGGATAGTGTCCTTGACCTAATTACCTTAGATTAGGAGGTTCCTCAACTCAGTTAAGTTCCATCACAAACAAGTTGGGGTTATTTTCCTGAATGATTTTCTTGTGGATTTATAAGCTGGTTAGATAACTTCATCGCATTTAGTTTTGACTTTTGAAGGATTTTAGCATGCTGCGCCTTTCTTTTTTCTTTTAAATATGTAAATGCCACTGTAGCATTTTCTTCTGTTAACGATAATTGAGAAACTGCACTTTCTAGGATTTTGTAGTTATTCCAAATCGTGCAGTTTAGAGTGCATATTAGAAAATTTGAAATCATGAGTAACAACAGTACATAGGAGAAAGATCCCCCATGGTGTGATCTGATTTGGATTACCTAAATTCCCATCTGTCCTTTAAAGAAAGTCATGTTTGCTACCAAATTCTTTAAAATGCTTTCAATTGATGTTTCCAATAGTATAGTGTCAATGTGATTGTTATGTGTTTTATGTATCTTATTTAACATGTTTTATTGTAATTATAATTACAGAATACAAAATGACAGACAAAAGTGAACAACACAATATTACAACCACCTCATCACCATCAATCTCAAAGCCAACCACTACAGCAAGTTCTACTCCAACTTCTGACTATGGTGACAAAAGTCCAAAGCAAACCGATGATGCAGATCCTATGGTCCTTCCCTTAACTTCGAGGCATACATCAACAACTTGGACTCACTTTACAAGAAAACGAGTTGGGAAGGAAATAAAAGCTGAATGTAACTACTGCAATAAGCAACTTACTGGAGGACCAAGATCGGGGACAAGTCACTTAACCGAGCATGCAAATAAATGTGTCAAAAGAAAATGATTAGATATTCGACAAACAAGGCTATTTGGAACACAAGCTAAAGATGGTGGTTCGAATGACACTCTTTCTTTGGCACCATATGAATTCCACCAAGATAAAGGGAGAAAAGACTTGGCAGAAATGATCATTTTGCATGAATACCCTCTTACCATTGTTGACCATTATGGCTTTAGGAAGTACTCCAAAACACTTCAACCAGGCTTTAAAGTTCCGTGTCGTAATACAACCAAGAAAGATATCATGCAAAGATATGGGACTGAAAAAGAGGGCATAAGTGCATTGTTGAGAAAAACGAATAGTAGGATCGCCTTGACCACGGACATGTGGACTTCAAGCAATCAAAGAAAGGGATACATGGTTGTCACCGCACACTTTATTGACAATGGATGGAAATTCCAAAGTCGAACACTTAGGTAATATTATTTTAGAAGTTTGTTCCTTTATGAAGTTTCACTTTCCTTTATTTCATGTGTTAATGCATGTTCATTAATATGATAGGTTTTTGTATGTCCCGGCACCTCACACGGCTGAGGTTCTTGCTGAACATTTGAAAGAATGCATCCACTCCTGGAATATTGATCTCAGGTTGTCTTCTATAACTGTGGATAATTGCACAACTAATGATGCTATGATTGATATTTTGCGTCAAGAGTTTCCTTATGGCTCGTTAATGTTGCATGGACGTTTTCTTCATATGCGTTGTTGTGCTCATATACTTAATTTGATTGTTCAAGATGGGTTGGGTGCTGTTATAAAAAATGGTCTTGATAGAATTAGGGATAGTGTTGCCTTTTAGACTGCTTCAGATAAAAGAAATCAAAAATTTGAACAAGTAGCTAAGCAAGTGGTTCCTGAATGTACAAAAAAGTTACAACTTGATTGCAAGACTAGGTGGAATTCGACTTATGACATGATTATGGTTGCTTTAAATTATAAGGAGGTATTTGTTGTCTTGAGTGGACGTGAAAGTTTGTTTAAGAATCCCCCACTTAATGAAGATTGGGAAAAGGTGGAGAAAATTTGTGAATTATTGGAAGTGTTTAACGATATTACACTTGTATTTTCTGCCTCTAAATATCCCACAACAAACAATTATTTTCCATGTATTTGTGGGCTTAGAATAGCAATGTCAAATTGGCTTTCATCACCTTGTGATTATATAAAAAAGATGGTGCTAGTAATGTTGGAGAAGTACAATAAGTATTGGGCTGATGTTAATGGTCTTATGGGCGTGGCCACTATACTTGATCCGAGGTTCAAGCTGAAATTGATTCATTTCTATTTTGAAAAAAATTATGAATCGTTTACTGTTCAAGCTGAGATTGATAGAATTGAAGGTCTTCTACATGATTTGGTGGATGAGTATGGATCTAGAAATGGTAAGAACCAAGCAAGTAAGAGCAAAACCAAATCTGTTGGTTTTTTCAATACCAAGGGCAAAGGAACAATGTTGAATGAGTTTGCTGAATTTGTAGAGCAAAATAATACTGCAATTTCTGAAAAATTTGATTTGGACAGGTACTTAGAAACTGCTAATATACTATTTGTTGATGATTTTGATATTCTTAACTGGTGGAAAACAAATGGAAATAATTATTCAACTCTCCAACAAATAGCAAAGGATATTTTGAGCATTCCTGTCTCCACTGTCCCATCAGAATCTGCATTTAGTACAGGTGGAAGAGTAATTGGTCCTTATCGTAGTCGACTACTTCCGGAGACGATTGAAGCATTAATGTGTGCTCAGAATTGGCTTTGGGCCGATATTAAAGGTAATATTATTATTTAGTTGATATTAGTTGTCAAATTGTGCTTAATTATCTTATTAAAGTTTAGTTACTAACTTATATTAGTTTTACTTTCTATTATATATATAGGTAGTAGTGAATTTAAATTGGAGCGCTCTCAATTGGAGGAAATAGAGAATGATGATTGTAATACTGGAGTATCAGATGTCACAAGTATTGCCTGAAATTTTAGAATGTTGTGACAAAGAACAAAAACATTATGTGTTTGTCATTTATGTTTCTAGACTTTAATTATGTCTTTTATTATGGTGTGTTTATGTACTTTAAGATCTATATTAACGCTTAACTCATATAATCCTTGGATTATTTTATTATGTTTCTTAATGGACATGTTTTTTTTATGTTTGTTGCTTATGTATAACTTAAGTTTGCTATCAGGCGGGTCTAGACGGGTACGTCGCTAGTGGGTAGTGGGTGTGGGGATGGATTTGAGAATATACCCGCGTGGGCGGGTGTGGATTTGAAAATTTGTACCCATCATGGGTGGTGGGCGGGTGGTGGATTCAAAAATATTAGGTGGGTAGGGGATGGGGGAGGGGGTATCCGCACCCGACCCGCCCGTTTGCCATCCCTAGGTCTGATGCATTTCAAGTATGTGTCGAGGTCTTGCAGGTCAATGGCGGAATAGTTGACTTATAGTGGGGTGTCGAGATGAGAACTTTTCAAAGCTTCACTGTAGTCGGGGCTGGTATGTATGTTTGTTCTGCAAAGGGGAGAGGGCTAACTAGTGTTGGTGGCTGGTTTACTTTGGATGCCTATAAGCTTTGCTGTTGCGATTGTTTAACTGAGGAATTGCATATTGTTTTGTTTAGCTTTGATCGGATGTATGTATTCTTTTCTTCTAATTAGTATTAGTGGAGGTTTTGAACGAGACATACAATCAATTTGAATGTTGTCGTTGTTCTAATAAAAGTATTTTGCTGATATAATAAAAAAACACCAATTATGTTCACAATCACGATAAACGCAATCACAACCGTAATTTAAATCTCTGCATAGACGAGATTAACTCAATATAAAGAACTTACTCAAAATAATATATTAGGCATCCAATTGGACCATTAATTGCCTTACTTAAGATTTTAAGACCACTTTGTAATATATGAAACAAATTAGAAACAGTGGCCATGGTAACACATTCCCATTAAAAGTACCTAAGCATAATTGATGTCTTAAAGCATCGATGTTCAAATTTGATATCTTAAAATCATATGTTATCTCATCTTTTCTAATTATGAACTAAATCTAAAGTATTATCCTTTGAATGAATAAAAATTTAATTGTTGAAATAATTGTTTTAATAAAATAGTTTTTATTATTTCTTTAACAAATATTCACTTGATTTTACGAATGATGTTTTCTTATTACAAATAATTAACAAGAACACATTTCACTATAAAGGGTCATTGGAAATACTTATGGAAGTTATTTTGGCTCAAAATTTTATTTGGAACGTAAAAAAATGTTCAAACAATTTATTTCCAACTAAAAAATCACGTTTAAAACGTGATTATTGCCTCAAACCAAGAAACTCAAAAAAAAATATTTTTACGTTAGAAAAATTCATTAAAAAAACTCTTCTAGAGAAGCACTCCCAAACAAAGCCTAAATTTGAAGGCTGCCTTATTAACTATCATAATATGATAATATTACATTTTCTTAAAAAAAAATAAAAATAAATAATTAAATATATTGTAAAAAAAAGTCTATTCTCTTTCTTCCTCCTCCTCTATCTCTCCCTTTTTTTCTTCATTACAACTTGTGTCAATTTACTCATCAATCCAATTTTTCTTCTTTAATTTTGTTTAACCGGTGACCGCACCGATTTTGATACTAGTTGCTACCCATCGGTCATATTTTTTTCTTTGTTTTTTTAGTTTTTAATAAGAATAATTATTTCTTTGTAACATGTTCTCTACTTTTATGGCACGTTTATCTTTGCGTTTGTGGCACGTTTTTTCTCTGCCTTTTGATAGCTTACGATTTTTTCCATTTTTTCGTTTATCTTTTTTCACAGGATTGGATTTGACATCGAGATGGCTGATCAAGATGACACTTATTTGTTATGTTACAGATCTTCCCTGATTTGTACCCTTGGATTGATTTGGATACATGTTTTGTGCTCATGGATAGTTTTCTCACGTCGCTTGACTCTGATTTGCAATTTGTCGGTGGCTTTTCAGTAGTTTCATCCCCTTTTGTGGTTCATTTGCCGATGCAGTCAAATTTGTTCGTATCTTTATTTTATTCAAGCATTAGTTAGGTTTTTCAACATTTTCCTTTTATGGTCCTTGTGTGATCTAGGTGACTAGTTTTTGTGTTAATGGTTATAGGAAAATGTCCTAATTATAATTTAGTTTATGTTTACGGTTATGCTCGAAAGTCTTTTTTGTGATTCTGGATATTTTCTATTTTTAATAACACTAGCGGCTATATATTAAAAAAATAATTAAATATTTTTTTTTTTTGAAAGAGTGCGACAAAAGAATGCTACATGTGAATTTAGGACCTAATTACACTAATCTGAAAGCGAAAGGACCTTGTAGACACTAATTTTTTCATCTTATTATTATTATTATTATATATTATTATTATATATTATTATTATTATTTTATTATTATTATTTATTATTAAATTAAATATATATTACAAGCCCAAATTACAATGAACCCAGAGGCCCGAATACAAAGAAGACCTGGTCAAGCCCAATAAAAACCCTAAAACCCAACTAGGGTTTCATCATCTCAGCCCCAGCCGCCAATGATCTCAGCCGTTGGATCTGAGAGATCCAACAGTCCACATATGGTTCCAGATGAAACCTTAGGGTATCATCACCCTAGGGCCACGTCGTCGCCTCTGCTGTCTCCATGCCGACGTTCCAGCTGCTGTCACGCCTCGTCGCCGAAGCCTCCAGAAGCCAGCTGCCCTTCCACGTTATAGCTCTATGGTGAGTCACCACCATAGTCCGGTGACTCACCGAGGCTTCCACCCTTGTGACCGGTCCGAGAGCCACACCATCGATGGCTATAAAAGCCATCGACCACCTATAAAAAAGAAAAAGACAGCAAACAGAGAACAAACCACGGCCACCGAAAGCAAGCAAAGACCAACACAACAACAAACAGCAACCAAAACCAACAACCAGCAAAGAATAAAAGAGAAGGAGACTTACCGAGGAAACTGTAGTCATCGGAGCATCTCACGGCGCTGGAAAACCGAAACATCTAAGGTAAATAACCTTTGATCTCCGTCAATCGAAGAGGATTCCTAAAACAAAAGGTCGGATTCAACCTTTAGAAGTTGAGATCTTCGATTTGGTGTAATTTGAGTTTTCCGGCCACCGTCTGATGATCGGTTTCTCTCCGGCGACAGAAGCCTAGAGAGAGGGCAGAGAGATTTTTTCTCTCTCTTTTAGAGAGAGAGAGGGAAAAAATGAAAGGCTTAAGCCTTTCTCGGTCGGGGTTAAGGGTATTTATACCCTCACCAAAACGACGTAGTTTTGGTGAGGGCCTCTAGTAATTTTTCGTATGGGAAAACCCTTTCCGTAGTACTCCCATTTTGTAATTTTTACGTTTTTGTCACTGGAATTGATTTTCTGAGTATTTTAATTTGGTCTCATAATTTTATTTTATTTTAGTCTTTTCCAGTATAATTATATATTTTAGGGTAAATAACTATTTTAGTCCCTTATAATTTTATTAATTTTTATTTTAGTCTCGAATAATTGATTAATGTCAAAATTACTCTGTTAATACATAGTTTTTATAATATTTTGAATTAGAGCCTTTAATTTTAATATGTTATAATTTAATCACTCATTTTAATAACTTTCATTTTTTAACATAATTTTGTTATATTTTAATTTCAATCCTGTTGTTTTAAATTTCATTTATTTTAGTCACTGTTATTTACTTTTTAGTTTAATTGCTATTATTATCCTTTAAATTACCATATGTTTAAATTAGTATTTTAATTATTATTTTTTTATTATCTTAGTTATATGAAAATATATTTAATTAAATAATAATTATTATTTATTTTTAAATATTAAGAAATGGCGGTCTTAAAATAACTAGACGTCCTATTATGGTATTTTAAAAAATAAATAAATATCCTTCTTATATATATATATATATATATATATATATATATATATATATATATATATATATATATATATATATATATACTTCATTTTTATTATTTTTAAGAAAAATTATTATATTCTTATTAATATTTATTTATTTATTAATATTAAAGAAATGGGATGTCTTAAAGCAACTAGAAGTCATATTCCAATATTTTTAAATAAATAAATACTTTATTTATAATTTATAAAAATTATTTTAATATTTTTTCCTTATTATCCAATTGAATATAAAAACAGGATCGTAAATTAAATTCATATTTGAATTCTTAAACTTCTATTGTTAGAGACAATTTATAATCGACAAGGACCAATTTTGGGCGTTGTGGGGGTGTTAATCCTTCCCCAAACGTAATCAGCCACGAATCTCTTTTTATTATTAAAAAAGAATGATTTTTTGGTTAAACGTAGACCGATTTATCTTTTAACTGATGTTTTCTTAAAAACTCTTTTAAAAGATGGTTTTTTAGGTATTCGACCTACCACCCAAAAGGCCGATGGCGACTCCCAACACATTTCAATAAAAACTATTTATTTTAGTCACTTACTTTTCCGCCAAGTAAAATTTCGTACCCGGGCAAAAACCGGTTACGACAGGTTGGCGACTCTGCTGGGGACCCTGGTCAACCTAAGTCGATTATATATTGTCTCTATTAGAAATTTAGAATCCAATTTTATTTAAATTATGATTCTTTTTATTTCTTTCAATTTATTTTATACTCTTGTATGTTAATATTTTTTTAGATATTAATTTTTGTGTGAACATTTCTCCTCACACACAACACTTGCATTGCATAACATAAGCTTTATAATAAAGCTTGTCCCTTTTAAGTGGAAGTGAAAGCGACGTCTTCTTGAGAATTTATTATCCGTGTCAGGTATAGAGAAATGTGTCCCCTCGAATTGAACTCGATCCGCTTTAAGTCTGTAATGGACCAGGATTGAGGGTTTGACAGCCCAAGGGGGCATCAACAAGGACAATTCGAGTACCTTTACTCATAGAACTGAAACTTTGCATATAATAAACCCTAGAAATTCACCCGATCTAAGACAATGCGGAAACTTTGTACATAGGGGTACACAAAGGAGAAATAAGCTCTAACTTTCAATTTATTTGATTTTATTTTTTTCTTCTAAAAAATGCATGCGAACTAGTAATCATGCGGTTAGGTTAATTTTTCCAAACAAAGCATGGAACTAGAAAGCATGAGATTAGGATTTATACCTTGATAGATAGAAATTTTTTTCTTTCCATTAGTTGGTACTAACCATTTTATTTTTTTCTTATTGTTTTCCATGCATGTTATTTTACTCTAACTTGTTTATATTGATTTATTTTATTTTCATTACATGATCATGGCATAACCAAAAGGTGTTGATTTGAAAGATTGTTCATCAAATTGGAAAGAATTCATAAATGGACAAAAAGTTTTATGATCAAGCAAACTATGACGCAGCTAAGGAAAAACATCCTGAGGGAATTCTGAAGATAGAAGAGAGCTATATACCCAAAGATCGTATGCCCATTGAAGAGCAAAATGAGATACGAGAAATAAGAGAGCAGATGTCTAAGATGATGGTTAGAATATCTGTTTTGGCCAAAGGAAAAGAGATTTCTGCACAAAAAAAGAGAGAGCTCAATGAAAATAATACTGCAATCTCAAATATACAAGGGACTTCTGATCCTAACCAATTTGAAAAATTACATACAATCATCATTCGTATTCACAAGTTGTATGGAGATACCAAAGAAATGGTGAAAACTGTAAAAGCTCCCAGAGATGAGAAAAAATTATGTAATCTGAAATTATAGAAGTTTAATTTGCTCCCTACGTCAAAAACTCTGATTCAATCCAAGAAAAAAGGCAGCTCTCATTTTCATGTTATCCCTATATCATATGAGGAGTTGTACGAGAAGCTACTTAAATCGCAAGAAGCAGCTCCGCATTATATGAAGCTATTTCAACCTCCGTATCCGAATTGGTATAACATCAACGCTTATTGTGAATATCATGCCGGAGCTCAAGGACATACCATTGAGAATTACCTTACCTTCAAACATCGAGTCCAATGTCTTTTGGATCATGGAATCTTAGAGTTTAGGATAAATGATCAACCTAGTTTATTAACTTAAGGTCCTACTAGATTAATACCAAAAGTGGTCAAAGGTAAGAGCATCAGTAGGGGCGTCCAGAAGAAAGAAGATTTTCTGATAAACGAGGCTCAAATACATCATTTAAAGAATGAAAACAAGAAATTGAGCACAGAACTAGAAACCATGCAAGAGGATTTCCAAAAAGTTAGTCAAGTCTTTCAAAATGATGGCATAGGAAACACCCCAGAAGAGTGGATAATAGGGGTCACCAAACTGAAGAATAACTGCAAGATACAGGAAGGACGAGCCAAGAAGTTTTCTCATGATTTACAAGTTCCAGAAGAAAGATGCAATACAACTGTAGTCAATTTGAAAAAATGTCAAGTCGAAAATCAAAGGTTGAATAGTGTTATGACCAACATGGAAGCATCATATCAGATCCATCAGCATCAGATTTATACTAAATTAAAAGCCACTATGGCCAAGAACAAGACATTGAAGAAATGTTTAGATGATTATGGAGATCTTGTACGAGAACTTCTTGAACATAAAGATTCTCTCACAAGAAAAAATGAACAACATTGTTTACAACTCCGAGAGTTGACACAGAAGATGAATGAAAAAGAGAATATCATAAAGGAAGCTGATGATCAAGCAAACAATATGGCTCATAAGCTGGTGGACTTAGCTGGCTTTACAAGAGAATTAAGGCAGATTGATAACTCCACACCTGAACATGAGTGGAAGTTAATTTGGCTTTTAAGAGAAATAGAGAAATTAGGAGTGAAAGTTATCCCCTAAATGTAAAAGTTTTTTTGATGCACCTAAACTTTTGTGTTCAATGAAATCTGTTCTAAGATGATCACTCTTGAGTAACACCTTTTCATATATGCATTTGCATTTTCATTTTGCATTCATACTTTTATATTTGCATTTTCATTTTTATATTTTCATTTACATTTTCATTTTATATTTGCATCTATGTATTGCACAGTTTGCATTCTTATTTTTGCATTTATGCATTTTCGCATTTACATTATATTTTTTTTATTTAATTATTATTATATACATTAATTATAAAAACATGCAAATAATTCATGAAAGACTTTTGTAACAGTAAAACCAAGATCATTCATTCATATTATTGTATCATCATCATGAAAACAATGGAGCAATCTTATAGAAGACTACAAGATCAGTGGCCAGAACAATTGACAGGGTTACCTCAGGATACAAGGAAAGAAGCATCAAATTCTTTACAAGATGAATCAAATCAAATTATTCAAGAGATGGCATCTGATAAAGAAGATATGAATGCTAAAGAGAAACAGTGCTATCAGATTAATGAGTCAAGAATGATAACATACCCTGGGGCATCCCATTCGAACCCAAAGAATAACCTCATTAATTATTCACAATATGAGGAGAGATTCAAGAAGGCAGATGAAGCAATCAGAAATATGAAATGTGTTAATATCTCCCACAAAGAACTAGAAGCATGAGAACTCAGCTTGGTTCCAGACTTGTTATTCCCCATGAATTCAAAATGCCTAATTTTGAGAAATATGATGGCACCAGTTGTCCCCTAATCCATTTGAGAATGTTTTACAGAAAAATGGAAGGATATTTAAGTTCTGATGATCTGTTAATTCACTCTTTACATGATAGCCTCATTGGCCCAGCAATAATATGGTACAATCATTTGAATCAAGAACAGATCAAGAGATGGGTTGATTTAGCCGATGTCTTTTTAGGACAATATCGGTATATTAAAGGCTTAGCTCCAATACGTATGGATCTTCAAGGAGTAAAAATGAAAGCCAATGAAGGGTTTCAGAAGTATGCCTTAAAATGGAGAGGAGTAGCAGCACAAGTTCAACCTCCCATGTTAGAAGAAGAGATATCACATATGTTTCGTGATTCCTTTCTCACTCCTTTCTTTGAGTTAATGTTGGCAAATCCCACGAAGGAATTCGGGAATCTTATGACAAATAGAGACTTAATTGAAAATGTGATCAACAAAGGAAACTTAAAAGTCACATCCAGAAACCCGAAGGATCAAAAAGCTAAAGCTGATGATGTGAATGAGTGTTGCATCCAGAATCCCCGCAATTGCAAAAGAAAAGGAGCAAATAGTTGTTCGTATCGACCAAAGAAAGTCATGCGATCAAGAAATACTTTGGAGGTGTTCCAAACTTCCATTTCAGACTTGTACTCTCATTTGGTTAAAGGTCGATACATCACACCATGACCAATGAAAGTGCCACTAAACCCTTCTGCTCATAGTTATGATCAATGTAGTGTTTGTAATTTTCACTTGGGGGTAAAGGGCCATTCAACAGGGAGTTGTTGGTCACTGTTAAAAGAAATAAAGACGCTTGTTGACAAGGGAGTCTTGACATAAAAGATGATCAAGAAATGGGGGGAAAATAAGGATGAAAATCATGGGCCAAGTATACACCCAACATTCGAGGAATGATAGATGCAAGCTAAATAAACAAGTGGAAGTTGTTATCTACCACTGTAGTACCTTTCTATTTTCAGCATCTTGTTTGCACATGTTTTTGTTCCTTTCTCCGCCTTTTGTGCAATAAATAAATTTGTGTTGCTTTTAAGGTTATGAGCATTGAGTCAATTTTGCAATCTTGTAGTTCTTTGAATATCAATTGGATTAAAAAAGACTTTAAATGATTAGAGTTATAATCGTTGACAAAATATCAGGATTGAAAACCAGAAAAACAAGGACCCTTGACCTTACCTCAGAAGAAATACACCCAAACACTATCATATTACAAATATGAGTTAGCTTTCTCTTATTGAAAGGAATTACAAAAAGGCTTGGTATTTATATATAGGAGCGTACAACATGGGGCATCGTTTGTGTATTGCAAAACTGACTAGAGTATTTTTCTATTGATGACGTTCGATGATGAACATATTTTTTAAAAATAAGTAAATCTAGTTTATGTCAGTTGCTTGAGAATTGAACTCTAACAAAGAGATTTTCTGAATTCCACCAAAACACCTAGACTATAACAGGTTCTTCTTAACAAGTTTAAGAAATTGGATTTGGATACCCATGTTATATTATATATACAATAAAGCTTGAGTTATCCCCCTAAAGCAATTGGTTAATAAGCCCCGGCTTTATGGAAAATATTCAGCTAGTCTATTATGCTTGAGTTATCTCCCTAGAGCAATTGATTAATAGCCCTGGCTTTATGGATAATATTCAGCTAGCCTATTATACTATTATATGCAATAAAGATGTCCCTCTAAAGCAATTGGTTAATCGCCCTGGCTTTATTGATAAGTTTCAAATAGCAAAAACAAAAAAAAAGATTGTAAAAGATGGACAAAGGGAGTTAAGGAAAACATGTTATAGTTAACCTCACACAAGTACTCAGAAATTTCATTTTTAGATCAATATTTTCGCACTGATTTTGTTAGAGTTTACAAAGCTTTCACAAATGGAATATTTCAGAGAACTGAAATGGAAGTATTCTAGAATGTCTACTAATCGTTATGCTAGATTGTGTCATTTTGTACGCATCCGATTAAAATACCAAGTCCTTAAAGTGAGGTATGTGACAAAGTTCATAAAGAGCGAGAGAGAAGTGACATCTTAAATAGATATAACCATAGAAAAATAGGAAAGCCATCCTGAAACCAACCTAAATTTTGATATTTGTCAAAGAACTATAATTCTCAAACATGAAAGAGTTGTTGATTCTTTTGATATTCTTTGAATTCATGCTTATGATTTGATTCTATTGTGAATCTGTGATAGACAACACTTTACAAAATTCTTTCATTCTTTGATAAAGAAATGAGAAAAAACATTTTCAAACAGGACAGTCTCAAATGAGGAAGGTCCTTGAAGCAAATTGTTGCCTATTCTACCTCTATTGTAGAAAAAAGAATAAACGAGGTCAAAATGATGAAGCATTTCACTTTCTTGAAAGTAAGTGGTCCAAGAAGCCAGAAAGTTTGGAAAATTGAACTTATGACGCTCTCCTGTTACATCATTAGCAATTCATCAAGAAAGATTATCCTATTTAAAAGGGATATTTATCTCATGCTGATGGATAAGCATCACCAAACAAATTATTTTCCCCAGCCATCAATCCATGTTCTCTAGAAGATTACATCACAGAGCTATAAGTCCCATTAAGGTGTATTATCGGAATGAACAAGTCCACTACTTGCACTCTGGTTATACCGTGATACTGGCTCAAGTCTTGATATATTATTGTTATTTTTTCCATGCCGATCATTTTCTTTGTCAAGATTATATCCACTATGTCCTGCAGAAGATTGCTGAACTTGAATTTGAGAACTTATGGCACAGAATAAGACATTGGAACAGATTCTACACTTATAGACCTTTCATATTGGGTAACATTGGTTATAGGATTCCAAAAGTAGAGATAACCAGTTTTACTATCAGCCAAACCTTTCCATGGTTTAGGAAGAGTGAGATATAGCAGTGTGTATCTTGAAGAAACAGAAAAGAAAGTTGATGTAGTAGCCATTGCAAGAAAAGACACCAACAAAAAATTTCTAGTTCATCTCGATGATGTTCCAGTAAGGTTGTTACATAGGAGGTCACTGAAAACAAGGTCGAATCCGCCAAATCTACTCATCAATTACTCCAACCGATCACCATTCAGTTCTTGCACATCTGCTTTCAAAGGTATGTCGAGCCGATAAAGGGCAACCTCTGTAATAACAATCCCAGAGAAAAGAGACAAGGCATTGATGTACCTAAGGAACATGTCTCTTAAGACTAAAAGATGATAAGCCATTGTGTCGACCTGGAATGGATCACCAAGCGATTTATACCACTCTGTCCGATTAGGTCCCTCCAGATCTACAAAATGGGCACCTCATTCAGAAGAGGCACATACCTCAGACATTTCCGTCTAAAAGATTAATCAATTCTTAAGTTCGTGATAGCATGAAGAGAATTTCTCAAGTTACTTGACAATTGTTGTTTAGTGACACCAGAATGAGAATATTCAAGATAAATAGATTTGGGGAACGAATAAAGCCACAAGTACCCATAACAGTGTATTGTCAAAATTGGACCTCATGGAGATCATGATATTCAAGTCAAACAGACGTTGAGAGTAAACTAGAAATAGAATATTGGGGCATATCAAAAGCTCATTTTAAATAGAAATGATCCATGTAGGGCATTTTGAAGGCTCACAGCAATATGAATATTTGGGCATTCTTGGAGGCTCGTCTCAACAAGAAGTAATGTTGAACACATTTTTAAAATCTGTATCAACAAATGTTGGGGAATTTTAATGTCCACTTCAGAAAGATCCATGTGGGGCATTTTGAAGGTTCACATCAATATGAAAAAACGTTGGGGCATTTTTGAAAGCTCACATCAACAAGAAGCAAATGTTGAGGCATGTTGAAAGCCCATTTCAATCAGAAATTGGAATATTAGCGCATTTTGAACGTTCATATCAGCAAATGTCGGGCATGCTGAAGGCCCACATCATCATGTGTTAAAGATTATTAACTTGAGCAAATATTTCCAATGAGACAGAAAGGTATGAAGAATGAAAATAGTGAAGCATTGACATTGGAGCTGATTCTATATAATTGCTTCGTTCATCAAACAGTTGCATTACGGTCCTGTTGTTGAACAAATATCTACTCAGCAAGTATGGTTTCAAATACCTAATCTTCTTAACCATGTGTCACATGACAGCATGTTCTTTATTAAGCTACATCATGGTTGCATGGATAAAGATGGTCCCCAAGCAGACCATTCGATCTAGGGTTCAGTTTCTCAAGATCTCGGCTTTGAATTTGGTCTTTTGTGTGTCGGTAATGGTTAGAAATGTTTCTTTGAGGTTTCTGGAAGTTAGTTTCAATCATAATGTTGGAGCTACGAAGTTGTGTTTCACAACAATTTTCGCTTACTTGATGACATCGAAAAGGGAGGCTTGACTTACGTACATTACCCTTATTCCCATTGTTACTGGGGTTATCATTACCAGTCAAGATAAACTGAGTTTTCATCTATTTGGTTTTATCATGTGCGTTTCATCCACAGTAATAAGAATTCTATGAACCTCCTTCTGTACATGGCTCCTATAGTTGATGTGTTTCTACTTCCTATAACACTCATTATAGAAGAAAACGTGATCAGTATCACATTGGACCTTGCCCAAGATGATATCAAGATCAGTTGGTATCTCTTATTTAATTTGTCACTAGCATATCTCGTGAATTTGACCAACTTTTTGGTCATACTAGCATCTTATTTGTATTCCCATTGAGTTTTGTTCTCAAGTGGTCTTGTGAAATCATGCAAAAGCTTTGAACACTGTGCAAAGAGCTTCCCTAACCATAAATATGTGTCAAAGCCACAGGAAAGGATGAGTGTTTGTCAAATGTTTTACAAACATCTGGGCAGAAACCACAGGAAAGGATGAACGTGTTGTCAAATGCTTTACGAACCAGTAATTATGGTGCTGAACCAATGCTACGATCATGTGGTGTTTCCATTTATTGATTCAAGATAAAGTATGTCTTCTTCAACCCCAAGGTTAGAAGTGAAAAATGATGAAGATTTCTTTCCACAGAAGGGAAGCTGAAATTTTAACGACAAGAAACTAGTGGAACCAACCAAGATTGAACAATAGGTTGTTGTTAAACATCTCGACATGATATGGTCCAAGTTCCCTTGTTCGAGATCTAATTATATGTGGAGACATGAAAGGAATTAGGATAAATCTTCCTTGTGATATGTTTCAAGAATCATTCTTCAAATATGATAGATTCTCTTTTCAAAGATGATAGATTCTCTTTTAAAAGATTATAGATTCTCTTTTCAAAGATGAAAACTTTATTGGATTTCTACACAAGTCCAGGTGAATAAAGTTGGTTTTATCAAAGACAAAAATGGAGCATCAAGGTCATAATTCTGATTACGGAAAGAGTTCCATAAATGAAACATTTCTTCTGAAACTTTAATGCAAATGAAGAAGACATAAAGATACAAGTTGATCAGATGGTTCTTCAGAGATAGAAGCTTGATAGCATAAGTTGCTACACTCCAAAGGTAATCCTGAAAATAAATGATCAAGTGAAGGAAGACCAAGTTCACCACTTTTAAGTCAAATGAAGATTGCATCAACATTCATGCTTTCATAAGAAAATCATTTGCACAATAGACAATGCATTACATTGATACATCTGATTGCATTTAAATATGAAGTTTTACAGGTCTTCGTATGAAAAAAGAAGATTCATAATGGAAAATACCTTACACGAAGAAGGTAGAATTCAAAACCTCGAATGCAGGAGTCACGCAAACATATGAAGAATAGATGGACGCAATCCACAAATGAAGCATTATTTTAAAATGGGGCATGTTACCCAAACAACAAGTTATTTTGAAAAAAATGAGAAAACGGTTTCCAAAGTTTCTCATTTAATCTTTTCTGAAAATGAAATTGTTGAATAGTAAGAAAATGATTTTCAAAGTTTCTTACTTTGTAAACTATTTCTAACATCTGTAAGACCTACAGTGCATGATGTTTTCAAAACCTTCATGTCATCCATAAGACCTACAATGCAGGATGTTTTCAAAAAGCCTTCGGGAGCTTTTTGATATTTTCAAAGCCTTCGGGTCATCTGTAAAACCTACAATGCATGATGTTTTCAAAACCTTCAGGTCATCCATAAGACCTACAGTGCATGATGTTTTCAAAAAGCCTTCGGGAGCTTTTTTATATTTTCAAAGACTTCGGGTCATCTGTAAGACCTACAGTGCATGATGTTTTCAAAACCTTCGGGTCATCCATAAGACCTATAGTGCAGGATGTTTTCAAAAAGTCTTCGGGAGCTTTTTGATATTTTCAAAGCCTTCGGGTCATCTGTAAGACCTACAGTGCATGATGTTTTCAAAACCTTCGGGTCATCCATACGACCTACAGTGCAAGATGTTTTCAAAAATCCTTCGGGAGGTTTTTGATATTTTCAAAGCCTTCGGGTCATCTGTAAGACCTACAGTGCATGATATTTTCAAAACCTTCGGGCCATCCATAAGATCTACAGTGCAGGAAATTTTCAAAAAGCCTTCGGGAGTGTTTTGATGTTTCCAAAGCCTTCGGGTCATCTGTAAAACCTACAGTGCATGATGTTTTCAAAACCTTCGGTTTATCCATAAGACCTACAGTGCAGGATGTTTTCAAAAAGCCTTCTGGAGCTTTTTGATATTTAAAACCTCCGGGTCATCTGTAAGACTTACAGTGCAGGATGTTTTCAAATGAGATTTTAAGAAACTGATTTTCAAAGGTTTTTAATCTTAAATCCTCCGGGTCATCTGTAAGACCTACAATGCAAGATGATAAGACCTATGGGCCATTCTTAAGACCTCTGGGCATAATGTTTTCAACATTTCCATCCTACTCAAAAGAAACCAAATGAAAAAAAATTATTGTCTTTTTCGTCTTTCTCATTCTTGTGTTAGACACTAATTTTTTCATCTTATTATTATATATTATTATTATTTATTATTATTATTAATATATTATTATTATTATTAAATTAAATATATATTACAAGCCCAAATTACAATGAACCCAGAGGCTCGAATACAAAGAAGACCTGGTCAAGCCCAACAGAAACCCTAAAACCTAACTAGGGTTTCATCATCTCATCCCCAACCGCCAATGATCTCAGTCGTTGGATCTGAAAGATCCAACGGTCCACAGATGGTTCCAGATGAAACCCTAGGGTATCATCACCCTAGGGCCACGTCATTGCCTATGCTATCTCCACACCGACGTTCCAGCTGCTGCCTCACCTCATTGTCGAAGCCAGCTGCCCTTCCACGTTGTAGCTCTATGGTGAGTCACCACCATAGTCCGGTGACTCACCAAGGCTTCCACCCTTGTGATCGGTCCGAGAGCCACACCGTCGATGGATATAAAAGCCACCGACCACCTGCAAAAAAGAAAAAGACAGCAGACAGAGAACAACCCACATCCACCGAAAGCAAGCAAAGACCAACACAGCAACAACCACGACAAACAACAACCAAAACCATCAACCAGCAAAGAAGAAAAGAGAAAGAGACTTACCGAGGAAACTGTAGTCATCAAAGCATCCCCGCAGCGTTGGAAAATCGAAACATCTAAGGTAAATAACCTTATATCTACATCAATCGAAGGGGATTTATAAAAAAAAAGGTTGGATTCGACCTTTAGAAGTTGAAATCTTCGATTTGGTGTATTTTGAGTTTTTCGGCCACCGTGCTGCCGGCGCCGAAGCAAGGCGGCAGCACGGTGGGCGGCAGCACGGTGGGCGGCCGGTGATTGGTTTCTCTCCAGCGGCTGAAGCCTAGAGAGAAGGTAGAGAGATTTTTTATCTCTATTTTAGAGAGAGAGAGGAAAAAAGAAAAATGAAAGGCTTAAGCCTTTCTCGGTCGGGGTTAAGGGTATTTATACCCTCACCAAAACGACGTAGTTTTGGTGAGGGCCTCTGGGTAATTTTTCGCATGGGAAAACCCTTTCCGTAGTACTCCCATTTTGTAATTTTTACGTTTTAGTCACTGGAATTGATTTTTTGAGTATTTTAATTTGGTCTCGTAATTTTATTTTATTTTATTTTAGTCCTTTCTAGTGTAATTATATATTTTAGGGTAAATAACTATTTTAGTCCCTTGTAATTTTATTAATTTTTATTTTAGTCCCGAATAATTGATTAATGTCAAAATTACACTGTTAATACTTAGTTTTTATAATATTTTGAATTAGAGCCTTTAATTTTAATATGTTATAATTTAATCACTCATTTTAATAACTTTTATTTTTTAACATAAGTTTTGTTATATTTTAATTTCAATCCTGTTGTTTTAAATTTCATTTATTTTAGTCACTGTTTATTTACATTTTAGTTTAATTGCTATTATTATCCTTTAAATTACCATATGTTTAAATTAGTACTTTAATTATTATTTTGTTATTATCTTAGTTATATGAAAATATATTTAATTAAATAATAATATTTATTTATTTTTAAATATTAAGAAAGGGCGGTCTTAAAATAACTAGACGTCCAATTCTAGTATTTTAAAAAATAAATAAATATCCTGCTTATAAATATATATATATATATATATATATATATATATATTTACTTCATTTTTTATTATTTTTAAGAAAAATTATTATATTCTTATTAATATTTATTTATTTATTAATATTAAAGAAATGGGCTGTCTTAAAGCAACTAGAAGTCCTATTCCGATATTTTTAAATAAATAAATACTTTATTTATAATTTAATTATTTTAATATTTTTTCCTTATTATCCAATTGAATATAAAACATGATCGTAAATTAAATTCATATTCGAATTCTTAAACTTCTATTGTTAGAGACAATTTATAATCGACAATGACCAATTTTGGGCGTTGTGGGGGTGTTAATCCTTTCCCAAACGTAATCAACCACGAATCTCTTTTTATTATTAAAAAAGAATGATTTTTTTGTTAAACGCATACCGGTTTATATTTTAACTGACGTTTTCTTAAAAACTCTTTTAAAAGATTATTTTTTAGGTATTCGACCTACCACCCAAAAGACCGATGACGACTCCCAACAAATTTAAATAAAAACCATTTATTTTATTCACATACTTTTCCGCCAAATAAAATTTTGTACCCGGACAAAAACCAATTACGACAGACCTAAGCATAATTATCTCTAACGCATCAAAAGGTGCGAATAATTCTCGAAATGAGTCGAGTTATAATACATAGACATGCATCTAAACGATGTTGTTTTGAATGTAAACGGTAAACCCCAAAATGGCACAATAAGACCTCAGAAAATTATCATTATGATCACTCAATTACAAACCCTTGTTATATTAATAGCACAATAAGTTAACTGAAAAGGTTAATTTTAATTTGATACTTAAATTTAAAATAAAATATTAATTTAACCCTAATTCAAAAAAATCGTATATCTCCGGATCATTATTTCTTTCATTAGCGAACCAGCTCAACTCTCAACCATGTCTCGCCACTAGAGCTGAATATTCGATCAAACCGAGTCGAATAAAAAAATTTAAGTTAGTTTAATTTACTAATTCTATTTTAGGATTCAAACTTTATTTAATTTATTTCCGAATGGAATTGTGTCAAAATTTCGAATTTATGTTTAAATGGAAATCATCTTTCAATGGTTTCTTCCGCTACTCGGCGATATTGATTTGGAGTCGTATGAAGAAAACTGAATCACCATTAAGCGAGAATTGTTTTGTTGGGACAAAGATAAATACTTGGTTTTCAAACTTCTTCCACCTACAAGTGACAATTTATCATATTAACATGATTATATGGGAACAATAGATCATATAGAAAAGGCATGTATATGACAGTCAAAAATGGTTCCTTGTTTATCAAAGATTAAGGACATTGAATGACCTGTGGGAGGCTCATTAATTCAAGAACAGCTTTCTTTGGGGTTAGCTCGCTGTCCATAATCCGAGCAACTGCTGTCAGGACCGGCATTTTAACATCATATTTTTGTGCCAATGCAATCACAGCTTCAGCAGTCGACACACCTTCGGCTACCTAAAGCATGACTAATCATGTTGGTACCCAGATTTTAAGGGTCAACAGCTGGTTTAAAACTTTACAAGACCACTTGATTCATGGAACTGAGTATATCTTCAAGCTTCTCCCCTGATCCGAGACGAACTCCAACTGTTTTATTTCTTGAAAGATTTACAAAACATGTAAGCACGATGTCTCCAGTTCCAGATAGACCAGTAATTGTTGCTGGTTTTGCACCCATCTGTAGATGTGTTGTAAAAGATTTGTTAGACAGCACAATTATATATTTGAATGAGCGATATGAATCTTATCGACATTCTAGTCAAAAGAGAGAGAAACGAAGTTAAATAAATCCTCATAGCTAATGTTGGGGGCATGAGGGACCATATGAATTGTACCTTTGTTGCTAGCCATCGAATCTCAGAACAGCCTTGTGCTACAAGAGCTGCCATGGAATTATTACCAAGATTCATGCCTTCAACAATCCCAGCAGCTATCGCAAGTACATTCTTTTATGGAGCTAGGCAGGGATCGTGCCAACTTAATTTTAAAAACCAGGTTTTGAAAATAAAATAAATTAGAGTCATCGTGTCCTTTAGATTAGGTATGTCAAGCAATTAAAAATATCTTTTAAAATTATTTTATAAAAATTATTTTTAAAGGATAAAAAGGATCTATGTTAAACCAGAAATTTGTTTTAAAATTGGTTACACATGAGAAGGGTGAGCACCCCATATCACCCTAGATTGGTACCTAATTGATTATATATAATATGAACAATGAAATTTTATAAATTTAAACGTATATTTAAATTATGTTCCTCTTAGAAAATTTTTAAAAAAAATGTATTCTTTTTTACAAACAATCCTTGGAAACACACTTCCCTTTAGTTGAGAAATATTTCCATAGATTCTCCTTATAAAAGATTATTGCCTTGATTTTTATTTAATATTAAAAATAATATAAGATTATATAAAATGTCTTAAGGAAAATATTCGAATAAAATGATACCCTTTGTATGAACAATCCTTGGAAACACGATTCCTTTGTAATCTGGATACTTTTCCATGGACTCCCCCCACACAAAATGACATTCCCTTGTTTTTTTATTTAATAAAAAAAAATATAATATTGTATTAAAAAATCTTAAAATAATATTCGAATAGAATGGTACTCTTTTGTGTAAACAATCCTCGGAAACACGCTTCACTTATAGCTGAAAGACTTTTTCATATATTACCCGCACAAAACAACATTAATTTGACTTTTACTTAAAATACCTATATTTAATACATTTTTTAAAATTTCTTCCATCAAATCCGAGTAACAGATATTTAATACATACGTATACACAAGCATTTAATACAAACAAAATATCTAAAACGTGTATCATTTATAATATATGTGTATGCTATTTTAACTTAGAACCTCAAAACAATACATGGGTAGTGTATTGCAAATCCTAAAAAAAATGGCAGTATGCATGATAATATTTATATATATAGATATAATACGTGAAATGGAACCAAAAGACATATGGTATGTAGGGATGGCAAACGGGTACAATTTCGTGGATTCCGCACCGCATCCGCTCCAATTGGAGCGGGGATGGGTATAATTTTAGCGGGTAGTAGGCGGGTGTGGATTTATAAAGTGGTACCCGTCGTGGGTGGTGGGCGGGTAATGGGTTTGAGACATTACCAGCCCCGCATCCGTCTGCCCCACATCCGCCCGCCCAGTTAAATATCTATTAAATTTTGGACCATTATGAATTTAGGTGTAATTTTAGAGACTAATTTATAAATTTTAATATTGTATAATATATAACATATAATTTAACCAAATATTAAGGATATTTAGTCTTTAATCTGATATTTAATTAGGGAAATATTCGGCTCTTTGATTAAACCCATAATCCCACTAACCACGTCACTTTCCATGTTCTTTAGCCCATACTGCTCATCCAAACACAAATTAGCCGTACTATATGCATTAACATCAAAAGCAGCAGTTTCCATGTTCTTTAGCCCCTCAAAACCCATATTAGGTGCACTATGAGCATTAACATCGAAAGCAACTCAACAATCCAGATCTGTAACTACATGCTCCCTACAATCTGTCTCTATAACATTCGTAGAGCCACTCCTCTGATAAATTGAAGCATGCATTGCTACCCCATCACGAACTATCTAGGAACCAACTCCAACATCCCATTAGTTTGCTGTCAGGGGGGTCTAGATGAGTATGTCGCTAATGGGTAGTGGGTGTGGGGATGGATTTGAAAATGTACCCGCGTGGGCGGGTGTGGATTTGAAAATTTGTACCCATCATGGGTGGTGGGCGGGTGGTGGATTGAAAAATATTAGGTGGGTATGGGGATGGGGAGGGGGTATCCGCACCCGACCCGCCCGTTTGCCATCCCTAATGGTATGGCTGTTATATATATATATATATTTTTTAACACTTAAAACCTTAACATATATAAAATGCATAACATAATACATATATAAATGTTACAAAGCGTGAAAAATGGAGGCAACCAGTACGTAAACTTATACACATAATGGTATTATAAATTAAATTATGCACATTAGGATTAACGATGTGCACCTATATCAGAAGGAAGATCAACAAGAATCTAAAATGAAATAATGTGAATATTGCATGCTTAGATGTAAATAACACTAAGTTAAACAAAAATGATAATGAGTTGCTAAAATGTAAACAACGAAAACATTTAGTAGCAAAATGATAGAAATAGTAAAGAACAAGGATTGAAAGGATAAATAACACCAGATATAAGTACTGGTATAGAAACTAGACAATAAATGACAGGCGGAACTAAAATAAAGGCGTTGAAAAGTTAAGGGTTCGAAATAAAAGAAAGTAAACTTCATTCGATGGTTAAAATGAAAATATTACAAAAGATGGAACCTTACACAAGAAAATAACCCAACATTCCTTAACATGGATTTCCCTAACCCAAAACACAAAAACGACAGTGAGATTTGGGTTTTATTAAGCTTGTTCTAAGATTAAAAAACCTCTAAATCAACATTATGTTTACTCGTCTCCTCTTGGCCGCTCACCATTTCTCGCCCCTCTCCTATAAGAGCTCCAATGAAGAGCTTATAACCTCCAAACACTCTCCCTTAACCTCCCTAAACCTTGAAACGAAATCCAACATCATCTATACCCTCAAATCGGACCAAAAAAATAGCCTTTAATCGTCACGAAATCATCTCTTCAAACTCAAATCAAACAAAAAGAAGAGTTTTTAATTTTTGCTTCATTTTTTTGTTCTTGCATGTGAAAGAAGAACCGTTGAGATTGCTTGCAAGTTCCATCTAAGGGCTAAGAGAAGCTCTTTTGATAAAATTTCTTCCTTTTGTCTTGTTTGTTAGATGGGGGAAAGATGAGACCTTTCTCCGTTGATATTATCCAACGTGGCCTATCCAAGGGTCGAGAGATATCATCTAAAAGCTATTTGGAGTCTTGTGATGAATATCCTCTACCATTGTTACTGTCACAGCAGAGGGAGGGACAATAGCTTGCAGGATTCTCGCAGGGTACAGCTGATGTAGCCATCGAAGAACACGTGAACAATTTTTTTCGTAGTCCTAGTGCATCTCACGTAGTCGATTTAGGCTCTCTGATGGAACTATAGATGAGACGTGCATCACACGTGCCAGTTTGGAGGCTTCTACGTTATCTGGGCCGTTAGATCTTGGAGATTGATTCGTTACTCGATCGGATGGTGGACGTTGAACCACGCACATTGTCTCCTCTCCTAAATCCTAGCTGATTTGGGCTGCTGCTTTGAGCTTCAACGGTTGGATCAATTGCTTTGGATAAGTTGGGCTTATTGTTTAGGCTTTGTAATATAATTTTCTTTAGTATTGGGCCTACAAACAAAATTAATCAAAGTTAACTTTTCTTATTGGTATATATATACACACACTTAATATTTACAATTATATAATATATATTCTAGTATATCCGCATATACTATATATATCTATACTCATACAATGTATAAACGCACACATAATAAATACCTATACACGCACAACTCAACTATAATATACATTCACACATATATATAGCATATATTTAACGACCTAACCTAATATGTATATGTATATTTAATAAAATAAAATAATAAGAAAATAATCTATATAACTTCGAACAAAAGCCTCGGACAAAAATAAGTATCTACAATAACATTTACCGTTTATAACTAATTTCTTTATCGTTTATAACATTTTAAGTGCTACCTGTTATGTTACTCCAATTGATAACTTTTACAACTGTGAACCTAAATTTTAAATTCTCAAAGTTAAAGGTTACTCAAATTGACAACTTTTACAGTTGTGAACCTAAATTCTTAAAGTTAAATATTTTATTTGTAGCATTTTCATTTGCAACCATTATTGTTATCGAAGTAGATAACTTTCTCGGTTCTTCCTTATAATATTTTGTGTTTTGCTTTTTACCTGTCATATTTTTTTATCGACCACGTCGTTTATTAGCCTTATTTTAGGCGCCTCACAACAGAGTTTTCCTTCTATCCCCCGTATACACGATTACATCACCCAAAATTAATAAAATCCATCCTTTAAAATATTTTAGGGGTTAATTATTTCACTGGTTCTTCTTCATTTGAACTCAATTCAAAAATCTCTTTTCTACAGTTATTTGAACTCAAGTTTAATCCAATTAAGCTCAAATTTGATCATGCTATTCAAATTATTCAATTATAACCCACTATCGTTGATCTGAAATCCAAAACATTACATCAAAAGCAATTGTAATACCCCAAATATCGGGCCAGTGGCTATAATATAAGGATTTAAAATTTGGTTGGTTAATTTGAATAAATTGAAAAGTATAAGGATTGATTTAGGAGATTGTGTTTAAGACTTATTTTTAAGAATAGAAGAATAGAGGGTCATTATGGTCTTTTAGAAAAAATAAATTTAATATTCATTTTTTTTAGAGATATTTATGAAGTGAATAGGGGATAAAGGATAAGACTGGAAAGGTGGATTCTCTACTGTTCTTCTTATTCTTCTTCTTTTCCCCATAACTCCATTGCCAAGGTAAGGTTTATTCAAGTTGGTTTTTCCTTTCATTTTTGAGTTAGTTTTGAAGCCTTAAGTGTTATCGAAGCTTAAGGAAAGTTTAAGGATGATTAAAACTAAGAGATTAATGATTTATTAGTGATTTAATAAAATAGGTTTTTAAATGATTTGATGAAATATGGCCAGTTATTGGAGTTTAAAAGTATTTGACTTCTCAAAGATGTAAATACGAGATTTGGAGCCTTAGAAGTGATTGAAAACATGTTTGAATTTTGGGTGTGATTTTTTAGTTTTAAGTGTTCTTTAAAGAATTTGGATGTTATAAGGAGATTTATGAATGCAAGTTAGTTGATATAAGTGATAATGAGTTTGATGATATGGTTGGAGATAAGGGTAAGAGATTTAGGTGAAATTTGGACAAAAATCCAAGTGAAATAAGTAAAATATAGGTAAGGGTATCGGTGCAGGAAGAACAGTACGATACTATAAGGTTAAATTGGAGGAAAGAAACTTCTGCTAACCAGAATTCACATTTGGATAGTTTGGCATACAACTTCTTTTCTCGAAGAGTCCGAAGAACAATACAAAGATGAGCATCATGCTCCTCTTCTGACTTTGAATACACCAAAATATCATCTATAAATACCACTACAAATTGATCCAGGTAAGGTTGGAATACTTGGTGTTGAAAACATTTTGATGTTTCGATATAACAAATTAAATTAAAAGAATTTTAATTTTGAAAATGATTTTTCTAAGCATATTCGATATATTAAATCGAATATCAAAATATTACTCAAAAGTATTTCAAAGTTCATTTTAAATCCTTACTAAAGTGTAAAATTAAGTTTTAATCTTAAAATAATTTCAAAACAATTTTACAAAGTATTTCGAATTGTTTCAAAGCCAAAAATTACAGTTTGTCCAGAGGGAACCGATTCTCCCCCAAGGGGGTACCGATTCCCCCTTGAATGGTTTTACTCCAAGAAAAACAGAATGCTTGGAGGGAACTGATTCCCCCCAGGGGGTATCGATTCCCCCCACTATTCAACGGTCAAAATATTTGAATTTTACACTTAGGGAATCGATTCCCCATGAGGGGGTACTGATTCCCCCAACGCTCCAAGCAGAAATATTAATTGTTTTCACACTTAAACAGCTCCAATAACTTCATTAATGATCCCCAACGTTCAGAAGTGATTCAAGGTGTATTTAAGCAAGCTTAGAAGCCATTGATCAATATCAAGAAATAACAAGCAACTAGAATCAAGAGAGAATCAAAGAGAAAGCATCAAACCTCAAGTTTGTGCATTTCAAGCCTATTTTTCATTCAATATTCATTTTGCTTTCAAGAACACTACTTGTACTCAATTGTATTCATTCTTGAGTGTTCTTTTCTTTGTTCTAGAATTGTGCAAACAATCTACCTTGTGAGGATTTCCTTGTAAGTTTGCAAATTTGTAATCTTCTCTTTGGGAAAGAGTGTTCTCAAGAATTGGGGTATATTCTTGAGGGTGTTGTAAGGTTATCTCTTTGGCCTCAAAAGAAAGAACAAATTAGTGAATTTGTTGGAAAATCCTTAGTGTGGGTAGCTAAGGTAGTGGACGTAGACTTTGATTGAGAAAGTCGAACCACTCTAAATTGCTGTGCAATTACTTTCAATTTTCTGGAAAAGCTTCCACAAAATTTTAATTGCCAATTCACCCCCCCTCTTGGTCGATTCCGTCAATCGATTAACTAAACACTCGGTTCATCAAATCCATAAATATTGCAAGAGCATTACTCAAACCGAATGGCATCACCACAAATATGTAATGTCCATACCGAGTTTGAAAAGTCGTCTTTGAAATATTCTCCCCTTTAATCTTTAATTGGTGGTATCCTGACCGAATGTATATCTTAGAGAACATTGTTGCACCTTTCAATTGATCAAACATATCATCAATCCTTGAAAGAGGATACTTATTCTTTATTTTCACCTTATTTAACTGTCAATAATCTATGCATAATCGCATAGACCCGTCATTCTTTTTCACAAAAAACGCAAGTATCCCCCAAGTTGAAACACTAGGTCTAATAAATCCCTTATCGAGCAGCTCCTGCAATTGGGCTTTTAATTCTCTTAACTCAGTTTGAGCTATTCGATATGAAGCCATAGAAACAAGTTCAGTACCCGGGTAAACATCAATCTGAATTCTACCTCACGGTCTGGAGGTAAACCCGGTAATTCTTCCAGAAAAACATCTGGAAACTCCTGAACTGTTGGAATATCATCTAATCTAGCTTATGATATTTGAGTGTATATTACATTAGCCAGGAAATCTACACACCCTTCCGACATCATTTTCTTTGCAGTCATTGCTAATATCACATTGGATGGTGTTTTTGCTTTTTCACCGATTACTATGACTTCTGAGCCTTTCGTATCCTTAAAAATAATCGTTTTTTGCGGTAATCAACCCATCCATGATATGGAGACAACCAATATATGCCTAAAATAATTTCAAACTCGTCGAAAGATAATTCCATCAAGTTTGTCGGGAACACAACCCCTTGAATCTTTATCGGGCACTTTCTGCATACCCGAGTTACCCTTACACTATGAACCATAGGGTTTACCACTATCATCTCACTAAAGATTGGTTCTAAAGGAATTCCTCTAGCTCTAATCAACTTTTTACTAATATAAGAGTGCGTAGAACCAATGTCAACCAAAACAAATATAAATTCATCAAAAAGATGGAATGCACCTGTTAAAATCTTTGGGTTATCCCTATCCACATTAGTCTTAATATTATAAATTCTGGCTACTCCCCGCGTCTCTGGTCGTGGGATTGACTCATATTGTCCTCTGAATCTACCTCTTCCTCTGTCTCTATTTGATGTTGCTACTGATCTCTCGGTCTGCAATGATTTATCCTCGGATCTCTTAGGACAATTTCGAGTATAGTGTCCATTTTCACCACACTGGAAACAAGTGCCACTGAGCAATCTACATACTCCACGGTGAAATTTGCCTAACATTTGACATGAATTAGTTCGTTCTCCAAATGCTCTTCCCAAGCTAGCAGCAAAAGACTGTGATTGTTTATTCTTCTGTGAAGCTGCAGAGGAAGGTGTCAATATTGTAATTGAAAAATAGATTCCAGAATGTAAAAATGGCATCGATACTGAAGGGGTTATCAACACCATAGAAGAGAAGTATCGATACTGTAGGAGGGGTATAATACTATTCAGTCTGAAATTTTAAATTAGGATGAATTTTAAAAGAATTCGAAAATAATAATACTTTTGAGTATTATTATTTTGTATAAATGTTAGAAAGTATACTAACATTTTATTGTTTATTGTCTGTGTGATTATGGATGCTTGGGTAGATCGTAATCATATTCCGGAGATAATCAAACAGAAGGGTAAGGATAAAGTAGCAGAATAGTTGGCTACATTAAGGCATAATATTGAGGCATACCAGGTGAGTGCATTTATTATGTACTTATATGATATGAGGATGACTTGCGATGAGTCAACCTCGAACGTTTTTATAAAATCATGTTTTATAGTATTTTGAAGTATATTCATAAAGTTTATGAAAACGATTTTATGAATAATTTTAGAGTATGAATTGCTCTAAAATAGTTGGATGAACTTTTATATTGTTTTAACAGCTATAGATGTTTTAGAATAAATTTTTAATCTGTAAATTTGATTTAAAGGTCTATTGTATGTGTATTGAGAGTCATATGTGCATTTCGACATACTTTTTTGTATGATGGTTATTGATCGATTTTGTTTAATACATATGTTGCATTTTTGTATGATGGTTATTGATCGATTTTTTTAATGCATATGTTGCATTTTCGTATGATGGTTATCGATCGATTTTGTTTAATGCATATGTTGCATTTTCGTATCAGTACTATGTGTACTTTCGACACTATGTGTGCACCAATGGTATTCATAATGAGTTTGTGAATTACCATTTCGCTACCTTAGTATAGTGTTGATGTCATTACAAAACCTATTCTTTCGTTTAGAACTTAGGTGCAACTCATGTATCATGCATTCTCATTCAACATACATTGGGCAAATAAAATGATAATTTGGAAACTTACTTATTGATAGGTATGTTGGGCATACTAAATATTGTTTCGTCGGTTATTTGAAAGAAATTTAGTTTACCAAGCCAGTTTTATGTATTATTATGATTGATACGATTTAATTCATATTTTGGTATTTTATGATATACTTATGTTTTGGTTACCCTTCATTTATATTATTATGCCTCACTAATTGAATACTTAACATGTGTTGGTTTCACGCCTAGGTAATAGTATGAGCGAAGTAAGGAATGCAACTGACATTGTAAATCAAAGGTTGCCTCATCAGTAACTATATGACATGACATTTATGTCTACTTTTGATATTATTAGATGCCATTTAATAGATTTCTGATGATGCTCTGGAATGTATAGGACTTATGATGTTGTAATATTTAATATGTTAGAACTTTAAGGTTATTTTGCATACAAATAGTTAATGAACGTTGTTGTTGTTATTATTATTATTATTATTATATTAAAATATTTTATTTTTAGAAACAAAATTTTACTGGTTTTTAAATACAAAAATGTTTTAAAAGTCATGTGACATCTGTGACTTGTGTACGAAAACATATACGAGAAATGAGTGTTATAACAGTGACAACATATAAAGCTTATGATTAAAAAAAAATTAATCGTCGACGAAGACAATAATATCAAGATTACAAACAATGAATTATAATGATTCTGATACCATGTGAGAATAATAACACCAATGGTCAATAGTGAATGAAAGACAATGAATGATGAGGGTAAAAAATAACAATTGCTAGGTAGGGTTGCAAATGAAATAATAAGAGAAAATGAAAAAATCCTTTGCAATTTTATTAATTGAATTAATAAAAAAAATTACTGTAAAACTATTATAATATTTTGGTATAGATAACCCAATAATTAACTAATATCTAATAGTCTAACAAAATTTCTAGTAGTTTAACAATTTATAAATTTAATACTTCTTACAGATAATACATCATTCTAGTTAAAAGATTTTATTTATGAAGACACTTAATTTCGTTTATGTTTTAAATAATATTACATATTATAACATTGTTAAGTTTATCTACATTTGTAGGCCCAATGTTCGGCCCAGTTTACGCAATAACCCTAGTTCATGGTTCCCAACTGAGCGCCGCATACCCAAGGACTCCCCATGCTCCACGCCTCGCCAGCCGCTCAACACGCCCGGTTCTCTCGGTCACAAGCAACGGTCGTGGGTTCCAAGCAACTAACAAGCATTCAAACAATGAGTTTCAGTTTGTTTAGGACTCTATGACTAAAAATAGGATGTAAATAAACTATAAATGGATGTAATCAGAACCCATCAAGGGGGGATTTTTTTTGGATAGGAAATAAAAGCGGAAGCTTCTGAGCAAAACCACGAGTATCATCAAGGCAAAACCGAAACGTTTTTGAGTTTTTGAGAAGAATCAAAAGGTAAAGTCCATACCTTTCTTCGTTTTGGTTGCTTGCATGTCATTGTGTTGAGTTTTTGAACCCCAAAAAGCATTTTTCGACCAATGAACGAAATGAGGCCATTCTTTCCGAAAACTATTTTCTAGATCTGCGCTTTTCCGAGAGTTTTTTTTTTTTGAAAAATCGCTTTGCTTTTCGGGTTGTTGAAAGAAAGGGCTTTTTAAAAATATAGGTTTCGATGTGGACTACCGCCGATGAGCGGCGGCGAGGCGGTGGTCACCGGCTGGAATCTGGAAACCAGGCGGTGGTGTGTTCATCTTGGATGAACATATCAGAGGAAACAAAGGCAAAAGGGGGAGGGCTCGTTTTGGTGAGAAGAGAAGAATGAAAGTTTTCATTTGTTTTAATTTTTTTAACATATATACTAGACCCACGGATGCTTTCAGACCCGACCCATACATAAAAATGACTCGCGTGTTCTTTAAAACGGTTAAACCGTGCATTTGATGCCTCTGTTTTTATAAAGTTCTAATTTGCCCCTTAGGTTCCAAGTGTAATTCGAATTCCTATTAAATTTGGCCTTAAATTTCATTCTATTTTCAATTTAGACACCATATATATATATATAATTATTACGTTTAAATCCTTATATTATTATTGTATATTATTTTGTATTATTTATGCTGATATGCGTGTATTCTTTATATTTATTGGTACAACATTATTAATATACATAAATTACTAATTATGCTTATGATCATTTCTTATTTCTAGTATAATATCCTATAATCGTATATGTATATATTTCAATTCAACTTGATACTTATACTATTATTTTTATTTATTTCATATTACTTAATTTGTTGTACATATACGCATCTTTTATATATTTTACCTATATACCCATTATTAATAAATATATTATTTTTTTAAATTATTCCTATGTTATTTTCTAATATATATATATATATATATCGTATTTTATTTGTTTTGTACACATATTTTTATTTTATTATTATTGTTATATATATTTGTTATTATTTTCTTTTATTTGATTATTTTCCTATATGATATTACCTATATATATATATATACATATATATATATATAGGTAATATATATATATATACTTTTATTTTATTTTAATTAAATATTATTTTATATATACCTAATTTGGACTATATGTCCTAGAAGGGGCCGCTTTTGTCTTTAATCAAATTTTCCCCCAACTTTCGGTGGAGTAATTGTGGGGTAGGTTTTATTTTTAAATATTTATTATTTATTATATATATATGTTTTATTTGTTTGGTTTTGATGTATATATATATTTATTATTACTATATATATTTTTTCTTTTCAAATTGTACTATATGTACATATTATTTTTTCCCTTATCTTATTTATTTAGTTATCTATTTATTTATTTTTCTTTATTTTTCTTTATCTTTGATTTATTTACTCATATTTGTTTATTTATTTATCCATTTATTTATGTATATTGTCTTTGCTTTTTTATCTCGTTTTATTCTTTTTCCCTTTTATTTTATTTTCTTTATGTTATTTGTTTTCTTCAATCTAACACGTTCACTTTTAAAGGGTACAACTTTCAAATCAATCTACGGTAAGTAATTAGGATCAGAGTTTTACCTTGTAATTTAAACTTATATTTTTCTTAATTAAAGACAACTGAAAATTACATAGTACCAAAAGGGTGGTTCAAGGGTGCTAATCCTTCCTTGACCGTAACCGACTCCCGGATCCGACACATCTTTGGTACGACGCAGATCAGGTAAGAAATAAGGTATTCGATCAACCCATTTTTCATAAAATAAATGATCGGTGGCGACTCCAATCCACATTTTTCAAGTCGAAGCCTAATTCCGGGGCCCAACCGAAAGACAGTTCCGACAATTTATAACTTAATTCTCAAAGTTATATTTATTTTAACACTTTAATATCTTATTTTCCCAATTTTAGTACCTAAATCATTATTTTGATCTCATTTTATCTAGAAAGTTCAATGTCTAATAAGAATTTACCACATGTTATGTTTTTAGTGACATTTTTTTTTTGTAAAGTAAGATGATAAAAGATAATTTATCCTTTAAAGTGGGATAAAATAAGTTTGGATATCAAATCGAAGCAAAGGTATAATTTAGAGACCAAGATCACAAATTTTACCTTTCTTGCAATGTACGAGGAAAGCGACGTCGTTTATATCTTGTGGGGATTCTGATAGCTTCCTTTTCCTTTGTATTCCACTAGAATCCGAAGACAAATCTAAAACCCTACTGCTCCTATCTTTGGGAAATCACCAAATTGGCTGCCTCAAATTCCCAATCTTGCCCCTAAAAGATGCTAAATTTCCTTTGATTACCATGTCGTCCGAGGAAATCAGCCTCCAGAACGGCCCTGACGTCTTCCAAGCGAACCCCATACGGACCTTCAATTGCGGACCTCCGATCACTAATCGACCCGGCTCCAAGATCCGAGAACTCACCGGCTTCATCGACGACAAGATATTCTCATTCCTTCCCTCTCAACCGCCCGAATTTCGCTCCTCCAACATCTTCTCCGCCGCCGTCAGCTGAAAATTAAAGACAACTGAAAATTACATAGTACCGAAAGGGTGGTTCAAGGGTGCTAATCCTTCCTTGACCGTAACCGACTCCCAGATCCGACACATCTTTGGTACGACGCAGATCAGGTAAGAAATAAGGTATCCGATCAACCCATTTTTCATAAAATAAATGATCGGTGGCGACTCCAATCCACATTTTTCAAGTCGAAGCCTAATTCCGGGGCCCAACCGAAAGACAGTTCCGACAGCCTGGCGACTCCGCTGGGGATTCAGGTAAGTGAGTCAGGCTAAGGTAATTTCCAGTTGTCTTTTTAATGAAAAGGTAAGTTTAAATTTTAAGGTAACATTTCGATCCTTATTACTTACTTTTGATTATATTTTCAAGTAAATAGTTGTACTAACCGTTTTTTAATGATTTCAGCCCTTAAAGATTTTTCATCCAAAGGCTCTATACCCGAGCTCTGAACCCGTTTTAAGTGGGGGTGAAAGCGACGCCTTCGTGTGAATTTATTCACCGTATGGGCCTAGCAAGTAGCCTTCGGGATTCATATACCTTATGCCTTCGTGTGAATTTATTCTCCGTATGGGCATAAGGGAATGTGTCCTCTCGAGTTTAACTTAGTCCACACAAGCCTGTGATGGGTTTCGGACTAAGGGTCTGGACGGTCCAAGGGGGCGCCAGCAAGGAGAACTCGAGTACCGTTTTTAGAACCTAAACCGGGAGACTTTGAATAAATAGAGCCTACCCCAAAACCACATTGCAAAACCTAGGACATTTCTTTCCTAACCCTTTTTTTTGTGTCCTTATGTTTTTTTCCTTTACCATTTATTTTTTTTTATTTTTTTCTATTTTACTAACCTTTTTGCCTTTGTGTTTGTTTTTAGCATTTGCATCGTAACAAGAGGCCATTGATCCCTAAAAAGGTGTTTATTAAAACTCAAATAATCTGAATTCATGGACAAAGGTGTTGTAATACAAGAGATTGAAAACGCTGAGGCACGACTATGGTCCGAGAAGACTCAAAGTGGAAAGGGAGACAGTCTTCAAGGAAGCTATGTGTCAGAGTTGGTTCACTACACCCCTATCAGCCTAAAACAGAACAATGTACAAGAGCTTCGAGATATCTGGGATAGTTGGAAGAATGATCGGAGATAGAAGTTCAGCCAACGGTACAGTGACATTGCACTCTTGCTTCATGTTAAGACTGATGAGCCCTTAATCAGAGCTATGGTTCAATTCTGGAACCCGGTATATAGTTGCTTCACTTTTAACCAAGAGGACATGGTGCCCACCATCGAAGAATACACTACACTGCTGCATTGTGAAAGTATCAAGCTTGAGCGAGCCTACATTAAACACATCAAAAGTCAGCCCTTCAAGAATGCACTGGCCAAAGTTGCGGGAGTAGATGAGAAATGGGTAATCGATCGGACTCAGCGTAGAGGCAATGGAGAAGGAATTGAATGGATTCACATAAAACAACTAATGAAAAACCACCCTGATGAGTGGAAGACTATAGACCTTTTTGCACTGGGTCTGTACGGTTTGATCATATTTCCGAAGGCTTTGGGGTGCATTGACACTGTCGTGGTGGAACTATTTGAGCAACTTTCTAAACGAGTTAACCCAGCATCAGTCATCTTGGCCGAGACCTTTCGATCTCTCAACCATTGCCGAAGAACTGGCGGAGGAAGATTCACCGGGTGCATTCAGCTCCTTCAGGTCTGGATTCACAACCACTTCTGGAAGACTGACGGGGTTGCCTACCGCCGTTTCAGCACCACCTATTCACCTCTAGGTGAATTTATCACCTTAAAATGGCATGAAGGTGCCTCGAAAGAAAAATGGATGAAGGTCTTTACGCATCTTCAAGACCGAGATATTGTCTGGAGAGCCCCTTGGTTATTCCTCAGTGATGTTCTTTTTCGATGTGGTGACTCCGACACTGTGACCTTACTTGGACTTTGGGGAGCAGTCGGGTATGCTCCGCTATTAGCACTTAGACAATATGGAGCACGTCAGTTTGTCCCAGCAACGTGCGGGTTGGCTAGGTCAGAGTTTGAGTATCACGGCGACAGCTATAAGAAGATGATCAAAGAAGCAGCCGATTCGTGGAGGAAAGTATTCCGGATGGATGTTGTAGCTGCCAGAAGCATGCTCACTCTGGATTATGTGGAGTGGCGAAGATTGAGAAAGAATGACAACATCCCTGTGCCAAACTGTGATGACACCCGAACCATGGAAGAACATCTCAGGCATGTCCCTTCTGAATTCGAGATAGCCAAGACCGAGTTTGAAGCCGTGAATAGTGAGCTGAAGCAAAGGATAAAGGAACTTGAAGCCGAGCGCTATCAGTGGAAGCTAGATGCTGACTCTCAGAGAGACCGGGCAAATAAACTGGAAAGAGAACAGAAAAGAGTCTGTTTTGAGTTCGAAGACTTGAGAAAGGGGTATCAAGATAAGGTCAAGGATAACGCCAAATTGAAGGTAACCTCTGAATACTGGAAAGACGAAGCTCATAGCCTGAAAAGGAAGTTTGAGGGGCCTGATGAGAAAGCTTGGAAGGAACAGATGAAGACTGCCCAAAGACGCTTGGCAGATAGTCAATATCAGAACCAGCGCTTGAGAGTTCGGGTAGCTGACTTAGAAAAACAACATGAGAAATATGGCAAGACAATAGCTGAGTTAGAAGCTATTGTAGATGGGTTCAAGAGGCAAGCAAACGAGCGTCAGATGGTGCCCTTCGACGGAGGATTACAATGGCGTTTTAGTTGGGAACAAGCACAGCGAAGGGTGAGGGCCCGAGACGCAACCATCCGAGATTTCCTGGATCAAGTGCAAAAAGCAGCCCGTCATCTTCACGGCCTAGCAAGGGAAGCTGGTGTGGTTCGACAAGGCATTCAACCAGTGACAGATGAAGGCAGAAGACTTGTCAACCTACTGGAAGCTGTTCGGGGTCTAGAGGATTTAGTCCGAATGTACCTTTAATCTGTTTTTTTTTGTCTCTTAAAAGATAAGACATTTTTGTCTGAACAAGGGTTATTTATAATAATGAACACTTTTCTGGATCAATGCCTCCAATTGCATACATCATGCATTGCATTTCTTGCATTTTATATTTCATGTCTGTTTATTTTATATTTTTCATGTTTTTACATTCGTATTAACTAACAGAACATGTCTCAGACACCGAGCTTACCACCACAAGCATCAGATACACATCACCCGCATAATACTCGAGCAAAAAAGAGACAAATGGAAGCCAGAATGGAGAATATCAAAGAGCACATGGCAAGACTTCAAAAGGAACTAGAAGATAAAATGGCTCAGAACAGTGAAACTACTCTTGAGTCCATCAAGAAAAATCAGGAGTCCTTGGTCGACCAAATCGTAGCCAAGTTGTCGGGTCTACAGCAAGCTAGTGCATCAGGGGGCATCTCTTCTGAGGGGGTGGCCATACCACCAACCCCGCAAGTGGTTATCTCACCCGGAATATTACCCGGGGACGCATCTGCTACTAAAGGGAAAGCAGCACTACCTGGGGACTCATTCGTTACCAAAGCGAAAGTTGCACCTGCTGTGAAGATACAAACTTCTACAATCATCCCTGATGATCATCCGGATGATAATCATGTCCCAGACTTTGATGAGGAAGATAAAGCCAAAAAGATGGAAGAAAAGATAAAAATATTAGAAGATCAAATAAAGATGGTCCAGGGAGACCATGATTATTATGGAGTGGACGCAATGGAGCTGAGCCTAGTTCCGAACTTGGTGCTTCCACCAAAGTTTAAAGTTCATGAGTTTGAGAAGTTCGACGGGAACAGTTGCCCTTCAGCCCATATCACTATGTTCTGTCGAAAGATGACAGGATATGGCGGGAATGACCAACTCCTGATCCATTGTTTTCAGGAGAGCATGTCCGGTTCAGCTATTCGGTGGTACAACCAGCTTAGCCGAACACATATCAAGACGTGGAAAGACTTAGCCAAGTCTTTCTTGGAGCAGTATAAGCATATCAATGATATGAGACTAGACCGTGTCATGTTACAAAGCCTAGAGAAGAAACACAATGAGAGTTTCCGACAGTACGCACAGAGATGGAGGGATTTATCTGTGCAAGTTCATCCACCCTTGGATGAAAAGGAAACAAGAAAGCTATTTGTACAGACCTTGAAGGCACCTTACTTCGGGCACTTGGTAGCAATCACGTCGGGAAGTTTCTCAGATTTAGTCATGGCCGGTGAAATGATCGAGTTGGCCATTAAACAAGGAAAGATTGAGGGAGGAGACACCAGTAAAAAACCCCCCATGAAGAACAAAGAGCGAGAGATCAACAATGTAAACACCTACAGTGTCAACAAGGGGGTTACGATCTCAAGCTCAAATTCCACAGCAGCTGTACCATCCGGTACTTCTAGACAGAACCAGAGAGAACCAAGAAGAGAAAGGGAAAGGGAGCAGTTTGACCCCATTCCCATGACGTATAAAGAATTATACCAACAGCTCTTCGACACTCATGCAGTGTCGCCTTATCCTATGAATCCAATAAATCCCCCTTACCCGAAATGGTATGACGAGAGCGCCCACTGCGAATACCATGGCGGTGTGCAGGGGCATTCGATTGAAAGTTGTCTTGCATTCAAGAGACTTGTGCAACGAATGCATAACAAGAATTGGATCACTTTCAACTCCGGAGCACCAAACGTCGCCCAGAATCCCTTGCCCAATCATCAGGAGACAGGAATCAATGTCGTTACTACCGAAGGGGGCAGAAAAGTTAAATTGAGTGTTTCAGAGATCAAATCTCCTTTGGCTTGGGTATGGAGCCAAATGGTGAAGGCAGGGCTTCTTGCACCATATCCAGATACGACAGAAAATGAAGATGGTAACCATTGTTGTTACCACAACGAAGAAGGACATAAAGTACAAGATTGCCCAGAGTTCAGATTGTTAGTCCAACTCATGATGAACCGGAAAGAGCTGGAGTTTTACGAAGAAATTCAAGATTCTTTGGAAGCAGATGTTTGTGCCACCGGAGAATCATCAGATAGAAAATTTGGTAGGGGTAGTCCTTTAATAATTACCCCTAAGGCAAGCATGACAGTGACAACACCATCCAAGGTGGTAATCTCCGCACCTCGGTCTTTTCAATATAAGGACAATCGGCAAGTGCCATGGAAGTACGAGTGTCAGGTGAGTACTTCCGGAGGAGGTAATAGTAAAGTGGGGCAAAGACCACTGGAGCCGTTCAAAGAAGATGTGCTAGTTGTCAATGAACCTATAAAGAAGGAAGAAGCTAAAGAGTTCCTCAAGATCTTGAAGCACAGCGAGTACAACATTGTAGAATAGCTCCACAACTTACCTACACGTACTTCAATGCTAGCACTATTTTTAAGCTCGGAAGCACACCAAGAAGCTTTGTTGAATGTCCTTAATCAAACGTTCGTGCCATAAGACATACCAGTCAGCAAGATGGATCGACTGGTGAACAATATTCAAGCTGATAATCTCATCTCGTTTTCAGATAATGAGATTCCATCAGGAGCAAGAGGCCGAACGAAGGCGTTACACATTACTACCTACTGTAAGGGGCACGCTTTACCAAGTGTCTTAATCGATAATGGTTCAGCCCTGAACGTGATGCCTTCGATTACATTGAAGAGGCTACCAATAGATACCTCTCATATGAGAGCTTGTCAGAATGTGGTCCGAGCATTTGATGGGACCAAAAGAGAGGTAATCGGAAAGATCGAGGTACCATTGACCATCGGACCAGCCACCTATGATGTTGAGTTCCTTGTGATGGATATCATGCCGTCCTATAGCTGTCTTTTAGGAAGGCCGTGGATTCATCAAGCAGGTGCAGTACCCTCCACGTTGCACCAGAAAGTTAAATTTGTCATTGACGGGGCCTTAGTAATTATCAACGCTGAGGAAGATATCGTGGCAAGCGTGACCACGGAGGCTCCATACATCGAAGTAGACGAGGAAGCAGTAGAATGTTCGTTCCGCTCCTTGGAGTTTGTGAATGCCACATTCGTGGCGGAAGGAAATAGAATCCCAAGACCTCGACTCTCCAAATGCACAAGGATGGAGATCAAGCAAACCCTGGGCCAAGGCGCCAGAACCGGGAAAGGTTTTGGGAAATATTTGCAAGGGATGATCAATCCTGTCCTTCCTATCTCAAAATTAGACCAATTTGGGCTCGGTTTTCAGCCCAGTTATCATGAAAAGAGAAAGGAGATCCAAAAGAACCGGGAGAGAAGATTGGCCAGATTGACTGGGAACGAATTTCAATGGAAGCCCATGACATTCCCGCCGCTTTTCAGAGCATTCAAGTCAGGTGGTTATGTGTTTGAGACCACCATATCCGAGTTAGAAACGGCTCTGGAAGATCTGAACGTTAATGCCGTGACCACAGAAGATGTTGACAACGGAGATAGATCCGGGATATGCCTTCTGCCACATGGGTTCGTGCCTAGCAGTTGGTCGGTGGAAGAACTACTTGTGGTTTACAAGAATCTTTCAGAGTAATATTCGAACTATCCCTATTTTCCTATACCCAGGGCAATAGGTGATCTTTTGTAAGGGTGAATAAATATTTTGTTTAAGTTTAATAAAAGATGCATTTTTATTTTCCATGGCAAACAAACTTTTCTTTTATTTTTGAATTCATTCTCTATCTCATTCATTCCAGTACTTCATTTCCAGTTACTCTCAAAGTTAGTTCTTAACCGTTCCGTGTGGGATATTATCCTCTCACACATGCATATCTTCTTCCTTTCAGGTTCCCAGATAACGATAATGTGGGCACTGATGATCCTGATCCAGAGGTGGATTTTGAATCAACCATTTGTCTTGGGGAATTTGATGAATGCGATAATCAAGAAGAGTACAACTTGCCTACCGAATTGTTGAGAATGATAGAAAAAGAAGAAAAGCAAATACTGCCACATGAGGAGGCGATCGAAATCTTAAATTTGGGCACTGAGGAAGATCGAAAGGAGGTTAAAATCGGCACAACTCTTTCGACTGAAGCAAGAAAAAACCTGATAGTCTTACTTCAGGAGTACGGAGATGTGTTCGCTTGGTCGTATCAAGACATGCCGGGACTAGACACAGATATGGTAGTTCACAAACTGCCAATCAAACCAGAATTCAAACCAGTGCAGCAAAAACTGAGAAGAATGCGACCAGAAATGCTCCTTAAGATCAAGGAAGAAGTCAATAAGCAATTTGATGCCGATTTTCTCCAAGTAGCCAAATACCCGGAGTGGGTGGCCAACATAGTGCCTGTGCCGAAGAAGGACGGGAAAGTACGCATGTGTGTCGATTACCGGGACCTTAACAAGGCAAGTCCCAAGGACAACTTTCCTCTGCCACACATAGACACTCTGGTGGACAATACGGCCGAGAACGCCTACTTTTCATTCATGGATGGATTTTCGGGGTACAATCAGATCAAGATGCATCCCGAAGACATGGAAAAGACCACTTTCGTCAAAATGTGGGGAACTTTATGTTACAAAGTGATGCCTTTCGGATTAAAGAATGCTGGGGCAACATATCAGAGAGCTATGGTGACCCTGTTCCACGACATGATGCACAAAGAAATCGAGGTTTATGTCGACGACATGATTGTCAAGGCACAGACTGAGAATGAACATGTCGAGAATTTGAGAAAGCTCTTCCAAAGAGTGAGAAAATTTCAGTTACGGCTGAACCCTAGCAAGTGCACCTTCGGGGTGACATCCGGGAAGCTATTAGGCTTTGTAGTTAGCAGAAAAGGCATTGAGGTTGATCCTGATAAAGTCAAGGCTATCCAGAGTCTATCTCCACCACAAACACAAAAGGAGGTCCGAGGTTTTTTAGGAAGATTGAATTACATAGCTCGGTTTATATCTCAGTTAACCGATAAGTGTGATTCAATCTTTCGCCTTCTTCGAAAAAATAGCCCTGGGGCATGGGATGAAAACTGTCAGATTGCATTCGAGAAGGTAAAAGAGTACTTATCTCACACTCCTATCCTGATGTCCCCTATCCCAGGCAAACCTCTGTTCCTGTATCTCTCCATATTCGAGAACTCCATGGGGTGTGTCCTGGGCCAACATGACGAGTCCGGGAAGAAGGAAAGAGCCATCTATTATCTAAGCAAGAAGTTCACCGATGGAGAGATCCGATATCCTCCTATTGAGAAGGTTTGTTGTGCCCTGGTCTGGGCCACAAAAAGACTCCGACAATACATGTTGTATCACACTACTTGGTTGATTTCCAAGTTAGACCCATTAAAATACATGATGGGTGTACCTGCTCTATCCGGAAGGTTAGCCCGATGGCAGATGCTTTTGTCTGAATTTGACATCGAATACGTAAGCCAAAAAGCGGTAAAAGGCAGTGCCAAATCCGATTTTTTGGCAAGCAGAACTGATAAGAGCTATGAACCGCTGGACTTTGATTTCCCAGATGAAAACTTGATGGCCATATCTTTAGAAGAAGCAGATACTTCAACAGACAGCTCCTGGAGAATGCATTTCGATGAAGCATCAAATGCGTTAGGACATGGCATTGGGGCAATCCTGATCTCTCCGGAAGGGAGTCATTACCCATTTACCAGCAGACTAAACTTTGATTGCACCAATAACATGGCTGAGTATGAAGCCTGTGTCTTGGGAATTCGGGCTGCACTGGGGCAAAATACAAAGACTTTACGGGTGTATGGTGACTCAGCCTTAGTAATCTATCAGCTCCGAGGAGAATGGGAAACTAAGGATATAAAACTGTTAGAATACCGGAGACTAGTGCTGGATCTACTCGAAGAGTTCGACGAAGTCACCTTCCACTACGTGCCTAGAGAAGAAAATCAGATGGCTGACGCTTTAGCTACATTGGCAGCCGCATTCAGGGCTGGTGGGGAGTCTGAAATGATGCCAATCAACATGCAGTCGTATGAGTACCCAGCTCATTGTTACCAAATTGAAGAAGTGAAAGATACTAAGCCTTGGTACTACGACATTCTGCAATATATCAAGCATCGGAGTTATCCAGAAAAAGCCACCGAAACTGATAAGAGAACCCTTAGAAGGTTGGCAGTTGGATACGTCCTTGACGGAGAGGTTTTATACAAGAAAAGCCATAACCAAGTTCTGTTAAGGTGCGTCGATGCTGAAGAGGCAAAAATAATAGTGGAAGAAGTACATGATGGAGTTTGTGGAGCATATGCAAATGGGTATATGATGTCAAGACAGATAATGAGATGCGGATATTTTTGGTCCACACTGGAAAGCGATTGCATCAACTATGCTAGGAGATGTCATAAATGTCAGATTTATGGAGACAAGATAAATGTTCCACCCCATCCGCTTCATGTAATGACGTCACCATGGCCTTTCTCTGTGTGGGGCATGGACGTTATCGGGCAAATCCATCCGAAGGCTTCGAATGGCCACCGTTTCATTCTCGTAGCAATTGACTATTTCACGAAATGGGTAGAGGCTGCGTCATATGCCAGTGTCACTCAATCCACTATTTGTAAGTTTCTGAAGAAAGAAATTATATGTCGGTATGGTCTACCTGAAAGGATTATCACCGATAACGCAACAAACTTGAACAACAAGATGATGAGTGCTGCTTGCGAACAGTTCAATATAAAACATCACAATTCCACTGCTTACAGACCAAAGATGAACGGAGCAGTAGAAGCAGCAAACAAAAACATTAAGAAGATAATGGAGAAAACGACTGAAACTTACAAAGACTGGCATGAGAAGTTGCCTTTTGCTTTGTTCGCTTATCGAACCTCGGTACGAACTTCGACTGGGGCAACTCCATTTTCATTAGCCTATGGAATGGAAGCAGTGCTACCCATTGAAGTCAAGATTCCGTCTCTCAGGGTCTTGTCAGAAGTTAAACTGGATGATGCGGAGTGGGCACAATCCAGATATGATCAGCTTAATCTGATAGATGAAAAAAGACTGAAAGCCATTCATCATGGTCAAATCTATCAGAAACGAATGATCCGAGCACATGACAAAAAGGTGCGCCCAAGAATATTCCGCGAGGGAAATCTGGTGCTAAAAAGAATTTGGCCAGTCCAGAAAGATTTCCGAGGAAAATGGACGCCAAATTGGGAAGGACCTTATGTCGTAAAAAAGGCTTTCTCCGGAGGAGCCCTCATCCTGACTAAAATGGACGGACCTGAATTGCCACATCCCATCAACTCGGACGCAGTCAAGAAATACTTCGCTTAGGATGAAAACCCGAGAGGGCGTCCTAAGTTGAAAAAAAACAAAAAAAAACAAAAAGAGAAGAACGTTTAGGGTGAAAACCCGAAAGGGCGCCCTAAATTGAGAAAAGAAAAAAGAAAAAGAGGAAAAAAGAATAAAAGAAGAGAAAATAAGGTGGGTTCAAGATGAAAACCCGCAAAGGGCATCTTGCAACCAAGGATGAGTCCAAGTTGAAAACCCGGAAAGGGCGATTTGGATATTAACAGTGGAAACATCCCGGCACAGGAATCTTCTATAAACTCAATAAATCGGAGAAATGTCGCACTCTCCCAAACGTTGTCGCATTTTCAAAAATCCTTTGGCAAAGGCTGCATTCAAGGTCACCAAATGACTTTTCAGCTCAGAAGTGCCCACATTATCGAGATCTAAGACGTTCATTTACACATCATCGTGTATTCGTTTTCTAGAATGTTTGCCATGTATTATTTGTTCTTCTCCTCCCTTATGAATAAGACCATCTTTCCTCCAATTCCTTTTGAGCATCTTGAATTAGATTTAAACCTAATGGTTTATTTATTTTTTATGAAAGATAATCGCATATTACTGTACAAAGATTCATTGAAAAGTATAGGTACCCAGAAGCCGATCAAGGCTCATGCACATGCTTGAGATGGTTGAGGAGCATCTCCAAAAAAACAAAAACCAGAATGTGCACATCAGATTCAAACATTTGAAGAATTCAAGATCAGAGATCGGAACTTCAAGCTTTCAAAATCAAGAGTCAACAACGACAGGCCACCGGAAATCAAGATTTCTCTCCAGAGCCCAGAATAACATATGTTGCCCATACATTTTAGGCATACCTAAGAGCATGACATCCATACCATCGCATATATGCATATCTTTTCAGGTTTTACCCAGAGCCAATTTCAACTTCACAACGAAGGATATTGGACTCCAGACAACGCATGTTCAACTTCACGACGAAGGGACCGCTGGTTGTCAATAAACATTTCTTAATTTCAGAGCCAATTTCAACTTCACAACGAAGGATATTGGACTCCAGACAACACAAGTTCAACTTCACGACGAAGGGACCGCTGGTTGTCAACAAACATTTCTCAATTTCAGAGCCAATTTCAACTTCACAACGAAGGATATTGGACTCCAGACAACGCAAGTTCAACTTCACGACGAAGGGACCGCTGGTTGTCAATAAACATTTCTTAATTTCAGAGCCAATTTCAACTTCACAACGAAGGATATTGGACTCCAGACAATGCAAGTTCAACTTCACGAAGAAGGGACCGCTGGTTGTCAACAAACATTTCTCAATTTCAGAGCCAATTTCAACTTCACAACGAAGGATATTGGACTCCAAACAACGCAAGTTCAACTTCACGACGAAGGGACCGCTGGTTGTCAACAAACATTTCTCAAATTCAGAGCCAATTTCAACTTCACAACGAAGGATATTGGACTCCAGACAACGCAAGTTCAACTTCACGACGAAGGGACCGCTGGTTGTCAACAAACAATTTCCCAATTTCGGAGCCAATTTCAACTTCATAGCGAAAGATATTGGCCTCGAAACAGCACAACTTACATTGGATTTTCAACTTCACGACAAAAGATATACAATTTCAACTTCACAAACAGATCGACTCAACTTCACGACGAAGGGGTCATCCGTAACACAGTAACACCAAAGTCTTCAAGTCGAGTTTCAGCTTCACAACGAAGTATCTTTGGCTAGAAGACAATCCATGAGCTACTTCCAGTACTTCTAGTTTCGAATCAACCTCACGACGAGGGGGTCATTTCGTATTGACAAAACAATTTCAATATCGAATCTCAACTCTACGACAGAGGATATTCGATATGACCGAAATTTGTGTCTTTTAATCTTTGATCTATTATCATTACACGATAATGAGCAAAGAGGGGCAGCTGAAGACACTTAATTTCGTTTATGTTTTAAATAATATTACATATTATAACATTGTTAAGTTTATCTACATTTGCAGGCCCAATTTACGCAATAACCCTAGTTCATGGTTCCCAACTGAGCGCCGCATACCCAAGACTCCCCATGCTCCACGCCTCGCCAGCCGCTCAACACGCCCGGTTCTCTCGGTCACAAGCAACGGTCGTGGGTTCCAAGCAACTAACAAGAATTCAAACAATGAGTTTCAGTTTGTTTAGGACTCTATGACTAAAAATAGGATGTAAATAAACTATAAATGGATGTAATCAGAACCCATCAAGGGGGGATTTTTTTTTTGGATAGGAAATAAAAGCGGAAGCTTCTGAGCAAAACCACGAGTATCATCAAGGCAAAACCGAAACGTTTTTGAGTTTTTGAGAAGAATCAAAAGGTAAAGTCCATACCTTTCTTCGTTTTGGTTGCTTGCATGTCATTGTGTTGAGTTTTTGAACCCCAAAAAGCATTTTTTGACCAATGAACGAAATGAGGCCATTCTTTCCGAAAACTATTTTCTAGATCTGCGCTTTTCCGAGAGTTTTTTTTTTTGAAAAATCGCTTTGCTTTTCGGGTTGTTGAAAGAAAGGGCTTTTTAAAAATATAGGTTTCGATGTGGACTACCGCCGATGAGCGGCGGCGAGGCGGTGGTCACCGGCTGGAATCTGGAAACCAGGCGGTGGTGTGTTCATCTTGGATGAACATATCAGAGGAAACAAAGGCAAAAGGGGGAGGGCTCGTTTTGGTGAGAAGAGAAGAATGAAAGTTTTCATTTGTTTTAATTTTTTTTAACATATATACTAGACCCACGGATGCTTTCAGACCCGACCCATACATAAAAATGACTCGCGTGTTCTTTAAAACGGTTAAACCGTGCATTTGATGCCTCTGTTTTTATAAAGTTCTAATTTGCCCCTTAGGTTCCAAGTGTAATTCGAATTCCTATTAAATTTGGCCTTAAATTTCATTCTATTTTCAATTTAGACACCATATATATATATATATATATAATTATTACGTTTAAATCCTTATATTATTATTGTATATTATTTTGTATTATTTATGCTGATATGCGTGTATTCTTTTATATTTTATTGGTACAACATTATTAATATACATAAATTACTAATTATGCTTATGATCATTTCTTATTTCTAGTATAATATCCTATAATCGTATATGTATATATTTCAATTCAACTTGATACTTATACTATTATTTTTATTTATTTCATATTACTTAATTTGTTGTACATATACGCATCTTTTATATATTTTACCTATATACCCATTATTAATAAATATATATTATTTTTTTTAAATTATTCCTATGTTATTTTCTAATATATATATATATATATATATATATCGTATTTTATTTGTTTTGTACACATATTTTTATTTTATTATTATTGTTATATATATTTGTTATTATTTTCTTTTATTTGATTATTTTCCTATATGATATTACCTATATATATATATATATACATATATATATATATAGGTAATATATATATATATACTTTTATTTTATTTTAATTAAATATTATTTTATATATACCTAATTTGGACTATATGTCCTAGAAGGGGCCGCTTTTGTCTTTAATCAAATTTCCCCCCAACTTTCGGTGGAGTAATTGTGGGGGTAGGTTTTATTTTTAAATATTTATTATTTATTATATATATATGTTTTATTTGTTTGGTTTGATGTATATATATTTATTATTAATATATATATATTTTTTCTTTTCAAATTGTACTATATGTACATATTATTTTTTCCCTTATCTTATTTATTTAGTTATCTATTTATTTATTTTTCTTTATTTTTCTTTATCTTTGATTTATTTACTCATATTTGTTTATTTATTTATCCATTTATTTATGTATATTGTCTTTGCTTTTTTATCTCGTTTTATTCTTTTTCCCTTTTATTTTATTTTCTTTATGTTATTTGTTTTCTTCAATCTAACACGTTCACTTTTAAAGGGTACAACTTTCAAATCAATCTACTGTAAGTAATTAGGATCAGAGTTTTACCTTGTAATTTAAACTTATATTTTTCTTAATTAAAGACAACTGAAAATTACATAGTACCAAAAGGGTGGTTCAAGGGTGCTAATCCTTCCTTGACCGTAACCGACTCCCGGATCCGACACATCTTTGGTACGACGCAGATCAGGTAAGAAATAAGGTATTCGATCAACCCATTTTTCATAAAATAAATGATCGGTGGCGACTCCAATCCACATTTTTCAAGTCGAAGCCTAATTCCGGGGCCCAACCGAAAGACAGTTCCGACAATTTATAACTTAATTCTCAAAGTTATATTTATTTTAACACTTTAATATCTTATTTTTCCCTATTTTAGTACCTAAATCATTATTTTGATCTCATTTTATCTAGAAAGTTCAATGTCTAATAAGAATATACCACATGTTATGTTTTTAGTGACATTTTTTTTTGTAAAGTAAGATGATAAAAGATAATTTATCCTTTAAAGTGGGATAAAATAAGTTTGGATATCAAATCGAAGCAAAGGTATAATTTAGAGACCAAGATCACAAATTTTACCTTTCTTGCAATGTACGAGGAAAGCGACGTCGTTTATATCTTGTGGGGATTCTGATAGCTTCCTTTTCCTTTGTATTCCACTAGAATCCGAAGACAAATCTAAAACCCTACTGCTCCTATCTTTGGGAAATCACCAAATTGGCTGCCTCAAATTCCCAATCTTGCCCCTAAAAGATGCTAAATTTCCTTTGATTACCATGTCGTCCGAGGAAATCAGCCTCCAGAACGGCCCTGACGTCTTCCAAGCGGACCCCATACGGACCTTCAATTGCGGACCTCCGATCACTAATCGACCCGGCTCCAAGATCCGAGAACTCACCGGCTTCATCGACGACAAGATATTCTCATTCCTTTCCTCTCAACCGCCCGAATTTCGCTCCTCCAACATCTTCGCCGCCGCCGTCTCTTCCGCCTCCACAGACCGCCGAGACCCGCCCAACCGTCACCATAGGAACTGGGAGAGAAGCGCCGAGGGTTGCTCCACAAACAGTGGCGAAGACGAATCTGACGGAGACGATGTGGATGACGAGGATGATGATGATGACGACGGAGAAGATGGCGACCAAAATGATAATAATAATAACCGCAGTAATAGTATCAACATAAATAATAAAAGCACTAGTGGAAATGAGACTGTAAGTAACGCAGGAAGTGGAAACCCCGAAAATATGGGAAACGGAAAAGCAAAGCATCCCTTCGGTTAGTATTCCTTCTATTTTGAGAATTTATATTGATTTCTATATGGATAAAGGGGGTTTATTCATTTATTTTTGTTTCTTTGTTAATTATTGTTGGAAAGTGGGAGGGAGCTGCAGAGAACTGGTAGTAAAAGAAGGAGGAATAGGGCTGGGGGTGGGAGACGGTAATACTTATCAGAATGCAGTGACAATTGCCGATCCCAGTGGGGATATTTATTACACCCAGTATTTGCAAGGTGGGGAAGGGTCTGCTGCTAGTGGTGGTAATGGTCAGAAGGATATCTTGGTGGGGAATGGTGGTGGTGGATGTGGGTTTAGTGGGAGGAAAGATGTTCCCTTTATGAACGAGTCCGGTGAGTCCTTGCGGACCATTTTTTCCGACCCTGTCACGTAAGTGCTGTACTCAACTTTAAGAATGTTAAAGGAATAATTAGTGATTTTATTTCTACCCCTGATGTTTATTTCGGCTATCATGTTTTTGGTACTGGTGCTTAGTTGGTTAAATATAGTTCGGCTTACGAGTTTATATTTAATGTTTACTTGTGGCTGTGTAATTGATATGGTCATGAATTTTAAATGTCCTTGGACTAGTGAGCTTCAGCTGAGATTATTAGATGCAGGGAAGTTGATTAGTGTTTTATGTTATTGCAACTAGTTATGTATGCTATGCTGCAAGGCTAGTGAACTAGTAGGATTGTCCAGAAACAAGCTTTCTTTTCTCCGGGATCATTTAAATACGTTTATCGGTAAAAGACTGTCTTTCAAGGCATCCCTTCCGTTACGCCTTAGAACTAGACAACAAAAGTGCCTCATACGCTTTTGAGCAAGGCCTATTTGACCAGTCGCACGCCTATGCCCCTTTTTTTGTATGGCTATAGGCATAACGAAGGGCTGCATGATTTAACTTCTCTTACATTTCTTTTAAATTTTCATTTTTTTCATTAGATGTGCCTTTACTAGTAAGAAAGGGATAGTATCAAACCTTTTGCTTCTCAATATTTTTGTATTCAACTAATGAGTAATGACATTGACCATAAGGAAAGCATACATAATTGCATATCGAGTCTGTGTTGTCAAGGCGTGTTCCTAGGCATTCCTGGGCCTTAATATTATTCAATAGAAAGGCCTCGGACCCTCTCAGGCCAGGCCCATTTAATGAGGTGCACGCCTAGTGCACCTAGGCACACTTTTTTGTAAGGCGATAGCATGAAATACCCTGTCTGATTGAATTTCTTTCATTTCTTTTATTTTTCACCTTTTTTCATTTGAGATACCTTTTCTTATTAGAAAATGATAAATCCGACTCTTTACTTTGTACTATTTGAGCATTCAACAATTAACATAAGGAAATCATGCATGTGTACGAATGAAAAAATGCATATTTTATAGACAAACTAGACTTCACTTTAGATTTTATTATATACTTTAAGATTTATATATATTTATATGTTATAAAAGTCTCACACATATACTTACTGCACTTCATTTCACTCAGGCTATTACTTTTTTTCGTTTGCACCTTGTGCTTGAGTCAGTATAAGGGTTTAAGCACCTACAGTGTCCCTTGCACCCTTGACAATGATGTATTGACTAATAAAAATATTGTATGTTTTTAGATAAAATAGACCACCCTTTAGAGTTTATTTTATTTTTTAACCTTTATATATATATACAGACAGGCACACAAAAACTCATATAATATTGTGCTTTACTTCACTTTGGCTAGCGCTTTTTTGTGCCTTGTGCCTGAGGTAATATAAGGGTAGTACCTAGAGTGTGCCTTGCGCCTTTCACAACACTGCCTTGAACCCAAACTTAGCTCAGTTGGTTCATGTAGCCATCTTTTAGAGGTGGCATCTAGCAGGTTTGAGGTTTAAATCCCAGTATCTGCGACCCCTTTCCCATCCCTAGGCTATGACTTCCTTTTTTTATTTAAAAAACTAAAGATCGTCTTCTCTTTCTGCATATATATTTGATTGACCTGGTGATTTTTAGTTGTTACTTATCAGGGAATTGTTGTACTTAAAGAAAGAAAGCGTAGGGTAAAAAAGTTGGACTGATGTTTCAACCATACGTTTGCTTTACTTCACTTTAAAATTTCAGGGGAGCACTCATGGACGATGCAATGATATTACCTTGTGGACATTCCTTTGGTGCGGCTGGAATACAGCATGTTCTTAGAATGGTGGGTTTTTGAGAAAACCTATTTCTTGCATTATGATGCTTAATTGTTGACCAAGTTTTTGCCATGCTTTAAAGAATTATGTTTGATTTCCAAGGGATGGCTTGAATCACTACAAATTATAGGTTTAAATCTAAAATAGGCTATTTGGTTATTTTCTGTGTTATAGGTATAAATGCCCATTTTGCCATATTTCAGAATTAGTTAGCACTCACGATTACTATAGTACTAGTCTTATTACCATCGCTTCTTTCTGAAATCAAATGAGGATCTGAACATTTTTATTTCCTCTCAATTCAACAATAGCAAGTGAGAAAGCAAGGAAATTAATATTTCATCTCTTTCACTGGAGAAGAGCTGTTGTCTTTCTTCAGTTATTAGAACCTTATCTTGTAGAATATGCATCTAACAAAATAAACTTATTATTCCCATGTTGCATGCTACTATTAGTATTATATTGCAAGACAAAAGGCAAATCAGTTGCAAGAATATTTTTTTTAAAAAGATGGAAATTTGTATCAGATTCAGCATCAAGAGTAGTCCCATATTGCAATGGAAAACTATATTAATCTTCTAATTATAACCCATCATTTCCTTTGGAGAAGAGGTTGCACCACCTAGAAAAAACTAGTTTATCGCATTCCTTTCAAACTCAATTTGTTTTATCACATTCCTTTCTAACTCAATTTGTGGCTTTCTTGTACCTTGATAGACGCCTAGACCCTTAAAAGGCACATTCTTGAACCAAACAAGGTCCCTACTTTAAGACCACATAACGATTTAGGTCTTTGTATCAAACACCTTCCTTTCTCATCATTTTCATGGCAATGACTTTCCCTTTGAGAGAATTTTAAGACCGTGAACCTTCTTTCTCTATATGGGTCATGGCAAGGTAAGTAGGTGAAACTTACAGGCTAACGCTCAAGTTTTTTATTCTTCTAGAGTTTTGTGGAGCAGTCAAAGTTAAGAGTTGAAAAGTAGACTTTGGCTGTGAACTTTAGCTGTAAACAGTGAGGTAAATTATAGTTTTGCTGCTGAGGGAGAGTGAAGTTGGAAGCCTAGCTGTAAGAGCCAAGTTAGAAGGAGCCTCAGGCCCTCAGCAAAGGTCTTATGAAAGGATTTGGTGACTGGAGATTGGTTGATCCTCCAAGGGGTAGGGGCTTCAATGGAGCCTGAGGGAGAGTGAAGCTGCAGGGGCATCAATGGTACTACCATTTCATGTTCAGCTTTGGTGGTGATTGCATAGAGAATTTATTGAGTTTTAGTTAGATGTCAGTACTAATATTTGATTGACGAAAGCTCAAGAATGGTAATAAAAGAATCAGTCAAATCATAATTGCCTGAAGATTCACTGACAGCATGAGGCCGTCTAGGGCACTGATAATAATACCATTATGCTTTGTTCAATGTAAATTTCAAGGGTTTTATTCCTTATCTATTTGTGTGTTTCTTGTATTAACTTCTAGGCGAAGTTTATGTGGCTGAACTTGTTACAAGCCATCCAGAGTTGCCAACTGTGCATTGATTCAAGTGTTTTTGCAGGCTCATGATATGACATGATTTATGAGGTGGCTTTGCATATTCTTTTCATTGAATCACTGTTGAATGAGTACTTTTTTTATATATATAATAATTTTATGTGCATCATTTATCTTGTTTTTTTTTTCTGGATTATTTAACTGGCTCTTGGGTTAAAACTTCTTGGTCAGTCTTACCCAGCCATTTATTTGCAATGATTATAACTACATATTAATTGTATATTATGAATGCATTATCAGAAAGTTTGCTACACTTGTTCGCAGTCAGTTTCAGAGGAGTCGGTAGCTCCTAATCTTTGTAAGTAATTTTCTTTGGTTTCGAAGGACAATGTCATCTTCTTGTTGGAATTTCGGTTATGGTTTTTTAATTTTTGGAATTTGCTAAATTTTTCTGCAAGACTAATATGCGTAGATTAGTATCTTATTGGTATCATTAAGCACCCATCTTTTTGTGCACGTATTTTTCTTGGATGTCTATGTTTATCCCTTACTCTCACGTATTAAATAAAAAGTTTCGTCAACGAAACCTAGGCTTCCTGAATGTTAGGTGATTTGCAAGACATGGTGAAACTTGTGTCATTAGAAAGGCTATTAATATTTTAATATGCAAAAGCTGCCATGTTCTATGCTATATATACATTATTTATGTTCTTTAGACATTTAGTTATTTTCTTTTTGTTAATGTTCAAGAGCAGCTCTCCGAGCTGCAGTGCAGGCATTTCGTCAGGAAGAAGAGTTACAGTTCTACCGCTCACCTAAAAGGAGGAGAGAAAGATTTGATCAGGTTACTCTTTTTTTCTTTCTTCCTTTTGGAGCTTTCAAAACCCCCTTGCTGTATTTGGTATTCCTCTCCAGTGGCTTATGCATTTTAATTTGCTTGCCATTGCTTTTAACGTTTCTGTTCTATCATCGTTGATTCATTCTTCTATTTGTATGTTCAAATAGGATAAGAGTAGCTATGGTGAATCAATTATGATGGATCTTCCAAGGGGTAGGGGTGTCCAGTTTCCGTTTGCTGTGACAGACAGGGTTATCATAAAGGTACAAGTACCGTCTTTTTTTGGGTTGTAATGCCTGTTTTAGATGACCGGAGATTGATTGATACAGGGTAACAAGAGGACACCACCACGCTTTGTTGGACGTGAGGCTGTTGTAACTACACAATGCTTGAATGGATGGTCAGTAACAACCTTCTTATCTTTTATCTCAAAAATGGGTTGCATGACTTGTTATCAATATCGGATTTTTACATGATTTATTTCTTGAAACACGGGATCTCCCTTGTTCTTTCTCGCCCACACACACTTCGTATTAATGATTACAAAATCTTGAATCAACTCATACTCTACCAAGATATAGATATACTGGTTGGGAAACAGAGTTGGCATCAAAATAGCCCAAACTTCTGTAACGGGTATGCTTTACCTAGAGCTTGAAACTAGTTATCCGGTTTCTGGGGCTTGGTATTGCCCTGAATTTCTGCTTCAGCTCGAATATGTAGAGAAATAGAAACTATCCATATTGCTTTATTACAAAATTTTGATTTTCAGGTATGTGGTGAAGACGTTGGACAATGCAGAGAGTGTTAAACTGCAGTATCGGTCGCTTGCCAAAGTTGCAGACGAGACATCATCGTCGAAGGCAACATCGAGCAAGGCGGGACCAAACTGGTTGTAGTTCACCTGTGCAGCAATTAACTATTACACGGGGCATTGCCGATTAGATTAGCCGAGGTTCGATGTTTAATCTAACTTCAAATACTTCTTTCCACTATTATTATTACAGTGTTTCATGAAACCGAACATAGAATGTGGTATTATTATTATCCTTGTAAATTACGAAAAACGCTTCTCTCACTCACGTTGTGTAGCTTGAGAAACCCTAAATTTAAGTCCTCCAAGACTCCAACATATGTAATCATTTTTCAATTACAATATATAGAGAGAGAGCGGGAGAGAGGAAAGAGATTATTTTATACTAGTGTAAAGTATATTAGTTACATGTTCTAAAATCTTTTACTGCAATTGGTTAGATATTTACATCATGTTCTAAATATCTTTTAGTACAATTCATTGTATATTTGATGTAAAAAATATATTTATAAAAATTAATTTCACAAATTATTATGGTAAAGTGGAAGAGGTTTATATACAAAATTTTCGGTCTTGACTTTTTAATTATTTTATTGAATGGGGTATAAAATTATAAGATAAAAACTTTTTTGTAATAATTTGAGTTATTATTTAAAAGTATACTTCTGTCCTATTAAGATTATTATTTTTGTTCTTATTGCATTTCGGTGGTAAAAAATATTCCAACTTTGATTTTATCCGTATTTAAAAAAAATAAGTCAATTGTATAAACCAATTTATTTAAGTGGTTACAGGAATCGTTTTTATTTTTAAAGGTCAGAGTTTGAGTACCAGTGACTGTAACATGGTGATTAAATGTTTATTGTCAATTGATTGAAAGTATTTAGAACATATACTATTTTATAATCACCTCAACTTAGTAAAAAATATTCAATCAAATAATTTTCAATACATTTTTCATAAAATTTTACTCTTCAGATCATTATTGTCAAAATTAAAATTTAGATTATTATTATTTAAAATAAATTTTAAAACTATGTACACATTTCATTCTCAAAATGTTTTCCTCTTGATATTATTTAAATGCACCCAAAAAGTTTCACCATTTTTCTTCTCTTCTATTTATCAAAGAGTAAAAAAAATATAAAAAATGTTTTAAAAATGAGTAAATTATTTGGTCCGATTAAATTAGATATAAGAGTTATTCAATTTTGTAGGGTGCTAGAACATGTTGCGTCAGTTGAATGTTGATTATTGATAAAGTAATTTTAAATCTTTTTATAATTTTGCATCTAATCATTAAATTTTATTTACGTAGATGACGCATATTAAATTTTAAATAAATTAAAATTTTTATTTATTTTTATGTAAAAATCAATTATTATTTTTTATTAATCTTGAATAAGTATAAGACAATATTTGTTCAAAGATAATTTTTAATCATTTGATATTGGACACTCACCCTCCTGACATTATTGGTGATCAAACCCAGAACCTTAAAAACTAATAATAATTTATTTACTACCGAGGTTACTTGATCCGTACAATTAATAAATATATAATTAACAAAAATAATATTATTGATTGATATGATTGAAATATTAATTCAATTTAAAAATTTACATATATAATAAATACAATTATATTAATAAATGAAATTACTAATTGTTAGAATATGAATTTTATAGAAAATTATGAAATGATATAACTCTATTTTAATTTTATACAGTACAAATGAATCATTTTCCTCTAAATATTAAACATAAATATAAGAAAACTAAAAAGGAAAAAAAATAAACCGAAACATGTAACTTTTACACAATAAATTAGTCAATTAAATCAGTTATTCAATTTTTAATGGGTAAACTACACGTGTGACCATTAAACTATAGCCCATTTTCATTTTGATCTCCAATATTTCGATTCAATCAATTAGACCACCTATCTATTTAAATTGTTCAATTAAGCTATTGGCCGTTAATTTCTAATAGAGGTGATGATATGGTTGTTAATAAAATTAGAATAATTATATATTTAATCTCAAATATTTAGAGATTCTATTAATTTAGTCACTATTTTAATTCAATTAAATATAAATTTAACCATCAAATTCAGAAATGCACGTGTTCCCACTTGTGTAAAGAGTAAATATATTAAATGAGAAAGAGCTTCGGAAGGGTTCAAACCAGGGATGTTTTTGGTCCCTAGGTAGCCCTAACCACTAGACCAAGTTATTTATTTGGTTTTAATTTGCAAAATCTTTTATATATTGCATTTGATATTATTTCTCACACACACACACACACATATATATATATATATATATTAAAACAAATATAATAAATAAATTACATTTCACATATATATTAAATTATAGTTAATGTAAGACTTAAAAATAAAATTGAGTTTAATATTTTTATTTAAATTATTTTTTACAATTATTTTTAAATAATGATATATAAATTATATTAAAAATAAAATTATATTAAAATTATTTAGAGAATTCAAATCAAAAAATAATTTAATTTAAAAATAAAAATATTAAACTTATTTTTATTTTTAAGTCTTACATTAACTATAGTTTAATATATAAGTGAAATGTAATTTATTTATTAGATTTGTTTTAATAATTTAATATATATGTGTGTGTGAAATAACTTCAAACACAATATATATATTGTTGGCACACAAGACAAATTCTCATATAGGCTTCAACATCATTACCCATGTGCAACTAGTAATAGTGCTCCACTATCAAGGCCAAAGTATGGTTCATCCCCGGATGTCTTGCCCATTGGGAGTCATGACACTCTCTCATGAGTCCTTTACGTGACTCCCCATAAGGCACAAAGAGTCGATGCCCCCAAGCATACGACGAGTCCCCTTCAAGCCAGAACTTCATGTTTCCCCCCTCTTTTACAAGATCAATTAGCATCTTGGTTGTTGGGTCATAAGCCAAACCCTCGGTAATGCGCTCCAACAATGTCTCCTAAGGCAAACTGACAATCTCCATGGCATACTTTCGACTTAAGGCATTGGCAACGAAATTCACCTTCCCTGGTTTGTACTCCAAGAAAAAATCAAACTCTGCAAGAAATTCATGCCAACGTGTTTGCTTGGGAGAAAGTTTTTTCTGGGTTACGAAATAATTGTTTGCAATGTTATCTGTAAAACCATAAACCTCGAACCCAGAACATAGTGTCTCCATATAGTAACGCCTTTTTTGAAGAACGAATAAATTTTTGATAAAAACCCTAAATTACGAATTATTTAAAAAAAATTAAAATTTTGTGTTTATTTGATTAAATTGATTTGGAGTCGCCATCAAACTTTGGGTTAGGTAGGTCGAACACATGAAAACGTCTTTTAAACAAGTTAAAATATTGACAAATAGATATTTTACAAATTAAAATAAATAAATAACAAGTTAGCAGTTAGTAGATTCCACACCATAATAATGTGGATCGTACCTCGGATTGGATCACCACAAGGTCGATTCAAATATTAGTGTTTTAATATAAGGCATTAAAATGTAATAAAAAATTCAACAAACAATTCGAAATAATAAAAGAAGAATAACAAATGAACATATTATAAATAAGAAGAATAGTGCATCAAAATTAAAATGAACAAAATGTAAAAATGGTCGAAATATAAAATAAATAAAATGTAAATGAGTGACCAAACCGAATAAATCATAACTGCCATATCAAATTCATAATAAATAAAAAAGTGAAAGTGACTAAAATAAAATAGCAAAAGAACTAGTAGCCAATTTCAAATAAATAAAAATACAAACTGATGACTAATTAAAATGAATGCAAACATGGTATTAAAATCATAAAAAATGAACCAAACGAAACCCCTAGGGACTATAATGTAAAAACACAAAAATACTAAGGGGACTACTAAGGAATTAACCCCTGAACTATAATATATAACCTAATTATTAATCTAAAAACCTAAACAAAACCTAACTAAACAAAATAAAAACACTCATCCTCTCCCTTTCTCCTCTACGTGCGGCGCAAAGCTCCAAACTCTAAGGCAAAAACTACTCCGACCGACCATCATCACTGGTAGCTCTCTTCATTCCAGCCATCACTCGAGGCAACCGAGCACACCCAAACTGCTTCCAAAAGAAGCCAAAGCACTTTCTTATCCCCTATCTCACTCGACTGAGAAGGCTAAACTTCAAACCCCAATACCGACCACCAAACTCTCTTCTACTCTCCTTCTCTCTGAAACTTAAAACCCCCTAACTAAAATCCAAACTGACGTCAGTGAGGAAAGAGCTCCAACGAGGAGCTCGACACCGGAAGTTAAAACGACCCCCTTTTTCTCTCTTTTCTAAATACTATTTTTTTGTTTTTAATCAAAATGTTTGCGTGAAAATCAAAGAAAAAAATAAACCTCTTTGAAAAAAATTGTGTTGTATTCCTTGGGTTCCAATAAAATGGTAAAGATGACTCTGCAACAATCTTGCTTTCTTCCGAGAGAAACAAAAAAGAAGCCCCCTTTACAATCTATTTTTTTGTTGGGTTTTATAACCCATTTACATCAAATTATAAAAAAAGGATTTTTTTTATGAAGTGAAGAGGCTGCTGGAATGACATGAAAGTGGCATGGAGTGTTGGAGATTGGGTGTAACACCCCAACCCGTATTCGACCCGAATACAAATCCGAGGTGTCACATTGACTTTACAAAACATTTATTTTTAAAAAAAATGTAGTTGGCATTTAAACATACATTTGAAATGAAATGGTAGAACCTTTGATCAAAAGTAAATAAACAAAATTTAGCTTATATTAAATTTTAAAACTCAATAATTTACATAAATATAATAGTGTATGTTTACAAAAATGATCAGAGCATATGTGATTCAAAACTTTAATTACATGCCAACACATTAATACTACAAAATCACATATTGTATAAGTTGTTTCTGATCTGATCTTCTTGTCTAGGTATGTTGTCTTGTTTGATCTTAGCTTTACTCCTCCTGTTTCTTTGAACTTAGCGTGTGAGTGTTTCACATGTAGGTTCAAAGAAACAGGAGGAGAAAAGCTAAGATCAAACAAGACAACATACCCAGACGAGAAGATCAAATCAGAAACAACTTATACAATATTTGATTTTGTAGTATTAATGTGTTGGCATGTAATTAAAGTTTTGAATCATACACTATTATATTTATGTAAATTATTGAGTTTTAAATTTCAATATAAGCTAAATTTTATTTATTTACTTTTGATCAAAGGTTCCAATATTTCATTTCAAATGTATGTTTAAATGTCAGCTACCTTTTTAAAAATAAATATTTTGTAAAATCAATGTGACATCTCAGATTCGTATTCGGGTCGAATACAAGTTGTAGGTGTTACATTTAATGGTATCAGAGCTATGGTTTAGCCGATTCTAGCATAAACTAAAGTCAAATGTGTTTTAAAAAGGTATATATGCCAACAAAATAGTGAAAAATTCTGATCTGATTGGGTAATGAGTATGATGTCTTGCTAATAGGGTTACCTGTTATTGTTTTATTAGATGTCTGACCACTAGAGCTCTCGAAGTAAAGTGAGAGATGATAGACATGAAGGCAATAATAATTCACTTTCTCTAGCCAGGCAAGGTGAAGAACAAACACCTCAAGGAGTGCTTGTACAAGATAAAGAAGTGTTCTTCAGGACGTTGAACGCTATTCTGACGCGTTTCCAACCTCTTGGTTCCGCAATATCTAGAATGAATATAGCAAAAGAATTGAAAGGGTTAGGTACACTTGAGTTTAAGGGTGAAGCTAAGGAAGGTCCGGTCTCCACTGCTTTGATTTGGAGGAGTTAGATGGAGTAGTTTCGTTGCTACGTGGTCAATCTAGAGTATGGTGGATAAATTTCACTATGAGGATGACAAGTAACCAAGTGACATGGTCTTTTTAGAGGATTTTAAGCATAAATTCATTGGATATCAGTTTATAAGATAAATGAAACAAGAAATTATGAGTTTGAAGGAGTGGAATCGCACCGTGTATGAATATGAGTGTGAGTTTAATAAGTTGAGTAGATTTATGATTGACCGACCAAAAAGGATGGATGTGATTGGTTTGTTGAGGGCTTACGCCCCAGATTGAAAAATTTGTTGATTGTTCTAGATCTGTCATCATTCCAAGAGGTGGTTAGCCGTGTTAAAGCTCTTGAGAGAGCTAAGAATGAGAGGTTTGAAGAACAGAAAGCTCAAATGTCCAAGAGAGTTTGTGCTTCATTGATTTCAGCACCATCAAAGAGAGGAAGAGATTTTGGTTTTCGGTCTCAGATGAGGTCTAAGTCAGCTGTATCCTCTGTCAGAGGATCAAGTCAGATGAGAGTCAGACAGACTCAATCAGTAAGGTCTGGTGCTGGGAGAACGAATCAAGGTCAATCAAGACAATGTCAGCATCGTGGAAAGAATCATACCAGAGTATGTAGAGTGGTCTCTGGAGCCTGTTTCCGATGTAGGGACACCAGAAATTTTATCCGGGATTGTACAATGATGACGGGAGAGATTGCCCAGTCTGAACGAACTTCTTCGATATCTTAGAGAGGAAAAGGAAGAGGAAGAGGAAGAGGTAGAGGTAGAGGTAGAGGTAGAGGTAGAGGTAGAGGTAGAGGTAGAGGTAGAGGAATAAATCAGTCGGAGTTCCTCCACTCAACAAGAAGTACGCTTAACTGCCCAAGTTTATAAAATAAAGACCAATGAAGATCGTGATGATCCAGAGATCATTGCAGGTATTTTCCAGTTATACGATGTCATAGTGACTAACCCTTTAGGGCATAGTGCTCGGGTAAATCGAGTGTGTCGCATAAAGATTCAAGGAATTAAATTCCCTGCTAATATGATGGAATTACCCTTTGACGAATTTGAAGTAATTTTGGGAATGGATTGGCTATACCATTATCATGAAAATGTCGATTATAGATTGAAAATAGTAACTCTGATCAGTTCTAATGGATTAGAAGTGATTGTGATCAGTTAAAGATTTAATCTGTTAACAAACATAATATCAGTGATGTCGGCAAATAAGTTATTGTTACAAGGATGTCAGGATTTCATTGCTAATGTGATAAATACTAGAGCTAAGGAGAAAATGTTAGAAGATATTCCAATAGTCAGAGAGTTCCCCAATGTCTTTCCTACAGAGTTGCCAGGATTACCTCCAGACATAGAGGTTGAATTTCAAATTGAAGTAATGTCTGGAACAACATCGATGACAATGACACCTTATCGAATGGCTCCTAAAGAATTGGGTGAGTTAAAGATTCAGTTATAAGAGTTGTTGGATAAGGGATTTATTAGACCTAATGTGTCACCTTGGGGAGCTCCAGTGTTGTTTGTGAAGAAAAAATGGTTTAATGCGTCTTTGAATTGATTATCGACAGCTCAATAAGGTGACCATAAAGAACAAGTATCCTCTCTCTAGGATCGATGATTTGTTTGATTAGTTAAAGGGAGCTACAGTATTCTCTAAGATCGATTTGTACTCTGGTTATCATCAATTGAAGATTCAAGAGAAAGACATTCCAAAAATGGCTTTTAGGACGGGATATGGTCATTATGAGTACATTGTTATGACGTTTGGTGTAACGAATGCATCTGATGCATTTATGGATCTTATGAATAGGATGTTTTAACCCTATCTGGATCAGTCATAGTTGTTTTCATTGATGATATACTAGTATATTCAAAGTCCAATGAAGAACATGATGCACATCTGAGAGTATTTTTGCAACTCTACGAGATAAGAAGATATATGCTAAAATGTCTAGGTGTGAGTTTTGGTTAAATGATGTGGATTCCTTGGGCATGTGATTTATGTAGAGGGAATTCGGGTTGATCCTCAGAAGATAAAATCCATTTTAGAATGGGAAATTCCAAAGAATGTTTTTGAAGTTCGGAGTTTCCTAGGTCTTGCAGGTTATTATCGAAGGTTTGTTAAGAACTTTTCGATGATAGCTTTGCCTTTGACCAAGTTGCTGAGGAAAAACGTATCATTTGCTTGGACTCTTGAGTGTCAAGAGAGTTTTGAAACATTAAAGAGAATTTTGAAAGAAGCTCTGATTTTGGTTCAACCCGAATCTGGCAAGAACTACGTGGTTTATAATGATGCGTCCCATAATGGTTTGGGATGTGTATTGATGCAAGAAGGTAAAGTGGTGGCATATGCTTTGAGGCAATTAAAACCGCATGAAAAGAATTATCCGACTCATGATTTGGAATTGACTGCAGTAGTGTTTGCTCTTAAGATATGGTGTCACTATTTATATGGTGAACGTTTCTACCTTTATACAGATCATAAGAGCTTGAAGTATTTGATGACTCAAAAAGTTAAATTTAACGCAGATAATGTGGGTTGAATTCCTCAAGGATTATGATGTGATAATTGACTTTCATCATGGGAAAAAATGTGGTTGCTGATGCTTTGAGTCAGAAAATGTTTGCAGCTTTGCGAGCTTTAGATGCAAGATTGTCAATAAGAAGAGATGATGTCTTACTTGCGGAATTAAAGCTTAATCCAACATTTTTGGATCGAATCAAAGACTTGCAATGTAAGAATGATATTTGATTAAAAAGAATGGATCAAGTTAAAATGAGGGAAACAAGGATTTTGAGATTAAGCTTGACGGGAATCTATATTATCGATAGAGACTTGTGATTCTAAATAATGAAGAATTGAAGAAGGATTTGTTGACAGAAGCTCATTATAGTCCATTGACCATGCACCTAGGTGGAAATAAAATGTATATGGATGTTAGGAGTCGGTATTGGTGGCTAGGAATGAAAAGAAGTATCAAGGAATTTGTGTCTAAATGTTTGACGTGTCAGCAAGTCAAAGCTGAGCATCAAGTTCCTTCGGGATTGTTGCAAACAACCTCTATTCCTTACTGAAAATGAGAGAATGTGACGATGGACTTTGTGACAAGATTACCTCTGACTCCGAATAAAATAGATTCTATATGTATGATACGTTTTGGTCGGAAAAGAAAACTTAGCCCTAGATTCATTAGGCCATATGAAATTTTTAAGAAAATGGGACCAGTGGCATATCAATTAGCTTCGGAGATATAGATCCGATCCATCTCATATTATTTCATCGAAAGACATAGAAGTTCAGCATGACTTGACTTATGAGGAGGAACCGGTGCAGATATTGGTATATGAAGCTAAGCAACTTAGAAATAAAACGATTCTATTAGTCAATGTTTTGTGGAGGAATCACAAAATAGAGGAAGCAACATGGGAACGTGAAGAGGATATGCGTAAAGAATTCCCCCCATCTCTTTGTGCAGTGAAAATTCGAGGATGAATTTTCTTAAGGGGAATATTTGTAACATCCCAAATACCGGTTAGTAACCAAATTGCAAGATTTTAGAATTTTATGATCAAATTAGATAAATTGAAAAGTTCAGGGATTTACTTGGAAAATTATTTGTGTAGGATTGTATAGCAAAGAATGAAAGTTAGAAGGGTATAGTAGTCATTAGTCAAGAAAATAATTAAAAACTCTTTGTTGGTGATATTTATGTATGTGGTGATGAAGAGATGAGATATCTAGAATTCTCTTCATCATTTCTTCCTCATCATACCGTGACTTCATAACTAAGGTAAGGATTCTTATAGTTGGTTATTTCTTGCATTTTATAAGTGTTTTTGATTCTTGGAATATTAGGAAAGCTTATGTAAGTTTAAAAAAGAAGAAGAAACTAAAAGATTTACCAGTTATGAGTGATTATATAAAAGGGTTTTTAAGTTAATTTGTGGGAAAGAGTTAGTAAATGGATTTTGAAGTTATAATTGACTAGTCATCAGTTAGAATAAGGAATTTAAAGTGTTATATTTGGATTCTTGACATAATGATTATTTGGTATAATTTTGGATTCCAAGTGTTCTAGTGAGATATAAGATATTAAGATATGTTAAAGTGTTATAAGTTGTTTTGGATAAGTGTAGTTAAGTTATATGCTTAAAAGAAGATCAAAATAGAAGATTTAAGTAAGTATTTGTAAATTTTCGGGTTCAGATGAGTAAATTATGGGCAAAGGGCGTCGGTACTGGATGAACAGTATTGATACTTTAAAGTAAGAATAGGCGAATCAGGGTTGGGTATCGATACTGGAAGAACAGTATCGATACCATAAGGTAAAATTTGATGATATGCTTTAATCAGTATCGATACCGAGGGAGTAGCTTCGATACTAAGAGTATCAATACTAATGGACAAGTATCAATACCATTTTTAGAGGTTGAATTCCAAAATACAGAATAAGTATCGATACTGAAGTATATTATCGATACCATAGTAAGGAAGTATCAACACTGGGCCTGGGGTACTGATACTATTCAACATAAATTTGTGAATCAAGTGTCTCTTGGAGCTTAAGTTTGGATGATTGATTATTAGTGATTCAAATTGCGCTATTCATATAGATCGAAGGCAAATACAAGACGATTCAAAGTTATAAGGGTGTTCAAGAGTCATAAGTGTTTTGATTTGACTAGTGAGGCCAAGGTGAGTACATGTTACTATGGTACATGATTATATGGAAATTATACTTGCGATGAGTCTGTTTCCAATGTTTTACTTTCATGATTACATGAATACTAATATGTTGTTAATATGGTTTTTATGTGTACGTGAGTACATGCATATTTCTATATGTCACATACACTGTTATACATGAGTTATATGTTATATGTTAACCTATGTGTTACATGAACTATGAGGATAGATGAGAACAAAATATAAGCTATATGAAAATGATATATGTGAATACATGCCTATGTGATAAGCAATATGAAATGGTATAAATGGTAAAGCCTATAGTATGTGATATGAGAGCAGAGGGTATAATTGGCATACCAAGAGTCGAGGGTTCTACGCGGTCCTTCGGGATAATTCTATGTGGTCCTTCGGGACATTTCTATGTGGTCATTCGAGACAATACTATGTGGTCCTTCCGGACATTCTATGTGGCACTTTGATGCAATTTATACGAGCTGTGGTGACAATATTTGTGCACAACCTCAATGCACTCACATACCTTAAGTTCTCAATGATGTACCATGTGATACTAAAAGGAATATATAAATGAGCAATGCATGATGATTATGATGGTATATGTGCATATATGCATTTTGTTGTATGATATATTCTGTGGATTACATATTATATGATTATTTGAAATGTTCAGATTATGTTAAGTGTTAAGATTTATTACGCACTTTACATGCCTCACTAAGTCTGTGACTTAGCATGTGAGTGTTTCACACGTAGGTTCAAAGAAACAGGAGGAGTAAAGCTAAGATCAAACAAGACAACATACCCAGATGAGAAGATCAGATCAGAAACAACTTATACAATATATGATTTTGTAGTATTAATGTGTTGGCATGTAATTAAAGTTTTGAATCACATATGCTCTGATCGTTTTTGTAAACATATACTACTATATATATGTAAATTATTGATTTTTAAATTTCAATATAAGCTAAATTTTGTTTATTTACTTTTGATCAAAGGTTCCACCATTTCATTTCAAATGTATGTTTAAATGTCAACTACCTTTTTAAAAAAGAAATGTTTTGTAAACTCAATGTGACACCTCGGATTCATATTCGGTTCGAATACAGGTTGGGGGTGTTACATTGGGGCATGGGGATATAGTTGGGTTGGTGGTGGCAGTAGCAGGGATAGTTTGGGGTATGGGGTTGCAACAGAGGTGGCAGGGCATGGGAGGACAAAAATGGTGATTACATCTGCCCCTCTTTGCTCGTTGCTGTGGAACGGGAATTGAGCAAAGATTTAAAAATCATTTTTTGCTCGAACTGTTTAAATTCTCGAGCTTCAAGTTATTATCTTTATGAACTTTTTACTCTTCTGTTCAGACTAGTTCTTCTCTCTCTTCGATTGGCCCTCTTTCTTTGAATAATCATTGTTTATTGATGACATTCTTTTTAGAGGTAATTTGATGTTGAAAATGACACTACTAATTTATGTTGAAGAGATATGGTCACTTTCAGGTAAATCGTTTGCTGAAGATGACATTGTTCCTTCTCGTTGAGGAAGTCGGGTCAATCTGGAGATAATTTGGTGTTGAAGATGACACTGCTTATCCATGTTAAAGAGTTATGGTCGCTTTCAGAAGACATTGTTTCTTCTTATTGAGAAAGTCTAGTCAATCTGGAGATAATCTGTTATTGAAGATGACACTGGTCATCCATGTTGGAGAGTTATGACTGCTTTCATATGACATTATTCCTTCTCATTAAGGAAGTCAGATTAATCTAGATAATTTAAAGATAACATGATTCTTTCGCATAAAGAAAGTCTGATAGTCTGAGGATGACACTACTCCTTCACATTGAGGAGATCTGGTCGGTGGACAACATTGTTTCTTCGCATTGAGGATGTCTAGACGTATTTGGATAATTTAGATACAACATGACTTCTTTGCGTTGAAGAAGTCATATTGTCTGATGATGACACTGCTCCTTCGTGTTGAGGATATCTGGTCGGTGGACGACATTGTTCCTTCATGTTGAGGAAGCTTAGCCGTACTTTGACGGTTTGACACGACATAGTTCCTTCTTGGTGAAGAAAACTAGTCGTTCTTGAAGGATTGTGAATCTGAGGACAATGTTGTTCCTTCTTGCTGAGGAAGTCTAATTGTCTAAAGATAGTTTGACTTTGAAAATGATATTTCTCCTTCTTGTTAAGGAGAGCTAATCGTTGCTCAGTGTCAAATCTAATGATAACATTGTTCATTCTCGTTGAGGAGATCTAGTGATAGTTGCCAATGATTAATTTGAAATGAAATCTTCTTCTTCGACATGGAATTACAAAACGAAGTCTTTGCTAACTTTGAATTCCTTTCAAATATTCGATATTTGAGTGAAAAAAATGATTGGAAAGAAATTTGTTTCAAGAGAATCTATCTCAGGTGAGATAAAATTTTGTTTCGAGGGAAATAATTTCAAAATTTGCATTTCAAGGGAAAATCATCTCAAGCGAGATAATATTTGTTTTTAGGAAAACAATCTCAAGTGAGATCAATTTTGTTTCAAGTGAAACAACTCTGAAATTTGGGCTTCAAGGGAAAGTGTCTAAAGCGAGACGAAACTTTGTTTCGAGGGAAAAAATCTCAAAGGTTTATATTTCAAGAGAAACTATCTCAAACGAGACGAAACTTTGTTTCGAGAGAAACAATCTCAAAGGTTTATGTTTCAAGATAATTTGTCTCAAGTGAGGTGAAACTTTGTTTCGAGAGAAACAATCTCAAAGGTTTATGTTTCTAGAGAAACTTTCTCAAGTGAGACAAAATTTATTTCAAGAGAAACAATCTCAAAGGTTTATGTTTCAAGAGAAACTGTCTCAAGCGAGATGAAACTTTGTTCTGAGAGAAACAATCTCAAAGGTTTATGTTTCAAGAAAAACTGTCTCAAGTGAGACAAAATTTGTTTCAAGAGACAAATGTTTATGTTTCAAGAGAATTTTTCTCAAGCGAGAGAAAATTTGTTTCAAGATAAACTATCTCAAGGGAGACAAACAATTTGTTCCATCATGTTGAGGAGATCTAGTTGCCTTTAGCAGATCTGATCATTCACTTTAAGATGTCAAATTTGTGAATGATGTTTTTCCTTGATGTTGAGGACGTCAAGTCCTCACGAAACTTTTCTTTCCTGAAAGATCCATAAAAATGATGCATTTATGAATGACTATCTTAGATGTTTTTATGGATGTCAAGATGAAGTTTATTTCATGTATTTGATTTTTATTTTAATAAAAATTATTTTTTGAAATTGTCCTCCTGAGAGGAGAAAATGATCTTGAGAAAGGAACATTAGACGATGTCGTCGTGAGAGGAGAAAATGGCCTTTAAGAAAAATGAAATAAGGATTTCAGGGAAAAATGGTCTTAAGAAACACTAGATTGATGTTCTTAGATGAACAATCTTGAGAAATATGAAATTAGTTTCTCAAAACCAATCATAAAGACATCCTTACAAGAGGGGAAAAACTTTTTATTGCATTCGATGATGAATGTATAATGCAAAGGTGTAAATTCATGTAACGTATATGTTTATGTTTATGCATGTTTTCTTGATCTGTGATGGGAATGATTGCATGAGCAATCTTAATTCTATCCCCGATTTGGTTGTCTTTACTCTTTGTTTGCACCAATGTGTATCCTTGCAATTCTTGACTCGTGTCAATTTCTTCTTGCCCTAGTAAATTTTTTCCCCTGATAAATTTGGCTTCCCCTGTTTGAACTTGTGTAGAAATCCAATAGAGCTTTCATTCTTGCTTTGAAAAGAAAATTCATCATTCCAAGATTTGGAGACTGTGTACGTACTGCTACTTTATGACGAAAAATCAATAGCTACTATCTAGAGCTAGCCACTGCAGTAATTGATGGGACATCCACGTCCCCGACAAGCTCTACGATACATACATGCCAAGGATGGTAGTTGGATCCACAGAGGAAATCGAAATCGAAATTGAAGGTTTTTACTCAATTGCTAACATCGAATTCAGCTCTCTAAGTTTTACATTGATTTTTTCAAAGTTCTGTTGTCCATTTAATGGAAAGAGAACTTCCCTGTTATCCACTTTTTATCTTGGTGCATACAGAACATGACCTCCCAATTAGGATTTAGAAACCCCTTATGAACTTAATCTTTGGCTCAACTTCATGACTACTGGTACAGGAAATGTTCATCATTTTTTGTGGCTTCAACATTATTGCATGACAAATCATCAGCATGATATAGTTGTATGTTGTGATGGTTGATAAAACATTCATATATAGTAAGCTCCACTGTCTCTGCTTCACCATTTTCAGTCTTTAGACCTTTCTGTCTCATTAAAAATAAATGTCTGCTCAATTCAATGATCTTGTATTCCTGGATGACACGGGCCTTGAATAATACTCCAACATTTATCATTTTTTGCTCTAGTACTGATTCTAATCATGAGCTTCTGTGTTTGGGAGATATATGCCAATTTTCAAGCTATATTCCAGAGAAATTGTCTTGTTTGAAAATATTTTTCTTCCTCTTTTATTTTCAAAAGTGAAAATGTTTGATGAAAAGTGATGCCCCTTACTTTGGGTTCACAATTGAGACAAATCATAAAACAACAGTTCATTAGTTATCAAGGAATAAACTCCTCTTTTAATCCCACCAACTTATAGTTCTTTGACAAGTGTTAAGATTAATGCTAATTTTTAGATAAGCTTAAGTAAGGAAAGGATAAGGTGTCTCGGGTTGTTATCTTTGGTTAAGATATGACATTCTTGTTTCTTTGGTGATCACTGATTTGATGGGGTAGCTTCTATGCTCATCTACTGGAATTGTTCTCATATTCTCAGCTCTCATGAGTACATTCGGGTTGTCCGATGTCTTATCAAGGGATTTTTGAGATCGCCTCCTATAGAACATTTGCACAATCTTCATATTCAAGCCGTTTTTAGGCTTTCAACTCAACTCCTCCTTTGTTTCAAGAAGTTATTCAAAATTTTACGTCTTGAACCCCACTTTGTCACTTTTTCTTTATCATGCATTAAAAATTTTAGAAAACCTTTTATAAATAAAATATTAATCCTGATGGGCGGGATGAAACCTGAAGATAGTCTCTCTTTTTTAGAAATCCATATATGATTAAAAGGGACTTTTAAGGCACTTAATGTAGGCCAGAGCTCACGGTTATGAAAGAAATGGATAAATAGGCCCAAACAAATGTTTAAGGGTTATCTAACCAATGATCAATTCGTTCTATTGTCTTCAATATTGTCTTGCTCGATTTGAATCTGCTCGTATGTGTCTTTTATTTTCTCTTGATGTTCTATGATCTTCTGGTGAATTGATTATGGATCTTTGAACAAATTGTACTTGCTTGAAGCTCGATGAGTCACTTGTTTTGAAATACTTGATATGTTTTCTTTATTTTCCTTTTTTTCTTATTTTTCTTTTTTTCTTCTTCTTTTTGCTTTGTGTTCTCGCCTTGATTTGATCTTCGCACTTTGCATTTGATCTACTTTGCGGTTCTTTGTTATTTCTTACTTTATTTCATAACGACTTGAATTGATGGTCTTCACTTCTACGAGCAGATTTCCTTCACCTTTTCCCCCCATTGTGGAGGGTGATCCTTGGTTAGGGTTGAATCAGAAGAAAAATACTTCAGACTCAAATGGGGATAATAAGGGATATATATATTTTTCTCCTTTTGTGAAGGGATAATGAAATAAAGTCGTTCGTCATTTTATACATGAAAGTCCTTGTAGAAGAGGTATCCCCAGGGGGATAGATTTTTAGTATTAATTTCATTCACATGAAAACAATGTAATCAATGCATGATAGAATTATTTCGAATTAGTTTCCCTTTTTTTGCCTCCTGCTTCTAGCATGTCTCAATTGTTTAGGCTCATTTCAGAAAATTGATTCGAGATCCTCTATCTTTTTTCCCATGTAGAACCATTCTCGTGCAAGTTAACATCTTGTACTCATTGCTTTTAGGTTTTATTGGTAGCAAAATTTCGGTTTTGTGTCTCAAAAGACAAGGACGTGACTTTATTGTCTCAACAAAAGGTAAGGGTGTGCCTTTTTGTGTTTAAAAAAATATAAATACAATATTTTAAAGTTTTAAAGAGAGGTAATATCAAAATTTGGTCGTTTGGTAGTGACCATGAATTATTTGGGGTAAAAAATAGAGTGATCTTATTTTTGGATTGGACGAGATAAGAAAGGTCTAATCTTTCCATATGTCAAAAATATATAATTATTGAAGAATTAACAGAATCTGTAATTCAATCGATATTCAAAGAACTACTCGATTAAAACTTGCTTCATTGTTCATAGCCTTAGAAGGTAGCATAAGTTCAATAATCTAACAATTTAAAAAATATTTAAGCAAATATTAAAGAAAAAACAAAAAACGAGTTTAAACAAAACAATGCTCTTAATGCAAGTACAAGAAAGCTTCATGGTAGATGCAAAGATGTCTTCTTGATTAGCATCAGAATGCCCCATCATTCATCGAACTTCCATGCCCCTGAATCAACCAGATTCTGGACCTTTCGCTTCAATGCCCCACAATTCTTAGTGGAATGCCCTGAACTTCCTAATATGTTTGCATCATTTGCAAATTCTTTTCCACTTTTTCTTCAATTTTTTGAATTTTGCTTCTATTATGTCACATGATTAGGACCACTACCATCAAATTTTCCATGAATTAATCCCCATGTTTTCATGAATGATGTATGTGAAAATGTTTAAATAAATGAAATGCAGGTGTGAAATGCAAAAATGCAAATGCAGATACAAAAAATGTTGATCCCAACAACGAATACATTAGAACAATTTTCATCAGAGATAAAAGTATTCAAGTTACAAGATAGTCCATTTTACATACATGATTTCGCTTAGACGTTGAGTTTAAAAGGGGTCGATGCTTCATCTCGGAGTTCGTCCTTGAAAATTATGCCCCTCAAACGCTATGTAACCTAACTCAGTTAATGTCCCTACAGTGCTGAAGTCATGCGTCACTCCTTGGTGATTACCCATGGAATGATCGTAGATAAGACTCTACTAGTAGATTACTTCTCGGATCAATGTATCATCTTTCCAATCTAGAATGTTGCATGATCTTCAAGCTAGTTTCCTTCTTGTACTCTCTGAACTTCTTTTAGCCCTCGGTGCATGTCTGTATACGCGACTGCTTAATTGAAAACTTTTATCTCTCATTGTGAAAATTTTCACTTAAATATCCCATTGCGGATTAACACTTTCGCATTATGTTATGTCGATGAAATGCCAAAAAATGTGAAAATGACACAAAAATAGAAGAAATGAGTTAGTACATGAAAGATAATCAATACAGATAAAAGTGTTATTCATAGATGAATATAACACCTACCCCATCATAGTATATACCCGAGCATGCTTTTATTAAGAAATAATCCTATATGGACATGCTTTCTACCCAAAATAATTTATTTCAAGAAATTAATCCTATCCGCGTGGAATCTAATTCACAGCTTTCAAAAGAAATCTATTCTATGAATTTAAAGCAAAATGTAAAGGTTTAGAGTCATTTCTCCTTTGTGTACACTTATTTCGGTACCTACTAACAGACAAAGGTTTTGTATGGCTCTACCTAGGGTGACCATTCTATGGTTCACTACATGCATGGTTTTGGCCCTAACAGGGAAATGATACTCAAAATTTTCCTTGTTGTTGGTGCCCCTTGGGCTGCCAAGCCCTCAATCCTCACCCATTATATGCTTAAATGGATCGAGTTCAATTCGAGGGGATTCACTTCCTTATACTCATATGAGGAATAAATCACTGCGAAGGTATAAGGCATATGTACCTCAGTGGTTATTTGCTAAGGCTCATACGAAGAATAAATTCTTACGAGAGCAAAGAGTTCACCCCTACTTACTTGGGACGAAGCTCGGGTATAGAGTTTATATCATACAAATTCACGAGAGGTGTGTGAGGAGGACCACACAAATCTTCGACCAAACAAAACAACAATAAAAAAATGAGTACTTTCTAGAGAAATTTTTGTAAAACTGAAAACATGAATTTGAACATTAGTACAATTATTTACATAAAGAATGTATAATAATTCAAAATTTCAATAAATGGGTCATAAGCTAACTATATACTCGAACTCATAATTTCTACCACTACAACAATGTATAAGCGACTTACAGTCGGACTCTCTAAAGTTTCCCTAGTAGAGTCGCTGAGCTATTGTAACATCTTTTTTACTAACAAATAAATTTTCGATGAGAACCCTAAATTATGACTTATTTGAAAAAATTCAATTTTTTTTGTTTATTTGATTAAATTTATTTGGAGTGACCATCAAACTTTGGGTTAGGTAGGTCAAACACCTAAAAACGTCTTTTAATCAATTTTAAGAAAAATCATTTTTAAGACAGAAAACTGGTCTACGCTTGTCAAAGATTCATTTTAGGTTTGGGAGTCGATTACGTGTGGAGAAGGGTTAACACCTCTACAACTCCCAAAAATTGATACTTAGTTGCTTATACGTTGTCGTAATAGTGAAATTTGTAAATTCGAGTGTTAAAGTATGATCCTTTTTTATTGAACGTTGACTAATTTATTTCGAATTATTTGTTAAGGGGCATTCCTTGTTTTAAAGAGAAATCATGGGGTTTGCACATCCTCCAATGGGAAGGCTATCCCATCTACTCCTCTTTTATACGAGAAATGTCCCCTCCTCAATGTTGTCAAAATGTACATATCAAATATAAAATGAATGTCGGCAATAAAATAAAATAACATACTATTTAAAGAGACATTCATAGCCATTATTTATAATAAAATAAAATAATGAATTAATTACTACTTTTTTTAAACAAGACAAAATTGAGTTATTTCAAGTTCACTTTACTTCGAATGTTGTATCGAATTGCACTACTTCTATCAAGTAGTGCTTTCCATGCCCATTCTTCAATAAGTGTTCTTGAAAATATTTGCGCAATGGACGTAAAAATATTGACAAATAGATATTTTACAAATTAAAATAAATAAATAAATAAATAACAAGTTATCGATTAGTAGAGTCCTGATCATAATAATGTGGATTATACCTCGGATCAAGTCACCACAAGGTCGATTCAAATATTGGTATTTTCATATAAGGCATTAAAATGTAATAAAAAATCAGCAAACGATTCAAAATAATAAAAGAAGCATAACAAATGACCATATTGTAAATAAGTAGAATAGTACATCAAAATTAAAATAAACAAAATGTAAAAAATGTCGAAATATAAATAAACAAAAGCATCATGTCAAAATTAGAATAAATCAAATGTAAATGAGTGACCAAACCGAATAAATCATAACTGTCATCTCAAATTCATAATAAAAAAAAGTGGAAGCGACTAAAATAAAATAGCAAAAGAACTAGTAGCCAATTTCAAATAAATCAGAATACAAACTAACGACTAAATTAAAATGAATGTAAACACGGTATTAAAATCATAAAAAAAGAACCAAACGAAACCCCTAGTGACTATAATGTAAAAACATAGAAATACTAAGGGGACTACTATGGAATTAAGCTCTATAACCTAATTATTAATCTAAAAACCTAAACAAAACCTAACTAAACAAAAGAAAAACACTCATGCTCCCTCTTTTTCCTCTACGTGAGGCGGAAAGCTCTCAACTCCAAGGCCAAAAATGCTTCAGCCGCCACCTGAGGCAACTAAGCACACCCAAACGACTTCCAAAAGAAGCCAAAGCACTCCCCAATCCTCTATCTCACTCGACCAAAAAGGCCAAATGTCAAACCCTAACACCAACCACCAAACTCTCTTACACTCTCCTTTTCTCTCAAACTCGAACCCCCTAACCGAAATCCAAATCGACGATAGTGAGGAAAGAGCTCCGACAAGGAGCTCAACACGGAAGGTAAAAACGACCCCCTTTTTCTCTCTTTTCTAAATTCTTTTTTTTTTGTTTCCAGCCAAAATGTTTGTATGAAAATCAAAGAAAAAAATAAACCTCTTTGAAAAAAAATTGTGTTGTATTGCTTGGGCTCCAATAAAATGGTAAATATGTTATGCTACAATCTTACTTTCTTCCGAGAGAAACCAAAAAGAATCCCCCATTTACAATCTATTTTTCGTTGGGTTTTATAACCCATTTACATCAAATTATATTAAAAAATTGATTTGTTTATGTGGTTGTTGATGAAGTGAAGAGGCTGCTGGCAGGGCTTGAATGTGGGGTGAAGTGTTGGAGATTGGGGCATGAGGCTACAGTTAGGTTGGTGGTGGTAGTAAGTCAGCAACAGGGATGGCTTGGGGTATGGGGTTGTAGCAGAGGTGCCAGGGCATGGGAGGACAAAAATGGTGATTACACACCATGTTCAGAAACAGTGTACCACGATAGTCATCTCTTTCTTATGCACCAAATACCTCCTTTCGATTTCATTCAGCTTCAGACTTTCATAAGCAACCAGATGATTCTCGCACATCAAAACTCCCCTAATGGCATCATCTGATGCATCAGTGTAGATCTCAAATGGTTTGGTGCATTCTGGTAACACCAACACCGACTCGCCCACTATGGCTTGCTTAATCGTCTCAAAGGTCTCTTGGCACTTCAAATCTCAGTCTGACACCTTGTCCTTTTACAGTAACTCGGTCAAAAGTGCAAAAATTTTGGAGTAGTCCTTCACGAACCGCCGATAGTAATTGGTAAGCCCCAGGAATAACCTCAACTCCATCACTTTGGTCGGTGGCTTCCATTATTCAATTGCCCAAATATTGTCTATCCATATGAATCTTCCCATCTCCAACGATTTGGCCAAGAAATGAGACTTGTTTTTGGGCTAACGAGCACTTTTCTTGTTTCACATAGAGCCCGTTTTCTCGCAACGCCTTGAACATTTTCCTTAAGTGTTCCACATGTTCCTCGAGAGACTTGCTATATATGATAATATCGTCAAGATAAACCACATCAAATCTATATAAGAAAGGATGCAATACATTGTTCATGAGGGTAAAAATGGTGGCGGGAGCATTTGTGAGGTTGAAGCGAATCACTAGAAATTTATACGAATAGTAGCGAATCACACAAGCAATCTTTGGTTCATCCCTTTCAGCAATTCTTACTTGATAGTACCCAAATCTAAGATTCAACTTGGTGAACCACCTTGAACCACCAAGTTGATCAAACAAGTTGGTAATCAAAGGGATTGGATATTTGTTCTTCACTGTGAGCTTATTCAAAGCTTGATAATCGATGCACATCCAATGGACCTGTCATGCTTCTTTTGGAATAAAATTAGGGAACCGAAAGGTGCTTTAGACGGGCAGATGTACCCAACATCGAGGAGTTCATTCAACTATATACGCAACTCCTCTAACTTAGACAGAGTCATTCGGTAAGGGACTCTAGCGGGTGGTTCCGCATTCTATACAAGTTCGATCTTGCGATCCACTTCCCTCTTTGATGGAAAACTCTTTGGATATTCTGAAGGCATTACGTCATGAGACTCAGCTAACACTTGTCCCACCTCCTTAGGGACTTGTTCCACCTTGGCAATATCATCAACCACAAGGCTTACCAAAAAGGTTGGTTCCTCCTTGCGTACCACCTTTTTTTAACTAAATAGCTGACAATATATTGGCCTCAACTTTGAAACTTCGGTTCATTAGAACAACACACTGATACTTTGGGTCAAGAATCACTAAGTAGTTGAAAAATGGATCAGGGAACGCAATGATTCGATCAAGAAAACTAAGGCCATCATAAATTCAAAATCATCTAAGGAATTACCTTAATTGTTTTCTTACCGATCCAATCATCAAGTCTGAGTTCGACACTCTTTACCTCCCAGATAATCAAAGATTATTTTGGAATTGACAATTTGATAAACCTTATTGTAGTCTCTTGGCAGTGTCTTCATATATAAACAATTCTGAGGCACCCATATACATCAGTTTCTTACATGTCACACTGACATCTACAAACATCATCCCCATCTTCTTGTGTCCCTTCTTGGTCTCTAATGAACACATGATAAAACTAAGGTTGGAGACCTCTTCTGCAACATCAAACTCCTCGATGGCCGCCACTTTCTCATTCTGTGAGCAATTTCTCGCAATATGGTTTTCTTTATAGGTATAACACTTGAGAGGCTCAGTGTTCTTCTCACATGGCTTGTAAAACCTCCTGGGTTTATCATTCGGCTTAACCAAATGCTTATCAGACCCAGCTTTGAATGTTCTCTCCCTGACTCTCCCACCATTACCTTTGGGTTTTGGTTTTGGTCTGGAAGTCTCGTTTCTTCATATTTTAAACTGGGCAATGTCTTTAGCTTTATCCAATGCCTTGGTGAGATTGTATACTCCCCTGCATTGCATTTCCATGTTTTCCCAACATTACAACCCATCCATAAAGGGAAAATAACCTTCTGTTTCACTTAAATTTGGAATCTGTAGATTTATCTCTGTGAATCTATTAACATAGTCCATAATTGAGCGATCATACCTCAATCGCTTCAATTTTGCATGGGCCGCCAACTGGGCATTCTTTGGATAGATCTGAACCTTGAGTTATTGTACAAACACTTTCCATGTGTCGGAGGGAACTACTTTGTCTTTCACTTTAGAACATCAACGTCACCACCACAAGCAAGCGACATCAGTCAAATAATTAGAAGAACTCAAACAAAATTCTCCACATCCTGGGATGTCCGCGACCCTTTGAACTCTTTCAGCTTTAGGACATCAATTTTGGGTGGAGATGTTGAATTTTCGCCCCACACTCCATTATTTACGGTCGTTTTATAAATTAGTAACTCATTCTCAAGGTTATTTATCCTTTTAGTGAGTTTGGCCTCCACTTCTGTCAATTGTTGTTTAACACAAACATCAATATCCTCCTTCAAACTTACTACAGAGTCTTCGGAGGCCTTAATTTGTTCGGCCAACTTGTTGTAAACTTCATCAACAAGCCTTTGTATATCCCCGTCTAAGGATTTCAACCTCACCAAACGGGGTTCTACCTCCTCTTATTATCCTTAACATCCTTCACGAAATCTTCAAGTCTCGCAACTCTCTTCTCCAACCAAACGAAAAACATCCCAGAGATTGTTTGTTTCCTCCTTTTCTCCATTAAACCAGCATCTCTGGTTGTTGTTCGCTTATTCCCAACCCTACAATTGTCGATCGACTCGACGGTTGAGACTTTTCCTTACTGTTATGGGGCCATCTCTCTTCTCGAAACCTCACTATGATACCACTTGTCATGTCCCTAGATTCCCAAACTAGAAATTGTGAGACCTTAGACGTTTTCATGGGTGAAAATGACTAAGTCAGCCTGAGCTACCTAAGTAAACACTTAGGTAAAAAGAGCGAAAACGAGACGAACTTCGAAAGGAAAATCCCTTACAACAAGAACAAGAGAAACTGAGAGAATACTTAACTTTATTTAACTCTGAATGAAAATGAGGTAGAAGTAAGCCTCTATTTATAGTGAAAGCTCCATACATCCAACAGTAGAAATTAAATTACATCAATGGCTAAGATTAAAAGGAAATCAAGATAAATATTTATCTTATCTTTATTTTGAATTCAAATTTATTTTGAATTCAAAATTAAAGATAATTAAATAAAAATAATTAAATAATAAAAGACTTATTCAAATCGAGCCAACTTAAGCTTCAGTGGCCTAGAATGCTCCTGCATACTCCCATGATGGCCAGTGACACACCATGGTGGCTTGGCGACTCCCCTAGGGTGGCCTAGGAGGGTCTGGATGCACACTGATTGGTTCAATCCACACTTGGCTCGATTGCAGCCTGGCAGTTCTTGATAATTACATTAGTCTTCTTATTAGTATATTATAATTTTCTTATTTTTTTCACTAACAAGATAATGATATTTAATAAATAAAAAATTTTGACGTGATATTATATCATGTAGGCAATTAAACACATGTTGAAATATCATGTCAGCATTTAGATATTTATAAATGTATCATGTCAACATTTAAATATTTATAAATGTATCATGTCAGAAAATAACATTTAGGGTAGGCAAGTATTCACCCTAAAATATAAATTTTCTTTTGTTAGTTATTTATTTTACTGATTGTATCTATCATGAGATTTTATTTTTATCCACTTATAAAAATTTTGTATTGTTAATATGTGTATTTATCTTAAAAAATATTTCTAGATCTATCACTATTGTATTATATAAATATGTGTTTTGGAATATGGAGGGTAAGCCTTATGCTAGTTGGTGCATTAGAAAGTTGTTGGATTTGAGGGGTGTTATTCGGCCTCTCTTTGCCTCTGCTCCTAGTTTGGCCTCTATAACTGTCGGTTGGATCAAGTTTAGGATTAGAGAGGTGCCCCTAAAGTTCATTGACATAAGACTTTATGATTTCCTTGTCATATGTCCCTAAGAACGTGATCGTCCGGTGGATGGCCATCCTCGGAATGCTTCCTACCAAAGATAGGTTATTGAGCATGGGCCTGGGAGTGGATGATAGTTGTGTTTTGTGTAGTGGCTTTGAGACTAGGAATCATCTTTTCTTTGAGTGCTCCTACTCAAAGAATATTTGGGAGGCTATTTTGGCTAAGTGTAATCTTGCTAGGCGTTCTCTTGATTGGGATGTCGAGTTTCAGTGGGCATTGACTCACCTTAAGGGTAAACCCTCCTTGTTTTTATCATCAAGATACCTAGGAATGCTTGTGTTTATTATATTTGGGATGAAAGAAATAAAAGGCAGTTTAGGGGTGTAAGTAGGAGTGGTGATGAGATTTTGAATGCTATTGAGATTATTGTTTGGATAAAAGTTGCACATAATTGTCTAGATATGAGTGACGATGTAAATAGAGGACTATGTTCTAGATGGGGAATTGTTTGTAGGGGTTGAGTTTTTGTTACTCATGTTCTTTGTAGTAGTTTTATTGCTTTTTCTTGGATAAATACAAATACGCTTATCCAAAAAAAAAGTGTGTTTGAGATATAAGATAATGAGGTATACTACCGAGTTAAGTTGAAGAAAGAGTTAGGTTTAACTGCAAAATTGAAATAAAGGGTGAGGTTATATAATTTGAATTATTCCAGAAAAAAAAATTGTCAGTAAAGAATCGAGTGGACGGGAGAAGTAAGAAAAAATGTAAAACTTTATTTTATTTTTGCCTAATTATGTCACATGGTAAAATTTACTTAAAAAGACAAACAATCAAAACAGATGAATGTCAAAATGTACTTTAAAAGAATCACTCAAAACTCGCTTTAATATACATAATATTTTAAATATTATCATGAAAAATTGTAATTCATTTAAAGAGCGTCCATCACATTTCAGCTATAACAACCTATACTACACATAATATAAGATAAATAATATAAAAATAACTAAATCTAGATACAAAATATAAAATTTCTTAATTCTTGCACATATATATATATAATAGATATTGAATAACAACCACTCAAATACTCTTTCCCTTCTCTTCCTTTTTCTTTTTAGTTTTTTCCATTCACGGGTAACTACCCTTCATGTATAATGGAGTAAATTATGTATTTAAATATCTATTTATTTTTGCAATTTCAGTTTAATCATTCAATTATTTTTTTAAATTACACTTAAATGTTATGTTTGGGTCATCCACCGTTAAAAAATAGGATATACTACTTATTTAGTTACTCACCTATTTTCACATATCCATTTTGGTCACCCAATTATTTTCAAAATCATATCTAATATTATTTTTTATTTTCATTTGGGTCACCTATCGTTAAAAATAAACAAAAACATTGATGTGTTATTTTTTTCAATGACGACATGACATTATCTTATAATAATACATCAATATCACCGTTATTTGTTTAACAGATGGTGATTAAAATGTATTGTTAAATATGATTTAAAAAATAGTTGAGTGACCGAAACAGAACTGCAAGAATATGTGAATAAATAAATACATAGTTTATCCTAAAAAATAAATAACTTCTTATGTGATAATTTTTTATTTTTAAATAATAACATAAAATTATCTTATAATAATACATCAATATTATCATTAATTTTTGAATGAAAGATAACTAAAACGGAACCATAGATATGTAATTTACCCTAAATAATTCATCCGTGCTTCAAAGGTGACCACCATTTTTACCGGCTATCTGACGCAACCAAAGCCAAAAGGGTTTCTTGAGGGCACCAACTTCGATTAATCAAATGTATTAATAACACGAAAAGGGAGTAGGTAAAACCAACGGTAGTTATCACTTGAATCACGTGGACTGCCCCGATGCCCTCTAAACCCAAGGCATCAAAAGCGGACAAGTTTGTTAAACCTTTTGATCCAACAACTACAAGTCAAATCACAAGCTCTTAACCTACCTAGCAATCAACCAAAACTTAAGAGGGACCAAAATAATAGCTATCCCACGCTGAAATGCTGCTGTTTTAAGTTCCTGCCATTAATGCTTTGGTATAAATGCACAAACCACTCTTTTAATTCTCCATTGCACTCTAAAACTCAACAAGCTTTGCCCTTGCATTGCTTCCTTGCCTGCCTTCAACCTTTAGCAGACATAGCTAGTAAGTTCAATTTTAGTGATGCTTTGATTTTTACCATCTATTTTTCTTCATTGGATTGACATGACTTGCTGGTTTCTATCTCTGTTTTCTGCATTTTTAAGTGACTTCTGAAATGGTAATGGTTGATGAGATACCTTTCCCCTCCCAAATCACAACCACCAAGCCACTCTCACTTTTTGGTCATGGTAAGACTTTTTTTTTCATACTATGTTCCGTATAATTACATGAACTAAGTGAATTAAATGGTGAGTTTTTGGATCCAAACTCATTGTTTTAAATCCAACTATGTTTTACTTTTACATGATCCTTGTTAGAGTTGGGTGACCTCATTTTTTTATTCGGTTTTGAAATGATTAGAAAGAAACTCATTTAAAATAGAATTTAAAATGAGGATCCGCCGTTACGGACGAAGAAGTTTAATCTACATAAAACTCTACTTTTCCATTGATGTGTAGATGATAATTCAATTTGAGTAGATTTCTATTTATGCAAATCTTTTTATAAATAAGAAAATTATTTTTATAAATATATATTAGAGATTAGGGTTTAGGGTTTAAGACTATGTTTTGTTTGGGAATGTTTCTCTAAACAAGATTTTTCAATGTAAAAACACTGTTTTTCCAGCTTCTTGGTTCGAGTCAATAATCACTTTTTAAACGTGAATTTTTTGTTGAAATTAAGTTGTTCAAGAATACTTCTGCATTTTAAACGGAATTTTAAGCTAAAAATACTTTCATAAACATTCCCCAACGCTAAATCTTATTAGACATAAATCTTCTTGCACTCTTTTAAGACATTTAATTTTCTAGTCTTTTACTTGTGGATTTTTTATCGAAAAGGTTTTTATCACATTCTTTATTTTGTGATTGTTTTACCATTCATTATTATTATGCTTACGTTGTTACAATCCTTAACATGAAAAATAGTTTCTTTTGCTTGAAATCATGAGGTTAGTACATTTAGATTCAACAATCTACATTCACTTGTGGGGCTGCAACAGGGATTACCGATATTGAGATTCACTTTCTGCAAATCAAGTTCACAGCGATCGGAGTTTACCTTGAACCTGAAGTTGTTAAACACTTGCAACAGTGGAAGGGTAAGCCTGGAAACGTGCTAGCAGAAGATGATGACTTCTTTGAGGCTCTTATTAATGGTACACCAACACATCAATTTCTTTCATTTATTCTTCAAAATTATAAAAGCAAGTGTCATTTATAACAATTTTGATCAAAATGAGCAGCTCAGGTGGAGAAATTTCTGAGAGTTGTGGTGATCAAGGAAATCAAAGGATCCCAATACGGAGTGCAGCTAGAGCGTGCCGTGAGGGACCGATTGGCGGCTGACGACAAATATGAAGAGGAAGAAGAAGAAGCCTTGGAGAAAGTTGTTGAATTCTTCCAGTATAAGTACTTCAAGAAGGATTCAATTATCACATACCATTTTCCAGCAAATTCAGCCACTGCTGAGGTATGTTTTGTAGGCATATCAGTAAGTCTTACCCTCGAAAACAACCATTCATTCATGCTTTAATGCGTGTGTGTGCGCGCGCCGTGAACAGATTGCGTTTAAGACAGAGGGAAAGGAGGATGCAAAAATCAAAGTGGAGAATGCAAATGTGGTTGAGATGATCAAGAAATGGTACATGGGAGGAACAAGAGGAGTGTCTGCAACTACCATTTCGTCCTTGGCTAATGGTCTCTCGGCCGAGTTATGCAAATGAAGATATGCAGTCATAGCATGAAGTTGATGGTCTTTCCTACAAGATTGTCTGATGAACATTCTGTTTGTTTTGCAAATAAATTTGATATGCAAGTTGGTTGGAGTTTTGCTAATTTAGAACACCCTTTGATTGTTCGAGATTTTGATTTCATGTTTTCAGGTATGCTTGATTCCCTATTAAAAGAACCATATACCATAAAATTATGATCACTCGCCCTAAGAGAACTTCCTTTGCACAAATAGAGCATTTTACAATTGCCAACAAGCAAGGATGAACTGAGGGGTAGTTAGGAATATTCGTTCTTGAAAATTTAGAATTAATATATATTTTAGATTTTTTTGATATATTTTTTATTGATAATCTGTTTTCGCCCTTAAAATTTTATAAGTTCGTCCCTGTAACTTAAAATCATGTGTTTGTTCCTACCAACAAGTTAATTTAATTGGGTGGGCACTAGACTTTTAAACAAAATCATAAATCCAAATATAGATATTTTAAATAAAATAAATTAGATCGAGAAAAATTGACCCAATAGACCTTTATAGTATCTAATCCCTTTATAATATATAGTCCATAGATTTTTATAATATTTGATATGAACTAATTAATCAACATAGATGACCTACGAATTAAACAAAAAAAGTAATTTACATTTATCTACAGGTAAATTTCACTTATAATATATGACCTTTAATATTTCATTTCCATAATCTACAGGTAATTTCACTTATAGTCTATGACCTTTAATATTTCATTTCCATAGTCTACAGGTAATTTCACTTATAGTCTATGACCTTTAATATTTCATTTCCATCAGTAGCTTTAAAATTTACAGTTGTCTACAGGTAAATTTCACTTATAGTCTATGACCTTTAATATTTCCATCCGTAACTTTAAAATGTCAGCTATGATTCAACCCGTCCGTCCATCAGTCAAAAATTAAAAATTAGGAAAATTACATCAATCATCATTAAATTTTATTCTATTTTATTTCACTCATTATACTTTAAATTCGTTCAATTTTATCACTAAACTTAATATATTTGATATTTTTGTCACTCCACCGTTAAATAGTTAATGGCATTAAAACAACACCGTTTTAAAAAAAATAAAATTTTCACCAAAACGACGTCATTTCACATCGATATAACAACCAATTTATAACGTCGTTAGTTAGAAAACGATGGAGGGACAAAAAACCAAATGTATTAAGTTTAGTGAGAAAATTAAACGAATCTAATATACAGTGAGTGAAATAGGATAAAGAGTAAAGTTTAGCGATGATTAGTGTAATTTACCCCATAATTTGCCAAACGACATATTTTCACATTCGAGAGGTGCATAAGCATTAAAAATAAAACAATTCAACAACAAAAAGTAAAGCAATTAATGCAACATCTCAAACCAGCAGCCCCTATTGTATTAACTATCAAGTGTTGTTTAAAATTGTATTGCTGATGAATTTTTTCATTTTTTTTTTGTTTCAGTTAAATATTTGTATTTTTCATGTACAAAATATAGTTACAAGTCTTAGTTGTTTTTTCGTATGCCAACAACAGTGATTAAGACCCAGCAGAATTATTAAAGATTGTCCGGTCCGATTGGTTCAACTGGGAGTTAGTGGCTCGTTTGGTTTGGCACATCTCCTAGAGCTGTTGATTTAATGAACTGGAACTAAATCATTTCAAGTTGAAAAAAATAACCCAAAAAACCCAGTAGGGGGAGGGTCCTTGGTCTGAACTAAAAGAGGCACATCCACAAGTGATGAAGAATTCAGGGTGCTAAAGTACTATACCTATGGTGCAAGCATGAGGGTAACGACCAAATCCGGATATGCCCGGGAAACCGGTGGCTATATAAATCATATTGGAAGTTTCCAACCCATGTTAAGTTTTATAAGTAATGATCAGTTGCAGCCTGTCACGGATCGTGGGTTTGACATCGAGGTATATGAGTATTTATTCGTTAAAGAGGTTTTGTATAGACCACCTAACTTGGTCAGGAGAATATTTGAAGGTACAATCACATTAATCTTTGAAAAAGGGAAATGACATCTTATTAAAGAATATTTCAAAATATTCTTTTCATGACTAGTATGATTTTTAAGGAATGTAATATTCTAATTGATATGATTTGATATTATTTTCTTAAATAGAAGATTTGATTTTTATTTTAGTCGTTGATGTAAATTGATTTATATCATACTGTTGAGATTACATCAATGTATATTAAGCATGAAAATGTAATATGTATTTACAATGCATTAGATGCTATTATATACACACTTGCATTGCTGAGCTGGCTGTAACTGCTATGCAATTTTATCAGCCTTAACTATCTTCCTAACAGCATTCTAACAGCCTGCTAACAATTCTCACTCTCTCACGCATACACATACAATCACAGGTTAACATTCTAACATTCTCCCCGCTCCTTTGACTTCTTCTCCTTTATTAACAAGGTAACACATGCAATTGATCTCTAAATACTTCAAATGCTCCCTTTGTCAATGACTTGGTAAGTCCATTTGCCACCTAATGACAAGTTGGAACGTAGTTTACCTAAAGTTGTTTAGCTGCAACTTTCTCACAAATAAAATGCACATCCATGTCTACATGTTTTGACTGTGCATGATACACTGGATTTTTACTTAAAGCAACATCACTCGTATTATCGCACCAAATAACAAGTGTGCTTCGATTTTCTACTCCAAGCTCACCTAATAAGGATCACATCCATGTAACTTAAACAGCAGCCTCAGCAACACTACGATATTCAGCCTCCATTGTAGACCTGGAGACTGTTTTCTATTTTCTCGAGCTCCATACTACAAGACATGCACCAAGGAACACTACATGGCCATACACTGACCTGCTTCATCAAGGCTGCCTCCCCAATCAGCATCAGCAAACGCCATAATTTCAAGTGATTTGCCAGCACACAAAAAAGTGAGACCATTATTTAACGTTCCAGCTAGGTATCGAAGTATCCTCTTCACTACAGCCAAATGCAACTCTCATGGAGCATGCATATACTGAGCAGCCTTGTTGACACTGAATGCAATATCGGATCACTATGACACGCATACAACAGAGCACCAACAATGCTACGATATTCTCGTGCATTTGTTAACAGTTCTCTAGCCTCCTGAGTCAATTTTGGAGACCCTAACATCGGGGTGGCAGTGGGTGTGGCATACAGTAAGTTTGTCCTTTCCAATAGGTCAAGTATGTATTTCTTTTGAGACAGCACTAAGAACTCCTTGCTGCGTTTGACTTCAATGCCCAAGAAGTAGGACAACTCTCCTAGATCCTTTAAGGAAAACTCCTGATTCAAAGCTTGTACCACATCATTAATAACATGTGAGGAAGCACTTGTAAGTATGATATTATCAACATAAACAAGGACATATGTATAACACCCTCCATCATTCTTAACAAACAGTGATAGATTAGCTCGAGATTCACTAAAGTCTAACCGAATTAAACTGGCTTTAAGCTTGTCATGCCAGTTCCTTGGTGCTTGTCTCAAGCCATACATTTCTTTGTGAAGTTTGCATACAAGCAAACTGCCATTAGCAACATACTCCTCGAAGCCAGGTGGCTGCTGCATAAACACATCCTCGATCAGATCACCGTTTACAAAGGCATTATTCACATCAATTTACCTTAAGGACAACCCTTTGCAACTGCAATCGAAATAATTGCATTTAATGTAGGAAACTTGACAACAAGACTATATGTTTCCTTGAAGTCATAACCTGGTACATGTGAATATCCTTTAGCAACCAGGCGAGCTTTATGTCTTTCAACAGACCCATCAGCCTTCTTTTTTATTCGAAACAACCACCTGCAGCCAACAACCTCACGTCCTGCAGGCAACTTAACGAGTGACCAGGTCTTTTTTCTTTGTAATGCATGAACATCTTCTTTCCAGCTAGGAGTCTTAAGTGCTTCATAAATGTAACCTGGAACTTCATCAACAATACTAGTCGTATAAGTTTTTGGCTTAAATATGCCACACTTACTTCTTGTCATCATTGGATACGTGTTTACCTGAGCACTGTCCAGATTGCATGTATTTTCTGCAGGTGTATGCAACTGATTCATCCCTTGATCATTACCATAATCATTGGCAACATCATCATGACCAACATCACCAGTATCTTGGTCAGTATACGAGGATTCACTTGGTACTTGATGCTCGACACCTGGCACAACACCTGTATCATCTGCCATTTCCAGAACTGGAACTACCACCTGGTCCATTATTCGAGTCTCCACTCGTACCAGCCACATAGTCATGGCTCGATTCTGCAGTGCTTCTGCCATTGAGCAATTTGCTAACATCAGTTACTACTTGTAATGAGCTAGGACAGCTCATTATATTTGATGTAGTAGGCTCATGATCACTTCTTCCTGCAAACAGAAACTGCATTTCATCAAACACCACATGTCTTGTTATATAGATCCTACCATCTTCAGCAAGACATTTTTGTTGCATACTATAACTTAAAAACGTGCAAGGCTCGGACCTGAAATCCAACTTATGCTTCAAATAAGGTCTCAAGTGAGGGAAGCACAGACATCCAAATACCTTCAATTGCCCAATATCAGGTTTCCTATGGAAAAGTTTCTCAAATGATGAAATGCCTTGCAAGACTCTTGTAGGAAGCCTGTTTATCAGGTAAACTGCAATAACCGCTGCATATGCCCAAAATTTGACAAACATTGATTCTTGAGCAAGTAGAACTAGGGTGAGTTCAATAACATGGTGATGCTTGCGTTCGAACACTCCATTTTGCTCGGAGGTATATGGACATGTCAGCCTGTGTGTGATGCCCTTACTCAACAAGTGACTCGACAGCCTACGATACTCACCTCCCCAATCACTTTGCACAGCCTTTATAGGCAAGTCGAATTGAACCTTAACCATTTGTTGAAACATCTCGAATGCACTGACTGTTTGAGCTTTATCTTTCAGCAAATACAACCATGAATGTCTGGTGCATGCATCAATAAATGTTGCATAGTATTTGTAACCATTCGAAACAATATGTGAGGGTCCCCAAAGATCTGTAAATATCAATTGGAATGGAGTATCATACACAGTTGTAGATGAATAAAATGGTAATTTATGACTCTTCCCTAAATGACAGGCAACACACATTTTATTGATACTTAAGGGCAAGCTTACATTCAATTCCTTACAAACTTTTATCAGGCTATCATGCGAGGGATGACCCAAACGCTGATGCCACAAATCATGCACAGATGTAGATAACTATGTTTCATAAATTGTTGCCTTGGACCTATCTCCAAGCGATGAATCCACAGCAAATGAGTACAAACCACCATCTTTTTTCCCTCGAAGAAAAATTGCCCCAGTTTTTTTGTCACGAAAACATCACTCATGTGCATGGAATTCAAAAAAAATGTTGTTATCCCTAGTAAGTTTTGACACCGAGAGTAAGTTATTGGTTATTCTTGGCACAAGCAATAAATCGGTTAAAAGCAACACACGAGAAGATGTATGTAAGGGAGATTGCCCAACAGACTTAACATCTAATGTAACACCATCACCAACAATTAAGTTACATAGATTGTTGAAATCCATAGGTTGAGAGATATTCATGCCGTCATAAGTGACATGATGTGTGGCACCCGAGTCCATAATCCAATGCTCACGATCTGCAGTTGGCTTATGACAACTTGATTTCTGACTAGCGCCACACTCACAGCCAACATATTTATTATTGTTAGCAGCATAGTAGGCAGTGCTTGACTCATTTTTTTAGTATGAGTTATTATTGGATGTAACTCCATGAAAGTCCTCATCAAATCGATGTCAACATCGATCAACCAAATGGTCATTCTTCCCACACCAATTTGTCCTTGAGCAATATGAGCACTCATGGGAAGTGATTCAAGTGGATCACAAAACCCAGCTAGTTGAGTCTCAGCATCCAGCAACATGGTGTAAATAACATCAAGCGACACTGACTCTCGCATAGTGGATATAACAGCTACAAAAGGTTGATATTCACGAGGCAATCCCTTCAAAATGCTGGCAACCTGCACTGCCTGAGACACAGCATTGCCACACGATGCTAGCGCATTGCAAACTTCTTTAACTCTAGTAAGATACACTCGCATCGATTCATCACCTTTTTTCACTGACTAGAGCTTGTAATGCATGCTAATAACAACAGTCGTAGATCTGTTCAAGAAGAACTGAAGAACCGTGCTCCAGACTACAGAAGTTGTTTCAGTACCCACAAATTGAGGTAGCAACTGTGGACTTATCGTTGACAATAACCAGGATACTAAAGCACTGTCCTGCGCAACGAATTCCTTATACTGCTCATTCGAAACATCTTTACCAGCTTCATTCAGCACTGTCTACGATGGAGCAGACATCAAACCTGTAATTAACCTCTCCAATCTATGGCTACAAACTGTGAGCAACACTTGTTGCTTCCATAGTAGGAAATTTGCTTCATCAAGGATGACATTAACCTTTTTGTTAAAGAATGTCTTTGCACTCCTCGATACGTTCTCCATTGAAGATTACATTTCTTCTTCTTTTTCTTTTAAGCAGCGAAAGCACAAGAAGACTACCCAGATCGTTTGGTGAAAGATACCATGTTGAGATTGCAGTAATGTATATTAAGCATGAAAATGTAATTTATATTTACAATGTAATCTGTATTTACAATGCATCAGATGCTGTTATATACATACTTGCATTGTTGAGTTGTATGTAAATGCTATGCAGTTTTAACAACCTTAACTATCTCTAACAACCTGCTAACAATTCTCATTCTCTCACGCATACACATACAATCACACTCTCATCCATACAATCACGTTGATGTAAATTGATTTATATCATACACTATAAGGGGACTCAACTATAAATACAGGTCTTCTTCTCTTCATTTATATTGTCTATCATTTTTTAGTAATATAATTAAACATTTACTCTATATTCTTTCTTGTTCTTTGTTTTTTTCCCTTTGGTGGCTTTAGTGATTTAAGTTGATGTTACTCTCCCACATATTTCTTAAGTTTTAGTGGTTTGTTTGTTGTTTTGATGAACTAAAGTTCTGACAAGATTATTTTGTATGGTGACTTAATTGATCAGTTCAAATTCTATAGTCTAAGGTCATATGAATTATTAGGCGGATCTTTCATCTTGTGACATAATATATAGATCATAATGAAGAGAAGGTTTTCGTATAAAAACATGTAGATCCAAGGTCAACATTTTCCTTTTACATTAACAAGGTTGATCATCAGTGATGATGTTTTTTACCATATGGAACATATACACAAAATCAGGTGTTGGGACACCAAACTTAACTATCTTGTCACCTTGTAAGGGTCAAAGCATCCCTACAGCCAGAGCCTCCATTTAAATGCACATGGCAACAAATGGTTCAACCTTTTTATGCTACAACTGCTAAATGTTGTCCCAAGTGGATTGTTTTTTGTGGCTAAAATCAACCACTAATTTAATATTCATTTTCCTTGGAAACTAATGATACCTTAAATGATCACGTTCTAATGAAGTGAAGATTTCGTAGGGACATACGTAGTGGTTAGGATGAAAACAATATTTTATATTAAGTACCGAATTTATAAAATTTTAAGAAATAAAATTAAATTATTAGTATAAAATATAGGGTAAAGTATAGTAATGGTCATTGAATTTTTCTAAAGCTTTTATTTAGGTCCCCCAACTTTTAACACTTACAATACAGTCCTCTAACATTTAGTCCGTTTGCAATATGGTCCCCAACGTAACCGGCCGTTTGACGCCGTTACACTGTCGTTAGTACATTTGCAATATGGTCACTGAACTTTTCAGATATTTGCATTTAGGTCCCCCAACTTTTAAAAGTTGCAACACATTCCTCTCTTTCCATCCCGAGACATCATCCTCGAAAACTTGACCTGACCCAATTACCCGAACCGATTTACCATACCCAATACCCGATATTAACCCGAACATGATAATCAAATTTGATCCGATACTCGAACCATACATGATCCAAAATTAACCCAAACTGAAAGAAACCCGATCTGAATCGAACCAAATTTAACTCGACCCGAAAGTAATCCAAAAAGATTGAAATTGATAAAATTTATTAGACGATAAAAGTTATTTTCAATAATAAATTAATTTAAATAAAAATAATTTATTAAAAATATTATATTTAAAATAAAATAATAGAAAGTTTAAGAGGAATATAAAAGTAAGAATCTAATTGTAAGATTGAAAAAGTAATAAATAAAGTTTACTTATCTTACTCGTTATAAAAATATTATATTTATAATAAAAATAATAGAAAACAACTAAAATAATTGAAATAATATTATATTTATAATAAAAATAATATAAAGTTTACTTATGTTACGACTAAAACTTAACAAATAAAATATTTATTATTTTTAAAATTTAATAAAAATATTACATTTATAATTGGAAATAAAAATTTTAATAAAAAATTATTTATTTATCAAATAGTTCTAATTATAAACTTTTATAAAATTTTTGATAATAAATTCTAACACATATTATAGGATCATATTTGTGTTAAATTATCGATTTATCATACGAGATCAATATAAAATATTGAACGATTGAGAATTGAAATTAAACTTAAATGATAAAATTAACAAATAAGAAGACATATTTTTACAAGTATATATCAATTATTCTATATATACTTGATTTTGATTAGACTCATAACCAATTCAATCCGAGTTGACCTGATCTAAAGGTTGATCTAAATTGAAAATCAATCGATCCGATATTGACCCGACCAAATATTGACCCAGTTCAAAAAATCAACAGATCTAATATTGATCCGAACCGGAAAACAACCGATCCAATAATCACCTAACCCAATACCCGACTTGATCTGATTCACCGTATACCCGAACCAAATATGATCCTATCCAAATAAAATTAAATCAAATTTAATTTAAAGCCGAAATTACCTAACCCGAAATAATCTGATCCAAACTCGATCTGAATTACTCATTTGCCGCTTCTAGATTATGTTAGTCTTTTTGCAAATGGGGGACTATTAGATAATCCCTTGCGAATGTCACTCTCATCGGCTCCTACGACGCAACATTTGGATAATATCCATATGGCTTTTTTTGTGGATCTCATGCCAAGTTTTTCTTAATCTTGTCCCCGTTTAAACAGGTCAGGAGTTTTTGGTCACAAATTTTTAATCTCATTGATATATTAATAAAGAATTCAAATAGAATAAAATCCAACCTCACCTGTTAAAGAGAATATTTTTTTCATTAAAGATTTTGAATTTAAATCTGTATGTATATACATTGTTAATGGCTAAAAAATTTAAAAATAGTATTCTATTATAATCATTTTAGTTTATTTTAAAATAGGGTAAAGTATAGTTAGGGGTGTGCAAAATTACCCGACCCGGTTAATCCGACCCGTCGACCCGCCGACCCGGATTAAAAAAAACCGGGTAATTTTCTTTAAAAAAATACCCGGCCGGGTCGGGTACCCGGCCCGACACTTTTCGGGTCGGGCCCGAGTCATAAAATTTGATTTTTCCGGGTACCCGGTTAAGTTTTTTTTAATATATTAACTAAAAATCGCAGGTACCCGAGTAAATCCCAAAATTGAGTTTGCACGCTCCAGACCTCTCAAACCATCTAAATCCCTAACAGGCAGGGTAGACACGCTGCAAGTTAATCTCCAAGCTCCAACCTCAACTTCCGTGGAAGCCTTCCACGCTCCGGCCAGCTCTAGCCACTCAGCCAGGTAACAATCCACTCAACAGTGTTCTTGTTTTTAATGAGATATGTTCTTATTTTGCAAATTAGGATTTCACTTTTTGATTCTAAATAATCTTTAGAGGAGCACAATGATGTTATTAAGCCATCAAACTCGGTCTTTCTACCCTTTTCTTTGGATGAATTTGTACATTCTTCGTGTTTTAGACTTTCAGTCTATGTTCTATTACATCGCTTTTGTGTCATTTGTTTGTAAGGAAAAAAGTCAAAAACTTTAATGTCTTGGAATTAAGTGACATGGCGTCTTCTTTGGAATTCTCTCTTGTAGTCTTTGATTTTTATTAAATTTATTTGGGTATGCAATGCTAAATTTGGGAGATTGTTTTCTTGATACTGTATAGGTGGAATTACAGATGGTATGGTCGATTAGCTTCGAGTTTTTTATACAGTGGTTTTGCTTTGTTAACATTGCTTTATGAGATATTGGATGTTGAATATCTGTGCAATTTAGCATTACTATATTTGGCACTGCGTTAGTTGACTAATGTATGAAATCTTTTAAATTGCATTATTTATGGTTAGTTTCTTGTTCGGTTATTTTCTAGTTTTTTCGCCTTTTCTTTGATGGAATTTTCACATTATTTGTGTTTCATTCTCTGTTCTATGGCTTCTCTTTGTGTCTTTGTTTTTGCAAGGAATAAACAGTAATGGCTTTCTGTTAATAAATTTGGATTGACTTAGATATAAATAAAATCAGCTTGGATATTTTGGTTTGTTGACAAATGCTTGACTTATTTTTCCAGATAATGTCGATCACAGGAGAAAATATTGATGATATAGAGATGTTATCTTCATCAACTAAGTCGTCTAAGGAATCCGAAAAGATTAATGTGGTTGAGACTCCAGTTAATACGAAAAACAAAAGGAAGGAGAAAAAGATTGTTGGAACCGTTGAAGCTAAAGGAGGCAAAAATAAAAAAATTGGAACTGGAAGAAATCATCACTTTCCATATCATAAATATCACCTATAGAAGTTGGTTCTGCTTGTTCACTTGTGTTAGACAGTTTAGCCTACAAAGAACAGTAGAAGAGATTCAGAATTATAATCCCATTGCAAAAGAAGTTCGAAAACAATTAACAGATTTTTTAAGGGTTTAGGATTATGTGTTTTAAATATTTATGTTGTTACTCTTTGTTACCGAATAAATCAGTTTCAACAATTAACAGATCATTCAAAGTAGTCGATTCTACTTACCTTAGCTTCACGATATCTTTCAAGCATCCGGCGATATTATTGACGTGCAACTGGAGAATTAACCATAGACAACACACGTGAAATAGCCTCATAAAAATTCGGGTATTCGGGTACCCGACATACGGGTACCCGCAAAATTCAGGTACCCGAAAACCGGGTACCCGGATCATCCGGGTCGGGACACGGGCCGAAAAATCACTGACCCGGATGATCCGGGTACCCGGATTTGCACACCCCTAAGTATAGTAAGGGATACTAAACTTTTCTAAAGCTTTCATTTAGGCTCTTCAACTTTTAAAACTTACAATACAGTCCTCCAACATTTAGTTTGTTTGTAATATGGTCCCCGACGTAACCGACTATTTGACGTCGTTACACTGTCGTTAGCACGTTTGCAATATGGTCACTGAACTTTTCAAACGCTTGCATTTAGGTCCCCCAACTTTTAAAACAAGCAACACAATCCTCAATTTCCAAAACATGTAAAAAAATCCAATTCGTTCACGATATATCAGTCTCATAATCAACATGAACTTATTAAAAAGAATACGAGCTCACAGGATGCCGAAAACCACAGGTCGGATCAATACAATTCCTAGTAAACTAGTAACAGCAGTCTCTCGGATTGAGCTTGACGATTTCACTATGTTGATACTCACAACCAATTCCCTGATTTAAAGAAAAACCAAACAAGAATATAAAAAAAATTAGCCTAGGACCCTCTTTCACTTCTTTTCTGATGAACTGAATATCTTTCATAAGGAGTACTAAAAGTTTTTATTAAGAAGAAAGAAATAAAATTTGATGGTTTTGGTTCAAAACTAACACTAAATATCCAAATTATTGACATGCAGTTCCAGAAACATAAAAATTTCATAAAAAAACACACAATACGAGCTGAAAATGAGAAAGTGCGAAAGAGGAAAAGCTTACTTCCGGATTGCCAAAAAGAGAAAATAAATACACTCTCACAAGTGAGGTGAGAGACTAAGAAATAAACGTAATTGGTGTTGCGTTCTAGCAATTCTTCCTCTATTTTTTCTTTGTAAATAAAAAACTGAAAGACAGAGCACTGTTTGGGTTCACAATTTTACATGGCGGAAAATTGAAGAACAAAAAACCAAATGAGAGTGCATGTGAGTGAAAGATACTAAGAGGTGAATGCATTGTTTGGGATTTCATTATATTTGATCATATGTTGGAAAATCTTTAACCACAAGAATTAAACGAAGAAATTATTTTATGTCATTTATACAAAATAATTACAGCTTTGTTGGTGACTTTCAACAATGATATTTAGGTCATCTTAGTAGTATTTGTCAACTCTGTATTTCTAACCCCATTTTATTCTCAAAAGTATTTCATCGGACATCTATGCTTCACCTGAGATGACATGTATATAACATTACACCTTGAATCATTGATGGTCTTGATAGTCCCTTAGTCGGATCTTCTCTCAATGGACATTTATTCAAGTCAACACCTCCATATAATTCAAATTTAGATTAGAATTTCTTATTCGTCCACGACTGAAAAAGTTATGCTGGAAATGAGAAGAGAGAAGCGAAAAAGGAAATTCGAGATCAAAAAGGAATTTGGGGTTTAAAATGAAATTGAGGAATGTGTTGCAAGTTTTAAAAGTTAGGGGACCTAAATGCAAGTGCCTGAAAAGTTCAGTGACCATATTACAAACGTACTAATGGAAGTGTAATGGCGTCAAATAGTTGGTTACGACGTGGACCATATTGCAAGCATACTAAATTTTGGAAGATTGTATTGCAAGTTTTAAATGTTAGGTGACCTAAATGAAAGCTTTAGAAAAATTCAATGACCGTTACTATACTTTACCCTTAAAAGTTCAGTGACCGTACTAATGCAAATGCCTGAAAAGTTCAGTGATCATTACTATGCTTTATTCTTAAAAGTTCAGTCAAGATATATGGGCATTAAATGAAAAAATCTTAACTATAAAATTTATGTAACTATTCGTAATCCCAGCAGCTTATTGAGGATTGTGCTTCTTTTGTACAAATTTAGGAATCATGAGAATATCTAGGCAAAGATGAAGATTAAAAAGTAAAAAGGAAGCTCATGTCACCTTCCCCATATTCGTAATCCCCATAATTATAAGATATGATGAGTAGAATTTGTGTCACAAAAGGATGAAACTCAATCTTCTTTATCTCTTACTGACGTCAAATAAATTATTAATCAACGTCATATTCATGTGTCAAATCTCATATTTTTTATGAGTAAAATATAATAATGGTCACTGAATTTTTTTAAAGCTTTTATTTAGGTCCCCAACTTTTAAAACATACAATACAGTCCTTCAAAATTGTTTACAATATGGTCCCCGACGTAACCGGCCATTTGACGCCGTTATACTACTATTAGTACGTTTGCAATATGGTCATTGAACTTTTTAGGTGTTTTAATTTAGGTCCCCAACTTTTAAAACTTGTAACACATTTCTCACTTTCCAAAACATGAAAAAAATACAATTTGTTCAAGATATATAAGTCACATAATCAACATGAACTTATTAAAAAGAATACGAGCTCACAGGACGTCGAAAACCACAGGTCGGATCAATGCAATTCCCAGTAAACTAGTACCAACAGTCTCTCGGATTAAGATTGGCGATTTCACTATGTCGATACTCACAACTGTGAGGGAGTTTCGTTTATTTCTTGGTCATGTAGGTTTCTATCGGAGGTATATCAAGGAGTTTTCCAAAGTAGTACAACCGCTTTGTAATTTATTACAAAAGTATAAGATAATTGACTTCAATCCAAAATGCAAAAAGGCCTTCGATTTTCTTAATGAAAGGTTGATTTCAGCTCTCATAATTCAACCACCTAATTGGATTACCCCTTCGAAATCATGGGTGACGCGAGCGATGGGAGCGTAGGAGCTGTGTTAGGACAAAAGATCAGAAAAGAACCACACTTTATCGTCTGCGCATCCAAAACTTTAGATGCGCTTAACGAAACTATTTGACAACAGAAAAAAAAAAACTTTTTGCTATTATTTTCGCTTTAGAAAAATTCCACTCTTATCTTCTAAGAACTAAAATTATTGTTTTTCTGATCATGCAGCTTTGAAATATTTGTTGAGTAAGAAAGAAGCGAAGACACACTTAATTCGATGGATTTTACTTTTTCAGGAGTTTAATTTCGAAATTAAAGACAAGAAGGGTTATGATAATTTAGTTGTTGATCACTTTAACTGATTACCCATCATGGTAAATGATGCACCGATAAAAGAGGAATTCCTGAAGAGCATTTGTATTTGGCACAAGTTGTACTCCCATGGTATGTAGATATGGTAAATTACTTGGGCACGTGAATACTACCTTTGGATCTATCACGTTCCGAGGTAAGTCAAATTAAACGTGAATTCCGATTTTATATATGGGATGATCGATACCTATGAAAACATTATTTCGATCAGGTAACTCGATAATGTGTACCAGAAAGTGAGGTAAATTCTATACTTAATTTTGTCATTCTTATTCCCGTGAGGCCATTTGGGTCCAATGCAAAGTGCACATAAAGTATTGAAATGTGGATTTTTCTGGCTGATAATTTTTTGTGACACATATGTTTTTTGTAAATCTTGTGAAAAGTGTCAACATGCAGGTAATTTAAGCCAAAGAAATGAAATGTCCCTTAACTCAATTCATGTTTGTGAAATTTTTTATGTGTGGGGAATTGATTATATGGGACTTTCGTTTCATCTTTTGGTAACAATTATATTGTTCTCGTTGTTGATTATGTGTCTAAATGGGTAGAAGCTAAAGTTACTCGTAATAATGATGCTAAACCCACTATCGATTTTCTAAAAGATTTTATTTTTTTCTAGGTTTGGCACACCGAGGGCAATAATCAGTGATCGTGGGACACATTTTGTTAACCAAATTGTTGAAGCACTCATGAAGAAATATGGTGTAACTCAAAAAATTGCTACGAATTATCATCCGCAGACGAATGAACAAGTGAAAGTTTCGAATCGAGAAATCAAGTTAATCCTTAATAAAATTACGAAACCAAATCGAAAAGGATTGGAGCTTGAAATTAAATGATGCCTTATGGGCATCTCGCACCGCTTATAAAAGTCCCACCGGCATGTCCCCGCATCGCTTAGTCTTTGGTAAACCCTTTCATTTGTATGTTGAGTTAGAACACAAAACTTACTGGGCGATTAAAGAATGCAACATGGAGATGGATGCAGTTGGCGAAACTCGAAAACTTCATATTCAAGAGCTTGAAGAAATACGAAGGAACACATATTCCAGTGCTTAGATCTACCTGGATAAGACAAAAGAATTTCATGAATAACAAATTTCTCTTAAATCTTTTTCTATTGGGAAAAAGGTGTTGCTTTTTAATTCTAAGCTGAAAATATTTGCAGGAAAATTACGAACGAAGTGGCTAGGACCTTTTGACGTGACTCAAGTTTTTCCACATGGCGTAGCTGAAATTCAAGATGATCTGAGATCTTGTTTCAAGGTTAATGGTCATCGGTTGAAGCCTTTCTATGAGAGTCATCAAGCTTGTGTGATCGAAGAAATCATTCTAGAAGAACATGTAGTCTGAACTAGGTCATCGAGCTAACGACGCTAAACAAAAGCACTCTAATGGGAGGCAACCCATTTTATTATTTTTGTGTTTATTTTTCTTTAAATTTTTTTAGGTATAACATGTATTTTCTGATTGAGATCAAAATTATGGACACGACGTTGGTTCGAATAAAGGTCAATGTTCCATACCACCAGACAGCCCACCGACACTAGACATGGGGATTATTTTTATCCATTCTCCTTTACTTTGAAGTTCGATTCTCGCTGAGACGCTATAACTCGATTCAGACTTTTCTAGAATTTAAAGTTAGTTTGGATCTAACGGTGATAGACGTGGCTAGACCAACAAAGATCAGATTTTGTAAATAGACTTGGAAATTTCTATTAACCAACGAGAAGAGTTAGCTGCAAGGGTTGGGCCTTGTTGACTATAACCGGCATACATCACGAAGGGAAAATTTTATTTCGATGATCGATCGAAATTGAGGCTAGCAAAACCTGAGGCTATATCATCTTTATTGAATTCTTCTACTTTATTTATTTTCTCATTATTATTTCTATTCAATATTTATTTATTTTATTCATTTATTTTTCATTAATTTTAAATTCCCCTTTTTATTTTCTTGCAATTGATTCAATATGAGGAACAACATTATAAAATTTCCTTAGTCTCTGTGGATCGACCCTACTTTTCTATATTACTTTATTTATTTATTTATTTATTTATTTATTTGAGAATTAATATTTTTTTGGACAAATTCGACACTTGTCCTCCTAACCAATCTCTGGGCGGTGATTTTCCACGAAGACGTAGGGAGTCTAATAATTTTTTCTCTGTAAGATCGGCTTACACAACATTATCACCTTCGAGAACTAATGATAATGGTGATCATTGGCAAGTTGCATGGGGTTTCAATGGACCATAGAGAATTAAGGTTTTTCTTTCGGTGGCTCTCCATTATCGCCTTCTTACTAATGATAAAAGGTATCGTCGACACATAGCTCAATCAAATATTTGTGAGTTATGTAACCAGGAGATGGAGGATATGAGTCATGCTTTACGACACTGCTTTTTTGTCCAGAATACATTGCGAAAGCTAATCCATGCAGATAAGTTAAATGACTTCATGTCTATGCATATAGATAAATGGATTTTTTCTGATGTGCAAGAACTAGGAAATTTTTCAATTATTAATCGCCATGAAGGCCTGTTGTTTGCGATTATTTGCTGGAATATCTGAAAAAAATGTAGTATCTTACTGCAGGATAACTATGTGGAGCGGGAGGATCTACTTATGAAAGCTTTCACTCAAGAATGAATCCTTGCAGGTGATACGAACAGACCAAGAATCTGATGTTCAAACCAAACAATTCAATGATAAAGAAAATCGGCTTTGGATTGGGTCAAAGCCAACGCTGACGGAGCTATGGGAGGAGCAATGGGAATGGCCGCAGCAGGAGGGATCTTGAGAGATTCTCAAGGCAGTTGGATACGTGGATTTTGACGGAGTATAGGAAGCTGCACAGTGTTAAATGTTGAATTGTGGACTCTCCACGACGTGTTGTTTCTTGCTTGGAACTTGGGCTTTAGAAAAGTAGAGGCAGAAACCGATTGTAAAATGGTGGTTGAGCTCTTCCACAGAACATCTCATAGACGTGAAGATTGTGCTATTATAACAAGAATACGTGAGATACTCGGTCATGAGTGGGAGTCTAAAGTTTGTTATATTCCTAGGACAGTGAACACTGTTGTTGAAAAATTAGCTGCAATAACTAAAGGACGAACCCTTGGAGTGATGACATACTATGAACCACTTAGTTGATAGAGATATAAACTTTTTAAACTAAACATGTTTTTTTCTCAGTATTACCGGAAAAAAAAAAGAACATAGCAAAACATAGAAATTTAATGCTTAAAATTAGAGGAAGATATGCATGGGATAAAGAAGAACATAATGATTTTTAATCTAGATTATAATGGTGAATTAGAAATGATCATCCAGCTCAGTTGGTAGAGCACAAGGTTCTTAACCTTGAGGTCGTGGGATAGAGTCCCACGGAGGGCATTTCATAATTCGGAGTTCTCTTAAAGAAGCTGCTCTCAACCTGGTGTTGGGGGTAGCCTACTATCTTACCTCCCCTTACCCCATACATATGGGAAAAAGGGACAGCCAACCATTATAATGGTGAATTAAAGAAAGAGTAGAGTAAAACATAGAGATTTAATGCTTTAAAATTGAGAAGGGAGAAGATGTAATAAGGAAGAAGATGATGATTTGAAAATTTTAATTTATAAGAAAATATGATGTGGAAAATAAATGTGATGTGTACTCATTCAATTTGCTAGGAACAATTGACGATATGGTAAAAAATGTTCATAAAATAATTTTTCTTTTTTCTCCTATCCCCAATTCGAAAGGCATCAAACAATTTCATCTATCTTCTCTCCTTCAACTAACAACGGTAGCACTGCTGCAACTTCTCTTCTGTTCTTTCCATGGTTATCAAAATCGGACCGAACTGGCCGGTTCAACCGGTTGAATCGTGGACTGGTGGCCTATCCGGTCCGGTTACCTCACAAAACCGGGCTGGCAATTAATCGGCTGAAAACCGGTAGAACTGGCTAAAAACCGGTAGAACCGGCTGAAAATTGAACAAATTTTAATCTTTAGTTCTTCGAATATTAAATGAATTAAGGATTCTTTTAATTCTTCAAGAATTATAAATTTTTGGCATATGGCAAGATTAGACATTTCTTATCATGTCTCAAACCCCAAAATAAAATACATTAATTCTTTACCCAAAATAACTCATGGTCATTACCAAAAACACCAAATTTTGACATTACCTCCCTTTGAAATTTTTTAACAATGCATTTATCTTTTTGATACACCCATACATTTCTTTAAGTCAATAAAATCACACCATTGTCTTTTTAGACTCAAAATTGACATTTTTATACCATTTAAACCCAAGGCATGAGTTGTTCATTTGCACATGAGCATTCTTCTAAGACACAACTTGGAGCATCTCGCAGGGAGCCTGAACATTGAGACATGTTAGGGGCAAGAAACAGAAAGAAGAATTCACTTGAAATAATTCTATGATGCATTAATTACACTATTTTCATGTGAATAAAATTAATCCTGAAAATCTATACCCCCTTGGGGATACCTCTTCTGTGAAAGCTTCCATGTATTAAATGATGAATGGCTTTCTTTCTTTACCCCTTCACAACATGAGAAAATATTTATCCCTTGTGTCCCCCTTTTGAGCCTATAGTATTTTTCTTCTGATTCAACCTTAACCAAGGATCACCCTCCATACTGGGGGGCAAGGTGGAGAAAATCTGCTCGCATGAGTGAAGACATTGATTCAGATGAGATACCGAAAGGTGAACCAAATGCCAAGTGTGAAGATTCAATCAGAACAAAAAGAGAAAAAAAGCAAAGAGAAAATAAAAAGAGAAAAAACAAAGGAAAATTGAAGAAAAAAGAAGATAAGATGCATATGCAAAGATTCTCTCGATTCAAATGACACATCGAGATTCAAACTATGAGATTGATCAAGCACAATCATTTCCTTCACTCAAAGATCATATAGCATCAAATGAGATTGATCAAGCACAATCATTTCTGAATTACTGAATCACTCCACTCGAAGATCATAGAGCATCAAGAGAGAGAGACATACGAGCAGATTCAAATTGAGCAAGATATGATTGAAGACATCAGAATGAATTGATCCTTAGTTCAATCACCTTTAAACACTTGTTTGGACCTTTTATCCCTTTCTTTCATAACCATGAACCATGACCTACGTTACGTGCCTTAAAAGTCCCTTCTAATCATACATGGATTTCTAAACAGAAGAGACTATCTTCAGATTTCATCCCGCCCATCAGGATTAATCTTTATTTGCAAAAAACAGTGTAATTAATGTATGATAGAGAAAAATAACAAAGGGGGGTTCAAGACGTAAATTACGAATGCCGTCTTGAAACCAAAGGAGGATTCGAGTTGAAAACCTGAAAAGGCAGCTCGAATACAAAAATTGGGCAGCTGAGGTGATCGCACAAATTCCTTGATAATGCATCGCACAATCCGAGAGTGACCATGAAAGCTAGGAATCGAAGAACACTTCCAATAGAGGAGCATACAAGCTACCCCATCAAACCTTTGAGCATCAAATAAACAAAAATGCCAAACCTTTGACCAAACACAATAACCTGAGACTTTTTATTATTATTTCCTTACTTAACCATTTCCCAAAAATAGATTTGATTTTGGCACGTGTCAAATAGCTATAATTTATTGAATGATTAACAATGTAATTAATTGTTTGATATCCAATGAACTCTAGTTTTATGATTTGTCTCAATTGTAAAACCGTGAAATGAGAAATATTTTTAAAACTTTTGATTAAACATTTTTCGAAACTCTTTTTTGATATTTTCAGAACTTTGAAAATAAAAGAGAAAGAAAAACATTTTTTTCAAAACAAGACAATCTTTCTAGAGTGGATATTGGTAAATAACATGTGGCTCTCAAACACAAAGCTCATGCTTAGAATCAATGCTGAAGCAAGAAATAAGGAACAATGAGGGCATCTTTGAAGATTCAATATCAAATGTTGGGGCATTTTTTGAGATTTCACATCAAATGTTGGGGAATCTTTTTAGATTCAACATCGAATATTGGGGCATCTTTGGGAATTCAATATCCTTATATGAATTATCAGATCTTCCGAAGGTTTTTCCTCCACGTGCAGGAACCAGCTGACAAAAAATGAGATTCTATCTGATGAATAAAACAAGAACTAATTCATTATGCATGCATTTTAGAGGATCATTTTTTCACATACATAATCTTTGCAGCTTTAGAGTCAAGTTTCAACTTCAAGACGAAAGATACTCGATTCAAAGCACATTCAGAAATTGATGGTGGTTGCTAAACTTCACAGCGAAGGGGCAACTGTTTGTCGAAAAATAACTTTTTAATTTCATTCAGAGTCAATTTTAACTTCATAGCGAAGGATATTGGACTCAAAGTGACACAATTTGCTTTAGAGTAGATTTCAACTTCACGACGAACGATATCTAGCTCGAAGCAAAACTTCACAATAAAGGGGTCATCCACAATTTCAACTTCACGGCGAAGGGAATCATGTCCACCCGCAACATACAATACTTGGATTTCAACTTCACGACGAAGGATTGATATCCAAGTCAAGGCTCAACTTCACGACGAAGGGGCCATCCGCGATTTCAACTCCACGATGGAGGATATCGTACCCACACATCCACGATTTCAACTCCACAACGGAGGATATCGTGTCATTTTGAGGCTCAACTTCACGACGAAGGGGCTTCCCAGTTTCAGAGCCAATTTCAACTTCACAGCAAAGGATATTGGACTCGAGACAACACAAGTTCAACTTCACAGCGAAGGGACGGATGGTTGTCAACAAACAATTTCCCAGTTTTAGAATTTCAACTTCACAGCGGAGGATATTGGACTCGGAACAATACAACTTACTTGGATTTCAACTTCACGACGAATGATATCCAATCCCTGGCTCAAATTCACGGCGGAGGGGCCACCCACGGTTTCAACTTCACGACTAAGGGAATCGTACACAAAAGCAGCATCCATCTCCATATTGGATTTCAACTTCACGGCGGATGATATCTAACTCAGAGAAGGAGTGTCTGTCAACAAACTTTCCAGTTTCGAAGTCAATTTAACTTCACAGCGAAAGATATTGGCCTCAAAACAGCATATTGGATTTCAACTTCACGGCGAAGGATATCCAATTCCAAGGCTCAACTTCACAACGAAGTGGCCATCCACAGTTTCAACTTCACGGTGAAGGGAATCGTGCTCACCATTGTCTCTCTTGAGACAGTTTCCAAGTTTTATCTCTCTTGAGACAGTTTCCCTTGAAATAAAATCTTGTCTCTCTTGAGACAGTTTCCCTTGAAACAAATTTTATCTATCTTGGGACAGTTTCCCTTGAAACAAAATCTTTGAATATCTTTTCCTTGAAACAAATTTCGTCTCCCTTGAGACAGTTTCTTTTAGAACTAAGTTTTGTCTCTCTTGAGACAGTTTCTTTTGAAACAAATTTTGTCCCTCTTGAGACAGTTTCTCTTGAAACACAAAAAAAACCCTCGAAATTGTTTCTCTTGAAAAAAAAACTTTGAAAATGTTTCTCTTGAAACATAAAGCCTTCGAGTTCGATTACACTCAGCTTCGAGGGCACATCATTTGCAGCATAACTCAAGGCTAGAAGGGTTATCTGTCAACAAAGACCTTCGAGTTCGACTACGCTCAACTCCAAGGCACATCATTTGCAGCATAACTCAAGGCAAGAAGGGATATCAGTCATCAAAGACCTTCGAGTTCGATTACATTCAACTCAGAGGCAAATCAAATTTACAGCATAGCTCAAGGCAAGAAGGGTTATCTGCCAACAAAATTGTCTAGTCCGATTCCATTCAGCTTGATGACAAATCAATCACACTACTCTCCGATTGCAGTCGAAGTTTTCAAGCCAAGAAGAATATCTGGGTTAGCTGTGCCTTAGTAACAAACAACCATTTTCAAACAACATAGCTTAAGTCAAGAAAAGCTATCTGTCAACGAAGATTTATGAGTTCGATTCTGATCCAAGAAGAAGACCGAAGGGTAACGATAAGCCACGTGTCGATTCAAATTCCGAACTACAACTTCAATTCCATATCATGAACTCGACTTCATGACGGAGGAGTCATCTGCAACTCAATTCGACAGGGAGTTATTGAAACATTAGAGTCAATTTTCAACTCCACCGAACAAAAAGTGTGTCTTTTAATCTTTGCCCTATCCCCCTTATACGACTATTGGCAAAGAGGGGCAGCTGTCAACACACCTTTTCGTTCGGGTACAACACTCTCAACAACCCTGATTTAGTGGGATTCAACGTTAGAGTTTTACTAGGATTCAAACTCCTAAAAATATGATAGAGTTTTACTAGGATTCAATTTCCTAAAAATAGGATAAAGTTCTAATATGATTCAAACTCCTAAAAATAGGATTCATAAGCATTATAAATAGCCATTGTAACTCACTATTGTATTTACATATAAAATACAGAGAAAAGCACGAAAAAATATAAAGGCAAAGCTATTGTAAACGATTCGAAAAAGAAATAAAAGGTAGCATCTTTTTTACCTTGATTCGTTCATTTCTCGCATGTGCATGTTATTTTTCTTGAAATTTGGTTCGAATAACCCAAAATGTGGGTTGCATCGATGACCAAAAAGGGGTGGGGTTTCGAACCTAGATCTACTCCTGAAGCGTGTTCCTGTTTTTAAATATTTAATTCTCCCCCCTAAATCAATTTTTCCTTCGAAATTTGTCCATCGATTTGTTTTTCCTTTTGATTCGGTCCCTTACATTTACGTTTTAATTATTATTATTTTATTTATCTAATTTATTTATATGCACATTTCTCTTATTACTCATTTTATTTAATTGTTTTTTATTTTTCTTTTCTTTTTTTTCATGTAATATTATTTTTATATTTTATGCATTTTCTTTTTTACTTTAGTATATATTTTTATTTTTTTAGATTATATATATATATATATATATATATATATATATATATATATATATATATATATATTTACTTTTTATTATATGTTTTATTAATTTATATATATATATATATATATATATTATTTTTATGTTTTATTTATTATATATATATATATTATTTTTACTTTTTTATTATTATTTTATTTATATTTTTCTTCTTTTTCTTTATTTTTTTATATTTTTTTATTTATTTTACTTATTATTTTATCTTTGCTTTTTCTATCTTATCTTTTATTTAATTTTTTTCTTCATTTTAATTTATTTATTTATTTCTTATTTTTTTTATCTAACATGGTTTCTTGATCTTCTTAAGGGCACACCTTTAAAACTATGTAAGGTAAGTAATTGGGATCGTATTTTTACCTTTTAATTTTAAATTACAATTTTCTTAATTTAAGACAATTAGAAACTGCGTAGTATCGAAAGGCCAGTTCAAGGGTGTTATCCCTTCCTTGACTGTAACCGACTCCCGAATCCGACACATCTTTGGAAAGACGCAGATCAGGTAAGAAATAGGGTATCTGATCAACCCATTTGTTTTAAAATAAATGATCGATGGCGACTTCAATTCGTTTAATCCAGGTCGAAGTCTAAATTCGGAGTCCACCCAAAAGACGGTTACGACACTTCTTCTATTTCAGGAGGCGCTTGTGGATATGGCAACTTGTACAGCCAAGGGTACGGAACAAACACCGCCGCACTCAGCACAGCCTTGTTCAACAACGGGTTGAGTTGCGGTTCATGCTATGAAATGAGGTGTGGCAACGACCCCAAATAGTGCCTGCTTGGATCCATTATCGTCGCCGCGACCAACTTCTGCCCCCCTAACTTTGCATTGTCCAACGACAACTGCGGCTGGTGCAATCATCCCCTCCAGCACTTCGACTTCGCTGAGCATGCCTTCTTGCAAATCGCTCAATACCGAACTCGAGCAAGCTTCAACAATCAACAAACTTTGCTGATTCAATCCATAAACATTGATTCGTCAACACATGTTTATCACAGGGTCTCCTGTGTGAAGAAAGGAGGAATGAGCGTCACAATCAACGACCACTCTTACTTCAACTTGGTGCTGATCACAAACGTCGGAGGTGCCGAGGATGTGCATGCTGTGTCGATCAAGGGCTCCAAGACGATGGCAAGCGATGTCGAGAAACTGGGCCCAAAATTGGCAGAGCAACTCTTACCTGAAAGGTCTTTCCAAGTGACCACCAGCGACGGGAGAACTGTCACCATCTACGACATGGCACCTGGGAATTGGCAGTTTGGACAAACATTTGAAGGTTGTCAATTTTAGAGTTGCAGGATTTGTAATGCATTAGCCATTGTTGGGTATTTTAGAAGCTCTGTCTGTTGCTGTGGTAGTTTGTTGGCACCCGCTAGACCCTGTTTTTAATGTGGTTTAAGGAACTGTGTTAAGCAAACACTAAACCCAATATTCCATTGTGTCATAGCCATCAACAAAGTACCAAATGAAATATTTATGAATCGACATCCCAAACAGGGATGGAAACAGAATTCACAGAAAATTTTAATTTTTTATATAATTTATTTATAATAACAATAGAATAAAATTAATAAAATATATAAATAATAAAAACCAAATATATTATTATATACATTTATTTAATTATTATATCAATATTTTTGTTAATAATTAATGCCAATGAGTTGATCGAAATCAAGTTAAAATGTTCAAGGACCTAAACGATAAATGTTTTGTTTACTAATATTTAAAATAGAATCAATCTTATAATTTTGTAATCAATAGAATAGTTAAAGAAAAGGAGACGTGACATAGGCCATTAAAAGTGGCCTTTCAGATGTACCTCAATTAGGCCGAAGAATGGTCCTTGAGAAAGAAATTAAAAAACAAATTGGGTTTATTTTGCCCAATAGGGCAACTAATTATTTAGTTTAAAAGATAAGTTGGAGTTATCTTGGGATCTACGGTATTTGCTATAGTGATCTTAAAACTTGTTATCTTGACGTGATTAATTTCAATAAAAATTATTTTTAAATCGATAAATTAATATTTAATTATTTTTATTAAAACTCATTACCTAGACGTAACAAGTTTTATCAAAATCATATATTTTTTTTATTTTTTGAGTTTTTTTTAAAAGACAAAAAGTGAAATTCTTCATGCTAAGGTGACGAGTTCCATTAAAGTAATATTTCTTTTAAAATAGTAGTCGCTTATAGCTATTGGCAAACTAATGGCATGTTTTTTTTAATTGATTGAACTCGTCAATTTGACGTGACGAGTTTCAGCGAACATTTTCACAAAATTTCCATTATAAATAGGAGTGGATGAGTTGATAGAGTGTATATGAGATTGAAATAATGCATTTGTGGAAGAATATTACCAAAAATTTCCAAATGGTATATTTGGGTCTGATTACTCAGATATCGATGATTCAGATTTGAGCTCGTCTTCAGATGAAGAGTGAGTAATAGAGACTATGAAGTTGATACTTGATCAACATAAGGAGAAAAAGAAATTTGAAGAAGAAAATAAGGAGATGAAAATCAAAGAGGAAGAGAAGAATGAGGAGAAGAATAAGAACAAGAACAAGAAGTATGAAGAGTTTTCGATCTGACGTAGCAAACGAATTATAGAGAAGAATGAAAAACAAATTGTGTAGAAATTGAGAAGAATAAAGAGATAAAAAATTATTTTGTATGATGATTTATATGTTGATGAAATGTTTTAAATATATTTATGAATATGTGTTTAGTTCAAATTTATTTATGAGTAGTTTACAATTATGTATGAAAAATTAAAAATTAAAATGAATAATGATTTTCATAAATTATACGACTATTGATACAACAAAACAACATGAGAACAGAATTACGAAGGTTTTATCGGTCCATTCGATATTTAGGAAGATGTGGACAATGTTTCCTATTGTGGCCTTCACCTCTGTTGTGGCCACAAAGCTTTGGCAGACCTTGCTCTCGTTAAGGATCATCCATATCAATATGAATTCAAATAGATTCAAGTTGACTCTTCAACTTCCTTCGTAATTGTGGATGTGGCAATCATTCTTCCAAAATTATTGGTGGCCAATAAGCATTATTTGAGAGATACTTAGACTCATGGCTATATATATGTTGTGCATAGTATGCAGGCTATAACAATCATCATCATACAAGTATGGATCAACATTAACATGCATACATGCAATAATAGAGTGAGCGCATGGACATTTAAAAACTTGAAATCGTCTACAATCACACCATATTCTGTTCAGATTACCGGTGTATATGGCATAATTACGACCCTTATGTGGTTGAACAATTGCTTGGAAAAACAATCAGAATCAAGTCTGGCGAAATTATGGACAAACATTGATGTTGAACGTGTTTGATTTTTGTTCATTGCCTTCTCTAAATATGGAGCCCAATTTCCACCATTATTGATCATTGCCTCTATTTGTGCACCTTTGTATGCCCAAACTTTACCCAATCGGAAGTAAGTCTCCCTTATAATTCTTGCAACCGAAAGATGTCTAGTTCCTTTAAGCACTAAATTTATACATTCAGCAAGATTGGTTGTCATATGGATGTAACGTCGACCTTGATCATCATATGCCTATGACCATCTTTCCCGAGGTATTTCATATATGCAAGGTGAAACAAAAAACATCTTAGCAAAATTGAGTCTTTAACTTCCAAAACTTGACTTTTTTTCCTAACATGGCTACTATTATTGCAATTGTTTTTTATTATTGCAAATCTTTAGCCATGTCTTTCAAAAAACAATATTCAACTCAATAAGTTGAAGTTCAAAATAGAAAGAAGGATTCAACTTGAAAGCAATAGAATAATATTTTCACTATATTATAAATTTCCACTATCATGCACGAGGTTTCATATAAGTGATGATGTCGACCTTGTTGGTATGGTTGAGACACACTATTATAATTCTATGTCTAATGTCGATTTGTTTGTAGAGTTCGTTGATGTCTACCTTGCTTGTATGGTTGAGGATGATGCTTCCAGCTCTAATACCCCACCAAGTAATAATAATGATGAAGAAACAGAGGTAGATGATGGAGACCCGAAAGAATGGTTCCAATTTGTACGTTAACGCCAACAAGAAAAAACATGGAGAATTGAAGAACTTAATATTACTTCTAACGAGTCTACTGATTACGATGACAAAAATAAGAAAAAGAAAGGAAAAATGAATGCCAATGTGTTAATTTTGTTGTTTTTATCTTCTTCATGTAATGTTGTTTTTATCTATTACAAACAATCACACCATTTAATACTTCAAACTAAATAAAACCTCAAAGCATTTAATACTTTGAACTAAACAAAACATCAATATGACAAATCAAACTCGTCACGCCGAGTTAATGAGTTACTTCTTCTTCCTTTTAACTTTTTTTTAAAAAAAACCTTCATAATAGACTTGAAATAATATATATATATATATATATATATATATATATATATATATTATTTCAATAAAACTAATCACGTTGAGGTGATAAGTTTTAATAAAAAAATAATTAAATATTGATACGTTAATTTTAAAAAATTCATTGAAACTCATCATATCGAATTGACGAGTTCTAAGAACATTGTAACAAATACATTAGATCTTAAAATAAATTCCAACTTACCCTACTAGGCTAAAAAATTAAAATATTTGCCCTATTGAAAAAAAACAAAAATTTTGAGGCTGCTCGGCCTAACGAAAGGGGGCCGCAGGATTGCCTTAACATTGAAGGTCATCACCTTTTTGTTTATATAGAATCCGTATATATTTCATTTTAAGAAGGGGTTGCAAAAAATGTTACTGTTTGTAGGCTAAACGGAGGGTCGAGTCTTGACAAAATAAGTTATGAGGAGTGAGCTCTGAAATGGAATAGTATTAAGAATCAAAAAATGAATGGCATCGAAGATTGGATATTGTTATTTGGGACGATTGATGGATCCCAAAGTTTCCGAAGCTCCCAGCCCATATGCCTATCACTTAAATTTATAAAATTTGAAGAGAAATAAAAAAAATATTTATAAAAAATTAAAATATAAAATAATTTAAAATTTTTAGGATATACAACAACGTCAGAAAATGATAAGAGTGAAGTGGCTGTTATAGCGTAAGATAATTTGTTTGGGAGGGTAGGTAAAATTGCATTGCTTTTGGTTGGGGGAAGTTGATTTTGTTGGTACATATGGGCCATGGCTATTTGGTTGCACAAATCAATGCCAATTATGGCTATGGACAACCATTATTAGTTACATATATTAAACTGTTTTGGACGATGAACAACTGGAAATCACTTTTATAATGTTCATAAGCTATTGTCTTCTAGAAGTTTTTGTATATTAAAATACTTGCACCTTAATTTTAAATTTTTTAGACATTGGATTCTATCAGACCACTCTTCAGTCTCAGTCTCCCCTCTAATAAAATAAAAACAACCCTAGTGTAGGACTAAGGGTGTAAACGAGTCGAGTCGAGCTCGAGTATTGCTGAGCTCGACTTGACTCGAAAATTCGCGAGCTTAAAATTTTCAAGCTCGACTCGAACTTGAAATACTGAACTGAAGCTCGTGAGCAGCTCGAAAAGGCTCGAAATGAAAAAAAAAATTCTTAAACTTAACTCGATTGATCGAACCTGAACCTTAAATACATGAAAATCTTATTGTATTTTTTATTAAAAAATCAATACATAAATGTTACTATTATTAATAATTTATTAAAAAAAATAAAATGTTAATATATTATATTTTCGAGCTGCTCACGAGCTTTTCGAGTCGAATATCATGTAGCTGGTTTCGGCTCGTTAAGAACTTGAGTCGAGCTCGAATTCGAGTCGAGTCCATTCGATCCGAGTATTTATTGAGCCTTGACCGAGTCGATTTCAAGTAGCTTGTGATCTATCTCGTCTCATTTACAATTATATGAAGGACACGTGCCCAAGCTTCCTTCAACACATCTGTCCTCCCGTGAAATTACTTGCAAGCATGCTTCAAAATGTTATTTATAGTTTAATGGCATCTACAATAAATAATTACAGATAATATTTTTTTTAAAATATTTTATGATCGTTTTTTGAATTATTTATACTTACCAATAAAGAGGTAGAAAATATTTACATTAAATTGATTTATATTATTTTCATTACGATGAGAAAAAGAATAAATAGTTTATAAATTTAAATTTAATATTCACAGTCATAATTAAAGAAACTGATATTTGATAAATTAAAAAAAAAACTTGCCTGCTTAAGAAAATGGGTTAATTTCAACAATGGTCACTGAATTTTCTGAAGTTTAAACTATTGACCTGCCATCACTTTTAATTAAGGGTGAGTATTCGATAAGTCGAGTCGAGTAAAAAGATTTCAAGTTATTCGAGTTGGTGAGTCGTATTTTATGACTCAAACTTTAATTTGAATTTTTTTTCGAGTTTATAAAATTCGAGTCAAGTTGAGTTGTTCGAATTTCTATACAAATTTAAGTGTAAATATTTATAGTATTATAATATGAACTAGTTCTGCTTTTTTTTACTTTCTCTAACCATATCTTCATATTTTTACACATTATAATGTTATTTAATAAATCAAATTCAATATAAAATTATAAAATATATTTATAATATTATAGTTCAAAGAAGTATTTTGGGAGTAAAAAATTTATGAGAATATAAAGGAGTAAAGGAAGAATTTACAAACAATTATAGTCAAGACTTAATTGAGTAAAATGAAAAACTTAATGCACTAAATTAAGCAAAAGAGAGTGCATTTTTAATATAAAAAAATAGGGAATTGAAGTTACATAGGTATTTTATAGTGATAAGGGAGTATGTGGTTCAACTTTTATAAAAAAATACTTCAAATGAAGAATGAATTGAAGAAATAAAGAAATCATACAAAATTGAGGGATTAAATTAAAATATATAAAATTTGGTATCAAAAAGAGGAATTGAAAATACATAGATATTCTATGATGGTTAAGGAGCATGTGGTTCAAATTTAGTAAAAATGACTTAAGATTAAGGAGGAATTGAAGGAATAAGAAATCATGCACCAAAATATTCATCTAAAATTTTAATTTTTCGACCTATTCAAAAATTTGAACTTTCAACTCGACTTGAACTCAAAACTTACTCGATAATATGAATTAATTTTAATAATTTAAATAACTCTATTCGAATATCTCAAAATTAAAAAAAATCAAGTGGAATCAAGTTTTACTTACCCTTATTTTATACCTAGCCAAAAGTAGTGAGAATGGAGAATTCGGTATGTCAGAAAATGAGTTTCTTTCGAGTTGATTAAAAAATTAGGGTATGTTTGGTTTTAGAAAATATATGCTATTTTTTTTATTTTCATAGAAAATAAAAATATTTGAAGAAAACGTGTTGGTTGTAAAATTGGAAAATGGTTTTTGGAAAATGAAAACAAAAATAAGTGAAATTTTCAGTATTTTCATTAAAATTGATTTGGAAATTCAAAAAATAAGGAAATATTATATCTAGATTGTTAACTTAACTTACACATGTTTAAATAATTCTAACAATAAATTTTTAATTTAATGGTATATGAAACCCTCAAACTTTTGTAAAAATTCAATATGGTCCCAAAACTTTTTTTACACTCAATGTAATCCTTAAATTAATTTTTTTAATAATTTAATTTTGTAGTAATTTTATATTTAATTTATTGAATATCTTAATAATTGTTTATATTTTATATTTAAATTTAAATAAACTTTTAATTTTTTAAAAATTAATAAGTCCTCAAACTTTCTAAAATAATCAGTTAAGTACATCTACCACATCATTGTCTATCGAGTATTGTCAAAATAGTACCGTGAACTGTTACATCAATATTGTAGATTGTCATATAAGTTTGTGAAATGTTATGTAAGCGGCGTGACAATCAACGTTTGATTATATTGTTCAAAGGGTTAGATTAATTTTTCTAAGTTAAATGATCACATTTGGAGCAAAAAAAAAGTTCAGGGACCACACTAATTATTTTTCTCAAAAATTTCAGAGTTTCATTAACCACTAAACATATTTTTTTTATGTTAATGACACTTTTGTGTGCTATTACTTATAACAATATTTTTGTGTATTTTAAAATTTTAATTAATGTCTAATATGCATTAACATTATATTCTTATCATAAACTAAAAGAAATTTTGTGTTATGGAATTTCTTATCAACTTTATTGTTTTATATTTGTATAACTCATATGTTAAATTTATGTAATGATTTTAATAATTATTATTATTATTTCTATTTTAAAAAATTAGATATTATATATATTTTTAGTATTTTAGTTTTGGATTGAAGTTTTCATTTATAACAAACAAGTTTTCTAATTTTTAAAAAATAAAAATAAAAATTATTTTCTAAAAGCAAAAACAAAACAAAAAACAAAAAAAAAAAATTAAAACCAAACCAACTCTTAAGTATTTATGGAACTCATACCGATGTTATGGTGAGTAGGGGTGTATTCGGTTCGGTTCGGTTTTTTTTTTTAAATTGAATCGAAGTGAAATAAACGGTTTTTTAAAATTTAAACCGAAATCGAATGGTTAAAAAATTGAAACCAGTTTTTTCGGTTATGATCGGTTTTTTTAACGGTTTAAGTTTTTCGGTTCGGTTCGATTGATCGGTTTTTCAATTAAAAAATCACTTGAAACTATAATTTTTTAAAAAAAATTACCTATTCAGTTCAATATGGAACAAATGGGTTTCATATGGAAAACTCGAATCGAACCGAATCAAAAGAATGAAGACTTTAAACCGAACCGTATAATGCTAAACTGAACCGAACCGAACCGTTTTACTCGGTTCGTATCGATTTTTCGAATTTCTCAATTTCGTTGCTCAACCCTAATGTGAGTTCCTAAATCTGATTAAAAAGATTAAATTTATAGGAACTTGTATGGATGGCGCAATGAGTCTCTTTAAAAAAAATATTTTTCTTAAAATTTGTATAAAAGGCACAATGAGTTCATTCTCCACTATACAATCACCGCATATTTAAAATTAAAATAAAGGATTTTATAAGCATAATAGTTTGTAACCACTAAAGATCATACAAAAATCATTTAAGAAAAATATTAAAATTCTAATAAAATATTCGAACGAAAGATATATTCAAATAAATTTGTCAGTATTGACAAATGAACCATAAAAGATGATTAAAATATTGAAAAACTACTGACAAACTATAAATTAGAATAAAACAACGTGAGAAAACTATCACAAACATAAATCACGTATCCAAATGCAATCAAATGATCATCAACATGATAATAAATAAAGATTTTCTTAATCAATCGAGATGAAATCAAATTTAACTGAGAAAAAAGATAAACAAAAACAACTGATAACGAAGATTGGAAATATGTCAAAATTTCTTTTACCATAAAGATAAAGTTATTAAAAATAAAAATGTGATATAAGAAAATAAAGAAAGCTTAAGGGTCACTTTTTCCCTACACTAGACTTAATTTATCATTTTCGTCCTATTATATTTTCTCATCAATTTAGTCATCAACATCGGTTAATTTCACCATTCTATAACCTAACACTAACTTAAAACCCTAAATTCTAAATTTTAAACCCTAAGCCATGATCCCTTAACCTCTAAACCATAAACCATAAACCTTAAACTCTAACTTAAAACCATAAACAATAGTAAATATTTTGAACATTGATGCAATTTCGAAGACTAAATTGATGCGAAAATAATAAATTGGGTCTACTACAGGGGTAGAAGTGACCCTTAAGCCATAAAAAATAAAAGAAAAAAGACATTTGAGGCCCATGTACTTTTTATAAAAACAAATGTGGCACTCATACAATTTTTTTCTCAATGTGGCCTTCTAACTCAGTAAACAAACTCAAGGTGGTCCTTTGATCAACATTTTTTGTTTTTTACCGTTACAGTGCTAATGTGGCAATTCACGATGTTGATATGGTGGTCCATAGTGATGACGTGACAGTCCACTGTGGCTGATGACATGGATGATAAAATAGTAGATAGGCTAAATTGGTTTTTAGTTTTGTTCGAGGGTCAAATTATTTTTTAAGTTCAATTGGCTTATTTAATATTTTTAAATAAAAATATATATTAAATTTTAAATATAAAAATATAAAAAATACTAAAAAATTAAATATAAAAAATACTAAAAATAAAAATTGAATTATTAAACAAATTGAATATTCATATTATAAATACTAAAACTATTATATTTTAAAAAATATTTTGAATATATATCGTAAGTTATAAAATTATAACTTCGAAATTATCAAAAAATATATATATTATACATAATTTATACATGTAATATATAGACATATAATCAAAATTTATACAAAATATTTTTACTTGATTAATCAAGATTTATAAAATTTAAATTAACTGAGACTTAAAAATTTTGGATTAGTCGAAATTTACTATGTATTCTAATTATATTTTATGTTGAAACTTATCATATAAGTGTCTTTTAATTAGCGAGACTTACAAAAAAATAATTAAAAAACAAAATAAGTTTCGACTAATCCAAAAATTATAAGTCTTGACTAATTTAAATTTTGTAATTCTTGTTTAACTTAGTAAGAATACTTTGTATAAGTGTTAATATATATATATATATAATAAATGTCATTTACCGATGTGTACCACTAACACTAGATATTGATATTTTAACACCCTAATCCAGTCCGACTAAAAGATCATTGGATCATGATCTCACACGGGACTACCGATGTAGCTAATCCAAAAAATTCTTTTAAAACATTGTAAACAATTATATGAAATGTCATCCATAGGATTATAAATAAAACATAATAAATTTGTTTAACAAGTACGAGGGAGCTCCCAAAATAATACATTGAGTTTGAAACAAAATAGAGTTGCAAATAAATACAAAATGGTCTCCAATAGTACATGTTGTCTAATAATAATCAAGATGTACTTTAAAATCTCTGCTGAGCTGGAACTGATGGCGACGATAATGTTCCTCGACTGATCCTCTAAGAACCTGCACATGAAAACACATTCCGAACGTTGAGCTTACGAGCTCAGTGCCTCACTAATAAATGTATTATACTACATGCATTCACTAAATATGCATGCTAGTGGCACATGTATAAAGACATGGAATTACTTATCTAACATACTGATGTAGGCATCATGGTACGACTGAGGGTTCTACATCTCGAAGCTCACACACCCCTCTAGCCTTTCTAAAAATATCCTTGGGTATTTGGGTGACATCTAGAGCTACATTGGAAACTTACACCCGACCAACTTACTCCATCGAGTCTTGATGCATATGTGCCCAGCTAGCGACAGAAATTCTATGCAACTAACTGGGATATCCAACTGTACGATTGTATCTGCTAAAGTAATTCAGGTGTTCTGACTGTGTCCCGAGCGTCAAACAAGGCTATTTTATGTCATCCTAATTGTTATATTTTGTAATTGTTCTAAGTTTATTACTGTTCACACTTGAAGTTTTATTTCATACCGTTCTGGTGTTATTGGGTTCCTCAATTCTATCCATTAAAACCCTTGGGCTTCTTACCCAAAACTATTTGTGAGTACCGATACTAAGCTCCTCAATATCGATACTAGCCTCTGGTTATCAATTTTAACCTTTGGGTATCGATGCCGCTAACTAATTAAAGCCTGATAACAAAAGGTTGGTATCGATACTCTTTCTTTAGTATCGATACTTTTGGTCTGTGGTATCGATACTTTCCTGAGTATCGATACAAAATTTAGCTTCAATATTTTAAAAAATGCCTAAGTATTGATACCTCTACTGGGGAGTATCGATACTCTACCCTTGGTATCAATACCCCTATGAGTATCGATACGAATTTGGCTACTGGAATCTGCTAAGTGAACTTGGTATCGTTACCACCCTACGAGTATCGATACCTCACTTACAGTATCGATACCCATTGCATGAGTATCGATACTTCTCGCCCAAAACCTCTTTGTTTTTAACACCTAGAGAATATTATCGGTACTATTCTTTTAGCATCGATACTCATACCTAGAAATAACTTGTTTTTGGCACAAAAATGCCTCCCCAACACTCTCAAACATCCGACTCAAGTCCCTAAACATTATTAAAGAGTTATATATGATTCCATAAGCATGCTAAAAAACACTGATTTCTGAATTCTACCATGAACATGCTTCATAATTCATGCAACCTACCAAAACACATATAAGAGAAAATAACCTCAGTGACCAAAAATCCCATATAATATACGATTTTAACCAACTATTTTCGGATTTGCCAAAATGACCAACAAAATCGCAATGCGATCGCTAATTCACAACGCGATCTCCATTATCGCAAATTCGCGTTGTATTTCGCGTTGCGATAGTTGAAAACCGCGTTGCGATGGTCTACAGTGTCGTTGCGATTTTCCCAATTCGCAATGCGATACTGACTATCGCAATGAGATACTTACTATCGCAATGCGATAATATAAAATCGCAACGAGATACTAACTTTCGCAACGCGATTCTGACTTTCGCAACGCGATAATACATAATCGCAATGCTATTTTCAAAGCGCCATTAGTATCCTGGCCAAGTATTTTATTTTTAAATTCCAAACACGATTATTAATATATTGGAACACTGAACCATCCACAGTATATCCCGTAATCACAACTCATAACCTAAAACCTAAAATCACAACTCAGTCCCATCTCCATCTCTCACTCTCTCACCCATCTCCGATGAAATTCGTCCCCATCTCCGGCAAAATCCATCTATCTCCATCTCTCAGAGCCACCCTCAGAATCAGAAATGGAAAATCAACCAAATCAACCAACGAGGGTTAGTTTTTTTAATTATTTTCTTTTTGAAATTTTTGCATTATTATTAGGTTTTTCATATTGAATTTGATGATAAGTTTACTGGTAATTTCAATAATAGATTAACCATTTCACTTAGATTGCTTATTAAATCAACCGAGAATCGCAACGCAAAATGCAAATCGCAACGCGATTTTAGTTTCGCGTTGCGATTCTCTCGTTGAGATAGTCAAATTCGCGTTGCGATAGTCATTTTCGTGTTGCGATTTTCATTTTCACAAACTATTCTTCTTCTGCAAATTGAAACTTGAATGAATTGCATTACTTCAACCAAAAAACAAAGACAAATACGAAATTCACAGTGTTGCAAATTTAAGTTTGAAGAATAAACTACTACTCTTTATGTTTATTATTGTTTTTGGTATATCTTCACAGTGTAGTTTTTGATATATCTAACTTAGTATGTTTATTGTTTATGTAGAACTTTTATTCGGCTCAATTGACCTTAAGAAATAAAGTCAGCCTGGCCAAAACAATTGCGTCGAAGCTTTCACCTGCACAAAGAAAAATGTTTGAGGATACATGCTTCGGGCTATGGCTGAAAGTACAACATCCCGGTGGAGATGCGATGTTGACACACCTGTTTCTTCAAACCATGACTAGCGATCTACCAGAGACTATACAACGTCGTGATGAAGAGATATGGTTTGATTTTCCACCGGCGTATACGTGTTTTGGGCAGGAGGAGTTTTGCTTAACCACCGGTCTACGCTTCAGACACGATGATGTAGGTCGGTACACTAGACACATTACCCGCCCATCATGGCTATCCCGGGTTTTTCTTGAGCTGGAGAGGCCGAATCTACACGTAGAAGACCTGACAAGATTGTTGAATAAGAAAGATGGTTTTACTCGGATGGATGACGTCGACGTTGTCCGAGTATGCATTCTAATTCTTTTGCATGCCGGCTTTTTAGGCAGAGAGGCCAGACAACCTATTCCAAATGATCTAATCAAATTGGTAGAAGACCTAAATGCGTGGAACCTGTTTCCGTGGGGCTCGTATTTATGGAAAGCTACATGGAATAAGTTATCGTCTGCCTTGGATGATCGAAAAAGTTTGCATGGCGATGGTTCCAAATACACTTTGACAGGATTTATTTGGGCCTTTAAGGTAAGATTTTTTATATAATGTTTCCAAAATTATAAGTAATTATTTAACAATTACTAATGTTTGTTATTATATTGTTTATAGATTTGGATATTTGAGGCCTTTCCCGCCATGAAGACATATGCAATAAAAACTTCAAATGATATTCCCAGGGCTATTTCCTGGAAGAGGAAACGGACCTTGCAATGGGAAGATTTACTACGGTATACGACAATAAATAATGTAAGTTAACATAAATACTACCATATGTTTATAAACAAGTTATTACTAGTACACGTTTAACTTTGTTTGAGCTTTTATATTGTTAGGAGGCCAACACTCCTCTACAGAGGCTGACACCCACGGAAGCTGAGCTTGCCACTGATTGGTGGCAAGCTAGTAAGCCTTTTTTTGATGGAACAGTTGATGAGCAGCCTCCACTTCGGGAGCCATCACCTCGCCCAGAGCTATCACCTCACCCAGAGCCATCATCTGATCGACCCGACTATACACCTCCACAACGACAGCCATCACCTATTTTGTCACATCATCAAGCCTCTTCTCCACCATCACCGTAAGATAGGCGACCGGCAAAGATGCCACGACGTTTATCTCCCTGTTCTCCACCTCCACCTCAACGGGATGAGTTAGGGGAGTTACGTGATGAGGTCAATGCCTTGCGTGAGGAGGTCGGTACTTTACGCAAAGACGATGGTGCATGGCGTGTTGAGGTGTCTACATTACGCAGTGAGGTAGCCGCTCTACGTGAGATGGTAGCATCGTTGCAGAATGATGTTCATACTCTACGCAACGAGATAAGTTTAAGATTTTTCATACTCGTAATTCATTCGGTTGCTGCCAATACTACTAAACTATTTTTGTTAGTATTTGTTTTTGTTTTTGTTTTTGTCTTTTGGTTGAAGTAATGCAATCCATTCAAGTTTCAATTTGCAGAAGAAGAATAGTTTACTTTCGCAACATGAAAATGACTATCGCAACGTGGAAATGGCTATCGCAATGCGAAATAAAAATCGCAATGACAAAATCGCAATGCGAAATGAAAATCGCAACGACAAAATCGCAATGTGAAATGAAAGTCGCAATCCGATTTGTGTTTCGCGTTGCGATTTTGTCGTTGCGATTTCATTTCGCATTGCGATAGCCATTTCCGCGTTGCGATAATCATTTTCGCGTTGCGATAATCATTTTCGCGTTGCGATTTTAAGTTTCGTGTTGCGAAAGTAAACTATTCTTCTTCTGGAATGTTTATATATGTTGTCCTTTTAAATGTTTATATAAGTGCTTACTTCTAGAATGTTATCTAAGCATTTTGTGAACTATGATAGAATAATGACTTGGGTGAATACAATGCTAGTTTGAAATATATTTGTCTTTGTTTAATATCATGTCTGTTTATTTACTGATTTATGTATTAATTTTTTTAGCGGCCCGATAAGGTGGATGCTTTACGTCGGGTTTTCCTTGCACGATAGAGTTCACGCATCAGACAGTGTGGACGTGCTATTACGTCTCCGTTCACCCCAATGGTGCGAAGACTCCGCAAGAAGAAGCCCGACTAACCTGTTATCCCTCAAGAGTCCCCTCCAATCGTTCAAGAGGCCCCTATCCTCCCTCAAGAGTCCCCCCCACCGTTCAAGAGGCCACTGTCATCGTTGAAGAGGTCCCTCTCACCATTCCAGAGCCATATTCACATGGGGTAATATATCGAAGTATTGAGAAACCCCCACCGGTTCCGGACATGATGGATGAGAGTTGGCTCTCGTATGAGTTACCAGCTAGTACCCTTCCGGTATCTGAAGTGGAGAGGAGACAACTACCGGAAACAATTGTGGATAATACCCTTTGGGCTAAGACCGCAGTTGATTTTTATCTACATGAGCGGAGCCAAGGGTGTTACACTGACATAAGCAAACTCAACGATGAAATGTTTTTGTTGCTTGATCGGTCTTGGTGGGGTGTGCTATTAGGGGTTGAAGACAGTGGCTATTTCGATTGGGAGGTAAGTCTTATATTTGACTTATATATGATTTTGATTAATTTTTTTAAAAATTAATGTAATTCACTAATATATGTCTTTTTTTGTAAAACAGCATATCGATGCGTGGGTGTCACGTCTTCTAATAATAAGGAAGCTTAGGAAAAATAAAAAAAATTCGCGATATACAATAATGACGGCGGCTTTTCACGTAGTTCACTTGAAGAATCAACGAGATGAATCATTTTCGTTAGGCAACGGACAAGCTAAACTTTATCCTGCATGGTGGGAGGTCGATAAGGTTAGTGTTTATTTTTTAAATTTTTTAAAGGTGTTCATAAATAAGTGCGCAAATAAATGAATTATTACTTATGATTGCAGGTGTTTATCCCTGTTTTGGAACGTCGTCATTGGCTTCTCGTCCAACTTCAGCTCCCATCCCTGAAGATAATAGTATATGACAGCATGATAAATTACATATCACTGTCTGATTTGAGAGATATTATCAAGGGATGGAGCTCTCATTTGGCTACATTCTTGGATGGGATTAATTATTGGACTCATTCTGGACACAAGAAGCCAAAGAAGTTCAATGTCACAGTTGTCAGAGACGAGACCGTGCCACAATAATCGCCGGGAGGCAGAGGGGATTGTGGTCCTCTCATATGCATGTGCTTGGCGCGTTTGACGACGGGAAGCACAGAGTTTCTACCTCCCACCGATAGAGATAGAGCTGCAGTAGACTTGTGGTTTCGGCATTATATGGCTAGAGCGATATATTCTAGACGCTGCCTACCTGCATCCGCGTTATGAAAGTATCCATTGTTAATTGGTAAGTCAAATGCAAGTTTTGTTAACATGTATACTCCTTTTGGTTTGAAAATGTTTGGTTAAGTACCTATAATTCAATAATTTGCTGTTTATAGGTTTTAGATGTGTAGGAAGTCTTGTTTGAGCAAATGTTTGGTTTTTGCAGGTTAATCCTTAAGTGAGCTGCGTGAAATGGATGTACGGGTGCAAAAGTTGATTCATTGATTCAATAATTGATGAGGAAATAAGAATTATTATTATTTTTTGATTGTTTAATTGATTTGTAAAAAATGATTTGTAAATGTTGATTTGTTTAATTGGTGTGTACATAATTCTTATTTGTGCTTGTTTAATTGATTGAAATGTAATAGTTGATTAGTTGATTTTCAATCTGCATTATGTTGAAGGCAAAACAGACTATCGCAACACGAAACTGACTATCGCAACGAGAAAATCGCAATGCGAAATGAAAATCGCAACGAGAAAATCGCAATGCGATTTTCATTTCGCATTACGATTTTCTAGTTGCGATAGCCATTTTCGCGTTGCGATTTTTCATTTCGAATTGCGATAGCCATTTTCACGTTGCGATTTCCCCGTTGCGATAGTCAAATGAATGTCTAATAAGTGATAACAACTGAACAGATCATAGCAATGTTCAAACTCAAGTTACTAATAAATGTCTAACTGAAAATGTTAAAAGTGCACACATAAAATACACATAATATAACGTTTGCATTTAAAAATCACCTAAGTTAACAGTCCCAAAAGGTGAAGCCGATTGTGATTGGGATTTTGAAGATGATTGCGATTTTCAGAATCTCGTTGCGAAAGTCAGAATCTCGTTGCGATTTTGTATTATCTCGTTGCGATAGTCAGTATCGTATTGCGATTTTCCAAATTCGCATTGCGATTTACTTATTCGCATTGCGAATTAGGAAAATCGCAACGCGATACTTACTTTCGCAACGAGATAATACAGAATCGCAATGCAATTTTCAAAGTTCGCAATAGGTTTTAGTTTCGCAACACAAATTTTTTGTGTATATATCTACGCAGAAGTAACAACTCATAACCTAAATCCCTAAATCGCAACTCATTCCATCTCCATCTATCACTCTCTCCGGCGACATCCGTTCCTATATCCGTTCCTACATCCTTCCCCATCCGGCAACAGGTCTTAGTTTCGCAGCTCGTTTGTTCAGTAAATTAATTTACAACCATGAAATCATCTAATGTTGATCATGTTTGGATAGATTTGTGTTTTGGAGGGTCATGGGAGAATGTTCATGGTGTTTACAATATATGCCTTTACCCATGAATCTTCAACTAAAACTGTCATTAAAAAAGTTAACTTATGAAACTCTAATGTTACGTGTTTCAAAGAAATTGAATTTAGAGCCCCTAAGTGGATTTAGGCTATCTTATCAGAGGAATGGTAAAGTTTATTTGTTAATCGACAATGAAGATGTTGAACGATTCATTACTTACATTAGTGTTTCAAGTGATGATGTTACATTGTATGTTGTTGAACCTAGAAGTAGTATTGTTGGGTCAGTAGCGGGTAGTAATCAACTAAGTTTTTCTCAAAACCCACAACCTTTTTCTAATCCAAATCCCAATCAACTTTCAGCACCAAATTTCGGTTTTCGTATTGACCAATTAGACGATGATAAGCCAACAGAAAAAATTGTGAGTACTAGTCAGTATTCGAAATTTGATCTTGGTCAATACCCGAACTTTTATATTGGTCAATACTCGGATTTTGATGATGTTTCAGAAGAAGAAACAGACCCTGCGTGTAATGATTTTGATATTGGTCAATACCCGAATTTGGATGATGAAACAACCGTTGCCGAGGAAGATGTTGTTGATGATAATGAGGAGGAAGTGGAGGCTGTGAATGAACATGTTGAACATCCATTCTGTAATTCATATAATCCTGAAGAAGAAAAAGAAGAAGAAAAAGTCCCCGAATAAAAGAAAATGCCACGGGAGTATAACTGGAATATGCCAGAATTACTTCAGATACCGGAAGAAGAGTTGGTAAAGAAAGCAGTTGATTGTTACACAAAAGTTATTCGTATCAAGAAAGATGATTGTTTTGATACAAAGGAAGACTTGAAGATAGCTTTGTATACGAAATGTGTGGAAGATGGCTATCAACTAAAAGTTAACAAATCAAGCAAAGATCGTTTCGAAACAAGGTGTATGATTGACAAAAACTGTACGTGGCGTATGATTGCAAAGAGGATAAAAGATTGCGAAATGTTTCAAGTTAGGACTTTTATTGATAAACATACATGTTCAAGAACCCAAGTTTTTCCTCACCATAGACAGGCAAACAAAAAGGTGTTGGGTGGTTTTCTGGCTGAGTTAATGTTTTTGAATGGCAGGGTATATCGGGGACATGAAATTATGACTGACATGAATGCTCGGTTCAAGATTAGTATATCATATTCTCAAGCTTGGAGAGCCAAATGTTATGCCTTGGAATTGTTGAGGGGGTCGCCAGAAGCATCGTTTGCCCAACTGCCGGCTTATTGTCACAATTTAAAGCTGAAAAATCCTGGGTCGGTAACTCATATCAAAACAGATAGAGATGGACACTTTGAGTTGTTGTTTATCGCCATTGGTGCTGCGGTTAGTAAATCAATATAATTCTGTTGACTCATTTCTGTTAGTTACATGCATTTCACATTTAAATGATTATATTTCTTGTGTATATTATTTTGTAGATTCGTTCGTTTATTACTTACATGCGCCCAGTTATTATAGTTGACGGAGCACATTTGAAAGGTCGATACCTTGGAGTAAACTTATTAGCAGTAGCCATGGATGCTAACAATGGGATATTGCCAATAGCTTACGGGGTTGGCAAATCTGAAACCTATGATTCATGGACATGGTTTATGGGGCATCTTAGGGATTGCATAGGTCCTATTAGCAATCTGACAATCATATCCGATAGGGCAAACTCAATTGACAACACTGTTAGAAGGTGTTTCCCAGATGCTTTTCATGGACTTTGTGGTGTTCATTTGTATAGAAATCTAAAATCAAGGTCTGCTGGTATAAAAAAGCACAAATGGACATACTGGAAGGCTGTAAAATCTTATCGGGAAGTGGATTTCAATAAGCATATAAACTGTTTAAGACGTGTTTTGCCTCAGTGTGATCAAACACTAGAAGATGTCGGGTTTGAAAGATGGTCAAGAGTACATCAACTTGGAGCAAGATATGGTTTCATGACGTCTAATAGTGCAGAATCAATCAACGCTTTAAGTCGTCATTCCCGGAAATTACCCATTACTATGTTAATGGAGTTTTTTCGAGCCTCTATTCAACAGTGGTACTACAAGAAAAGAAACCATGCATGTATTATTTCTTTGAATTCGTAACTTATCATATATTTTACTAAGTATTATTTATTTAAATTTACATGAACATTGGAACATCGTGTTACACCATGGACTGAAAAAAAGATAACGAAACGTGTTGTGAAGTCAACGTCATGGAGAGTTGAGCCATGTTCAAACACTTTGTTTGAAGTACTGGATAATAACTTAAATGGGCTTGTCGATCTAAATGCAAGGACGTATAGTTGTATGAAATGGCAAACATCTGGTTATCCGTGTGGCCATGTTATAAAAGTTGCTATTCATCTAAACCAAGATGATTCAAGCACATACGCTATGGATTGCTACACTGCAGAAGTATATCGACAGACTTATGCCGAGATTGTCTACCCTATTCCACATCCTTTTGAGTGGGACATACCAGATGACTTACAAACAGTTTTGCCACCAGCCATGGACAGAAGGCTACCTGGCCGACCAAAAAGTCACGATCGTATACCGTCTAAGGGTGAAGAGAAGAAGAGATCGACATGTAGTCGGTGCAAGGAAAGTGGTCATACAAGGTTGATATGTGGATCACCAGTGCCATCACAATCATCTTTTCCTCTACCAAAATATGGATCATCATCAAAATCCAAAGCTCATATGGTGTCAAGAAAAAGGCAATCAAAATCACAATCATCTTTAAAATCCCAATCACAACTGGCTTCACCTTTTGGGACTGTTAACTTAGGTGATTTTTAAATGCAAACGTTGTATTATGTAGATTTTATGTGTGAACTTTTAACATTTTCAGTTAGGCACGTATTAGTAACTTGAGTTTGAAAATTGCTATGATCTGTTCAGTTGTTATCACTTAATAGGCAATCATCTTAATGTCTATCGCAACGCGGAAATTACTATCGCAATGCGAAATGAAAATCGCAACGAGAGAATCGCAATACGAAATGAAAATCGCAACGAGGGAATCGCAATGCGAAATGAAAATTTAATTTCACGTTGCGATTCTCTCGTTGCGATTTTCATTTCGCGTTGCGATTCTCTCGTTGCGATTTTCATTTCGCATTGCGATAGTACTTTTTGCCTTCAACATAATGCAGATTTAAATCAACAAAATCAACCATTATATTTCAATCAATTAAACAAGCACAAATAGGAATTATGTTAACATCAATTAAATAAATCAACTTTTACAAATCACCTTTTACAAATCAATTAAACAATCAAAAATAAGCAATAATTCTTAGAGAAAACAACACTTCTACTATTGAATCAACTTTTGCAGCCATATATCATTTTCACGCAGCTCACTTCTGAGATTAACCTGCATAAACCAAACATTTGCTCAAACAACAATTTCTACACGTCTAAAACCTACAAACAGCAAATTATTGAATTCTAGGTACTTAACCAAACATTTTCAAACCACAAGCCTATAAACATACCAATTGTTTATGGACATTTTTATAACGCGGATGCAGGTAGGCAGCGTCTCGTATATATCGATCTAGCCATATAATGTCGAAACCACAAGCCTACTGCAGCTCTATCTATATCGGTGGGAGGTAGATACTTTATACTTCCTGTGATCAAACGGTCCAACGCCAAGCATACGAGAGGACCACAATCCCCTCTGGGTCCTTTCGTTTGTTGTGGTGCGGTCTCGTCTCTGCTAACTGTAATATTGAGCTTCTTTGGCTTCTTGTTTCCAGAACGAGTCCAATAATTTATCGCATCCAAGAATTTATCCAAATAAGAGCTCCATCCCTTAATAATATCTCTTAAATCAGCCAATGATATGTAATTTATCATGTTGTCATATACTATTGCCTTAAGGGATGGGATCTGAAGCTCGACGAGAAGCCAATGGTTACGTTCCAAAACAGGGATAAACACCTGCAATCATAAGTAATAATTCATTCATTTGCGCACTTATTTATGAATACCTTTAAACTCAATCTAAAATAAACACTAACCTTATCGACCTCCCACCATGCAGGATAAAGTTTAGCTTGTCCATTGCCCAACGCAAATGATTCATCTCGTTGATTCTTCAAGTGAACGGCATTAAAAGACATCGGCATAATTGTATATCGTGTATTTCTTTTATTTTCCTTAAGTTTCCTAATTATTAGAAGACGTGACACCCACGCATCGATATGATGTTTTACAAAAAAAGACATATATTAGTAACTTACATAAATTTAAAAAAAAATAATCAAATTAAAATATAAGAAAAATATAAGACTTACCCCTCCATCGAAATAGCCATTGTCTTCGACCCCTAATAATACGCCCCACCAAGACCGATCAAACAACAAATAGATATCATCGTTGAGCTTGCATATGTCAGTGAAACACCCCTGGCTTCGCTCATGTAGATAAAAATCAACTGCGGTCTTAGCCCAAAGGGTGTTATCCAGAATTGTGTCCGGTAGTTGTTTCCTCTCCACTTCAGATATCGGTATGGTACTGGCCGGTAACTCATACGAGAGCCAACTTGAATCCATCATGTCCGGCACGTCAGAGGGTTTCTCAAGAATCCTACATATGACGCCATGTGAATCGGGCTCTTGAATGGTGGGAGGGACCTCTTCAACGATGACAGTGGCCTCTTGAACGGTGGGAGGGGACTCTCGAGGAATAATAGGGGCCTCTTCAACGATAGGAGTGGACTCTTGAGGGATGACAGGCGAGTCGGGCTTCTTCTTGCGGTGTCTTCGCACTATTGGGGTATACGGAGACTTAATAGCACGTGCACGCCATCTAATGCGTGAACTCTGTCGTGCAAGAAAAAACCCGACGTAAAGCATCCACCTTATCGGTCCGCTAAATAATTAAATACAAATATCAGTAAATAAACAGACATGATATTTAAACAGTGAAAACAAAGACAAATATATTTCAAACTTTCAACCAAAAGACAAAACAAAGACAAATACTAACTTCACAGTGTTAAAGAATACACAGTTTAGCAGAATTGGCAGCAACCGAATAAATTTACTTCAACCAAAAGACAAAAAAAAAGACAAATACTAACTTCACAGTGTTAATAAACAGTTTAGCAGTATTGGCAGTAACCGAATAAATTTACTAAGCAATCTAAGTGAAATGGTTAATTTAAGTGAAATTACGAGTAAATTTATCATCAAGTTAAATATGGAAAATTTTAAACTTACCTCGTTGTGTAGAGTATGAACCTCATTCTGCAATGATACTACCATCTCACGTAGAGTGGCAACCTCACCACGTAAAGTAGACACCTCCACACTCCATGCACCATCATTATCGCGTAGAGTACCGATCTCCTCACGCAAGGCATTGACCTCATCACGTAACTCCCTTGACTCATCCCGTGGAGGTGGAGAACAGGGAGATAGAAGTCGTGGCATATTTACCGGTCGTATATCATGAGGTGATGGTGGAGAAGAGGCTCGATGATGTGAATGGATAGGTGATCGCTCTTATTGTAGAGGTGTATAGTCGGGTCGATCAGGTGATGGCTCTGGGTGAGGTGATGGCTCTCGAAGTGGAGGAAGTGGAGGCTGCTCATCATTTGTGCCATCAAGAAAACGCTGACTAGCTTGCCACCAATCAGTGGCAAGCTCAGCCTCCGTGGGTGTCAGTCTCATTAATGGAATGTTGGCCTCCTAAAAATATAAAAACTCAAACAAAGTTAAACGTCTACTATTAATAACTTGTTTATATATGATAGTATCTGTGTTAACTTACATTATTTATTATCGCATATGGTATTAAGTCTTCCCAATCCAACAGACGTTTCCTCTTCCAGGAAATAGCCCTGGGAATATCATTTGAAGTTTTTATTGCATATGTCTTCATGGCGGGAAAGGCCTCGAATATCCAAATCTACAAACAATATAATAACAAACATTAGTAATTGTTAAATAATTAATTATAATTTTGAAAACATTATATAGAAATTCTTACCTTAAAGGCCCAAACAAAGCCTGACAAAGTGTATTTCGACCCATTGGCCCGCAAACTTTTGCGGTCATCAAAGGCAGACGACAACTTAGTCCAGGTAGCTTTCCATATATACGAACCCCACGAAAACAGATTCCATGCATTTAGGTCCTCTACCAATAATATTAGCTCCTGAGGAATAGGTTGTCTGGCCTCTCTGCCTAAAAAGTCGGTATACAAAAGTAGTAGAACGCATACTCGGACAACATCGACGTCATTCATCCGAGTAAAATCATCTTTCTTATTAAACAATTTCTTCATGTCGTCGACGTGTAAGTTCGGCTTCTCTATTGACTCATCAGGAAAAACCCTGGATAACCATGATGGGCGGGTGATATGACGAGTGTACCGGCCTACATCATCGTGTCCGAATCGTAGACCAGTGATTAAGCAGAACTTCTTCCGCCCAAAACAAGTATACGCCGGTGGAAAATGAAACCATATCTCTTCCTCACCACGTTGTATATTGTCGGGTAGATCGCTAGTCATGGTCTGAAGCCACAAATGGGTCAAATTAGCATCTCCACCCGGATGATGTACTCTCAGCCATGGCCCGAAGCAGGTTTCCTCAAACAATTTTCTTTGTGCAGGTGAAAGCTTCGAAGCAATTGTAGTGGCTAGGCTAACTTTATTCCTTAATGTCAATGAAGCCGAAAAAAATTTCTACAAAAACAATAAACATACCAAGTTAGATATACCAAAAACTACACTGTCAAGATATACCAAAAACAATAAACATAAATAGTAGTTTATTCTTGAAACTAAAATTTGCAACACTGTTTTGTCTTTTGGTTGAAATGAAAATCGCAACGAGATAATGAGAATCGCAATGCGGAAATGACTATCACAACGAGAGAATCGTAACGCGAAATGACTATCACAACGAGAGAATCGCAACGCGAAATGAAAATCGCAACGCGAAATGAAAATCGCAACGAGAGAATCGCAACGCGAAATGAAAATCGCAATGCGATTTTGGTTTCGCGTTGCGATTTTTATTTCGCGTTGCGATAGTTATTTCCGCGTTGCGATTTTCATTCTCGAAACTATTCTTCTTCTGCATTACTTCAACCAAAAGATAAAACAAAGACAAATACTAACTTCACAGGCTAAACAGTTTAGCAGTATTGGCAGCAATCGAATGAATTTAATAAGAAATCTAAGTGAAATGGTTAATCTATTATTGAAATTATCAGTAAACTTATCATCAATCTCAATATGAAAAACCTAAAATAATGCAAAAATTTCAAAATAAAAATAAAACAAAACTAACCCTCGGAGGTTGATTTTCCATTTCTGAATGATTGTGAGGGATTTTTGACTGTGAATGGTTGTGAGGGATTTCACCGGCAATGGGGACGGAAATCTTCGGAGATGGGGATGGATTTCGTCGTAGAGAGTGAGAGATGGAGATGGGACTGAGTGTTGTGATTTTAGGTTTGAGGTTATGAGTTGCGATTATTATGGACGGTTCAATTCCCGATTTATTAAGAAAAAATTCGTGTTTGGAATTTGAAAAAAAATACGCGTTAACACGAATGGTGCTATGTAAATCGCATTGCGATAGTAAGATTCGCATTGCGATTTACGTATTCGCATTGCGATTTTCCTAATTCGTATTGCGAATTATGAAAATCGCAACGCGAATACGTAAATCGCAATGCGAATTAGGAAAATTGCATTCCGATAGTCAGTATCGCATTGCGATTTTCCAAATTCGCATTGCGATTTTCCAAATTCGCATTGCGATTTACTTATTCGCATTGCGAATTGGGAAAATCGCAACGCGAAATTGGAAAATCGCATTGCGATAGTCATAATCGCGTTGCGAATCTGGAAACTGATTTGCGATAATGGAGATCGCGTTGCGAATTAGCGATCGCATTGCGATTTTGTTGGTCATTTTGGCAAATCCGGAAAAAGTTGGTTAAAATCGTATATTATATGGGATTTTTGGTCACTGAGGTTATTTTCTCCACATATAATGACGTACATGTGGCAGAGTTGAGTTAAAATTGAGTTACCTTGATATCCTAAGCTACCGGAAACACCTAAAGTTCAACCAAGAGTGAGCTTATCTTTTCCCATAGCTTTGCAACTTTCTCCAACTTCTCCCACTAGACAAGAGTCAAGTAAAAATGTTACTAACATTGTTGGGAAACTTAGAAAAGAGTTTAAAATGATTCTAGAGGTCAGAATTTTCCAAAAACGAGCTGGTTTCACTAGGTTTCTAAAACCCCCAATAACTTATATTTTGAATGTTATGGATGAATGAAGAGGTTGAGGGCTTGATTTGAAGTTCTGCAGTTGAAGATTTAGATTCTTACCTTTAGAAACTTGTACAAGGCTTGCTAGGTCACAAAGTTTTCACCTTTTTCTCAACCAACTTGAAGAGGGAGAAAATAGAGATAAAGAATAAGAGGTAAAGACAAAAAGATGAAGAAAATGAGAAATTAAGGGTGACAGCCAGTTACATAATCACAAATTAAAGAATTTTAACATTTTCTTTTAAAATTTGGTCTAATTTCACTTTTGGTCATTCTTCTTTCAACTCTATATTAAAAATACCCATTTTTTCATCAAATGGGCTCAAGTCAAGCCCAAACCAATGCTCACTTGGCCCAACACTTCTTACAATGATAATGGATAAATTCTAAGACCCACTCGGGCCAAACCAAAACTCCTAACCTAGGATTCGGGGCGTTACAACTCTCTTTCCTAGAAAGAAATTTCATCCTCAAAATTTACCTAGATAGAAAAGGTAAGGGTATTGAAGCTACATGCCCTTCTCGATTTCCCAAATCGCTTCTTCAATGCCATGGTTCTTCCATAGTACCTTTACTAGATGAAACCTTCTATTCCTTAGATCTTTCACATCTCTTGCCAAGACTCTAATTAGTTCATCCTCATGGTCATGTTTGGGCTCACCTCGACTTGCTTTAAGGGTATGACGTGAGATGGATCATAACGATATCTCCTAAGCACGAATACATGAAATATATTATGAATATGCTCTAGCTCTGGTAGTAAGGCTAACTGATAAGCCATTGGTCTAACACTCTGTAGTACCTCGTAAGGTCCTATGAAGCACGGGGTCAACTTTCCCTTACGACCAAAATGAAACACTTTTTTCTATTAGAAAACCTTAAGGAACACCTTGTCCCCTACTAAGAACTCAATATCCTTACGCTTTAGATCTACATAAGATCTCAACCTATCTGAGGCTTCTCTCAATCAACTCTGAATTAACCAAACTTTCTCTTCAACTTCTCTGATTAAGTCTGGACCCACTATATTACCCTCACTGAGCTCTGTCCAACATAGTGGAGTTCTACATTTTCGCCCATACAAGGCCTCTTACGGAACCATCTGGATGCTCGATTGAGAGTTGTTGTTGTATGCAAACTCCATTAACAATAAATGGTCCTCCCAACTACCCTTAAGATTTATGATGGTGCACCGAAGCATGACCTCTAAAATATGAATGACACGTTCTGACTGACCGTCGGTTTGAGGGTGGAAAGCGGTACTAAAGTTTAGTTTTGTGCCTAAGGATTCATGAAAGGCTTTCTAGAAACATGAAGTGAATCGAGGATCTCTTTCAGATATGATGGAAATCGATACTCCATGCAACTTCACTATCTCATGGATGTGCAATTGAGCTAATCTTTCTAAGGTATAGTCCATCCTAATTGGGAGAAAATGGGCTAATTTGGTCAAACGATCTAGTATGACACAAACTGAACTGTATCTCTGTCTGGTCATGGTAACCCGGTCACGAAGTCCATGGTTACTCTGTCCCATTTTCACTGAGGAATCTGAATGGACTGAAATAAACCTGAAGGAACCTGGTGTTCCTCTTTAACATGTTGACACATTGTTATTGGCATCCTAACTGTGTCCCGAGCATCAATCAAGGCTAGTTTTATGCCATCCTAATTGTTATTGTTTTTAACTATTTTGAGGTCATTACTATTCACACTTGTAGTTTTATTTCATGACATTTTGGTGTTATTGGGTCCCTCAATTCTAACCCTTAAAACCCTTAGGTTTCTTACCTAAAACTATTCGTGAGTATTGATACTAAGCTCCTCAGTATCAATACCGCTGACTTATTAAAGGCTGATAAAAAAGGGTTGGTATTCATACTCCTTGAGTATTGATACCAAATTTGGCTTATATATTTTGAAAAATACCTAAGTATCGATACCCCTATTATGGAGTATGGGTACTCTACCCTTGGTATCGATACTCCCAGGAGTATCAATACAAATTTGGCTACTAGAATATATTACGTGAACTTGGTATAAATATCATCCTACGAGTATTTATACCTCACCTATAGTATCGATACCTATTGCATTTGTATCGATACTTCTAGCCCAAAACCTATTTGTTTTAAATACCTGAAGAACAATATCGTTACTATTCTTTCAGTACCAATACTCGTGTCTAGAAATATCATGTTTTGGGTACGAAAATTCCCGGAAATACCCATTTCAATAATAGTGGACTTTAACTGCCATTTCACTTTCTAATCTAATTTGAATTTTTAAATATTATTTAAATAAAATTTTAATTATTAATTTAATTTAATAATGATAATATAAATAGTGGCTTAAAGATTTTTTAAAGAGAAAATAACCTCAGTGACCAAAAATCCCATATAATATACGATTTTAGCCAACTTTTTCCGGATTTGCCAAAATGACCAACAAAATCGCAATGCGATCGCTAATTCGCAACGCGATCTCCATTATCGCAAATCAGTTTACAGATTCGCAACGCGATTATGACTATCGCAATGCGATTTTCCAATTTCACGTTGCGATTTTCCCAATTCGCAATGCGAATAAGTAAATCGCAATGCGAATTTGGAAAATCGCAATGCGATACTGACTATTGCAACGCGATAATACAAAATCGCAACGCGATACTGACTTTCGCAACTCGATACTTAATTTCGCAACTCAATACTGACTTTCGCAACGAGATAATACATAATCGCAATGCGATTTTCAAAGCGCCATTAGTATCACAAAGCATATTTTATTTTCAAATTCCAAACACGAATATTAATATATTGGAACACTGAACCGTCCACAGTATATCCCGTAATCGCAACTCATAACCTAAAACCTAAAATCACAACTCAGTCCCATTTCCATCTCTCACTCTCTCACCCATCTCTGACGAAATCCGTCCCCATCTCCGGCGAAATCCGTCTATCTCCATCTCTCAGAGCCACTCTCACAATCAGAAATGGAAAATCAACCAAATCAACCACCGAGGGTTAGTTTTTTTAATTATTTTCTTTTTGAAATTTTTGCATTATTATTAGGTTTTTCATATTGAAATTGATGATAAGTTTACTGGTAATTTCAATAATAGATTAACCATTTCACTTAGATTGCTTATTAAATCAACCGAGAATCGCAACGACAAAATCGCAACGCGATTTTATTCTCTCGTTGCGATAGTCAAATTCGCGTTGCGATTGTCATTTTCGTGTTGCGATTTTCATTTTTAGAAACTATTCTTCTTCTGCAAATTGAAACTTGAATGAATTGCATTACTTCAACCAAAAAACAAAGACAAATAAGAAATTCACAGTGTTGCAAATTTAAGTTTGAAGAATAAACTACTACTCTTTATGTTTATTATTGTTTTTGGTATATCTTCACAGTGTAGTTTTTGGTATATCTAACTTAGTATGTTTATTGTTTTTGTAGAACTTTTATTCGGCTCAATTGACCTTAAGAAATAAAGTCAGCCTGGCCAAAACAATTGCGTCGAAGCTTTCACCTACACAAAGAAAAATGTTTGAGGATACTTGCTTCGGGCCATGGCTGAAAGTACAACATCCCGGTGGAGATGCAATGTTGACACACCTGTTTCTTCAAACCATGACTAGGGATCTACCAGATATTATACAACGTCGTGATGAAGAGATATGGTTTGATTTTCCACCGGCGTATACGTGTTTTGGGCGGGAGGAGTTTTGCTTAATCACCGGTCTACGCTTCGGACACGATGATGTAGGTTGGTACACTAGACACATTACCCGCCCATCATGGTTATCCCGGGTTTTTCCTGAGCTGGAGAGGTCGAATCTACATGTGGAAGACCTGACGATATTATTGAATAAGAAAGATGGTTTTACTCGGATGGATGACGTCGATGTTGTCCGAGTATGCCTTCTAATACTTTTGCATGTCGGCTTTTTAGGCAGAGAGGCCAGACAACCTATTCCGAATGATCTAATCAAATTGGTAGAAGACCTAAATGCATGGAACCTATTTCCGTGGGGCTCGTATTTATGGAAAGCTACATGGAATAAGTTATCGTCTGCCTTGGAAAATCGAAAAAGTTTGCATGGCGATGGTTCCAAATACACTTTGACAGGCTTTATTTGGGCCTTTAAGGTAAGAATTTTTATATAATGTTTCCAAAATTATAAGTAATTATTTAACAATTACTAATGTTTGTTATTATATTGTTTGTAGATTTGGATATTTGAGGACTTTCCCGCCATGAAGACATATGCAATAAAAACTTCAAATGATATTCCCAGGGCTATTTCCTGGAAGAGGAAACGAACCTTGCAATGGGAAGATTTACTACGGTATATGACAATAAATAATGTAAGTTAACATAAATACTACCATATGTTTATAAACAAGTTATTACTAGTACACGTTTAACTTTATTTGAGCTTTTATATTGTTAGGAGGCCAACACTCCATTACAGAGGCTGACACCCATGGAAGCTGAGCATGCCACTGATTGGTGGCAAGCTAGTAAGCGTTTTTTTGATGGCACGAATGATGAGCAGCCTCCACTTTGGGAGCCATCACCTCACCCAGAGCTATCACCTCACCCAGAGCCATCACCTGATCGACCCGACTATACACCTCCACAACGACAGCCATAACCTATTCTATCACATCATCGAGCCTCTTCTCCACCATCACCGCAAGATAGGCGACCGGAAAAGATGCCACAACGTTTATCTCCCTGTTCTCTACCTCCACGGGATGAGTTAGGAGAATTACGTGATGAGGTCAATGCCTTGCGTGAGGAGGTCGGTACTTTACGCAAAGACGATGGTGCATGGCATGTTGAGGTGTTTACTTTACGCGGTGAGGTAGCCGCTCTACGTGAGATGGTAACATCGTTGCAGAATGAGGTTCATACTCTACGCAACGAGGTAAGTTTCAGATTTTTCATATTTAACTTGATGATAAATTTACTCGTAATTTCACTTAGATTAACCATTTCACTTAGATTGCTTAATAAATTCATTCGGTTGCTGCCAATACTGCTAAACTGTTTTTGTTAGTATTTGTTTTTGGTTTTGTTTTTGTCTTTTGGTTGAAGTAATGCAATCCATTCAAGTTTCAATTTGTAGAAGAAGAATAGTTTACTTTCGCAACACGAAAATGACTATCGCAACGCGGAAATGGCTATCGCAATGCGAAATGAAAATCGCAACAACAAAATCGCAATGCGAAATGAAAATCGCAATGCGAAATGAAAATCGCAATGCGATTTGTGTTTCGCGTTGCGATTTTGTCGTTGCGATTTTCATTTCGCATTGCGATTTTGTCGTTGCGATTTTCATTTCGCATTGCGATAGTCATTTTCGCGTTGCGATAGTCATTTTCGCGTTGCGAAAGTAAGTTTCGTGTTGCGAAAGTAAACTATTCTTCTTCTTGAATGTTTATATATGTTGTCCTTTTAAATGTTTATATAAGTGCTTACTTCTGGAATGTTATCTGATGCATTTTGTGAACTATGATAGAATAATGACTTGGGTGAATACAATGCAAGTTTGAAACATATTTTTCTTTGTTTAATATCATGTCTGTTTATTTACTAATTTATGTATTAATTTTTTTTAGCGGCCCGATAAGGTGGATGCTTTACGTCGGGTTTTCCTTGCACGACGGAGTTCACGCATCTGATGATGTACACGTGCTATTACGTCTCCGTTCACCCCAATGGTACGAAGACTCCGCAAGAAGAAGCCCGACTCACCTGTCATCCCTCAAGAGTCCCCTCCAATCGTTCAAGAGGCCCCTATCATCCCTCAAGAGTCCCCCTACCTTTCAGGAGGCCACTTTCATCGTTGAAGAGGTCCTTCCCACCATTCCAGAGCCCGATTCACATGGGGTAATATATCGAATTATTGAGAAACCCCCACCGTTGCCGGACATGATAGATGAGAGTTGGCTCTCGTATGAGTTACCGGCTAGTACCCTTCCAGTATCTGAAGTGGAGATGAGACAACTACCGGAAACAATTCTGGATAATACCCTTTGGGCTAAGACCGCAGTTGATTTTTATCTATATGAGCGGAGCCAAGGATGTTACACTGACATAAGCAAACTCAACGATGAGATGTATTTGTTGCTTAATCGGTCTTGGTGGGGTGTGTTATTAGGGGTTGAAGACAGTGGCTATTTCGATGGGGAGGTATGTCTTATATTTGTCTTATATATGATTTTGATTAATTATTAAAAAAAATTAATGTAATTCACTAATATATGTCTTTTTTTTGTAAAACAGCATATCGATGTATGGGTGTCACATCTTCTAATAATAAGGAAGCTTAGGAAAAATAAAAAAAATTCGTGATATACAATAATGCCGGCGGCTTTTCACGCAGTTCGCTTGAAGAATCAACGAGATGAATCATTTTCGTTAGGCAACGGACAAGCTAAACTTTATCCTGCATGGTGGGAGGTCGATAAGGTTAGTGTTTATTTTTTAAATTTTTTAAAGGTGTTCATAAATAAGTGCGCAAATAAATGAATTATTACTTATGATTGCAGGTGTTTATCCCTGTTTTGGAACGTCGTCATTGGCTTCTCGTCCAACTTCAGCTCCCATCCCTGAAGATAATAGTATATGACAGCATGATAAATTACATATCATTGTCTGATTTGAGAGATATTATCAAGGGATGGAGCTCTCATTTGGCTAAATTCTTGGATGGGATTAATTATTGGACTCATTCTGGACACAAGAAGCCAAAGAAGTTCAATGTCACAGTTGTCAGAGACGAGACCGTGCCACAACAATCGCCGAGAGCCAGAGGGGATTGTGGTCCTCTCGTATGCATGTGCTTGGCGCGTTTGACGACGGGAAGCACAGAGTTTCTACCTCCCACCGATAGAGATAGAGTTGCAGTAGGCTTGTGGTTTCGGCATTATATGGCTAGAGCGATATATTCTAGACGCTGCCTACCTGCATCCGCGTTATGAAAGTATCCATTGTTAATTGGTAAGTCAAATGCAAGTTTTGTTAACATATATACTCTTTTTGGTTTGAAAATGTTTAGTTAAGCACCTAGAATTTAATAATTTGTTGTTTGTAGGTTTTAGATGTGTAGGAAGTCTTGTTTGAGCAAATGTTTGGTTTTTTGCAGGTTAATCCTTAAGTGAGCTGCGTGAAATAGATGTACGGGTGCAAAAGTTGATTCATTGATTCAATAATTGATGAGGAAATAAGAATTATTATTATTATTTGATTGTTTAATTGATTTGTAAAAAATGATTTGTAAATGTTGATTTGTTTAATTGGTGTGTACATAATTCTTATTTGTGCTTGTTTAATTGATTGAAATGTAATAGTTGATTTGTTGATTTTCAATCTGTATTATGTTGAAGGCAAAACAGACTATCGCAACACGAAACTGACTATCTTAACGAGAAAATCGCAATGCGAAATGAAAATCGCAACTCATTCCGTCTCCATCTATCACTCTCTCTGGCGACATCCGTTCCTATATCCGTTCCTACATCCTTCCCCATCCGGCAACAGGTCTTAGTTTCGCAGCTCGTTTGTTTAGTAAATTAATTTATAACCATGAAATCATCTAATGTTGATCATGTTTGGATAGATTTGTGTTTTGGAGGGTCATGGGAGAATGTTCATGGTGTTTTACAATATATGCCTTTACCCATGAATCTTCAACTAAAACTGTCATTAAAAAAGTTAACTTATGAAACTCTAATGTTACGTGTTTCAAAGAAATTGAATTTAGAGCCCCTAAGTGGATTTAGGCTATCTTATCAGAGAAATGGTAAAGTTTATTTGTTAACCGACAATGAAGATGTTGAACGATTCATTGCTTACATTAGTGTTTCAAGCGATGATGTTACATTATATGTTGTTGAACCTAGAAGTAGTATTGTTGGGTCAGTAGCGGGTAGTAATCAACTAAGTTTTTCTCAAAACCCACAACCTTTCTCTAATCCAAATCCCAATCAACTTTCAGCACCAAATTCCGGTTTTCGTATTGACCAATTAGACGATGATGAGCCAACAGAAAAAATTGTGAGTACTAGTCAGTATTCGAAATTTGATCTTGGTCAATACCCGGAATTTGATATTGGTCAATACTCGGATTTTGATGATGTTTCAGAAGAAGAAACAGACCCTGCGTGTAATGATTTTGATATTGGTCAATACCTGAATTTTGATGATGAAACAACCGTTGCCGAGGAAGATGTTGTTGATGATAATGAGGAGGAAGTTACGACTGTGAATGAACATGTTGAACATCCATTCTGTAATTCATATAATCCTGAAGAAGAAAAAAAAGAAGAAAAAGTCCCCGAAGAAAAGAAAATGCCACGGGAGTATAACTGGAATATGCCAGAATTACTTCAGATACCGGAAGAAGAGTTGGTAAAGAAAGCAGTTGATTGTTACACAAAAGTTATTCGTATCAAGAAAGATGATTGTTTTGATTCAAAGGAAGACTTGAAGATAGCTTTGTATACGAAATGTGTGAAAGATGGCTATCAACTAAAAGTTAACAAATCAAGCAAAGATCGTTTCGAAACAAGGAGTATGATTGACAAAAACTGTACGTGGCGTATGATTGCAAAGAGGATAAAAGATTGCGAAATGTTTCAAGTTAGGACTTTTATTGATAAACATACATGTTTATATACGAGTCCAATAATTTATCGCATCCAAGAATTTAGCCAAATGAGAGCTCCATCCCTTAATAATATCTCATAAATCAGCCAATGATATGTAATTTATCATGCTGTCATATACTATTGTCTTAAGGGATGGGATCTGAAGCTCGACGAGAAGCCAATGTTTACGTTCCAAAACAGGGATAAACACTTGCAATCATAAGTAATAATTCATTCATTTACGCACTTATTTATGAATACCTTTAAACTCAATCTAAAATAAACACTAACCTTATCGACCTCCCACCATGCAGGATAAAGTTTAGCTTGTCCATTGCCCAACACAAATGATTCATCTCGTTGATTCTTCAAGTGAATGGCGTTAAAAGACGTCGGCATAATTGTATATCGTGTATTTCTTTTATTTTCCTTAAGTTTCCTAATTATTAGAAGACGTGACACCCACTCATCGATATGTTGTTTTACAAAAAAAGACATATATTAGTAACTTACATAAATTTAAAAAAATAATCAAATTAAAATATAAGAAAAATATAAGACTTTCCCCTCCATCGTAATAGCCATTGTCTTCGACCCCTAATAATACGCCCCACCAAGACCGATCAAGCAACAAACAGATATCATCGTTGAGCTTGCATATGTCAGTGAAACACCCCTGGCTCCGCTCATGTAGATAAAAATCAACTGCGGTCTTAGCCCAAAGGGTGTTATCCAGAATTGTGTCTGGTAGTTGTTTCCTCTCCACTTCAGATACCGGTATGTTACTGGCCGATAACTCATACGAGAGAAAACTTGAATCCATCATGTCCAGAACGTCAGAGGGTTTCTCAAGAATCCTACATATGACGCCATGTGAATCGGGCTCTTGAATGGTGGGAGGGACCCCTTCAACGATGACAGTGGCCTCTTGAACGGTGGGAGAGGACTCTCGAGGAATGATAGGGGCCTCTTCAACGATAGGAGTGGACTCTTGAGGGATGACAGGTGAGTCGGGCTTCTTCTTGCGGTATCTTCGTTCAATTGGGGTGTACAGAGACTTAATAGCACGTGCACGCCGTCTGATGCGTGAACTCTGTCGTGCAAGAAAAACCCGACGTAAAGCATCCACCTTATTGGTCCGCTAAATAATTAAATACAAATATCAGTAAATAAACAGACATGATATTACAATAGTGAAAACAAAGACAAATATATTTCAAACTTTCAACCAAAAGACAAAACAAAGACAAATACTAACTTCACAGTGTTAAAGAATACACAGTTTAGCAGAATTGGCAGCAACCGAATAAATTTACTTCAACTAAAAGACAAAACAAAAAGACAAATACTAACTTCACAGTGTTAATAAACAGTTTAGCAGTATTGGCAGCAACCGAATAAATTTACTAAGCAATCTAAGTGAAATGGTTAATTTAAGTGAAATTACGAGTAAATTTATCATCAAGTTAAATATGGAAAATCTTAAACTTACCTCATTGCGTAGAGTATGAACCTCATTCTGCAACGATACTACCATCTCACGTAGAGCGTCAACCTCACCACGTAAAGTAGACACCTCCACACGCCATGCACCTTCGTTATTGCGTAGAGTACCGATCTCCTCACGCAAGGCATTGACCTCATCACGTAACTCCCTTGACTCATCCCGTGGAGGTGGAGAACAGGGAGATAGAAGTCGTGGCATCTTTGTTGGTCGCCTATCATGAGGTGATGGTGGAGAAGAGGCTCGATGATGTGACGGGATAGGTGATGGCTCTCGTTGTAGAGGTGTATAGTCAGGTCGATCAGGTGATGGCTCTGGGTGAGGTAATGGCTCTCGAAGTGGAGGAAGTGGAGGCTGCTCATCATTCGTGCCATCAAGAAAACGCTGACTAGCTTGCCACCAATCAGTGGCAAGCTCAGCCTCCGTGGTGTCAGTCTCATTAATGGAATGTTGGCCTCCTAAAAATATAAAAACTCAAACAAAGTTAAACGTCTACTATTAATAACTTGTTTATATATGATAGTATTTGTGTTAACTTACATTATTTATTGTCGCATATGATATTAAGTCTTCCCAATCCAACAGACGTTTCCTCTTCCAGGAAATAGCCCTAGGAATATCATTTGAGGTTTTTAATGCATATGTCCGCATGCTGGGGAAAGCCTCGAATATCCAAATCTACAAACAATATAATAACAAACATTAGTAATTGTTAAATAATTAATTATAATTTTGAAAACATTATATATAAATTCTTACCTTAAAGGCCCAAACAAAGCCTGACAAAGTGTATTTCGACCCATCGCCCCGCAAACTTTTGCGGTCATCAAAGGCAGATGACAACTTAGTCCAGGTAGCTTTCCATATATACGAACCCCACGGAAACAGATTCCATGCATTTAGGTCCTCTACCAATAATATTAGCTCCTGAGGAATAGGTTGTCTAGCCTCTCTGCCTAAAAAACCGGCATACAAAAGTAGTAGAAGGCATACTCGGACAACATCGACGTCATTCATCCAAGTAAAACCATCTTTCTTATTAAACAATTTCTTCATGTCGTTGACGTGTAAGTTCGGCTTCTCTATTGACTCATCAGGAAAAACCCTGGATAAACATGATGGGCGGGTGATATGACGAGTGTACCGGCCTACATCATCGTGTCCGAATCGTAGACCAGTGATTAAGCAGAACTCCTTCCGCCCAAAACAAGTTTACGCCAGTGGAAAATGAAACCATATCTCTTCCTCACCACGTTGTATACTGTCGGGTAGATCGCTAGTCATGGTCTGAAGCCACAAATGGGTCAAATTAGCATCTCCACCCGGATGCTGTACTCTCAGCCATGGCCCGAAGCAGGTTTCCTCAAACAATTTTCTTTGTGCAGGTGAAAGCTTCGAAGTAATTGTAGTGGCTAGGCTAACTTTATTCCTTAATGTCAATGAAGCCGAAAAAAATTTCTACAAAAACAATAAACATACCAAGTTAGATATACCAAAAACTACACTGTGAAGATATACCAAAAACAATAAACATAAATAGTAGTTTATTCTTGAAACTAAAATTTGCAACACTGTTTTGTCTTTTGGTTGAAATGAAAATCACAACGAGATAATAAAAATCGCAACGCGGAAATGACTATCGCAACGAGAGAATCGCAACGCGAAATGACTGTCGCAACGAGAGAATCGCAACGCGAAATGAAAATCGCAATGCGATTTTGGTTTCGCGTTGCGATTTTCATTTCGCGTTGCGATAGTTATTTCCGCGTTGCGATTTTCATTCTCGAAACTATTCTTCTTCTGCATTATTTCAACCAAAAGACAAAACAAAGACAAATACTAACTTCACAGGCTAAACAGTTTAGCAGTATTGGCAGCAATCGAATGAATTTAATAAGAAATCTAAGTGAAATGGTTAATCTATTATTAAAATTACCAGTAAACTTATCATCAATCTCAATATGAAAAACCTAAAATAATTCAAAATTTTCAAAATAAAAAAAAAAAAAAACTAACCCTCGGAGGTTGATTTTCCATTTCTGAATGATTGTGAGGGATTTCTGACCGTGAATGGTTGTGAGGGATTTCGCCGGCGATGGGGACGGAAATCTTCGGAGATGGGGACAGATTTCGCCGTAGAGAGTGAGAGATGGAGATAGGACTGAGTGTTGTGATTTTAGGTTTGAGGTTATGAGTTGCGATTACTGTGGACGGTTCAGTTTCCGATATATTAAGAAAAAATTCGTGTTTGGAATTTGAAAAAAAAACGCGTTAATACGAATGGCGCTATGTAAATCGCATTGCGATAGTAAGATTCGTATTGCGATTTACGTATTCGCATTGCGAATTATGAAAATCGCAACGCGAATACGTAAATCGCATTGCGAATTAGGAAAATTGCATTGCGATAGTCAGTATCGCATTGCGATTTACTTATTCGCATTGCGAATTGGGAAAATCGCAACGCGAAATTAGAAAATCGCATTGCGATTGTCATAATCGCGTTGCGAATCTGGAAACTGATTTGCGATAATGGAGATCGCGTTGCAAATTAGCGATCGCATTGTGATTTTGTTGGTCATTTTGACAAATCCAAAAAAAAATGATTAAAATCATATATTATATGAGATTTTTGGTCACTAAAGTTATTTTCTCTTTTCTAAATTCCCATAATTTCTTTTTCAACTGATCTTGTCTCCGACGATCAACTATTAACGCCATTTGCCTTCTCGTCAACTCTGACGCTGTTCATATATTATATATCAACATCAATAAATGACATTTATTGTAGAATTTTCCTAATACATGTATATATCATATATAATATATCTTTTTGTTTTTTAAATTTTTTTAATATTTTGTAAGTAATTATTTTATAACTTATTATATATATATATATATTAAAAATGATAATAATTTTAGTATTTTTAATATATTTAATCAACTTTTAGTAATTTAATTTTTATTTTTTAATATTTTTCATTAAGTTTTTTTAGATATTCGAATAATTATATAATTTTATTTTTTAAAAAAATAAATAAACCCTTGAACTTTTTTAAAAATCAATTTAGTCCTCGAACAAAATAAAAAAGTAATTTAGTCCATCTGTCATGTCATCTTCCACGTCATCAGCCGCAACGAACTGTCCCGTTAGCGTCATGGACCACCATGTCTGCATTATAGATCGTCGCATCAGCATCGTGAACTACCACATCACTATAATGTTAATACAAATGTTGATTAAAATATCACATTAAACTTATTTTCTGAGTTAGATGATCATATTGAGAGAAAAATAATACAATTATTATATTAATTTTTTTAAAAGTATACTACCTCTAATGCCTTTTTTTTCAAAAAAATAAGATATTAACAATGAACAACCAACATTAAAAATGACATGATTATCAACCAAGAAAAAAAACCCTACCTTTTTTATTTTGTTTCATTAATTTAATATTGAACCCGTAGATTGCTAAACCATTTTCCATAACTATATTTCTCTTAAAATTTCTATCGCATGCATTATTTACCTAAAAAAGCCCTTACCGTGAATAACTTCGTTTTCCTTTTCCTAAATATGCACCTCACAAGTGATTGATTTAGATTTAAAATTAAAAAAAAAAACCCTTTTTTTATCATCAATGTTACTTATATTATTGATAGAGTATTGATTCGATTATTATTTTTTTAAAGATTATAAATTTAAATAAGTTATTTTCAATTTAATAAATTATAATTAAATTAAATATATTATATCAGCATACAATGACAAACTGAAAAGTAAAGGGTATTTGAAACTGATTGAGAAGCATGCTTCACCTACCAATGAAAATGCCATGGATCAATGTTTGTCAATTATGCACCTCCTCCTTTACGTTATTTTATTATTATTCTATCAACATTTGTGGGCCTATTTATTCAAATATATATATATATATATATATATATTTTTAAAAATTAACATTAAAATAATTATCTTTTACTATTAATTATCAAAATATCACTTTAACCAAAGTGTTTCTTTACAAAATGTGTTTATTTTAAACGTAGTAAAAGTAGTTTTTTTTTTACTTATAAAAACCGGCTTAAATGCACCATTATCCCGCATCTCATTTTTATCGAATTGCCATCTAAAGTATTTTTTTTTTTGATGTTTTGCCCTTGAAATTTAAACCGTTATAACGTTTGTCTCAAATCATTTACTCCATTAAAAGTAGTATAGGTAAATTACATATTTAGTCACTCAACTATTTTCATGACTTTATTTTCGTCACCTCATTAATTTTTCTTTCAAAATAATCATTAAACTTAAATTTTTATTTCATTTTAGTCACCTAATTCGATTCAATTTATTTTTAAAATTTGTAGCATATTTTTAATCCACATATAAATTTAATCTATAATAATAAATAATATTATAACGTAAATAATAAACAACGTATTAAGCTGTTTGTACTTGAAATTTTAATAAAAGAAATGTTAAATTAAAATATCATAAATATTTTAAGAAATAAAGATATGAACGGGTTATTATTCATTTGTAAATATATATGTTTAGTAAAATATAGATATCGTATTTTGAATTTTATAAAGAACATTAAAATTATGTGTATTTTAAATAAAAAATATGAACATGTCCATTATTCATAAAAAAAATTTCTTTCAAAAAAATCATTAAACTTAATATGTTGTTTATTATTTAAGTTATAATATTATTTATTATTATAAATTAAATTTATATATCGAGTAAAAAATATGTGATATAAATGAATTATTCTATTTATAAATTTAAAAATATATACTTAATCAAATTAGGTCACTAAAATAAAATAAAAACTTACATTTAATGATTATTTTGAAAGAAAAAATAAGAGGGTGACAAAGTTTAACTATGAAAATAGTTGAGTGACTAAATATATAACTTATCTATAATATTTTTAATGGAATTAATAATTTGAGACAAATAATATAATAATTTAAATTTCAATAACAAAACATCTAAAAAAATATTTTAAGAAATGACTCGATATATTAAATAACGATGCATTTAAGCTATAAAAATTCATCTTTTTGTGAGGTGGAAAAATTCTTGAAATGATGTTCCTTTCCAAAACCAAAATCCACTTCGATTTCAACGCTAAATCAATGGTGTAGGGTTAGAAAATGTTTCCTTTTATGAGTACATTTTTCAAAAGGATATCATTTTAAAAATACATTTTTCATAAAAGAAAACACTTTAGTTAAAAAGGATATCATTTTAAAAAATAATCATTATTATTAGAATAATAATTGTTTTAGTAAATAGGTCACTTTTGAGATCAGCCTAACTTACCCCTAACCAAGGTGCAAGAAGTAGCAATCCTACTGTTTACTAAAGCTATCGTACCGTAGGCCTTCTCAAAGCCACTTTTTAGGTCGGCGTTTTAAAAAAAAAATCACTCTGACACACTAATATTATATGCCACACAACCTTTCAATTTTTTTAGGATTTAATAACATTTTGCAGTAAAACGCATCACTTTAAACACGTCTTATGCTAAATTATGACACACGTGGTCCTTTGGGCGCGTCTTACGTCACGTAGGGTTATAGCGCGGTGCAAGAGTCGTACTTTACTGAAATTACTCATTTATCTCCGCCCGTTCACACCCTTTTCCCTCCCTATAAATACATTCATTCTCAATCACTTCCATCCCATCAAATCCTCTAAACTTCTCTCAAATATTCTTTATATTCTCTTATAGCTCTTTAAGATATATTTTATTATATTTAGTATTTTGTTATCATTTTATTTAATTATTTAAATTATTTAATATTTTATTTATTTAATTTTTTTACAGATATAAAATGGAAGAAGTTCTACTTCGTTTAGATGGAAATCACATATCTCGACATTTTACTGATACGGTAACATTTTAATATTTTAATTTAATTTCAATTATTAGTAATAATTTATTTATTTATTGAATGCGTGATTATTAGTTTATAGATTAATTTTTGTAATTATTTATATTTTAGGAGAGAGATCATATTTTAGATCCTTTTATTAGGAAACTTAAGTTAGCGATACTTACGTGTGTCTGGCCGTATTTAGTAGAGGTTGTATTCGGTCACATAGGTAGATATGGATGTCATTGTAAGATAGAACCAGACCTTATTTCTACCTTATTGGAGCGGTGGAGGCTGGAGACCCACACATTCCATTTTTCATGCGGAGAGTGCACGATTACACTTGAGGATGTTTATATGCACTTGGTGCTTCCGGTGGATGGAGGTGTGATATCAGGGATAGCGCACGATTCTTGGACTACTTTGTGACTGGATAATCTATGACGTGTCCCGGAAAGTTTTAACGGTGATCTGATATCGTTAAATTTGTTAGATGCCAATTTTTTGGAGTTGAGCGCAGACGCCTTTGAAGATGAAGTTAAAATGTATGCACGGGCATGCATACAGCAGTTGATGCCGGACAAATCGCGCAACCAAGTTTACTATATGTGGTTGCGACATCTTGTCAACTTTCATCTGGCCGGATCACTCAGTTGGGGCTCGACAGTTTTGGTTTTCATGTATAGGGAGATGTGTCGTGCGACTGACTATAGAAAAAATGCTATCGGCGGATGTCTCATTCTGCTGCAGTCTTGGTCATAGTATCGATTGCCCTTTTTATGTCCTGTTATGAAGAACCCATTCGTATTTCCGCTACTGTTGAGGTAATTATAAAATTGATTTCGTATATTAATTATTTTATACAGTGTATAATAATTTTTTTCCTTGAATAGGTGGTCTACTGACAGGAAAAATCATCGGGAGCTACCTGATGATTTAGAAAAAATTAGGCTGTTAATCGACCAGAATGCTGGTACACAGATATTCATTTTAATGTTTAAAACTCGATTTTAGATTATAGTTATATAATTAGATTATTATTTTGATAAAATTATATATATTTGTTTTAGTTTGAATGGGTGTCATATTCTAATGATGATGTGAGGATGGCGATCCCACCTGAGTTGATGGGCCCATCAGATGTTTGGATGGCGATGATCCTTTTGATCTGTTATGTGATCGTCGAGTGGCACTCCACTGATCGCGTGCTCGACAATTTGGTTTTTTCAACCAATTTCGGAAGCACCTCGCAATATGGGCGAGTTGCATAACACAGATCGACGCGGTAAGACAGATACAGATTGGCTGGTGAAGCATCATAAGTGTGTCGTGTTGTGGGATGATCGACATCGACGCCTTCCCCATAGAGAGCCCATTTATGATGACCTATTGACGGTTGGTGATAATTATTATCAGTGGTTCAACAGTAACGAGAAACCATTTCTGTTTTCTAAGGATGCACGAGGGCGGACCTTTCAGCGACGTCGACAGAGACATTCACCGTCACAGCACCATCGTCCCCTGACTCGTGGACGGAGAGCAGGTGCTTCTGGTTCGTCCTCAGTTGCACCAGCAAAACCTTCATAGCAGTCACTGTCTGCAGCGACTTACATATCGCAACCATATATAATACTGTCACAGCCTTTCCCTTACCCGATACTGCCACCGCCGCCTTCACCTGGTTTTATGACCCCGCCGTCATCACCGTCACAGAGTTATATGACCCCTCCTGGAGGATATTATAAGTCTATGTTTGCAGATCAGACTTGGGGTTCATATGCTGGTTATTTGGCGGGTGCAGCCTCATCACCCATGACCGCCGCACAGTCACCTCTTGTATAGTTTTCACACTCAGCGATGTCTGGGTTTTATGAGATTTCGCAGTTATCTATGAGCGGTGGGATAGTCGGTCATACACCTCCAGGGTCCTTATTCTATGGAGGTGCTACATCGTCATCAATTCCTCATCAACAAAATGTAGCTACTCACGACGACGATGACGATGATGATGATGACAGCGAGGAGTCACAACAAGTGAGACGAAGAAATCCTCCTTGAGACCGACAGCCACCGCCCTGCGGAACACATTCGCATCGCAGACATTGATAGATTTTGTTTTTTTATTATATTTGTATTTAGTTGTTTATTGGACTTTTTTATTGTAATTTTTTTATTTATCATTTAATAATTACTTTATTTTGTTAATTTGGTTGGATTTTTTTAAAATTTATTTCTCGTATTTTGTTATACTTTTGTTAATTGATTTTGATTATTTTGTTTATTACCATTTAATATCAGTTAATTTATTTATCATTTAATATCAGTTATTGTAATTTTATTATTATTTACCATTTAATACTTATTGTAAGTTTGTTGTATTTAGAATTATATTCAAATACCAAATTACTATTAGTTTGATAAAATTTAATAATTGTGTTCGATAACTTTCTTAAGTTTGTCACTTATTATCTCTTTTATTATATCACATATAACGCCAACGTCCAATCTCGTTTTCTTGTATCGTTTTTTTAATCTTCATCAATGATTATTGAATGACATTAAATTTAAGTAAATGCAAATTAAAGTACAAGAATTATTATTTGATAAATAAAAACTACATCAGTTCCTCATCAATGGTTACTTGATGGCAACAGAAGTGGACATGTTCTCCTAGTGTGTCCTGAGTTTCTACAATGCCCACATTTTTTGTCTTGTCGAGATGTTTCTCGAATATCCATATCACAATGGATTCGAGTAGATTTTGGACGACCATGGTCCCTCAATAAATTCGGGTCTGGTACAATCGGAAGCCATTTTTGAACCTCATTAGGGTCTTCATCATTACCTATGGGGGGAACTCAAATTCGTATACCTTAAACACTTCTAATAGGAGGTATACGAGATCCATAAAACAATTATAGTCTTGACGGGTATATGAGCAAACTACTATCACATGAGATCATGGATATTTCAGAGCTTGAAAAAACCCACAGTCGTAACATCTGTCCCGTAGATTTACTCTCAACGACACAGCTTCAATCCATTGAAGAGGTCGAGGTAACTCTGTGACACGAAACAATACATGTGTTCTAGAGAAGCTTGTTATAGACATTCCATTTGATGCTGCAATTTTTTTTGTAGATCTGCAACTAATCTAGGGTTATAGACATGACCACCTTGCATCCAGGTTTGAGTCTGTCCCCCGAGCTTCGCAAAAAATGTCCCCAAACAAAAATATGTAGTTTTTACCAAAGCCGCTACAGGTAAGTGACGTGCATCTTTAAGGTCGAATTGATTGCCTCAGCCAAGTTGGTCGTCATTTGTCCATATCGATCTCAACCATCATATGCGTTTGTCCACATTTCTTTATCGATAAGGCTGACACAATCGTATCCTTCCTCATTCTTCGCCCATAATTCTTGAAGCATAGATTCAAATGTTTGAGGAAGTAGTTCGTAACCTGATCAAAAAATGTAGAACTTGCTAACTTTGTTTCCATAAAAAATGAAAACAATCAAAACAAAAATGGTGGTTTCTCTTACCCATGCGCACAAGTAATTGACGCTCATCATTCTTCTTGAACCTTTCATGGTAGTTCACATCAATGTTTCGGATACAATACCTATGTTGGACAGAGGATGACTGCCAGAATGAACCCAAAGACTCCATTGCTGCTTTGATCCTAGCTCCGCGATCTGAAATGACACAGATTTTTCCCTCGTGATAACATGTGAACGTAAGTTTCAGAGGAAAAAATACCAAGAATCTGTATCTTCTCCTTGAACGAGAGCAAGCACAACTGGAAAAATGTTGCGATTACCGTCTTGGACAACTGTCAATAGTAAAACTTGCTTGTATTTTCCATATAAGAAAGTCCCATCGATCTGAACCACAGGCTTGTAGTATTTGACAACATTAATGCACTGTGGGTAAGTCTAAAAAACCGATAGAATTGGCATCGATCGCGAAGAATTCGATCATTATGGTATGCATGGAAGGTTTTGAAGTCCACAATTATCCCAGGATTAAACCTCCGCACCAGCCTAAACTAACTTGAAAGTTAGTTGTAAGATGCATCCCATTCGCCGTGAAGTTTTTTAATGGCCAGCTGCTTTGCCTTCCATGCTTTTCTGTATGAGACGTAATACCCATACTGCGATTGTGTTGAAACATTTTGATATTTCGATATAACAAATTAAGTTAAATGGATTTTAAGATTTTCCAAAATGATTTTCTAAGTATATTCGATATAACTATTCGAATATCAAAACATTACTCCAAATATTTCAAAAAACATTTTTAATCCTTACTTAAGTGTAAAATTAAGTTTTAATCATAAAACAATTTCAAAATAATCTTACAAAGTATTTCGAACTAATTCAAAGCCAAAAATTACAGATTGCTCAGAGGGAACCGATTCCCCCCCATAGGAGGAATCGATCCCCCCTAAATGGTTTTGGCCCCGAGATTTCCAGAATGCTCGGAGGGAACCGATTCCCCCCATAGGAGGAACCGATTCCCCCCTAAACAGTTTTTCTCCGAGAATTCCAGTATGCTCGGAGGGAACCGATCCCCCCCAAGGGGGTACCGATTCCCCCCTTGTACAACGGTCGAAATATTTGAATTTTACACTTAGGAACCGATTCCCTTCAAGGGGGAACCGATTCCCCCACGCTCCAAGCTGTTTTATTAAATGTTTTCACACTAAAACGGCTATAATATCTTCTCTAATCATCCCCAACGTTCAGAAGTGATCCAAGTTATATTTAAGCAAGCTTAGAAGCCATTTATCAAAAAACAAGAAACATCAAGCAACTAGAATCAAGAGAAAATCAAAGAGAAAGCATCAAACCTCAAGTTTGAGCATTTCAAGCCTATTTTCATTCAATATTCATTTTGCTTTCAAGAACACTTTTTGTGCTCAATTGTATTCATCTTTGAGTGTTCTTTTCTTTGTTCTAGAATTGTGCAAACATCTTACCTTGTGAGGTTTTCTTGTAAGTTTGCAAATTTGTAATCTTCTCTTTGGGAAAAAGAGTGTTCTCAAGAGTTGGGGTATACTCTTGAGAGAATTGTAAGGTTATCTCTTTGGCCTCAAAAGAAAGAACAAATTAGTGAATTTGTTGGAAAATCCTTAGTGTGGATAGCTAAGGTAGTGGACGTAGACTTTATTTGAGAAAGTCGAACCACTGTAAATCGCTGTGCAATTACTTTCAATTTTCTGCAAAAGCTTCCACAAAAATTTTAATTGCCAATTCACCCCCTCTTGGCCGATTTCATCAATCGATTAACTCAACAATTGGTATCAGAGCCTAACTCATTTGAAAGTTTTATCGCCTCTTGAGTCGATTCGGGAAGAGTTATATCGATTATTAAAGTCATCAATGGCCTCCGCTTCAAACTTCGACTCCGGTCTCGATTCGATGCCCGTCAACAAGCCTCCTTTCTTCAATGGAGCTAACTATGCCTATTGGAAGAATAGAATGATGTACTTCATTCAAGCAAGTGACATGGGAGCATGGAATGCTGTAGAAGAAGGATACATCAAACCTCTCACTCATCCAAGGTTGTGGAGTGAAGGAGAGACAAGAATGTTCCAGCTCAACTCCAAAGCCATCCATATTATTTTTTGTGCTCTTGGACCAGATGAATACGGAAGAGTTTCATCGTGTACAACCGCCAAAGAAATATGGGACAAACTTCAAGTCACACATGAAGGTACAGATGAGGTAAAGAAATCAAAAATTAGTATTCTAACGCATAGCTATGAAAATTTCAGGATGAAACCAAATGAAGACATCAAAGCTATGACGGATAGATTTTCAACGATTGTCAATGGTCTCAAATCATATGGAGAGATCATCTCAAATGAAAAGCTTGTGAGGAAGTTAGTCTACTCCCTCCCAAAATCATGGCAATCAAAGAAGACGACAATCATCGAGTCTAAGGACCTATTGTCCTTAACTCTTGAATAACTTATCGGTTCACTCCTCACTCATGAGATGATGCTCGAAGATGAGGTGGACCTTGATAAAGTTGAAGAGACACCAAAAGAAAAGGAGAAGAAGAAAAATATTGGAGTTGCTCTCAAATCCACAAAAGATGAGAGTGATTCTAATAATGATGATGATGACGAGGAAATGGCATTGTTTGCCAAACGGTTCAGAAAAATGATGAGACCTTACCAAGGAAGAAAATTCAAACGAAACGAAGGCCTCAAAAATGAACCAAAAGAGAAGGACCCAATCATTTGCTATGAATGCAAAAAGCCGGGGCATGTCAAATATGATTGCCCACAATTGAAGAAAAAGGGTCAATCAAAGAATAAGCACAAGGCTCATGTGGCTACATGGAGCGATGAAGAAGGTTCCGATGAAGAAGAACAAGAAGTAGCAAACTTGTGCTTGATGGCATTCGGGGAAGATTCTAAGGTAACCTCTAACTCATCCGATTTTGATGATTTATCTTATGATGAGTTATTTGAGGAGTACAATGGGTTGGCTTCGGATTATGAGAAATTGTTTTTAAAATATAAAAATGATGTTTCAAAATTGAAAAATGAAAACAAACTCATATCCAAAACCAACAACGATCTTGAAAGTAAAATCAAAGATTTGCAAATCAAACTAGAAGAGTTTGAAAAGAAAAATTTAGATTTGCAAAATTTACTTTCAAAGATCAATGATGACCATCAAAAGAAAATTGATGATCTTAAAACTTCTTTTGATAAAGTTGGAACAAAACATTTTGAAAAAGGTGGAAATTCAAAATCCAACTTTGTTAGAAAAAGTTTTAGAAACTACAATCATAGAAGTCCCCAAAGAACCTCTAATGGAAAAATCATTAGAAGTATGTGGGTTCCTAAAGAACTCATTACTACTAAAGATAAAAATATCCTACACAAATGGATACCTAAGGGGACTAGGATTTTGGAAACTAATGAATATGGACCCAAAAGAATTTGGGTACCAAAAATCAAAAATTAATCTATGTTTGTAGGGAAAGGAGCATTGCTACAAGGCACGGGAAACAAATTCAAATTCATGGTACCTTGATAGTGGATGCTCAAGACATATGACCGGAGACAAAAGCCGGTTCATTGAGCTTAACGCCAAAAATGGAGGAGAAGTGACTTTTGGAGACAATTCAAAAGGTCACATTGAAGGTATTGGTACAATAGGTAATACCTCTTCCATACAAATTAAGAATGTTTTATATGTGAATGGATTAAAGCATAATCTATTGAGTATTAGTCAATTATGCGATAAAGGATTCAATGTCTTATTTGAAATTAATGGTTGTAAAGTCATTGACATTGCATCTAATCGGATTATGCTTGTTGGTCATAGAATAGGAAACATTTACATGGTGCATTTAGATTCTATTGATATGACTAATTTATGCCTAGTTGCTAAGGATGAGCATGATAGTTGGTTATGGCATAGGAGACTAGGTCATGCTAGTATGAGTGTTTTGCAACGGTTAATTCAAGGAGACTTAGTAAGAGGGTTGCCTAAGCTTAAATTTGATAATGATAAAATCTGTGATGCTTGTGCTAAAGGAAAACAAAAACGAGTTTCTTTTAAATCTATTAATGATGTATCAACTAGTAGAGTATTACAATTGATCCATTTAGATCTTTTTGGGCCAACTAGAACTACTAGCTTGGGAGGAAAACAATATGCTTTTGTCTTGGTAGATGACTATTCTAGATACACTTGGGTTCTATTCTTAAGTACTAAAGATGAAGCATTAGAAAATTTCATCACATTTTCAAAAATAATCCAAAATGAAAAAGGTTACTCTATCACTAGTGTTAGAAGTGATCATGGAACTGAATTTGAAAATCTTGGATTTATTGAGTTTTGTAATTCTAATGGTATTAGCCATAATTTTTCAGCACCTAGAACCCCTCAACAAAATGGAGTTGTTGAGAGGAAAAATCGAACTTTAGAAGAAATGGCTAGAACCATGCTTTGTGAAAATAATTTGCCAAAATATTTTTGGGCGGAAGCCACAAATACCGCTTGTTATGTTGTAAATCGAGTAATGATTAGACCAATTTTAAAGAAAACTCCATATGAAATTCTCAAAAATAAAAAGCCTAACATTAGTTATTTTCATCCTTTTGGATGTAAATGTTTTGTTTTAAACAACGGTAAAGAAAATCTTGGCAAATTTGATGCTAAAAGTGATGAAGGAATTTTTCTGGGTTATTCCTTAAATTCTAAAGCTTATCGTGTATTTAATAAAAGAACTTTAGTTGTAGAAGAATCTATACATGTTGTTTTCGATGATAATCCCATTCCGAGGAAGGATTCTTCTGTTAATGATGATGTAGGTATTGTACAAGCAAATGACGTTAGACATGACGTTGGAGAATCATCATCAAAGGAAGAAACAAAAGATGAGGAAACTCATGATCCCCTCGAGAATCCAACCATTGAAGAAAGGGAAGTATCTTTTCCAAGAGAGTACAACTATGTCAAGGATGGTGAAATTATAGGTGATCCATCAAAAGGGGTAACTACTCGATCTTCTCTTAGAAATATCTGTAATTATGTTGCATTTATTTCATGCATAGAGCCTAAGAACATCAAAGAAGCATTAAAAGATGAACATTGGATTATGGCTATGCAAGAAGAATTAAATCAATTTGAGAGAAGTAAAGTATGGACATTAGTTGAAAGGCCTAGTAATAAATCTACTGTAGGTACTAGATGGGTTTTTAGAAATAAACTTGATGAAAGTGGTAATATAGTGAGGAACAAGGCTAGACTTGTTGCTCAAGGCTATACTCAAGAAGAAGGCATAGACTATGATGAAACATACGCTCCCGTAGCTAGGATGGAAGCAATTAGAATGTTATTGGCATTTGCATGTTTCAATGAATTTAAATTATATCAAATGGAAGTTAAAAGTGCATTTTTAAATGGTTTTATAAAAGAAGAAGTGTACGTGGAACAACCTCCAGGTTTTGAAGATTCAAATTTTCCGGATCATGTTTTAAAATTGACAAAAGCTCTTTATGGTTTAAAACAAGCTCCTAGAGCTTGGTATGAAAGATTGTCAAATTTTTTAATTGAAAAAGATTTTTTAAAAGGAAAGGTTGACACTACATTGTTTTTAAAGAGAAAAGGTAAAGATTTATTAGTAGTTCAAATTTATGTTGATGATATAATATTTAGTTCTACTAATGATGTTCTTTGCCAAGAATTTTCTAAGCTAATGCAAAGTGAGTTTGAGATGAGCATGATGGGGGAGCTCTCATTTTTCTTGGGACTCCAAATCAAGAAAAGAAAAGATGGCATCTTCATTAATCAAGCTAAGTACGTCAAAGATATGGTCAAGAAGTTTGGACTGGAAAATGGGAAACCTCATAACACTCCAATGAGCTCTTCAACAAAGCTTGACTTAGATGAAGGAGGTAAATGTGTAGATGTTAAATTATATAGGTCAATGATTGGCTCTTTGCTTTATCTAACTGCAAGTAGACCGGACATTATGTTTAGTGTTTGCTTATGTGCTAGATTTCAATCATGTCCTAAGGAATCACATTTACTAGCTGTTAAGAGAATCTTTAGATACCTTAAGGACACTTCTAGTTTAGGACTTTGGTATCCTAGAGACTCTAGCTTTAGCTTGCATGCCTTTTCTGATGCGGATTATGGAGGATGCAAATTAGATAGGAAAAGCACCTCCGGTACTTGTCAATTCCTTGGAAATATGTTGATTTCTTGGTTTTCAAAGAAACAAAAATGTGTTGCATTATCTACCACTGAAGCGGAATACATTTCAGCCGGTAGTTGCTGTGCACAAGTTTTATGGATGAAACAACAACTTTTTGATTATGGAATTGAAGTAGGTACCATTCCTATCAAGTGTGACAATACTAGTGCTATTTGTCTCACTAAAAATCCCATCCAACACTCTAGAACTAAGCACATTGAAATAAGACATCACTTCATTAGAGACCATGTCACTAAGGAAGATGTAGTTCTAGAATTTGTTGATACTTTGCACCAATTAGCGGATATCTTTACAAAACCCTTAGACAAGGAAAGATTTTGGACACTTAGGAGAGAATTAGGTTTGACCAACCTATCTTCACTTAGTGTTTAAAATAATTTTAGCACTTTTAATAAATCTTGAAAAATGCTTATAATAATAATTTTTGATTGCATTCTTGCTATTAGTTAGGGGGAGTTTGTGATTCTTAGTGAAAATTAATTTTATGCTCAAAAATCGATTAAAGATTAATTTAATTGTTTGAACATAATTAATTTTTGATATATGAGTTGCCAATACCACTAGAAAAGATTAATTTAGCATTTTGTGCTTAAAAATCGGATTTTAGCATTTTGGTGCAGAGGGAATCGATCCCCCCCTGAGGGAACCGATTCCCCCTTTGAAGGGGAACCGATTCCCCCCACAGGGGAATCGATACCCCCCTGGGGTTCTGTTAAAATCGGGCAGAACACCCAAAAACGCAAAAACCCTCATTTCCTCTCTTCTTCCGCCGTTCCTCTCTTCTAGATAACCCAAATCTCCATTTTTGTCTCAAATCAACGATATTAATCGGAATTTGCTTCAAATATCATCTTCTAAACCTGTTGAAATCATTAAAATCGTGCAAACAACATCTAAATCCCCTCAATCTTCATCTTTCAAGGTAATTTTTCTAAACTCTCTATTTCATTGTTTTTGAACATAGGATTAGTTTTAGGTTGAATTAGTGATCGGGCATTGATTATTTAGTGATTAGAAACTAGATGTTACAACTAATTTCATCAAAAACACAAGAATTTTTCAAATTTTTTAAATTTTCGAATAAAAAAAATTATTTTTCAAATTATTGTGTTTTGATTAAATTATGTTGTTGTTATGAAAAACTATACATATATTGTTTCTCAAAACCATATTTTCCAAAAGTTTTTCAAAAACTTTGCCCATTAGGATTGATTTAGAGAATCTTGAAATATTGAGGACTCATTTGAGTTTTGGGATTAATTGAATTGCATACATTTGTTTTTAAAATTGCAGGTTATCAATTCTATTCCGATTTCCTAAACCATGTCCAATCCTAAACGTCCTAGGTCTTCATTTAGCCGTTCTAGTCGTCAAAATCCACCTTCAAATCCTCCTCCTATCCCTCAAAATCCTATTCCAAATCTTGATCCTAACTTGACTATCCAAAATTCTTGTTTCAATCAACCGGGTCCTAAAGATTATCGTTATTGGTTTTACCAATATTTTGACTCGTATAAGATTAGGGAAGAACGTATCCCATCTCTTCAAACTATGGTTGACATTAACTTTAAATATCTCCCTATCTTGCACGAATGGAAATTTGATAAACTTTTCGAACTTGAACCCATTGTCTATCATCAACTTGTTCGTATCTTCTACTGTAATGCCGTTTGTATCAAAAATCGTGACAAAACCAAAACCATAGGAGTGCGTTCCTACCTCCTAGGTCAATATTTCCATCTTGATCCGGATTACATAGCCAATGCCTTAGGCTTGGATAATGAAGGTTTATCAAAACGAAAAACAAGTTTTAGGCTCACGATATAAACAGAATGATAGTGCAAGTGTTTTAGATCTCCATGAACGTTTCCTTCATCTCATGATCACTTGGTGGTTTCGACCATCCGGGGGTCGATATTCAACTCTTAGAGCTTTAGATCTTTGGTGGTTGCACTGTTTTGAAAACAATATAAAAATAAACCTCTCCGAGATTATTTTTGCTGAAATTGTTGAAACCGTTAACCTAGTGCCAAATAAGAAACTCTGTTCTTCACTAGTTTACGGTTGTATCCTTAGTAATCTCTTTTCTAAAGCTGAACTCCGAGTTGGTCTAGATGCCTCATTTCCTCTTAAGAAACAAATCAATCTTCTTTCTTTAACAAGAGCGGGATGGGTCAAAAATAAGGAAGCCGGTGCATGGGTTCGATCTTCTACTCCGGGAGCTAGTTCTTCACAAGCTCCACCCGAAGCTGACAAAGATCCCGAGTTTGAACAATTAATGAGGGATATTGATGAAGCTGAAGAAGAACCTGAACAACCCGAGGAGCACGCACAACAATCGACTCAAATACCTCCATATTTTCAATCTTTTATGGAGACATTTGATTTCCGTTATGCTACAATGGATTCGCGCTTTTCATCTATAGAGTCTCATTTATCCACAATGGGAGCTCAAAAATTAGAGATTCTTCAGGAGATGCGTGCAAACAATGAAGCAACCAATGCTCGTATTAATGAACTAACTCATGAAATGGCTGCTATGCGAGCCCGTTTTCCACCTACCGATCCGGATGTTTGATTTTATGTTTAGCTTTAAAACTTTGAACAAAATGAATATTGTTTCAACATTTTGAATTGTTTGATTTTGTGGATTGTTGGATTTTGAATTTATGGATAATGTGAACTTATATGTTTGGTGTGTTTTATTCGTTATTGCATCATTTACATCATTATTAGCAATATGACCAATTTTGCCATATCACATTATTTATGAATATTGATGAAACTAATGGCTAACCTCTCTTTTGATCGTGATCTTAGCAGCTTAAGCTTATAATTAATAAATCAATTGGCTAAATGATTTCAAAACCTTGTTTTACAATGTCTTTTTGATTTAACAAAAAGGGGGAGAAGAATAGGTGTTAAAAGTTTTACATAATAAATTGAAGAAGTGTTAAAGTAAGGGGGAGTAATTTCAAAACTTGATTTCAAAAATCTTAAAATTACTAAAATGTTTTGTTATATCAAAAAGGGGGAGATTGTTGAAACATTTTGATATTTCGATATAACAAATTAAGTTAAATGGATTTTAAGATTTTCCAAAATGATTTTCTAAGTATATTCGATATAACTATTCAAATATCAAAACATTACTCCAAATATTTCAAAAAACATTTTTAATCCTTACTTAAGTGTAAAATTAAGTTTTAATCATAAAACAATTTCAAAATAATCTTACAAAGTATTTCGAACCAATTCAAAGCCAAAAATTACAGATTGCTCAGAGGGAACCGATTCCCCCCCATAGGAGGAACCGATCCCCCCTAAATGGTTTTGGCCCCGAGATTTCCAGAATGCTCGGAGGGAACCGATTCCCCCCATAGGAGGAACCGATTCCCCCCTAAACAGTTTTTCTCCGAGAATTCCAGTATGCTCGGAGGGAACCGATCCCCCCCAAGGGGGTACCGATTCCCCCCTTGTACAACGGTCGAAATATTTGAATTTTACACTTAGGAACCGATTCCCTTCAAGGGGGAACCGATTCCCCCCACGCTCCAAGCTGTTTTATTAAATGTTTTCACACTAAAACGGCTATAATATCTTCTCTAATCATCCCCAACGTTCAGAAGTGATCCAAGGTATATTTAAGCAAGCTTAGAAGCCATTGATCAAAAACAAGAAACATCAAGCAACTAGAATCAAGAGAAAATCAAAGAGAAAGCATCAAACCTCAAGTTTGAGCATTTCAAGCCTATTTTCATTCAATATTCATTTTGCTTTCAAGAACACTTTTTGTGCTCAATTGTATTCATCTTTGAGTGTTCTTTTCTTTATTCTAGAATTGTGCAAACATCTTACCTTGTGAGGTTTTCTTGTAAGTTTGCAAATTTGTAATCTTCTCTTTGGGAAAAAGAGTGTTCTCAAGAGTTGGGGTATACTCTTGAGAGAATTGTAAGGTTATCTCTTTGGCCTCAAAAGAAAGAACAAATTAGTGAATTTGTTGGAAAATCCTTAGTGTGGATAGCTAAGGTAGTGGACGTAGACTTTATTTGAGAAAGTCGAACCACTGTAAATCGCTGTGCAATTACTTTCAATTTTCTGTAAAAGCTTCCACAAAAATTTTAATTGCCAATTCACCCCCCTCTTGGCCGATTTCGTCAATCGATTAACTCAACAGATTGGATAGCTGAAATCAACACAACAATAGCTATATGGGAGCTCGCTTTTACCATGGGCATAATGGCTTGGCAGATCACTTCAGATTCCAAGTTGGGATGATCTTGGTTGATCCCTCCAGCACAACATGTATCAGGATCGTTGTATACCATTAGTTCCCATCTATTATTTTTCCTCTTCTTTTTCGATACGCGAACCATCTAATTGCATCTATTTTCGCGTCGGGAACAGTGACATACATATTTTTCTGTCGTGGAGCGGGCGACTCTGGATTGAACAGAATTACGAATATTGAAATTTTTTATAACCATCATCGCTTCTTCTTTGCTTGAAAACTCCATGCCTAAAGATAACTCACAATTATTTATTGATGAGTAATATCCATAGTCACCGAGATGAAGCATATATGCAAATTCTGGCCCGTACATTGCACCATAATCAGCTTCATACATGTGTGTTGGAGGGTCAGTTTGTGCCACATTTGAGGGAACTTCGTCTACATCATCATCATCATTGGAGTTGAATTATGGTGATTCCGGGTGCATGAATAGTCCAGTCTCAGCACCATCCGCACCAAGCTTACGAAGCAGTTCTTTTGGTGGAGATGATGGTTCCTCCATGCTCTCTACATTTACGTCGAATAACCTACTACTTGTATGCCTTCCCCTTGAACTAGAAGGCATATCAACATTGAGATTGAAAAAGCTCACAGTCGAATGCCTCCATCTAGAGCTTGAAGCCATCGTGTCAAATGGAAACTGCACAGATTGTTGTGTCGATTTCATCTCCATATTAAGGTCAAAGAAATTTGTAGATGAATGCCTTCCCCTAGAACTGGTCTCGATGTTGCCATACAGATTGTTCATGGACCCACCTCGGTATAGATCGTAAGGAGTTGCTAATGAATGTCTCCCCATTGAAGTTGATAGGCCGACACCATGATGCTGATTTCCCATTATGGCATTAAAATCATTACACATTACTGTAGTCGGGCTATCAACTTGATCAACTTGTTCAGTCAGCCCATAGTGGGAGCTTAATGAAAGAACCCAAACAACACGCACTTGAACAAACTTTGCATACATCTCAATATCGGCGTCTGAATAATTACTTTGAGAATCAACCATCATTTCAACATCATCATTGTTCAATAGTTCAAATACTGTATAAGTTAATGGCAACAATGATGTTGGAAATTTGTATTGCAACGACGACATTCTTCTACTACTTCCAACATGAACCTTCATTGAAATCTTCGTTATCATCTCCTCAAGAGTTATGTTTCTCTTGAATAATATTTTAACATAATCATTTGATACGAAAACAACATCGGTTTCATCTTCTCGAATTTCTCCATCATAAAAAACAATAGCTGAAATTCGCGCTATTATTAGAGTTTGAAAGTGCGACAATATTATATATGCAAAAAAACAACTGAAACAAACCTAATTAAATAAATAATATATGCACGAAAATATAACACAATAATTTTTTTACACATAAACGTAAATCATTTTACATATAAACGTAAATAATTTAAATTTATATTATTACCGTATCGGCAAAAATATTTCGACGTATGCTTTCGCTTTCCAATTATACAACCATAAAAATTAATTGAAAACAATTAATACAATATTTTTTTCAAATAATCATATATAATTATAAAAAAAATTATAAAAATTACCTTATAATGAAAGATCGAACGAACTTCTAAAATAAAATATAAAAGGATTGCCGAGTTTTTTTTTACTGGTTGAGAGAATTATTGTAGTAGTTTCTAGGTTAAGAGGAATTTGTGAGAGAGTTTTAGGAGGAAGGGTATTTATAGCGGAGAGATGATGCTATAAAGTCGAGAAATTCGGATAAATTATGTAAGATGCGACCCTTGTACCGCACCTTGCATTATGCATGTGATAGCTGTAGGAGCGTGCTTTACTGCAAAGGGTATTAAATCAATAAAAAAAATTGAAAGGGTGCCTGACAAATAATATTAGTGTGTGAGGGTGATTTTTTTTTGAAAATACGCCTTTTAGGTCTGCTACCAAATACTTATGAGTCAAATTATCTAATGTATCTTTCAATGCTTATCTATTTTACTTGATTTTTGCGCAAACTTCATCTACTGTATCATTCTTATATAGTTTGGCCTTTCTATTTTTTTTAAAATAATTTAATTCAAGCAAGTTATCACGTCAGTATTATAATAATAAAGGGTAAGAATCAATAACACCTTAATTTTTTTAAAAAAAGTTTGAATACCTGTGAGTAGATTTTAAGTACTTTGGATTGAGCTTACCAAATAAGATTCGAAAGCAACTCAAAGTTTTAAGGCCGTGGAAGACTAGAATATGGGGCTATGCTTCCATGAAAATGAAGAAATACAGGGAAAGACAAAAAAAAAAAAAATCCTGTCTTGTAGTTCAGATGCTGCCTTGAACTCAATGATTTGCATTTGGAGTGAACGTTTTATTAATTATATTCGAAATACCAAAATCCAAAGGCTATCGTTAAGTGCCAATATTCCTTCTCATGTGCATTTTTCATTTACTATTTTTTATACTAATCCTGTTTCACAGGATCATATCTCTAATCTCTACAGCTTCTTCCTCCCACCTTCTCTAATCACTTTTTTTTACTGAGCAACATTCGCCAATGTCGGTTGGTACTCAGCTTTAACAGCTTTTGGTCTGTTCATTTAACCTTCAAATCCGTCCAAAACAGCTAGTTCTTGCTGTCTTCAATCCTAAAACACATTTTCCTTCAATAAAAAAGATTTATTATAGTTATAAGCCTCGCAAAGCAGATGCTCTATTAAAAGTTCCAAGCTTTTCAAAGTGCTTGAATGCTGCAAGGGTTCCATTTGGTAGCCATTGGATTTGCTAGAAGGGATCAGTAAAGTAGATAAGACTCAGGTAAGTTTCTTTACATATCTGCTTAAAGGGTGGTATTTTTTTCAGAAAAGTTTGCATTTTTATTTACTTTTTATAGTATTGGATTAATGGGGTCATACTTATCATCTATGGGAAGTGCTGTACCTATTTCAAGAAATTTCTCAAGTTTTAATATTGAAGAAAATGGGTGATAAGTGTAAGTGTGTAACAAATCTTAAAATATGGACTCAGTCACATGGTGGAAGATGATGCAATGAAAATGCGGTCTTAGCTTAAATGTTGAGATGGATCAAGTGGGTCTGCAAAAAGGAAGTCCCCACGTTGGTGTATCAAAAACACAGAAAATAAATAAACAAAGGCTGACCAGTGATGACTTGGATGTTGTAATCAAAAGGGTTGGGAAAAGGCTAGTGAGTTAATGCATTTGCATATTGCATAATGATCAGAATTGTACATTAATTTTGTTTTTTCATTGCAGCCTGTAGGGTGTTCTTTAGGTTAAAACAGTGGTCGATCGAATCGAATTACCATTAATTGAATTATTTTAATTTTTTTCTTTAATCATTAATCGAATCGAACTTTTTAAAAAAATATTAATCGAACCAAAAAATTTTTGGTTAATTCGGTTAATTTTTAAATTAATCGATTTTTTTTAAAATTTTCTAATTTATATAAAAATTGAATATTTTTTAATTAAAAAACAATTTATAATTAATTTAAATAATATATAATTATAAAGTAAAAATTTTATATGAATTTTTTAATTAATTAATATTGATTTAGGTTTAAAAATTATTGAATATTAAATTATTAATTGAGTTTTAAATGGTTTGGACTAAGCACATATGTTATATATAATATATTTAAAATTTAATTTCGGTTAATTCAGTTATTTCAATTAATTAACCGATTTCAAACCAAATTAACCGTTAACTGAATTTTAAAAAATTTATTAACCGTTCTTCGACCGAACTAATTCGGTGGCCGACCGAATTAATCAAACTAATTCGATTTGATCGATTAATTCGGTTAAAACCGAAAAATGAACACCCCTAGCAGCCTGAGATAAAAATGTTGTGGATGAAATTTGCTAGTGAATTAATGCTTTAAATTTACTAGCAAACTCCATTTAACTAGTAGAGATTGTTTAGCTATCCTTTAACTGCCAAAGAACAGTTTCCCAGCTTTATTAAGGCAGATAAAAAAACTGTAAAGTTTGGTCCAGTGAGTTAGGTAGGAATTTGGAAAAAATGAAAGATGTGGGGTAGTAGGATAACTTAAATATATTGATAAGGTGATAAATAAATGGTCCTTCTAATCAGCTTTATTTGCGTGGGCACTTTTATTGGTTTCATGTTGGTGTGATATATCGTCTTTGAAAATGTAAACGTCGTTGAATCACGTGATTGTGCTTTCTCTCGTTGCCATCAATCAAGATTCTCTTACTTTGTTCTCTCTTCTCTTTCTCCTTCATGCCTGTACAAAAAGCACAGGTTTGTGAAGCTCTTGCATTTGCTGTTTTGCTTGTATGTATATGTATGTTTTTATGTTAAAATTATATTGGTTTTTATTTTCTCTTTTTTTTAGTCTTCTATTTCATTGTCCTTTATTATGGGGTAATGGTGTTGTCAGAGTTCAAAGTTTGGGTTTTTATTTATTTATTAAAACTAAGAAATATTTCTTTTACTTTGCATTAACCAGAAAAGAAAAAAAAATACTATTTTTATATACAAGTAATGGGAAGGAAATAAATGAGGGACCTTGTGCATTTAAGGATATGTCTAGAAGAATTATAGTGTAGTTGAGCTTCAACCCATTTTAAGTTTTCTAGTAATTGGAATCTAAGTGTTACTTGGCTTCATGTTATCTTCCTTTTTTGTGAGATTTTAATCTTAAAGATGTGCATAGTTATCAATGAGTTTGGTGAGGGATTTTATAGATGAGGTATGGAAGCCATGTGAGGGAATGTGACATGCTTTTTATCTCCTCTATTTGCGGGTGTGCAAAGTAAAGATATTCCTTGATATCATTGGAAATTTCATCTTCGAACTTCATTGCTTTACTTTATTCTTTGTTTCTTTCAAATTCATGGTGTTGGATTGTTCCACTCCAGTTTTGCTAATCATTTCAGCTTTAAACTGCAGCTAATTCTGTTCACTTGCAGTAAACTCAGGCTGAAGATTGAGGCATAATTATCATGGATCTTGAGTTGGGGAAGTCCCATGATACTTCAAAGGTTTGTTTTACTTTCAAATGTTATTGGTCATTAAGATTTTGGTTTCTAGGAGCAGGTAGACTTAGGTTCCATGGTAAAAAGATTTACATAGTATGGTTTTGAGTTAATTAGCTGAGTTCTAGAAGAGTTGCTTATTCTGGGATTTTGTTGCAGAAGGATTCTTGGAAGACCGCCTTGCTTTTAGCATACCAAAGCCTTGGTGTAGTGTATGGGGACCTGAGTACTTCTCCTCTTTATGTCTACAAGAGCACATTTGCTGAAGACATTCAACATTCAGAGACAAATGAAGAGATTTATGGTGTTCTGTCCTTTGTCTTTTGGACTCTTACTTTAGTCCCCTTATTCAAGTATGTGTTTGTGGTTCTTCGAGCAGATGACAATGGAGAGGGTAAGCATTTAAACAGTTTCATCGTCCGTTTAACCGTTGAATCGAAGCCTTTTTATCCATGGTTTTGACTTTTGCAGGAGGCACGTTTGCGTTATATTCTCTGATATGCCGCCATGCCAAAGTTAGTCTTCTACCCAACAGGCAAGTCGCTGATGAAGCGCTCTCTACGTATAAACTCGAGCACCATCCCGAGAAAAAGAATAGCTCTGGAGTAAAACTGTACCTTGAGAAGCATAAACTCTTGCACACAGCTTTACTGATCTTGGTTCTCCTCGGTACTTGTATGGTAATTGGAGATGGAGTTCTCACTCCAGCAATTTCTGGTAAACCTCTATGCAGTCGGTTGCTTAAATTTGTGACCTGGTTTTCTCGGCCACCCACTAATTAATATATTCTTATACCGTAGTTTTCTCTGCTGTGTCTGGCCTTGAGTTATCCATGTCCAAGGAACATCACCAGTGTAAGCTCCTAAACTTGCTATGTTAGGTATTCTTCTCCTATTCGGTCGCATTGAAGTCTCTGATATTATGTTTGAGCCAAACCTTCTTACTTTTAACTGAAAAACACTTTGGGAGTATTTTGCAAAATAAGAATGTAAGAGCAGGGTTTAGTTTTGCAATTATTAAACGCTTTCGATTTGCATTCGGAGTGATATTCATGTTCCTTGATGTGGAGACAGGTATTATGCTAATGGTGTTTTGGCTTCGGTATATTAGGGTAATGGAGTGATATTCTTATCTTTGCTCTAATTTACTATCCCTTCATCTGAAATTCTTGGCCTGCTTTACAGATGCAGTTATTCCAATCACTTGCTTAATTTTGGTGTGTCTTTTCGCACTTCAACACTATGGCACACATCGGGTTGGATTTTTCTTTGCTCCAATTGTGTTAACGTGGCTACTATGCATAAGTTCTCTTGGGTTATACAATATAATCCACTGGAACCCACATGTCTATCAAGCCCTTTCTCCATATTACATGTTCAAGTTCTTGAAGAAGACGAGGAAAGGTGGATGGATGTCTTTGGGAGGCATACTGCTCTGCATTACAGGTGAGTTTGGAACAAGTATACAGGTGATGAATTTTCATGTTGCATTGTGTGTTTTGTCCACTTCACAGTTTTTATCTTCGATATAATCGATTTACTTAATCCATGTCTGGCACGTAAGTTAACTTTTGCCCGTGTTTAACTTTAAGGTTAATTCATTATCTGAAAGTCTCTCCAAAACTTGCTGCAAACAGATAACTAGTACCATTACCTTAAAGTTAGTTAATTGTGAAAACTGACAAACCAACAAATACCATCCATGCAGGTTCCGAGGCGATGTTTGCTGATCTTGGTCACTTTTCTTATTCTGCAATTCAGGCAACTAACATAAATCCTCTCCTGAGTTTTCATTCGATAATGATATCATATCTGTTCATTTGAGTTCAAAACTGGCTACTACAATGAATTTAACTTTGTCTTGCTGCAGACTGCTTTTACCTTTCTGGTTTATCCAGCTCTTATACTGGCATACATGGGCCAAGCCGCTTACTTGTCTCAACATCATCATACGAGTTACCAAATCAGCTTCTACGTCTCCGTTCCAGGTATACCTCATCTGTTCTTAATACCAATAAAAAATGGTAGGAAGCTGACTGCTGAAAGGGAATGCAAATAGATTTGATTGCTTATTTGTTTTTTTGTAATGTACAGAAAGTGTGAGATGGCCTGTGCTCATAATAGCGATTCTCGCGTCTGTTGTGGGAAGCCAAGCGATCATTAGTGGAACATTCTCGATAATAAATCAGAGTCAATCACTTGGTTGTTTCCCTAGAGTGAAGGTTGTTCACACCTCTGACAAGATACATGGTCAGATATACATCCCTGAAATCAATTGGGTACTCATGATCCTCTGCATTGCTGTGACTATTGGATTTAGAGATACAAAACACATGGGGAATGCATCAGGTAAGGTTGATTACCTCATAAGTAAACTTCAACGGAAAATAGTTTTAAGGAAGACCTTTCTGCTTTAGAATAAACTGAAAGCTCGATGCATTAGAATTTTGTTCTTGTTTCAGGATTGGCGGTGATGACCGTGATGTTGGTGACGACGTGCCTCACTTCCCTGGTTATTATCCTCTGCTGGCACAAACCCCCAATTGTGGCTCTTTTGTTTCTTCTCTTCTTTGGTTCTATAGAGTTGCTTTATTTCTCAGCTTCACTCACCAAGTTCACTGAAGGGGCTTGGCTCCCTATTCTCTTGGCACTTTTCCTCATGACAATCATGTTTGTATGGCATTATGCCACCATCAAGAAATATGAATTTGATCTCCACAATAAGGTATCACTAGAATGGCTATTAGCATTGGGTCCGAGCTTAGGAATTGCTCGAGTGCCAGGTATCGGCTTAGTTTTTACTGATCTCACCTCTGGTATCCCTGCAAACTTCTCTCGTTTTGTCACAAACCTTCCTGCCTTCCATCGCGTTCTTGTCTTCGTGTGTGTAAAATCAGTACCTGTACCTTTTGTGCCCCCAGCTGAGCGTTATCTCGTTGGCCGTGTGGGTCCTGCTGCTCATCGGTCTTATAGGTGCATTGTTCGATATGGTTACCGAGATGTGCATCAGGATGTTGATTCTTTTGAATCAGAACTAGTTTCCAAATTGGCTGATTTCATTTACTATGATTGGCATCGAAGCCAGCACGGTCCCGGTGCCGAGGATGATATTGTCTCCCACTCAAACGAATCAACGAGTGAATGTAGATTAGCCGTGATAGGGACGGTTGCATTTCCTGGCACACCAGCTTACGAGATCGAGGAAAGCTCTCAACCAGCAAGTGTATCTATTGGATTCTCAACAGTAGAAAGTGTCACAGATGTCATAGAAATGGAGCCTGTGCGTGCTGTTGAAAGAAGAGTTAGATTTGCAATCGACGATGACTCTGAATCCGATGTGCGGACAGACATGGAATTGCAGTTGCGAGAAGAGCTACAAGATCTTTTAGCAGCCCAAGAAGCAGGAACCGCATTCATACTAGGACATTCACATGTTCGAACAAAGCAAGGATCATCCGTTTTGAAGAGACTGGCCATCAATTTCGGGTATAATTTCTTGAGAAGGAATTGCCGTGGAGCAGATGTGGCACTCAAGGTTCCACCGGTGTCTTTACTAGAGGTCGGCATGGTTTATGTGGTGTAAGCCTCTGATGTAAGTAGTTTTTGTAGCTTTGTACTCCATAGCTGGCCTGTAAAGAATTACATTAGTGGTTCAACAGAGATTCACTTGCTTTCGTCCCGGTCTCGTGGATTCCCGAAAGCAACCCGGTTTGCTAGGCTAAAGTTCATACGTCTAATGTCATAGAGAAGTTTGTATTCCAGACACTGAACACCATGCAAGTACCCTTTAACACGAGGTCTGATTAATCTATATTCCCCCCTTGTTATTGGCCATGGAATTTTTATTAAGATATTTCTGGTTTGTTGACCCAAGTCCTCACAATTAGGGGTGCACAAAAAATCTGAATATCCGATTTTGCGAAAAAAATATCCGAAACCGGATTTGGGAAAAACCGGTTTTTTTTTATTGGATTTTTTTAAACCGGTTATTTTAACCGGTTTGGAGAAAAAAACCCAGACCGGGTTTTTTACCGGATAAAAAACCGGTTTGAAAAAAACCGGTTAAAAAACCGGTTTTTATCCGAAAAAAAAAACCGGTATGGGTTTAAAAAACTAGCCGTTAATATAGCCGTTTATGACCGTTTTTGACCGTTTTTTTCTTTAAAAAATTACCATTTTACTACCCTAAACATGTATAAATAGGTTGGGGATGTATTTGGTTGATTACAACTTTCTCAAATCTTATTACACAACACTTAAACATCTCTCAAATCTTAGTTTTGTAATTTTTTGTTCATCATGAGTAACACGGCTGAATCTTCCGTCGGGGGAAACCTTGAAGTCGTGAGAGTGATCGAACACACTCGAAACAAAGATATTTGGGATCACTACGATTTATGTGAGATGTCAAATGGCTCGAGGAGGGCGCGTTGTAAACTTTGTCTAAAGTTTCTTGCATCGGAAGGAAACACAACGTTGAAGAACCATTTGACAAAATCATGCAAGACACTTCGCTCAAGATCGGATCCTAGTCAATCGAATCTTACACCGCAAGGTGGTGTTTTTGTTTACGACAACGAAAAATTACGAGAAGCGTTTACAAAGTTCGTGATTACAAAAGCATTGCCGTTCGACCACTTTGATGATGAAGATTTCACGACAACAATTCAACAACTAATGCAACCACGTTATACTCAAGTAAGTCGTACTACCCTTAGAGGAGATGCTATAAAAATGTGGCGTACGGCGAGGGAAAAAATGATTTTAGGATTCCAAGAACACCGTTATGGTGTGTCGCTTACATGTGACGTTTGGAGTTCCCCTCATAATACCGGAAATTCTTTTTTAGCCGTTACGTCACATTGGTTAGATCAAGATAATTGGCAAATGATGAAAAGAACAATCGCGTTTGAATTATTCGGTGAGCCGCATACCGGTGCTAATTTATTTACACTTTTAAAAAGGGTAATTTGTCTTTATAAATTAGAAAATAAAGTTTTTTCTATATCATTTGATAATGCATCGAATTATACAAACGCGGTTCCAAGATTGAAAATATTACTTTCACCGATTTTAGATGGTGCGTTTTTTCATACCCGTTGCGTTGCACACATAATTAATTTATCCGTGCAAGCCGGTTTGGAGGTTATTGAGCCAATTAGATTAGAATTTAAAACAATGATAAAATCGGTTCTTTGTAACAACAACAAAAGACTAAATGATTATAAACGATTTTGTAAGTCTGTTAATAAAAAAGCTTTGGGTCCTAATTTGGATTGTCCAACTCGTTGGAACTCAACTTGGATGATGATGCATACTGCCTTAAGGCAAAGGGAAACATTGCAAACATTTCACGATCGGCTTTTCGAGAGGGGTCATGTCCCAAACATTTATCCGGATTCGAGTTGGGAAACTATAGCCAAAATAACCGATTTGCTTGAGGCTTTTAAAAATGCAACAACTTTTTTATCCGGTGTTTATTACCCTACTAGCCCGTTGGTTCTTAATCAAATATTTTTGTTGGCTACCCGACTAAATGACTTTGAATTTGAAACCGAAGTTTTTCAAGAAATTGGCTTTGCAATGAAGGAAAAACTTTTAAAATATTTTAAGGAGATTCCCCCCATTTTTACTTGTGCCGCCGCTTTAAACCCAACGTTAAATGTTGGTGGGGTTGAAACACTAATTGAACAAATTGCGTTTTCTTTTAATCTAACCGATGATGAACCCAACTTTGTCCAAAACCAAATAAATTATTTTAACAAATGTTTTCGAGACATGTTTGCAATTTATTTAACTAAATACGGATCAAGTAGTGTAATACACGATCAAATGAGAATGAATGCGTAATCATCTAGTAGACGTCCAAGTAACATAAATTTGAATCTTTTTAACACTCTTGTAAATTCTCAATCCAAACGATCACGTACTACCACCCCAAGTAGCGAGTTGGGAAATTACATGTCATGCGATTTTCTATCAAAAATGACATTTGAAGAGTTTGAAAGTTTGGATATTTTGGCTTGGTGGAAAGAAAAGGAAGCACAATTTTCGATTCTAGCCGCCATGGCCCGTGATTTACTAACCGTCCAAGCTTCTACGGTAGCTTCGGAATCCGCTTTTTCTGTTAGTGGCAGGGTTATATCGCAACGGAGATCAAGACTAAGTCCCGAGTCGGTGGAAGTATGCATTTGTTTAAAGGATTATTTGGATGGAGCGGCTCGTAAGCAACATATCACCACCCTAGAAGATGCAATTGATGCCGATTTGGAAGCAAACTTACACATTGAAGAAGTCGAACTTGGAATATCCCCTCCAAACGAAGAAGGCGAAGATGATGAAGAAGAGATGGCAATGTAGTTTATTTTATAACTTTATTTCAATTATCGTAAACTTTGTTTCAATTATCGAACTTGAAGTTTTAAGTATTTGAATTTATCGAACTTGGAAGTTTTTAAGTATTTGAATTTATCAAACTTGGAAGTATTTAAGTATTTCAATTATGTTGAGTTAATTAAGTATTTCAATTAAGTATTTGAATTTATCGAACTTGAGGTTTGATGCTTTCTCTTTGATTCTCTCTTTATTCTAGTTGCTTGATGTTTCTTGTCTTTGATCAATGGCTTCTAAGCTTGCTTAAATACACCTTGAATCACTTCTGAACGTTAGTGATAATTAATGAAGATAATATAGCCGTTTAAGTGTGAAAACATTTAATAAAAATGCTTGGAGCGTGGGGGAATCGGTACCCTCTCATAGGGAATCGGTTTCCTCTCATAGGGAATCGGTTCCCTAAGTGTAAAATTCAAATATTTCGACCGTTGAATAGGGGGGAATCGGTACCCCTATGGGGGAATCGGTTCCCTCCGAGCATTCTGGAAATCTCAGAGCCAAACCATTCAGTGAGGAATCGGTACCCCCTTGGGGGGAATCGGTTCCCTATGAGCAATCTGGAATATTAAAATCGGTTTTTTTATAACCGGTTTTTTTAAAACCGAAACCGGTTACACCGGTTAGGATATCCGGCCCTCCAAACCGGTTAGAAACCGAACCGGTTATTTTATAAACCGGTTTTTTTTCTATGGGAAAAAACCGGATCGAATAAAAACCGATCCGGATCGGATTGAAATCCGACAAATGTGCACATCTACTCACAATTTTAGTAGTTTGTGAAGGGGCCACTATTGAACCTCTAGCCACCAAATTCACCAGGTCAATATATAAAAAGGCTAGCTTGGTTGGCTGTGGTTCCAACTTCTGTGCCAAAAAAACTAAACCACCACGGGACTAAGGGCACTTCCGCTGTCACCTTCGCAAAACACCATCCCTAAACAACACTTTTGCAGCAAAATGAGGTTAGGAAGCTGCAAGAGTCTGCCAGCATCGTTTAGGGTTTCCGCTAAACAACAAGAGGAGAAGGGTGAGAAAGAAGAGGCAAAGAAGAAGAGCAAACAGTCGTTTAGCAGCGTGACGGAGGCCCTGGATTTCTCTCAAATACCACGTCTGCAGTTTTGTTAATATTTTAACAGATAGTGATCAAAATGAAACTAAAATATAATATTAAGTATGATTTTAAAAAAATAATAGTTAAATGACTAAAATGAAACAAAAAATTATAATTTAAGTAAAACGTGTAGTTTACCCTATTAAATTTTGTATTTTTTAGTTATAAGATCGTAATATGGTGATATAGAAAGTAATTGTAATTGTTGGGCTTTGCGATTATATTGTATATGCCAACTTTTGCTACTCTAAAATGTTTGCTTTTGTTTTTTTTTTTATATAAATAAAACGTAGTTTGATATATTAGCCATTAACTGCATCAGAAAGTAAAATGTCCGAAATACAATCTAGAGAATCCATATCATAAAAGACGGGAAGAAAGCGTTAAAGCAAATTTAGATAAATTATGAGCAGCCTGATTTGTCGATCTTCGGATGACTCCCACTTGAATATGCCCAGACTCCTGCATCAAACGTCAAGTTTCCACCAAGTGAAATCCTACTGTCGGCATATCTAGTTGTGTAATGATAAGTTGTCGGACCACGTTCGCAGCATCGCTCTCGATATAGAATCGGAGATAGTTAAGTTCCGTCACCAATCGCAACCCGTAAGTTATTGCCAATGCTTCAGCCATTGCAGCATCACAAATCCCTTGGAGAGAGAAAGTTGACTACAATCCCGTGCAACTATTCCCACTGCTGCTTTGAGTTGGGATGGGTGCATGCAACGTCAACATTAATCTTCAAGGTATCCATTGGAGGTTTCCACAACCTGTCTGCTTAACTGCTTGATGCTGATGCTCCTTGCCAAGCATAGGAAGGTTGATCACCAACATGAGCGGAGAAAATGTCCCCATGTGCAAAGTATTTGACCCCGAACACTCTTGTCATTAAACAATTTGGTGAATTGAGACAACGCCACACTTGCTTTCCGAGGATGGCAATGCTAAATTGTCGAAAATTTCGAAAACCAAGCCCTCCAAGAATCTTCTGTTGGCATATTTTCCCCATGCAAGCAAAGGTCAACCTCTCTCATTAGGACTGCCCGCCCACCAATATGAGCGGAGAATGCTCTCCATATCTGAAATGACCACTTGACCCCCATAGGATAATATATTCTTCGTCCACCCACGAACTTTAGAGATGAACTTATCCCTTATCCATCCAAAAGACACCGATTTATTTCTTCCCACCAGCAAAGGAGCGCCTGGGTAAAACCCTGGATCTGTTGAAGGGGACACCCCAATAATGTCACCCAATACGTGTTACATTTGCGTTGAAGTGTTGGCACCAAAAAACAACGTTGATTTGTTGTAGTTTACAAATTGGCCAGAAGCAGTGCCATAAAGTTGCAACGCCTCTTTGATCCTTCGAAACTCATCAGGCGTATTGCGTAAGAACAAGAGGCAATCATCGGCGTATATCAAGTGCGTGATCCGAGGAGCCTGACGACAAATGCGGAGTCCCCTAATACGGTTGGAACGCTGTTCATGATGTAGCAGGGATGATAAACCTTGCAAGCAGAGAATAAATAGGAAGGGGGACAATGGGTCTCCCAGTCGGATCCCACGTTTCGGTTTGAATTTCTCGGAGAGGCAGCCATTCACACGCACACAGTGTGATACCGACGTAACACAATTCATTACCAAATGAATCCATTCAGCAGCAAATCCAAGCCGAATAAGCATGTGTCTCAGAAATGACCAATCTCCCCGGTCGTAGGCCTTCTCTATATCCAGTTTCAGAACGACTCCCCAACTGACTCTCGGAGGCGCCATTTTCAAATAATACATCATCTCCTGGGCTATGAAGACGTTATCCGTTATGTATCTCCCTGTAACAAAAGCAGCCTACTGCTCATCAATACATACCGCCAAAAATGGCCGAAGGCGATTCACAATCACCTTGGAGATGATTTTATAGACAACATTACATAAGGCAATCGACGATATTATTTCAAATTATCCGACAGTCACTTTCGAAATGAGGACCAAGACTGTCTCATTAACATCAGCAATTGGGGTTCTCCCTTCCAACATGGCAATGCACAGGGTGATTATATTTTCTCAATTGCACATTGATACACTTTAAGGATTGTAAACCAAAAATTCAATAAATCATGTATCATACATTTTACTAATACGTGGTTTCTAATTGAACAACCAGTGAAATAAAATAATTTCATGGACAACATTCAACAAATTCCCATCAATAATTAGTGCAAACACGACATTGAATTATAAAAGTCGTATATAATATATTCCAGCATATAGATAGTACTAACATACTTAAAACTCTTACGGGAAAAAAGAAACCCATATAATTGAAATCATAATGTTCTCAAAATCAAAATAAATTAATACGTAAACATTGTGCAAATTTCAAAGTCGAATACATTACAAAAATTATCGTACAAAAGCAATAAATGTAAATTTAAATTTTAATCCAAAAACTGGAAATCTCGAGTAATTAAAAAAATAAAGAAATCGGATTTCAAAAGATTCAAGATACATTAAATTAATACATAAAACCTTAGAAGTACTTTATGAACAAATAAAATCGAAAAAGATTTTTTTTTTTATTTTCAATGATTTAACGTGATCTGACGATGATGTCATTTATTAGAACCAAACCATAATAAACATAAAATCATATTAAACCATTAAGAATAAAATACTCGGTGCGGAAGCATATCCGGACTAATTAATAAGTTAAAATCCTAGAATTATCTTTAGTTGTGATAATCTAAGAAGATATAGTTTCCTTAACTATAAACTCTCTGATGGAGATAAAAATAAATACAATATTATCTATTTATTGGGATCATAACCCCTTTATATATAGATAATTTAAGAATCTGTTGTTTGTACATATAACTCGACCCCTCATTAAATTATAAATACAATTTTAATAGTATCTATATTTTTATTTTTATTACACTTCTAATACCTTATGACTTTATAACATAATTGATCATTTAATTAATGTCATATTTTATGTTAACAATATACATTATAAATATATACTCATATTTATGGATTTTAATCCAGAATCATACCCATCAATAATGCAGACTAAGAGTTATCGATATTATCAGACTGACATGTCAAGAGTGATAACTTACCATGGAACATTCTTTTTGAATCTAAGAAAAAACCATGTTATCCCATGGAACTGAGCTTCCTAAGCAGTTTGAAAATAAATACAAATTGTTGGAGGAAAGGGTCGAAGCTTTAGAAGATGATGCTGCCTCAGTCGAAAGACTAGGTGTGAAGAGACTTAATTTAGTCTCCAACTTGATCATTCTGTCTGATTTCAAGGTGTCTAATTTTGAGAAACATGATGGCACTAAATGTTCTCTTATCCACCTGACAAACAATGTTTTGTAAGAAGATGAAATATTTTCTAAATGATATCAATTTGTTTATTCATTACTTCTATGCTAGCCTGTTGAACTTGTTGCGGTATGATATAATAAATTGATTAATGAATAAATTTGATCATAAGTTGATTAGGACAATGTATTTTTGGGCAATATAAAAATAGGATAAACTATATCATAGACCACATAACTATAATTCCTTTTCATTTTGACCATCATTTTTGAATTTTTGTCAATTAGGTCACTCAACTATTTAAATGCATTCAATAAGTCCACTTGCCGTTAACATTTAACGGAAGTGCTGACGTGACAGTTAATAAATTGGTATAATCACACATTTGGTCACTGTTACTTATATATTCTATCAATTTAGTCCTAATTTTAATAAATTAAAATAAATTTAATCTTCCAATCAAATTATGTCATGTGTCATCATTCGATTGGAGGATTTAATTTATTTTAATTTAATAATTTTATTTTGCACCAACCAATGGGTGACAAGTGTCACCCTATGGTGGTAAGAAAATTAATGAGATGAAATGAGGAAAGCAAGGATTTGAATATGGGACCATTGGGGAGTTTAAGTAGCAGTTTAACCATTGATCCAGGCAAACCTTTTGGTTCAAAATGAACTACATATGCTATATATATTAAATACTAGTCTAAATTTTTTATTATTTTATATATCTTAACATTAAATATATATATATATATATATATATATATTATTCTTATATTAACTTAAAAATATTTTTATTCTTATTTTAACTTAAAAATATATTTAAAATTTTTATATTAACTTAGAAAATAATTTATTCTTAGCTTATCTTAAATATTTATATTTTATTCTTATAATATTTTAAAATTAAGATAAGAATAAAACATATTTTTAAATTAAAACAAAAACAAAATATACATTTTTAAACTAAAATTAAAAAAATAAAATATACATTTTAAGTTAAAAATAAGAATAAAATATTTAAAAATAAATTATTTAAGTTAAGATATAGAAATTTAAGTTTAGACTAATATACAAAATATATATTATATATAGTCTATCCCAAAACAAGTAATTTGCTTGGTTTAGTCGTCACATGCATTTCTTTCAAACCCAATACCTAGGTTTGATTTCCTTCTCCCTTATTTAAGTAGCTTTAATTTTCTTTCCATCAAAGGATGACACGTGTCATCCTTTGATTGGTGGGAATTAATACTAAAATAAATTAAATCTTCCAGTCAAGCGGCGACACATGTCATGATATTTGGCACCAGTTACACGTGGCATAATCTGATTCAAAGATTAAATTTATTTTAATTTATTAAAATTAGGACCAAATTGATAGAATATATAAGTAACATTGACCAAACGGTAATTATACCAATTTTGCAACACTTTCTTTAAATGTTAACAGCAAGTGACCTAATTGAGTACATTTAAATAGTTGAGTGATATGATTGGCAAAAATTCAAAAGTTATGGTTAAAATGAAAGGGGATTATAGTTAGGTGATCTCTTATATAGTTTACCCTATAAAATATGCTATAAACGTATTTCTAGACGATCAAGTTATTTAAAGAATGAGAATAAAAGTTAACGAAAGCTTTAAGGAATATGATAAGTGACACCTCAAATTTTATTTTCTATGCTGAAAAAGAAATGTCTTCAATATTTGATAGAACTCTTCCAACCCATTTCTTCGATCTAATGCTCGTAAGTTCCATAAACGACTTTAAAATTCTTATGATAATCGGAGATACAATAGAAAATAAGATTTACATTAAGCTAGATTTAGATCCTATGAGCAAAATCTTATAATTATGTTAATTTTGGTCTAAACTTGGAAATACAATAAAAATTCCTATTGCATTCGCATATATTTGGAAATATTATTTGAATATCCAATCCACTTATATTTTTATAAAACAATAACAAAATAAGAAGGGCTACAGTACCACTTGTCGAATCTCAAAAGCCTTCTTCATAAGGAAAAGATCCACCACCGGCGGAGGCGGAGGAAATTGAAAATTCCAAACTCATCATCAATGGGATTATCATATATATAAACCTGCCCGGCTCTCTCTGATTCTTCTCTTTCCTTTTACTCTTTCATTCACAGTATGAAAAATCCAACGGCCAACCCATCCCTTTACTTAGCCTTCAAACATTTCCCTTAAACAAGCTTCCTTTTTCGTTGACATACCCATTTTATATTTTTCTACCCCATTTGGTTGTGGAATCTGATCTGGGTTTTTGTTATTTCGGGGAGGAGAGTGAGAGAAGGGAAGATGTTAAAGTGCATAGCTTGTTCAAAGCAGATAAACAATAACAATGGATCTGTTGGTCGTCAGCAAGATGAAGATACTTTGGAAACTCCTAGGACTAGGCAAGCCATTAAAGCTCTCACGTCTCAGGTACTTTTTACTCACTATATACATATATGAATATGTATATATTTGCTTACACGCTTTTTGTGTTTGTTTCCTGAGATAATGCGGGAAAAATACGACTAGGAATAATTCGACTTTGATGGGTTTAATTTTATTTTTCGGTGGAAAATAACATGAGAATCATCTTTTTCTTCTCTCCTGTTGCTTCCTTAATTTCATTAGCCACCAAACATTGAAATCATGGATCATAATTTTTCTTAAACCTTTATCGAATTTGTTTTTCCTTCTCTGTTTTCAATTTTCAGAAGAAATGGGGAAATCAAATAATCCCTGAAAATGTTTTTCTTTCTACCTTTTCTTTCCCCACCAAAGGCTTTTAGTGACAGATGACTTTTCCTTTTATATAATTTTCAGATCAAGGAAATTGCATTGAAAGCATCAGGAGCTTATAAAAGCTGCAAGCCTTGTTCTGGTTCATCAAACCATAACAGGAACAATGCTGACTCTGATTCGGCACAATTCCATTGCCCATACCGAAGAGCAAGAAGCTCTACTCCCCGAATTTGGGGCAAAGAGATGGAATCGAGACTAAAAGGACTTTCCAGTGAAGACGGTAACCCAACATCAGTTAGTGGCCGTGCAGAATCAGTAGTGTTTATGAAGGAAGATGAGCCTAAGGAATGGGTTGCTCAAGTGGAGCCAGGTGTTTTAATCACTTTCCTTTCATTGCCTGAGGGAGGGAATGATCTGAAACGAATTCGATTCAGGTACTTTATTTTGTTAATGGCATATATTATAGTGAAGGTTATGAGTTGTCTGGATTTGTTCACATGGTTTTTGTTTTTGATATTGAAATGGTAGCCATATTTGTAGAGTCCTTTTTGGTTTAAACATTTCTTATATATATCAAACATCTGCTTTTCAAGTGATTATATTGTTTTGTTTTTGGAATTGTCTCCTTGTGGTTTGGTTGCCGTTCCTGGATCTTAGTTTGATACTGGACGTTTTGACATTATCCTTTGTCACTTCATGTGTGGGTTGCTGTCTCACTAAAATCTCTTGAGAGGCTTTATGTGTGAAAATCTGTATCCCATCATTGAATTAATGAATTGACCCCTGATGCGAGTCTTTCTTTATAGCTTGACCCACTAGGCAGTATAGCTTTTCTTGCATTGCCAGTGATTGTGCAATAATGATGGCAATATATCGTTTTCGCATGGCCAAAAAATCTCAGCTGGAGATAGATTTTTTTTCTGGTACAACCAGGCTAGGCTTTGTGTTTGTTGCATGAACACGTCCCTCCCAACAATGCCATCTCCAAATTTCGAACCTGGGTTCTATTCAGGAGTGTGCATTTTGCCTTTTAATTGCACCTATAACTTGCTGATCAACCGAAGTTCAATGATGGCTAAATTATTTGATCTGTATGTGTTTCTTATTCCTTGGACAGTGGGATGTGATTTGCTATGTCTTCAAGTAGAACTTGAGTTGTCACTATGGTCAAGTTTATTTGATCTTTGTGTAGGCAGTAGACTGATTGATGAATCTGCTTGACAGTAACATTAAAGGATTTAAGAAATGTCTTCTTCACATGCAATGTCGGTACATGCAATTCCCTTTGGTTGTCAGGGAGTTTGCTGGCGAAATTTACATTGCCCTGGTGACAGTGACCATCCAAGTATTTAGTTAATAGAATCGCAAGATATTGTCCTTTTGTACAAGTCATTCCTTGTCAATTAGTAATTCTTTTATTGGCCAAAAATAAAGCCTTTCATTCTATTATCAGTTCTTTTGTACAAGTCATGCCTTCAATTCCTTGTCAATTAGTTGGTGTTCTTTCACAAGAAAATGTCCTTTTGTTCCCCACCTTTCATCTGCATGTTAGGGTGACATATTGATGGGATATTTAGTTTGATATTATTGGACAGTATAGCACAAAGGGCATTTTGGATTTTATATTATCAGTTTAAAACTTGAACATCTATGACTCGGCCAGTTCATTAACAGGTTCCTCTTGATAACATTTTGAAACGAACTGATGTTCTTGATTATCTTGTTAATGGATTCAACTGTAATTATCAAGGCCCTAAGTTGCTGTAGGTCTGTTGATTAACCAATTGTTTATTCTTTTCTACACATTTTTCATTTCTAGGATTTTGAAACTTCAATTACTGCAATTATCAGCTTCTTTTCTTTTTTCATTCTATGGTTTGTTCTTGTTTGCTTGAAGTGCTGAAGTATCCTTTTTGTTAATTTAATTAGTCGTGAAATGTTTAATAAATGGCAAGCTCAAAGGTGGTGGTTTGAGAACCATGACAAGGTCATGGAATTATACAATGTTCAACTTTTCAACCAACAAGCAGTCCCACTTTCAACTCCCCCAAGATCTGAGGATGAAGTAAGCTTCTTCTCTCCATGTGTTTTTAACTTATTTGTTGTCTTTGGCATCATTTGGGGAAAGTCCTAGTTCTTATGTTTTCTAACGGTTCATAAACTTCTTAAGCCTCGTTTTCAAATTACTTCTTCCTCCGCCCCTTACAGGGATCAAGAGTTGAATCAGCAAAGGATAGTCCTGTGACTCCACCCCTGAACAAAGAACAGCCGCGCAACTTTGTGCGGTCAACAGCTTCATCGGATTCCCTAGATCATCAACCAGTGCAACCCCATCAATACTATGACTCATCTGCACTTGCTTCAACACCGAAACTCTCCAGCACTAGTGGAGCAAAGACTGAGATATTATCTGTAGATGGCTCTGTAAGGAGTAGTTCATCAAGAGAGCCGTCCATTAGTAATGCCAGTGACATTGAAACTGAATGGGTCGAGCAGGATGAACCGGGGGTTTACCTCACTATTAGAGCACTTCCAGGTGGCTCTCGAGAGCTTAGACGTGTCCGCTTCAGGTTCGTAATTTGTTTGAGATAGAATATAGATGGAGTAAAGGTCGAAAATGTTTAAATAGTCTCATAAATTCGAACTCTATAATAATAAAGAATCATTTTTGTTTGTTTCTTGATATGCATGAATGATTGATTGCAGCCGAGAAAAGTTTGGAGAAACGCAGGCAAGGATATGGTGGGAAGAAAATAGAGGCAGAATACAACAACACTACTTATTGTGAGATTTAGCAAATCAATGGCACAGTGACAGTTTGTCTTCTTTTAATTTAACCCATCATTGTTACTGTTTAGACGATTCTACTTGCTGCTTTGGCCACAACTAATCACAGATTATTTCTTTTACTTACATGTTTAACTATGTTTATTTGTGATATTTAGCATCAAATAGCAATTTGTCTCCATGGTTTAGCAAATCAATAACCTGTCTTGTGTGGTCTATTCTTCAAAACAGAGGGAGAGGCAAATTCAATGTATGATTTTATTTGCTCAAGTTTCTACACATCGCGATGGATGCTTAGAATTTCTCAATATAAAATGATTGGGTGTTGCAAACATTCTTTCTTCTCTCCATTGATACTATAAATAAAATTTGAATTACCCTAAAAATGATTATAAAAGCACGATATCGACATTCCTATTTTGACATTGATAATACTACAATGGTGTCGATACTCGTGCATATATGTATCGATACAAAAATACTAAAAAAAGATCAAATAATTTCTATTTATTCATGGTATCGATATTTTTATCCGATATTGATATTAAAACAATTGGAAAAAGTTATTTATTAATATCTAATATTTATATCTTATTATAAGATATCGATACTTATCTACATAAATCAGATTTATTAAATCTCAAGAAATCAATGAAGAACATCTTATACCTTAAAATAACATTGAAAAAACACTTTTAAACTTTTTTTTAATCAAGACACTTCTAATTCTTAAAATATACCAACAATTAGCTGTAACACTAACTTACCATAACAATTTCATGCCTATTTGCAACATAAATACACCAAGTTCAATCAAATCAATATATATATACGCTCCAACCTGTATTATAGCAAAATATCATAAAACACCTTACCTAACAACATAACACTTGTACATAAAGCTGAGTTTAAAATAAAAAAAATTACATCAAAAGAAGAACAGAGATATGGCAGGGATTAATGAACGTTGACAACCATAGTCATTGTGCAATTAATAGCAGGGATATGGGTATGTTGTTCGCTATTATCTGTTAAAAAATATGAAAGCGGTGACACAATGTGGTGTTTTGGTTTACCTACACTGATCGGGAGGATATTGTAGTGCAAAGTCTTACTCCTTGACAACAAGATGGAAGAGACCTGCTATGGGATGGGTAAAGGCTAATGCTGATGGTACTGTGGAAGGGTTGAGTGTTGCGTGATGATCTTGATAAATGGTTGTTTGGTTTTGCTCGAAGCTTTGGAGTTTGTTCGGCTCTGACTGCAGAATTATGGGCTATTCATGATATATTGTTATATGTCTGGGGGTTTGGTTTCAGAAGGGTCGAACTGAAAATAGATTGTCCGAAGGCGGTAAAAATTCCCAACCAGCTATCTAATGTCGACGAGGGTAGCGTGATTTTTTACTTCGATCCGTGAGTTGTTAAACATAGATTGAAAAACAGAGATTAGTCTCATTTGTCGAGAGACTAACCTGGTTGTTGATAAGTTTGCTACGATAGCTAGAGGTTATCCGATAGGGATGACTCTTCACCACAGTCTTCCTCCTGAAGTGGCTGCATTAGTTGATGGAGATCAAACCTACATGTGCTAGCCTTGTGTTTATTTCTGCATTATAAAAAAAGAAAAAAAATCAAAGATAACTTGAGGCCGCTATATAAAATCTCAATTGAATCTTGTACTTTCAACCTCCTACCAAGACAACATAATAAACTTATGAAAATTTATTGAGATAATAAAAACTATCAAAACAAATATACCATAATATTTATGAAACTCAAAACAAATTATTCTCTTCGTGAGCGTTCAATGTCTAATGGTTGAGAGTTATCTATGAATATATATTGCCTTGTACTTACCTCATATTAATAAAAAAAATATTTTCTTCGTCCCGATTAAATTGATATATGTTAATTTTTGATGTAATTTTAAAAAGAAAAAATATTATTAGATTTCTCATATAAAATAACTAAAATAATAATTTAGTTATAATGAATTTAATTTTTTTATTATAAAAAATAGAAGTTATAAAAAATAGAAGGTAGAAAAAATTGATTTTAAATAGTTGTCCAATTTTTTAAAGTGAATATTTGAATTATACAATTTAAAATACAAAGTGATGCAAGCCAAGTGTGTGTAGGGATTTATAAGTGCTTGTGAAAGAAAATATTAAACACTTATTGTTCTTTTCGGCTCTGAAATCATCTTCTCTCTCGAGGCGAGGTTCATTACCGCCTCTTCTTTTATTTTCTTTTTATCTTAATGGAAATGCCTACTTTCCTTTTCAAGTAGAAAAATATTTCCTCCCTGCAAATTAAGAGCAGAAAAGAAGAGAAAGACAGACAGACCAAACAATATCATTCAAATCCCATAAAGCTATGGATAAATTTGCAAGAGAAGATGTGTATAGAAACAGGAGAAAAAACCCATCTTTCTCTTCAACAAAGAAACTTCCACGAGGAAGAAGCATGGCATTGGCCGTGGCACTTCATTGAAAGAAGAAGAAACCAAACGTGCTAGCATGATCGAGGAATGGATGGACTGCAATCAAATGAGTTTGATTATATTGATCCATGGCCATGTTGTTGAACTCCAGTTCCAGCTCTTATGGTTCTAGTTGCAGTGCTAGGTTTTCCTCCTCAGATTCAGATTCCTTTTATCCTACTGCAAAATCATGGTCATTACACTACTCACATGCCTATTTATAGGGCTTAGTAGTAAGAATAAGAGAGGATATAACTGCCAATTACTTGTGTATCATAAACTTACACATAACCACTATTTATAGGGCTTCAATCATCAATGGTTACAAGAAAATGATTGGGGCATATAAATGGTGCAAGGTTAACATAATAGACATCCATATTTAATACTAGTATTCATAACGTTTCTCTTGGATGTCTTAAAATATGTCTTAAAATCTTACAATAAAAATTCTCATAGGACAAAAATCCAACGAAATAAAAAGAATATATTGTATTTTAATACACATGACATGTTGTCTCATTAAAAATCTTTTTAGAAAAACACAGTGGGATAAAATCATGTATAGGGTGTGACAGCCTATGCCGACCTTGACGTTATGACTGAATATTAACACCCACATCTGTCACCAAAGTAACTTTGAAAATGATTCATTATTTAATTTCGAGTATTAAGCTATTTAACAAATGGACTCTTCTTATTCTTGAATTAACAATTTGACCATTTCATCGTACAACATAGTTATCTATAAAATATGATCTTTCAAACGTATAATTTAATGTTGTATCACCATCACGTGAGAGATGCATAAAACATGCTAAAATACCAAATAAATGCAGATACTGAACAATCTCATGCTACAGTCCGATCAAATATAAGTACAAAGAAATCATAAAGAACATAACAGGGAACAAAATAGAGACTCAAACCTTTCAGATAGAGAAAAAGGGATGAACTAAAAACTCAATATAGGTTGAAAGTGGAAACCAGTAAACATAGTGTTAAGCAAAAAAAAAACCTATGAAAATTTATTAGAACATACATATATAAATATTTCTAGATACCAAATTGATAATGAGATTGTCAAATATTATTTGACCCTACTCAAAATGTTCATGGAGAAAATGATAAATTCAATATCATAATTCCCACTAAAGTAGTCAGGGAAACCCAATTCCCTGCTCATTGGATGGAAATGGGGTCAAAAAAATTTAATACTCTTCTTTTCAATATAATGAGTATGTAAATTTTCTTATTTTTTTCTTCTTCTTTTAATATATTGAACTATATTAAATATCTAATCTAAAATAATGGGTGTGCATTTGGCCTCCTATGTGGCCATATGCATCCGCCCCTGCTCACAACCATGGCTTAATTGAGTTCCTTGTAATGACCAAAAACATGCATTTGGGCATGTTTGCTCAGATAAAAAAATAGAGTGAATCTTAAGTAGAGTGTGTAATGTGAGGCATGGACAGATATAAGATTTTATGTTAGGGTGAACTTATAAAACTTTAAGAAATAAAAACAAATAATCAATAGAAAATATAAAGAAAATACCTAAATTATACAAGAATTTGAAATTGTCAAGGGGACAATCGCCCACGCAGGCCCCCTTGGTCCATCCTGGGAAATGACAAGGTTTATTCAACTTCGCACCCAACTACAACCAGGAGATTTTGTAACCCCCTAGACCCGGCCTGTATGTTAGGCCTAAATTTAGGCGTCCACATAGCACATTAAGAATTTTTTTTTCATAATTAAAACAATGTTAAAATCCATAAGAAAGATTCATATGATAAACATATATGTATACATATGTCAGAAAACTGTGTAAAATATATACATATCAAATACCACAGAAAGCCGTATAAAACATTTACGAAACAAAATATCGATAATACAGATATATCAAGATGGTATCAAAACACATGTCACCAAAATATAACAGAAAGATATATAGAAATATACAGTGGTATAAAATTAGGAGAAGTCGACCCTCCTGATGTCAAGTTTGCTAGCCTAGTATGCTATTATCTGAAAAGGTTAAAATTTACGGAATAAGTTAAAAAGCTCAGTGTACTCCTTACGGTGTATAAAAACATACATATAAAATATTTCAGTAAAATCGATTTATTAAACATGTTTTAAAAACACGAACACTACCCTCGTCCGATCACCAGAATGTTTAGGTTCCCCAGAACCATACATCAACCTTTACACCCAGTAAGGACTTACAATGTCCACAATGCAGAGGAGCCTACAGTATCGACTTACCCTAAGCACAAAGCCGAGGAGCATGCGGTAAGGACTTACTATGAGTACAAAGTCGAGGAGCCTGCGGAAAGCGGTAAGGTCTTACAAGTCGTATACTATGCCTGAGACACTTCCTCCAGTAAACCCCCAACGACAGAAATAACATGTATGTAGTTGAATGAAAATGGTAGTTTAATCCATTAAAATATGAAATATTTCAATTTCAGAAATCAGATACAAAAATATGGTAATCCAGAGATCATAATAGAAATAAATCAGATATCAGATAAACTGTGTTCAGAAAATCAGGTATTGTGTCATAAAAATATTCAGTATTATCATAAATATCAAACAGTTCAGACAGATAGTTGAAAACAATAATGTAATACCAACAGGAAACACACCTTTATCGGTCTAAGTAGTCTGATAGGGAAGCCTACTACTGATTTTGTCGATCATGATCAGCGACAATGCTAGATCCTATGAATCGAAAAATTCATATCGAAATCCTAATATAAATAATATTATGAATAATATTAACCTTTATTTAAATAATTTATGGAAACATACGGGTAACTCTCGTAAAATACGAATCGAGCGGGTCTGACGGACAGGAAACACCAGACCTAATTGAACCTCAGTCATGTGAAACATGAGTGCCTTCATAAAAATATCTTCTTGGATCAATTCCATAACCAAATCTCAAATAAATAAACAAAAATGCTAAAAATACTAAGCATTTTTGGGTTAACGAGCTCGATTCAGGGCTTTTGGGTAAGAATTTAGTAAAATGGATTTCGGAATCGGACTCCGGACGTCGAAAAAAATAAAATATGACTTTTAAAATTTTTTACTTTTTGGTCAAAGTCAACGGTCAACAGTCGGTCAACGATTAATGTTGTACCGAGTCAGATTGGGTCGGGTAGGCAGTTCAGGTTAACAGGTCGAGTCGAACATGGGTCGGGTCAGATCAGCCCATTTCCAAGTAGTCTACCAGGCGGTGGACTTCCCCACGTGCAAGGGCGGCGCGTACGGACTGTAGGGGGTCAAAAAAATTCTAAAAAACTTCCTAATTGTATTTTAAGGGGTTTTGAGATACTTACCAAACTCAGTTGACAACGGTGAATGATAGAGAGCTCGATTTTTAAATGTCGAAAACTTGATATTCTTCACCCCTCACACGTTAGCGACAATGGAGACAAGAAGGAAACCAGTTGACTTGGGACGACGCAAGGAACACGATGGTGCAGGAGGTATCGAAAACGGAGCAATGATCGGCGGCGAAATGACGATCAAAGATTTCTTTCTAAAAGAGGAAACTTTTGAAGAGATTTTTCTTGATTTTGGGGTTATATAAACCCAAAAAAAGAAAATGGCAAAATCATACCATAGGTCCTCCATCTTTAGTTGCTTTCTGAAATTGGATCCAAAATTTAATCAAAATTTTACTTTGGTCCCCAAATTTAATGAAAATTCAAATTAGTCATCGAGAAATTTTTAAGAGAATTTTAGGCCCTATTTTAGGGTGTGTCAACTCTCCCCCTTTAAAGGAATTTCGTCCTCGAAAGTTACCTGATGTAAACAAATGCGGAAATTGAGCCTCCATTGACTCAAATGTCTCCCAAGTAACTTATAAGGGGCCACGATTACTCCATTGAACCTTGACCATCAGAATATGCCTATTCCGAAGAACTCTCTCATCCCGATCTAAAATCTGAACATACTCATTCTCATAGGACAAATCAGGTCTCAACTTTACCTCCTCAACCTGAATGATGTGACCTGGATCTGGACGATATTGCCTGCAACTCAAGCTGATAAGCAACAGTTCCAACTTTCTTCAGAATATGATACGACCCAATAAACCTCAGACTCAATTTACCATTACGCCCAAATCTCAACACTTTCTTCCACGAAAATACCTTGAGAAAAACTTGATCCCCAACCTCAAACTCGATATCCTTCCATCACTTATTTGCGTATGATTTCTCCCTATTAAATGTCTCTCTCAGGCGATCACAGATCAATCGAACAATATCTTCATTCTCTTGAACTAACTCTGGACCCAAAGTCTTTCTATCATGCAACTCTGTCTAACATATAGGAGTACAACATTTACGTCCATACAGAGCCTCGTACGGTGCCATGCGAATACGTGCCTGGTAACTATTATTGTAAGTAAACTCGACTAAGGACAAGAAATCTTCCCAGCTACCAAGAAAGTCAATCTCACAACCCCGTAACATATCCTCCAGCACCTTGATCACTCGCTCAGACTGACCATCAGTCTGTGGGTAGAAAGTTGTACTAAATTTAAACGAGTACCCAGAGCCTCGTGTAATGCCTTTCAAAACCTATAAGTGAACCTCGGATCTCAGTCATATATGATAGACAACAGAACACCATGAAGTCTAATGATCTCACAAATATACAATCTAGTCAGCTTTTCCAAAGAATAATTAATCCGAACAAGGATAAAGTGAGCTAACTTGGTGAGTCGATCAATAATCACCCAAACAGAATCTTTTTTGGAAGGAGTCAGAGGAATACCGGTAATGAAATCCATAGTAATGAGCTCCCATTTCCACTCAGGAATATTAATTGATTGTAACAATTCAAACGGATGCTAGTGCTCTGCCTTAACCTGCTGACAAGTCAGACACCTCGCCACAAAATCTGAAATATTCTTCTTCATACCAGTCCAAAAGTTGCGCTCCTTGAGATTCTTGTACATTTTGTCCCTACCAGGATGTATGGTATAAGGACTATTATGAGCTTCCTGAAGAATAGTCCGTCTTAACTCATCATGTTTAGGGATACAATAATGACCATGAAAGTACAAAATACTATTCTGATCCAAAGTATACCCTGAACTAGATCCCTGCTCAACTTGTTCAATAATGAGAAGCAAGGAGCTATCAAGGAGCTTTTTGGCCCTAATCTCCTCGGCCAAAGTGGGTTTAACTTGGAACTATGATAACAGACTATCGCCATCAAATAAACTCAAACTGGCAAACAAGGTTCTCAGATCAGATATCACCTTACGACTCAAGGCATCGACCACCACATTATCCTTCCTTGGATGATACTCTATCTCACAATCATAGTCCTTTAGAAGCTCCAACTAGCGACACTATCTCAAATTCAACCTTTTATGAGTAAGCAGATACTTCAGAATCTTATGATCAATATAGATATAACACTTTTTTTCGTAGAGATAGTGTCTCTAGATTTTCAAAGAAAAAACCAAGGCAGCTAACTCTAGATCGTCAGTGGGATAGTTGCGTTCATGTGACTTTAACTGACATGACGCATAAGTGACAACCTTCCTATCTTGCATCAAAACACATCTTAATCCAGAGTGAGAAGCATCACTGTAGACAGAAAAATATTTCCCAGACTTAGGTTGAATCACCACTGGGGCTTGAGTCAGAACAGTCTTTAGTTTCTCAAAGCTAGCTTATTGGTTCTCAGACTAGACAAATGAAACATCTTTCCTCAATAGTTTTATTAGAGGAGCTGAAATAATGGAGAACCTCTCAACGAAACGACGATAATAACCAGCTAAGCCTAAGAAACTACGAATCTCAGAGATGTTCTTGGGTTGCTTCCAGTTCAGAATAGCCTCCACTTTACTCGGATCCACCCAGATACCCTCAGTAGAAACGATATGTCTAAGAAAAGCCACTTCGCTGAGCCAGAGCTCACACTTGCTCAACTTGGCGTAAAACTTATTTTCCCTTAGAGTCTGCAGAACAATCTTTAAATGCTCATCATGTTCTGCTTCAGTTCGAGAATACACCAGTATGTCATCGATGAATACAACTACAAACTGGTCCAAGTAAGGTTGAAATACCCAATTCATCAGATCCATAAAAGCAGCAGGGGCATTAGCTAACCCGAATGACATCTGACAACTGTCATTTTGATGTAAAAATAAATTTCTTTTTCTCAATCAATAAATAAGGAAATTCGTAGTAATGAGAAATAATGGTCGATTCCACAGGGACTTAGAAAATTACAAAATTTTGTCTGAATTGTTTAAACCAGGTGTAAAATCGTAAAATGGGGGAATTTTGGTAAAAATATATTTAAATAATAATAAAAGTGATTAAAGTAAAATAAAGAAAAGATTTAAAGTTGAAAATGGATATGGTAAAAAATAGCCTCAAGCCTCGCTTTGACTCAATTTCCTTTAAATCATCGAATTAGATTTTCCCTTTGGGATTCATGTCGGTTACTTTGTCTACAAGGGAAATCCCCGTGACTCTACTTTGTATACCAAATACCCAAGGCAATCTTTGATTCCGGCTTCGGAAACTAGTCTAATCAATATCAATTGTCGTATATCAATTATCGTTTAAGTTCATGAAGATCGACTCAGATTGTTGTTTCAATAACCACCAATTTCGATCTCAATTCCCTCTTGGCGAAGCTATCTCACCAAGTGTGTTCCCAGAAAGTCGAATATGCTTTCAATAAGTCGATCATTTCTCCCACACATTTAATCGCAACAACCTCTTAACCAAAGTCAATCTTTGATTTTGAAAAATAAACACAGAGATTGAGAGAGATATTTCGAAGTTATTAAGGGTCTGTTTCAATTCTTCCGTTAGAATTGAGTCATCGCTTCAGCTCTCGGCTTATGAGAAAATTAGCTAAGCATGACAAAAGTCATACTTAGCATATTTAAAAACAAATCTAAAAAAATAAAGTAAAAACCAAAAATCATGAAAAATAAATAAAAGAGAGAATTTTAATAAAAACTAGAAAGGAGAAGAATATTTTAATATGAGTTGTGAATTTAGGCTTACCCCAAGAGGGTATTTATAGCCTCTAAAAACCTAGAGATAAAAAAAGAAATTAAAATAAAATAATCCTAAAGATAATTGTTTTTCCTAAATTTAAACTTTAAACAAGTCTCCTAATGCAACTCTACTCGTCCATCTTCCAGAAGGCGTGCTGACTAGATATTCTAGAAATTGCCGTTGACTGGACCTTCTAGAAACTGTAACGTCAGACCATGTCATGCCTAGAGTTGTGCCCATGTTTCTAGCTGTGACCAAATAATAATAAAAATGCAGAATGCATTCGTTTTACCGCAAATTCTGGAAAGTAAGATCTCGCACAAAAACAAGCATAACACATCCAAATCAACAGCAATAAATCCATAAGATCAAAGAATTAACGAGCAAATACTATCAATTATGAACACTCATCAAATTTCCCCTCACTTATCTCATGCTTTTCCTCAAGTATGATATAATTAAATAATTCAAAATGTAACCCCCAGACCGATGCGGGTAACTAGATCCAATCCGAGGTGTCACATTTGGGCCACTGGAGCGACACACTGTAAAAATAGCAGAAAATTTAAAACTTTTTTATCAGTACATGTAAAATAATAAAATTAGTTGTCGCTATTTAAAAATAAAACAAATTTACAGACTTGTATATAAATCAAAATACAATTACATGCCCCTAATCACATGTACCATACTCTGCAACAACGTCGGAAGAACTCTCTTACTGAAGTCGATAGATGCACTGGTACAATTCTTTTAACCTGAAAAGGTGAGTGATAGAGTGAGCTTCAAAATGTTCAGTAATACAGAACTATCAGATGATGCTGAAGAACGTGCAGATACAGATAAACATACATATCCTTATTATTTTCGAACATTTACAGATTTTTATGCTGAGCAGAGATCCTACTGATATTTCAGATGGTAACGGACAATGAGCTTTCAGTTCAGACAAATATTTCGGATGACTGAGTTCAAGAGATCAGAATAGGTTATCTAGTGTGTTCCCAAAAATCATGTAACTTTTCAGATCTTTTTAAAACATATATATATATATATACCCCCATCTGTCAAGTCCAAAATTTGTAGGTTCCCCAGAACCATACACCCACCGTCAAGTCCAGTAGGCCCTGAGCACACAGCCGAGGAGCCGGTAAGTAAGGCCCTGAGAGCACACAGCCGAGGAGCCTTCAGGTATACTTCCTCCAACATTACCCCCAAATAAAACATGTTCCGTCCGTAAACGGATATATAAAAAATCAAAACATAATCCAGGTCAAAATCCAGGTCAAGTATTCGATCAAAATCCATGTCAAGTATCTGATCAGAATCCAAGTCAAGTATCCGATCAGAATCCAGGTCAGGTATTATAATAGAAATCAAATCGGAAATCAGGCAAAATATCCAGGTGATTAGGGAACACACCAGAATTTACAGAAATTATTCAGAGGTACTGGATAATCTTAGCAGGCAGAGAAACACGGATCTTCAGTTTACCAATAGAATGTCGGTATTTAGAATCACTATAGGAATAGTTCAATAACTAACAGAATCATCAGTTATTCAGAATATAACTTGAGCTGATAAGGAAGAAATGAAGATTCAAGACATTTACAGTCGGCGTCGATTTATCGGATTATTGAAATAACTTAAGTTTAACAACTCCCATAACTAATGCATGTTGACCGGTCCATCCGTTGTCCTACCAGGTATTCACTCTTTAATACCAACAATTATTATCCCTAAATCAACTTTTGAGTCATTACTGAATATATTTTAAGGAGACGAACAAATACTCTAATGGTTTTTATTTCATTTCCATGTTTCAACTATACCAGGAAATGCTTACGTACTTGATTTGTGGTTTATAATCCATGGGGATAATACATCATATAAGTTCATTCGAGTTTCCAAACTTATTCCAATCTCTTACTTAATCCTCAGTCTTTGAGGTTACTTAGTTCATTTAGCATTCAAGTATATTTCAGATACTTCGGGGGTTTTCTAGGGTAATCCAGACGTTTCTGAAATTCGTATACATATTGTACTTTTGTTCAATTCAATTTGGTATTCGAGGTTTATTTGTCTAATGAATATATATATTTCTTAGTACCGAAGGCGATATAGAGTTGGGCTGGGCTGAGTACTTCCAAAATTATCATTGAACCAAACTTGAGAAGGCGAACAAACATTCAAGTAACATCTATGCCATTCAGGTACTGACATATCATTAATATTGAAGAACTCACTTAAGCTCTGTTCCATAACTTCTAAAGGTAGTCCAACACCTATGCTTATTTGGATTCCTTAATTAATCCAAGATATTTACTTAATATAAGCCATAAGGGTATTTTGGTCATTTTGATGCTCAGTTTTATTCCATTCATTTAAGAGCTCGAGGATATCTAATCATTCCTGAGCTTGGTGATATTCTTAGGTCATTTTCATGATAGGGGTATTTTGGCCATTTTACAGATTTACGGTATTTCAATATTTTCCCTCCATTCGGTCTTATTATTTAATTCCAATTTATCATCTATTCCAGTCATTTCGAACAATTCTGATAAAAGAGCACCCTCCGATAAATTGTTCTTTAGGTATTTACTCATAACTCAGATATTTTCGGGTCAAGTGCCTTCTCGGATTTTACAAACAAAAAATCTTGAATTATTCTTTACAAAGACAGGATCTTAATAATTAAATTCGTACTTAATCAAGTTAAGTACAAATCCTCAAAGTACTTTCTCCTTCAGGGTCAACTCTGACTATTTTACCTCTCAAGGGCATTTTTGTAATTTCTTAACCAGATAATTTTGATATTAGCACTTAACAAAAATAATATAATTTATAGATCCTATGATTAATTGCTTTCTTGAACACTCTCTGATCTTGAAACGGTTCTCTTAACAGACTTCTAGTATCCTTCATAAACTCTCCTAGGATTAAAACTGGTTATCCATAATTTCCAAATAAAACTAATATTTCTTATGCACATTAATATTTTTATCAGATCAATATGTCTGTAAAATCCTCTTATCTAACTTCCATATTCAAATCTTGTCTTTTTATAACATAAGGGTATTTTCATAATTTTACCCTACCGGAATATTCTCATAATTTCTCATCCAAGTACCTTTAACATTTAACCTTTGATTAAATAAATTATAAGTTGCAGATACAGGGCTGATTTGTTTATCACTAATCACAAACTTGTAATTTAATCTAACAATTCCTCAATCTCTTATATTAGTCATTCAATCCGTAATTAGTTACAGAATTTCTACCACATCATATCGAGTGTATAAATTATTCAACTCCACCAAAGTGACCAACATTATCTTGTTCATGCATTTATCAATATAAACATGTTCCATAAAGCATAAAGAGGTAGTAAAATATTACCTCGATTTTTGTGCAATACTGATCGACCATAAAAATTCCATTCGAACGCCTTTGATCTTTAATTCAACTTCCAATATTTCCTCGGATCCATACGAACAGAAATTACATAAAAAACAGAGCATAATTTTGAAAAACGGATCGAATCGGATGATAAATCAGTGAAAACAGCTTATAGGGCTTGAATTTGGCGAAACGAACTTCGGATTCGGATTCAGAACGTCAAAGCCTAAAATATGACTTTTCAAAAATTCAGAATTTGTGGTCAAAATCAAAGTCAACGGGTTTGACTGGAAATTTCGAGGCCTTCGTGTCTGAATTTCAAGAAACGGACTGCGGAATCAGATTTGGAACGTCAAAAAATGTCAGGATAGGTATACTCGGTCAAATTCAAAGGTCGTTTAATTCCTGGTCAAATCCGGTAAAAGTTTTGGTCAAAACTGGTCAACGGGTCAGGTCAGGTCAACAGGTTGGGTCGGGTTAACGGGTCGGGTCGGGTTATGACCGATTAAACCGGTCAAAACAAGAGCAAAACCGGTCAAACCGGACATTTTTTCTTCCCCACGCGCAGTGGCGGCGCGTGGGGGCACGTGAACAGTGCTAAATTCCTGGAAAAATTCCTAAAAATTATTTTAAGCGATTTCGAGATACTTACAAAGCTCGGTTCAAATTTTTGAATGATGGAGAGCTCGATTTCAACGAATCGAAAACTTTGACCGCTTCACCTCCTCACGCGCCGCCGTCGTCAGAGACCAAGGATGACACCGGTGGACTCGGAATGATGCAAGGAACACGATGGTGCGGGAGGTGTCGTAAACGGATGCTCGGATCCTCATGAATCGATGAAAAACCAACTGAAATTGGGTTATTACCGACGATACTTCTGACTGAAATTAATGACGAACGACGCCGATTCACGACAAAAGCTTTGAGGAGTTTTGTTCCTCACTCGACAACGAACACGATGGTGGTTTCGGCTCGTCGATCAGAGGATGGATGGTGAGTAGATTAGAGTTCAAAGAGGGGTTGATGAAGAGGAAAATATGGAAATTTTTTTCCAGAAAACATACGGGGGAGAGATTTATAATTCTCTCCAAAATAAAAATGGGTAAATCATGGGTTTAGCCACTGAATACCCTACACTTCTTAAAAATGTCTGCCAACTTTAAAATTTTGCAATTTAACCCACTGTTTCTTTCAAAATACCATATTAAATCCACCACTTTATAATTTCTTAATTTTAGCCCCTAAATTGGGGTGTTACAATTCTCCCCTCCTTAAAAAGAATTTCGTCCTCAAAATTCATTCATGTCACATAATTGCTGAAATAAAACTTTTATCAGTTCTCTCATATCTTTAAGTAGCTTTTACAAAAGGATGGATCCTCTACTAATCCTTAACCAGCTGAGCATACATTCTTATCATAACTTTTCCTCATTTCAATAAAAGAATCCGAACAAAAATTTCCTTGAGTAATCAATTCAGTCTTTGTCACGAGAATAGGCTCTTAGAGCAGTAACATATCCCAATTTCATTTTCGAAGTCAAGTCAGAATTTTTCAGATAAATAACTCTCACATGGATTGTGAGGTACTTCACAGTGTTTAAATAGATGTTACTGGTATTCCTTTTTGTACAAGTATAGAATTAACAGATAGAAACTTTGGTTTACTCGCTACAGATAGGGACTCAGCCCTGGAGTTCCGGCTCAGAGAGGTACGATTGCAGTCTAGGGGCATGTACTGATCAGACATATTTTGAAATTCGACCGGCCGGTCTATCTTGAAAAAATTTTGACTCAAACCATAGCTCTGATACCACTAAATGTAACCCCGCAGACCGATACCGGTAACCAGATCCGATCCGAGGTGTCACATTTGGGCCAATGGAGTGACCCACTGTAAAAATAGCGGAAAATTTAAAACTTTTTTATCAGTACATGTAAACTAATAAAATCAGTTGTCGCTATTTAAAAATAAAACAAATTTACATACTCGTATTTAAATCAAAATACAATTACATGCCCCCTAATCACATGTACCATACTCTGCAACAACGTCGGAAGAACTCCCTTACTGAAGTCGATAGATGCATTGGTACAATTCTTTTAACCTGAAAAGGTGAGTAATAGAGTGAGCTTCGAAAAGCTCAGTAATACAGAACTACCAGATGATGATGAAGAACGTGCAAATATAGATAAACATACATATCCTTATTATTTCCGAACATTTACAGATTTTTATGCTGAGCAGAGATCTTACTGATATTTCAGATGGTAACGGACAATGAGCTTTCAGTTCAGACAAATATTTCGGATGACTAAGTTCAGGAGATCAGAATAGGTTATCTAGTGTTTTCCCAAAAATCATGTAACTTTTCAGATCTTTTTAAAACATATATATATATATATACCCCCATCCGTCAAGTCCAAAATGTGTAGGTTCCCCAGAACCATACACCCACCGTCAAGTCCATTAGGCCCTGAGCACACAGCCGAGGAGCCGTAAGTAAGGCCTTGAGCACACAGCCGAAGAGCCTCCAGGTATACTTCCTCCAACATTACCCCAAATAAAACATGTTCTGTCCATAAACGGATATATAAAAAAATCAAAACATAATCCAGGTCAAGTATCAGGTCAAAATCCAGGTCAAGTATCCGATCAGAATCCAGGTCAAGTATCCGATCAGAATCCAGGTTAAGTATTCGATCAGAATCCAGGTCAGGTATTATAATAGAAACCAAATCGGAAATCAGGTAAAATATCCAGGTGATTAGGGAACACACCAGAATTTACAGAAATTATTCAGAGGTACTGGATAATCTTAGTAGGCAGAGAAACATGGATCTTCAGTTTACCAATAGAATATCGGTATTTAGAATCACTATAGGAATAGTTCAATAACTAGCGAAATCATCAGTTATTCACAATATAACTTGAGCTGATAAGGAAAAAATGAAGATTCAGGACATTTACAGTCGGTGTCGATTTATCAGATTATTGAAATAACTTAAGTTTAACAACTCCCAAAACTAATGCATGTTGACCGGTCCATTCGTTGTCCTACCAGGTATTCACTCTTTAATACCAATAATTATTGTCCCTAAATCAACTTTTAAATCATCACTGAATATATTTTAAGGAGACGAACAAATACTCTAATGGTTTTTATTTCATTTCCATGTTTCAACTATACCAGGAAATGCTTACGTACTTGATTTATGGTTCATAATCCATAGGGATGATACATCATATAAGTTCATCTGAGTTTCCAAACTTATTCCAATCTCTTACTTAATCCTCAGTCTTTGAGGTTACTTAGTTCATTTAGCATTCAAGTATATTTCAGATACTTCAGGGTTTTTTTAGGGTAATCCAGATGTTTCTGAAATTCGTATACATACTGTACTTCCGTTCAATTCAATTTGGTCTTCGAGGTTTATTTGTCTAATGAATATATATATTTCTTAGTACCGAAGGCGATATAGAGTTGGGTTGGGCTAAGTACTTCCAAAATTATCATCGAACCAAACTTGAGAAGGCGAACAAACATTCATGTAACATCTATGTCGTTCAGGTACTGACATATCATTAAGATTGATGAACTCACTTAAGCTATGTTCCATAACTTTTAAAGGTAGTCCAACACCTATGCTTATTTGGATTCCTTAATTAATCCAAGATATTTACTTAATATAGGCCATAAGGGTATTTTGATACTTAGTTTTATTCCATTCATTTCAGAGCTCGAGGACATCCAATCATTCCTGAGCTTGGTGATATTTTTGGGCCATTTTCATGACAGGGATATTTTGGTCATTTTACAGATTTACGGTATTTCAATCTTTTCCATCCATCCGGTCTTATTATTTAATTCCAATTTATCATCTATTCCAGTCCTTTCGAACAATTCTGATAAAAGAGCACCCTCCGATAAATTGTTCTTTAGGTATTTACTCATAACTCGGATATTTTTGGGTCAAGTGCCTTCTCGGATTTTACAAACGAAAAATCTTGAATTTTTCTTTACAAAGACAGGATCTTAATAATTAAATTCGTACTTAATCGAGTTAAGTACAAATCCTCAAAGTACTTTCTCCTTCAGGGTCAACTCTGACTATTTTACCTCTCAAGGGCATTTTTGTAATTTCTTAACCAGATAATTTCGATATTAGCTCTTAACGAAAATAATATAATTTAGAGATCCTATGATTAATTGCTTTCTTGAACACTCTCTAATCTTGAAACGGTTCTCTTAACAGACTTCTAGTATCATTCACAAACTCTTCTAGGATTAAAACCGGTTATCCATAATTTCCAAATAAAACTAACATTTCTTATGCACATCAATATTTTTATCAGATCAATATGTCTGTAAAATCCTCTTATCTAACTTCCATATTCAAATATTATCTTTTTATAATATAAGAGTATTTTCGTAATTTTACCCTACCGGAGTATTCTCATAATTTCTCATCCAAGTACTTTTAACATTTAACCTTTGATGAAATAAATTATAAATTGCAGATACAGGGCTGGTTTCTTTATCACTAATCATAAACTTGTAATTTAATCTAACAATTCCTCAATCTCTTATATTAGTCATTCGATCCGTAATTAGTTACAAAATTTCTACCACATCATATCGAGTGTATAAATTATTCAACTCCACCAAAGTGACCAACATTATCTTGTTCATGCATTTATCAATATAAACATGTTCCATAAAGCATAAAGAGGTAGTAAAGTATTACCTCGATTTTTGTGCAATACTGATCGACCATAAAAATTCCATTCGAACACCTTTGATCTTCAATTCAACTTCCAATATTTCCTCGGATCCATACCAACAGAAATTACATAAAAACCAGAGCATAATTTTGAAAAACGGATCAAATCGGATGATAAATCAGTGAAAAACAGCTTACCGGGTTCAAATTTGGCGAAACGAACTTCGGATTCGGATTCAGGACGACGAAAGAATAAAATATGACTTTTCAAAAATTCAGAATTTTTGTTCAAAATCAAAGTCAACGGGTTTGACTAGCAATTTCGAGGCCTTCAGGTCTGAATTTCGAGAAACGGACTGCGGAATCAGATTTGGAACGTCGAAAATGTCAGGTTAAGTATACTCGATCAAAGTCAAAGGTCGTTTAATGCCTGGTCAAAGCCGGTCAAAGTTTTGGTCAACAGTGGTCAACGCTGGTCAACGATCAACTGGTCGGGTTAACGGGTCAGGTCGGGTCAACGGGTCGGGTTATGACCGGTCAAACCGGTTAAAACAAGAGCAAAACTGGTCAAACCGGTCATTTTTTCTTCCCCACGCGCAGTGGCGGCGCGTGAACAGTGCTAAATTCCTGGAAAAATTCCTAAAAATTATTTTAAGCGATTTCGAGATACTTACAAAGCTCGGTTGAAATTTTTGAACGGCGAAGAGCTCGATTTCAATGAATCGGAAACTTTGACTGCTTCACCTCCTCACGCGCTACCGTCTTCGGAGACCAAGGATGACACCGGCGGACTCGGAACGATGCAAGGAACACGATGGTGCGGTAGGTGTCGTAAACGGATGCTCGGATCGTCATGAATCGATGAAAAACCAACTGAAATTGGGTTATTACCGACGATACTTCTGACTGAAATTAACAATGAACGGCGACGATTCACGACGAAAGCTTTGAGGGGTTTTGTTCCTCTCTTGACAACGAACACGATGGTGGTTTCGGCTCGTCGATCGGAGGTCGGACGACGAGTAGATCAGAGTTCAAAGAGGGGTTGATGAAGAGGAAAATCTAGAATTTTTTTTCCAGAAAACATACGGGGGAGAGATTTATAATTCTCTCCAAAATAAAAATGGGTAAATCATGGGTTTAGCCACTGAATTTCCTACACTTCTTAAAATGGTATGTCAACTTTAAAATTTTGCAATTTAACCCACTTTTTCTTTCAAAATACAAAATTAAATCCACTACTTTATAATTTCTTAATTTTAGCCCCTAAATTGGGGTGTTACAATTCTCCCCTCCTTAAAAAGAATTTCATCCTCGAAATTTATTCATGTCACATAATTGCAGAAATAAAATTTTCATCAGTTCTCTCATATCTTTAAGTAGCTTTTACAAAAGTACGGATCATCCACTAATCCTTAACCAGCTGAGCATACATTCTTATCATAACTTTTCCTCATTTCAATAAAAGAATCCGAACGGAAATTTCCTTGAGTAATCAATTCAGTCTTTGTCACGAGAATAGGCTCATAGAGTAGTAGCATATCCCAATATAAACATGTTCCATAAAGCATAAAGAGGTAGTAAAGTATTACCTCGATTTTCATGCAATACTAATCGACCATAAAAATTCCATTCGAACGCTTTTGATATTCAATTCAACTTCCAATATTTTCTCGGATCCATACCAACAGAAATTACATAAAAACCAGAGCATAATTTTGAAAAACGGATCGAATCGAATGATAAATCAGTGAAAAACATCTTACCAAGTTTAAATTTGGCGAAACGGACTTCGGATTCGGATTCAGGACGTCGAAAGCATAAAATATGACTTTTCGAAAATTCAGAATTTTTGGTAAAAATCAAAGTCAACGGGTTTGACTGACAATTTCGAGGCCTTTGGGTCTGAATTTCGAGAAACGGACTGCGGAATTGGATTTGGAACGTCGAAAATTGTCAGGATAGGTATACTCGATCAAAGTCAAAGGTTGTTTAATGGCCGGTCAAAGCCGGTCACATTTTTGGTCAACAGTGGTCAACGCCGGTCAACGGTCAACGGGTCAGGTCAACGGGTCGGTCAGGTCGGGTTATGACCAGTCAAACCGGTCAAAACAAGAGCAAAACCGGTCATTTTTTCTTCCCCACGCGCAGTGGCGGCGCGTGAACAGTGTTAAATTCCCGGAAAAATTACTAAAAATTATTTTAAGCGATTTCGAGATACTTACAAAGCCCGGTTCAAATTTTTGAACGCGCGGAGAGCTCGATTTCAATGAATTGAAAACTTTGACCGGTTCACCTCCTTACGCGCCGCCGTCGTCGGAGACCAAGGATGACATCGGCGGACTCGGAACGATGCAAGGAACACGATGGTGCGGGAGGTGTCGTAAACAGATGCTCGGATCGTCGTGAATCGATGAAAAACCAACTGAAATTGGGTTATTACCGACGATACTTCTGACTGAAATTAACGACGAACGACGACGATTCACGACAAATACTTTGAGGGGTTTTGTTCCTCGCTTGACAACGGACACGATGGTGGTTTCGGCTCGTCGATCGGAGGTCGGACGGCGAGTAGATCAGAGTTCAAAGAGGGGTTGATGAAGAGGAAAATCTGGAAATTTTTTTCCAAAAAACATACGGGGGAGAGATTTATAATTCTCTCCAAAATAAAAATGGGTAAATCATGGGTTTAGCCACTGAATTTCCTACACTTCTTAAAACGGTCTGTCAACTTTAAAATTTTGCAATTTAACCCACTGTTTCTTTCAAAATACCAAATTAAATCCACCACTTTATAATTTCTTAATTTTAGCCCCTAAATTGGGGTGTTACACAAAATTTTCATATACCTTTCTTTGTCAAGTTTCACATCCAAGAAAACAAGGTAGAAACCATAATAATTATTCAAGCCAAGAAATCAATCAATTAAACATCACCAATTTGAAAAAGTTAAATGCAATTGTAACATCCATTTATTCATTAATCTCAATGCCCATAACTCAACACCTTACTGGGATTCACTCAAATCACTCAATGTGTTTGGGGTATAGAAGCACTCAATGTCAGAACTGACACGATATTACCATAGGCCTGCAAGTAAATCAAATCTCCATTACTAATGAGAACAAGATGCATAAATCAAAGGGTATTTTATTGGTTGTAACGGAACTTAGGTAAAGGTGGGGAAAAGGCTAAATATATGGCTAAAAATTCAAGGTAAGGAACTAACAAATAACAAGTTCAACTCCATCAAAACATTAAGCACAACAAGATAAAAAGACAAATTATTAAACAACAAATTTCTTTTCGAAATGCATTTATTTTTTTTTCGCTTTGTTGTTGTTTTGTTTTCCATTTTTTTCTCATGCTTTTTTCCTTTTTTTTCGAACAGCTTCTTTTTTTCTTTCTTTTCGAAATGCTGTTGTTCTTTTTTTATTCTCGATAGAGCATACAATGGTTAAATTATTCACTTTCCCTGAAAAGAGTAGAAAATAAAAAGGCTCGGGGTTTATGAATATGGTAAAAACAAAGAAATGGGAATATGCTAAAAAATGGTTAACCAGGGAAAATACATGGGTAGGCATTTTTAGTGGGAAAAATGGAGTGGTTAATACTAAGGTGCCCAGATCATTTTTAAGCACCATGTTCATATATAATCTTGACAGTATTTAAAATGCAGGTTCTATAATACCAATTTCAAATTCGACACAATCAAATCCAACAAAACGAGAGCAAAATGATATGCTCGTAAAGGCTCAAATCTCACCAAATTGTTTTCATGCATTGAGTTAAGCACATTTCAACCAACAAAATCATGGAGTATCACAAGAAATCTAACTTGATCACAATTTATGCTATTCACTATCAAGAATATCCTAACCTAAACAATTATGTGTTCCCAAACAAGCATGGCATACCAAAAATATTCAACAAAACAAAAAATTCAATGAAATTTTTAGCAAATCTGATCAACAAATAATAGCATCAAAATATAAAAATAAGCAAAGGGAAATTCAACCTAGACTCTACTCCACCTCACTTAAAGTGTTTTGTCTCAAAACGGAAAATTAAAGTACAAGAGAAGGAATAGAGTATCCCCCGGATTCAATGTCGACCACGGCCATAGCCTTGACTGCGGTAGGAGGCGTTGGGATACAGATAGGAAAGAATCTCAGTAATGTTCGTCTCAATGGAATGGAGGCGGTTGTGGACTTCATCAATTTGTGACTGCATGTTCGGGTGAGGTGCTGCAGGTGGCGATTGTAGAGCGTTACGGTGAACAAAAACTTGCTCTTTGCGAGGAGCGAGGAGTGAGGACACCAGGTGAAATGAAGTATGATGCGCTCGGGGTTCTAACAAGTAAGCCTATAGAATCCAAGCATCGCTCATCTAAAGAATTCGTGGAAAAAGCATAAGTAAACCTTGTAACATCAAAATTAGCAATACAAGAGGCTAAATGAGTAATGTAAGAGCCAAGGATAAGTGGGCGATTGGATCGAATAACGATCTCAAAAGCCCGAGCAAACCAAAATTCCAAGTTCACCCGCTGGCCGGCTAACATGCACCATAAAAAGAAAAGTTCAACTCGGCTCAAGGAGGAAGACGAGTCATTTCGGCCGAAAGATAGGTGGGTTTTGCTAACGTACATCGGTCTTCTCTAAGGGGAATGCTAACGTGCGCCGTTTAATGAAACGGTGCACACAGGTTTTCTTGCTTTGTTCCACTGCTGTTCATTACTCCTGGGGTTCGAAAATGACACTGTTCGAATGATAATTTCGTAAATCTTCATCTTTTAAGTTTGATTAAAAACATTCGGTTCATGTAAAATAATAATAAAAAATTAAATAAAACATGCTCAATCGAAATAAAAAAATGTAACGTAATTAAAAACAATGGGTTGCCTCCCATGTAGCGCTTTTGTTTAACGTCGTTAGCTCGACGACCTAATTCAGACTACAAGTTCTTCTAAGTCGAGATCTTCAGTTAAGCAAGCTTGACTATTCACATAATACAATTTAATTCTGTGTCCATTGACTTTAAATTGGGTACCCAAATAATCTCCAAGTTCGACTGTGCCATGAGAAAAAAAAATTCAGTTACCGTATAAGGTCTGCTCCATTTCAATCAAAGTTTACCAGCAAAAAGTTTTAACTTTGAATTAAAAAGAAGAACTTTTTGTGCGATAGAAAAAGATTTAAAAGCAATTTTTCGATCATGAAATTCTTTTGTTTTGTCTTTATATATCCCGGCATTGTCGTAAGCATTTCTTCGGATCTCTTCAAGTTCCTGTATATATAACTTTTGTGTTTTACCAATCGCTTCCAATTCCATATTGCATTGCTTTACAGCCCAGTATGCCTTGTGTTCCATCTCGACTGGCAAATGACATCGCTTACCAAATACCAGGCGATATGGCGACAAGCCGATAGGTCCTTTTTATACAGTTCGGTAAGCCCATAAGGCATCAATCAATTTAAAGCTCCAATCCTTACGATTTGGCTTGACTATTTTTTCAAGAATCATCTTTACTTCACAGTTTGAAATTTTTGCTTGTCTGTTTGTTTGCGGATGATAATTCGTTGCAATCCTATGATTTACTCCATGCATATATGGGGTGTGTGCCGCGGTCGCTTATTATCGCTCTCGGTGTGCTAAACCTGGAAAAATACAAATCTTTAGAAATTGAACAGTAGTTTTGACATCGTTGTTTCGAGTGGCTTTGGCTTCTACCCACTTCGAAACATAGTCAACCGCAAGAATTATATAACAATTGCTAAAGGAAGAAGCAAAAAGACCCATATAGTCGAGTCCCCAAACATCAAATATTTCGCATATATAAATAGGATTAAGAGGCATTTCTTTTCTTCGAGTTAAATTACCTGCATGTTGGCAATTATCACAGGATTTGCAAAATAAGTAAGCATCATGGAAAATATGAGGCCAAAAGAAACCACATTCCAAAATTTTATGAGCAATCCGCTTTGGTCTGAAATGTCCACCACACGAATAAGAATGACAAAAATTTAAAATTGAGCTTACCTCGCTTTCAGTAACACATCGTCGAATTACCTGGTGTAAACAATGCTTATAAAGATACGGATCATCCCAAATGAAGAAACAAGATTCTCTTTTAATACGGTTTACTTCGGCTCTCGTCAAATCAGATGGTAATTTACCCGTGGCTAAGTAATTAACTATATCTGCGAATCAAGGCATTAACTTTTACGCCATCATCAAGCTTTCCTCCGAGAATTCCTCATGAACGGGATGATCAACTGTATTGGAAGCCGGCTTAAGTGACCAACCACCAAATTCTCACATAATTTATTATCCTTGATTTCCAAATCAAATTCTTGGAGAAGTAAGATCCAACAGATTAGTCATGGTTTCACCTCTTTTTTGCTAAGCAAGTAATTCAAGGCTACATGATCAGAGAAAACAACAACTTTAGTGCCAAGAAGATATGATCTAAACTTATCTAATGCAAAAATAATAGTAAATAATTCTTTTTCGGTTGTTGAATAATTTCATTGTGCGGAATCTAAGGTACGTGACGCATAGGCGATAACGTGAGGCTCTTTCCCGATCCTTTGTCCAAGCACGGCTCCAACACTTCTATCCGAAGTATTACACATGACTTCGAATGAAAAATCCCAATTTCACAATTGTACTATGGGTGCCGAAACCAACTTTTCCTTTAAAACGTCAAATGATTCTTTGTATTGTTGGTCAAAATTGAAGGTTTTATCCTTCTATAACAACTCGTATAATGGTTACGCCACCTTGGAAAAATCCTTAACGAATATGCGGTAAAAACCTACATGACAAAGGAAAGAACAAATTTCCCTCACCATAGTGGGGTAAGGAAGTGAACGTATTATATTGGTTTTCTCTTTGTCTACCACAATTCCTTTAGAAGAAACAATATGGCCTAGAATTAAACCTTTATTAACCATAAAATGACACTTTTCATAATTCAAAACAAGGTTAAATTCTAGGCACCGACGCAACACATTTGTCAAGTTTAATAAACACTCATTAAATGAATTACCGTAAAGAGTAAAGTTATCCGTGAAGACTTCAATACCTTTCTCAATATAAGAAGAAAAAAATACTAATCATACACCTTTGGAACGTGGCAGGTGCATTGCAAAGTTCGAAAGGCATCTTTCGGTAAGCGAAAGTGCCGAAGGGGCATGTGAATGTCGTCTTTTCTTGATCTTCAGGTATTTCTGGAATTTGGAAGAAACCTGAAAATCCATCAAGACAACAATATTGAGTTTTACCGGCTAATCTTTCTATCATTTGATCTATGAATGGAAGAGGAAAATGGCCTTTTCGAGTTAATGAATTCAACTTCCTGTAATCTATGCAGACTCTCCATCCATTCTGAACTCATGTTGGTACAAATTCTCCCTCAGAATTTTCAATCACAGTAACTCCTATTTTTTAGAAACTACATGTATCAGACTTACCCATTTACTATCCGAAATTGGATATATAATATCTGCATCAAGGAGTTTTTTTTATCTCATTTTTACCACTTCCATCATTGGTGGATTTAGCCGGCGTTGACCTTTATGTGTCGGTTTTGCACCCTCTTCGATTTTAATTTTGTGCATACATGTAGATGGACTTAACCCTTTTATATTGGTGATGGTCCATCATATAGTTTCCTTGTGTGTGCGTAAAACTGTTATTAAATATTTTTTCCTCCTCGGACAATCCTTTCGATATGATTACTGGCAAGGTGTTATTCGCCTCGAGCAAGGCGTACTTTAGGTGATCCGGTAACGATTTCAGTTCAAATTCAGGTGCCTACAAAACAGAGGGAAGAACTTTAGACTTAGAGAAAATTAAATTTAATTCGGCATAATCAGAATATATGTTATCATCGTGATCTTCTGGCTCCCTGCATATATCAAAGGAAAATTTTAAAAATTCATCAACCAAAGGATCAATTATATCAACAGAATTTATACTTTCCACTTTGTTAGGATATCTCATTGCCTTATATATGTCAAACTTAACGATCTCACCATCAAATTCCATGGTTAAAATTATGCTTCTTACGTCAATCTTCGTGTGTGCAATACTCAGGAAATGACGTCCCAACATGATATCAAATGATGTGCTTGTGCAATCATTCTCCATGTCAATTATATAAAAAACAGCGGGAAATATTAAGTCGTTTACCTCCACCAATACATTCTCTAAAAGTTCTTTCGGATAGATCACCGATCTATCGGCAAACTGATTTGAGATCTTTGTATCCTTCAAAGGCTCGTTAGTAATCATTTTGTAAACAGATAAAGGCATTAAATTAATAGAGGTGCCAAGGTTACTCATGGCTAATTTTATCCCTGCTTTACCAATTTTACAGGGTAATGCGAACATACCTTGGTCTTTCAGATTCGGTGGTAACTTTTGTTGGAAGACAACTGAGACATGTTCTCCCAAATTCACCTTCTCAACCCCAGTAAGATTCCTCTTTGTCGAACAAAGATCCTTTAGAAACTGGGCATATCTTAGAACCTTTCGAAAAACCTCAATGAGAGGTATGTTGATTTCCGCCTTCCAAAACACGTCTAGTATTTCCTTTTCCTTAGCTTGTTTACCCCTCTTTACTAATCTCGATGGAAAAGGTGGTGGCACGTCATAGGGAGATGGTGTTGGATCTATTTGTTCTTCGCCACTCTTCTTCTGGGATCCTGAATTAATAATCTTCTTATCTTTTTGGATTGTTTCATCTGATGGATCAAGTGGTGCCACTATTGTACCACTCTGAAGAGTGATGGCGCTAACATTTTCCCTTAGGTTTACCTCAGTTTGGGATGAAAGTTTACCTTGTGATTCCAAACGACCTACGATTTGAGCCAGTTGGCTTATATGCTTGTCCATCTCTTGGAAGTGAGCTTCAGTACGAATCTGGAACGTTTCCTAGAAAGTGCTAACCTCTCGATAATTGATTCTAATGATGTCTTTTGTGGCTGTTGTGGCAGTGAAGGTGGTATCGCTTGATAACCTTGATTCGACCTTGAGTTTTGAGCATAACTGAAATTCAGATGATCTTTCCATCCTGGATTGTAAGTATTAACGTATGGGTTATAAGCTCTTTGAGGAGGTCCTGAAAAGTTCTCGACTGCATTGACTTGAGTCGATGTGTCTTCTTGGATTAGTGGACAGCCATCTGTTTGGTGATCAGGTAATGCACATATTCTACACAATCTGTTTGGCCCTGTCTTTCATGCAACAAGAGAGTTGACTACTTCAATTAATTTATCTATCTTATTTTTCAAAGAAGATGAACTTATCTCATGAACCCTTCGAGGAGGTTCATTAGTTGTACGGAACTGTAGGGAATTTGCAGCCATTGTGGAGATTAAATCCCTAGCCTCAGTAGGAGTCACGTTCACCAAGACTCCACCGTTGGCAACATCGATCATCTTCATTTCCAGGGGAGTTAATCCTTCATAAAAGTATTAAAGGAGTGTTTGTTCAGTTAACCCATGTTGTGGTAAACTAGCACATATTTTCTTAAACCACTCCCAGTAGTCATAAAGTGACTCTTCATCAAGCTGCTTGATTCCAAGTATTCTATTTCATAGTTCACTTACTTTCACCGCAGGAAAAAACTTGTCAAGAAAAAGAAGAGTCATTTGAGCCCATGTAGTAATAGAATTAGGGGTAGATAAAATAACCACTCCTTAGCCAAATCGGCTAAGGAAAAAGAAAAGGCTCAAAGGTTGATTTGATCCTCGGTTACTCCTTGTGGTCTCATGTTGGAGCAGACCGTGTGAAATTCTGTGAGATGTTTATGTGGATTCTCATTTGGTAATCCGCGGAAGGTAGGGAAGAGATGAATAAGGCCAGGTATGGAGTTTTGCCTTGGGGAAATCAATGCACAAAGGCTCTTGTTCAGTGGGTGCCGCGGCTAACTCTCTGATAGTAGGATCGGCCATCGGAATTGGTTCTGAATTAACAGATTCACCTGAATTTGATTTTGATTTTGGATTTGATTATTGTCTCCTTCTTCCCCGAAGCGTCTATGCGTAAAGTCTCCTAGCTCTGGCTTCGATCTCCGGGTTGTACTCCACTAATATGACCGGATTAGTCCTGGTCATAAATCAAAAGCAAACAAAAATTAGTAAATTTGGCGAAGTCCCCGACAACGGTGTTAATTTGACAACTGTTGTTTTGATGTCAAAATAAATTTCTTTCTCTCAATTAATAAATAAGGAAATACGTAGTAAAGATAAATAAGGGTCGATTCCACGTGGACTTAGAAAATTCAAAATTTTTCTCTAAATTGTTTAAACTAGGCATGAAACAGTAAAATAGGGAGAATTTTGGTAAAAGGATATTTAAATAATAATAAAAGAGATTTAAAGTAAAATAAAGAAAAGATTTAAAGTTGAAAATGGATATGGTAAAAAATATCCTCAAGCCTTACATTGACTCAATTTCCTTTAGATCATCGAATTAGATTTTCCCTTCGGGATTCACGTCGGTTACTTTGTCTACAAGGGCAATCCCCGTGACTATACTTTGTATACCGAATACCCAAGGTAATCTTTTATTCAGGCTTTGAAAATTGGTCTAATCAACATCAATTGTCGTAGATCAATTACCGTTTAAGTTTGTGAAGACCGACTCAGATTGTTGCTTCAATAACAACTAATTCCAATCTCAATTCACTCTTGACGAAGCTATTTCGCCAAGTGTGTTCCCAGGAAGTCAAATGTGCTTTCAATAAGTCGATCATTCCTCCCACACATTTAATCGTAACAACCTCTTGACCAAAGTCAATCTTTGATTTTGAAAACTTGTTTTGATTTTGAAAAATAAGCACAGAGATTGAGAGAGATATCCCAAAGTTATTAAAGGCCTGTTTCAATTCTCCCTTTGGAATTGAGTCATTGCTTCAGCTCTCGGCTTATGAGAAAATTAGTTAAGCATGAAAAAAGTCATACTTAGCATATTTAAAAACAAAGCTAACAAAAATAAAGTAAAAATCGAAAATCTTGAAAAATAAATAGAAGAGAGAATTTTAATAAAAACTAGAAAGGAGAAGAATATTGTAATCTGAGTTGTGAATTTAGGCTTACCCCAAGAGGGTATTTATAGCCTCTAAAAACCTAGAGATAAACAAAGAAATTAAAATAAAATAATCCTAAAGATAATTTTCCTAAATTCAAACTTTAAACAAGTCTCCTAATGCAACTCTGCTCGTCTATCTTCCAGAATGAGTAATGACTAGATCTTCTAGAAACTGCCACTAACTGGACCTTCTAGAAACTGCCACGTCAGACCGTGTCATGCCCAGAGTCGTGCCCATGTCTCCAGTCATGACCAAATAATAAAAAAATACAGAATGCGTATGTTTTACCACTAATTCTGGAAAGTAAGATCTTGCACAAAAACAAGCATAACTCAACCAAATCAGTAGTAATAAATCCATAAGATCGAAGAATTAACGAGCAAATACTACCGATTCTGAACACAAGTTAACATCACAAAAAAATCGTAATGCCCATACCGAGTACGGAAAACAGTCTTTGGGACATCAGAATCTTTCACCTTGAGTTGGTAATAACCAGACCTCAAATCTATCTTCAAAAATATGGAAGCCCCTTGAAATTGGTCAAACATATCATCGATCCTGGGAAGAGGATATTTGTTTTTAACCATGACCTTGTTCAGTTTCCTAGAATCAATACAGAGTCTTAATGTCCTATATTTCATCTTGACAAAAAGAACTGAGGCTCCCAACGGTGATACACTGGGTTGAATAAATCCTCTATCCGACAACTCCTGGAGTTGGACTTTTAGTTCCTTAAGCTCCTTTGGGGCCATACGGTAAGGAGCCATCGAAATCGGGGTGGAACCGAAATAGACTTCAATATCAAACTCAATTTCTCTATCCAGTGGTAATCCCGACAACTCTTCAGGAAAAACATCGGGAAATTCCTTAACAATTGGGATGCCTTCAATGTCATATCGGAAACTCCTAGTGGCCAACATATAAGCAAGAAACACCTCGGAACCCTTCCTGATCATCCTCTCAGCAACCAATGTCGACACAACATTCGTTAGGAATCCACGACGTTCCCCGATCATCACAATCTTTCGGTTATCCGGAGTCTTCAGAATAACTCTCTTGGTCTCACAATCGAGATTAACTCGATGCTTGTTCAACCAATCCATGCCAAGAATAAAGTCAAACTGCTCCAAAGGTAACTCCATCAGGTCGGCCATAAAGATTTTCCCATGGATCATTATAGGACAACCTTTATACATACGATCTAACTCTATGTACTGACTTACGAAACTCTGAATTAATTGATGGGTTGAAATTCTTGAATCTTTCTTTGGTTGCGATCTTCCAAGAAGATAGTTCCCTTAAGTTTAAATTGATTGGTTGCTAATATTTCTATGATTTTGTTTATATTTTTAATGCAATATATGTATATATTCAATTAATTTTTTTATTTTGATTGTTGGTTAATAGAATATATATATATAAACAAATTAATTCATATTATGACCATGTCTGATATTTTGATAGATTAGTTGAAACAGAATACCGCCAAAGTGACATCTTTTGTGTAAACTAATTTATTTGAAATATCAAGATGATTATGTGTTTCTTTTGATTCATGTGTTTATTAATTGGCCCAAAGGAAAGTTAATATTTGGTCGGATTTCAAGTAACACTTGTGGTAATAACATGTGACAATTATAAGGTATTTATTTTATGTGAGCATTACAGTCCAAAGATTAGTATTTTTTGACATAGATTATTGTCAATTTTTATTTCTACAACAAGATTATTGTTTAATGTTAATATTATTGTCCAATGACTTGATATTAATATAGTGTTTGGTATCTTGTGATGGGAATTAACCATAATTTTGAATTTATTTGTTTACTTAAGTATACTTTGTTCTATATTCAAATTATTTATTTATTTATTTATTGTTATCACAATATCTTCTCCATGGAAAAATGCACTTAGGAAAGTGAATATGAAGGAATGAAAAAAAACACTTACATAAAGTTTTGGTTGTATGAACATAGAATTTGCGCTAAGGAAAGAACGATTTCCACCTCTCATAGGGATAACATTTTTAATTGGTATAAGGGATTTTGAGAGGTGAAATTTGTTTAAATTGCATAAGTATAGTGGTCATGAAGCACAACATTTTAGACGCCTTTAGGGGCACATAATATGAAAAGATTACTAAGGCTAATAGTTTCCTTGACGAAATTGAGAAATATTTTTCCAAAAATATTAAGGTTTAAATGACATCACCTTTCACTTCTTTGATGTCTATAAAGTATAAAGGTCAAGGAAATTTGAGGGAGTACATTATGGATATGTTACATATTGTTTCAAGACTTAATACACTTAAGATCAAGTTTTTCTGAAGAATTACTTGTTCTTGTGATTTCAATATCGCTTCCTATAAAGTTTAATCAACTCAAAAGGAGAAATGAACTTTTAATGAGCTCCTTTTTCATTTTGTGCAAGAGGAAGAAAGGTTGAAGCATAATAAGTTTCAAAGTACTCATTTGAAAAGTGCATATAAAGATAAGGGCAAAAATAAAATCATAATGTAGTTGTTAAGAGTCTAGCTCAAAAGAGACAACAATATGTTATAAACGGTTGTTCTCTCTTGAGATAAGTTAGGATATATGAGGAGCAACAATAAGCAACTACTTTGGCTATTTTGAGCAATCCGGGGGTTATAAGGTTTATGATCTTATAATTAAAAATATTTTTAAGGTGAGATCTATAACACTATCTTTTAGGGTGTTGAGTTTTGAGAGAGAAATAAGGTTTAAGAAATTGAACTTGAGGAGGAATTAGATTATAACTCAATTTTTATTATCACTTTTGATGATATTTGTGTGTTTATACATTTCAATAATCAAGAAGTGAATCTAGAAATCTCAACAAGATTATTTTGGAACAACTCTCTATTTAAGATGAGAAACTGTTACGAAAGAACAAACTCAATAATCTCAAAGAACAAATATCATTAAGTAGATCCACGACACGAGAGAAATATTATTTTAGATTATTATGTTTCTACAAGAAATAAGGATGACAGTAGAATGATGAAAGATGATCTAATCAACTTTCTTCATGTCATAAAAGTTATGACTCTCAAAAGTGGATTAATGTCAAGTAAGAAGAGTATAAGTGTTATACAAGATAATATACAAGATAATAAAGTTTGAGGGCTTATCTTATTACCTAAAGATGCATAGTTAATTGGTTATAAATGAGTATTTATAATCAAGATGGATGCAAATGGTGATGTTGATAAGTATAAGGGATGTCTTGTATATAGAGGATATACTTAGAAAGAAGACATTAATTTTGTAGGGACTTTCTCTTTGGTTTCATTAAATTGAAAGACTCTTTTAGGATGATTATGATACTTGTTGCTCATATTTGATTTTGAGTTACTTAAGTTGGATTTCAAAATTGTGTTTCTCAATGGTAACTTTTATGAAATATTTATATAGTGCAATTAGAAAATTCTATCTAATGATACAAAATTAATAATATGCAAATTAAGGAATTCCATTTATAGTTCAAGTATTACTCCCGTTAATTGTATAACAAACTTCACCGAGTGATTATCTCATTTGGTTTTGAGATGAATTTGGTTGATAACTTTATATATTATAAGTTTAGTGGGAGTAAACCAAATAATAGCCCTTATTGCTAAGGGAACCAAGTTTAGTCTTGATCAATGCCATAAGGATGATTTTGAAACTAAGAAAATGTAAAAGGTTCCTTATTGTCGACACCATTTTTTAACAAAATAAAAATAAGTATCAAATTCTATGAAATAATGACGGGTTTTGAAAAAATAAATTTGGAGTCGCCATTGACCTTTGGGTTAGGTAGGTTGAATACATAAAAACGTCTTTTAAAACAATTTTAAGAAAAAAATTATTTGAAAAGACAAAATGAGTCTGCGCTAACCAAAGATTTATTTTTAAGGGGTCAGGAGTTGGTTACGTGTTGGGAAGGATTAGCACCCCACAACACCCAAAATTGACACCTAGTCGCTTATACATTGTCGTAGTAGTGGAGTTTATAAATTCAAGTCAAGATTTAAAATGTGATTCTTTTATCGAACACTGATTAATTCTATTTTTTTTATCAAAACATACTCAATTATTTTTAAATTCGTTTTCGTTGGAACGTCGTATTGGATCATACTACCTCAAAAGGTCGCACTTTCCCCGTACATTCTACAAAATTCGTTCTTGAAAATGGACAAGAGTATAAAATAGATGAGATAGCGTGAAACAAGTAGATACAATATAAATACAAAATACGATAATAATAAGTAAACTAATACTAAAAGGAAAGACAATCAAACTAAATTAAAATTTTGATCTGGCGAAACAAAAGTAAGAATCAAGAGTTGGGCACGTTTTTTAATGGAAGCTAAAATTAAAAATAAATAAATAAATGAAGTTATGAATACCAAAGCTGAAACCTCAAATATACAGGATATATATATATTAAGGAAAAAATGTAATACAATTGGAAACATGGTGGACGACCAAAATCAAGGGAAATATGGAGAAATATATTAATGTTGCGGAAGACAACTGTCGGATAGAGACAACTATCGGATAGAGACAACTATCGGATAGAGTAAAATCGCAATTGATAATTTGAGAAAATAAAAATGAAGATAAAAGAGACACAAAATTTACGTGGAAAACCCCTGAATAATATAAGGTAAAAACCACGGGCAACGGTAGAAGAATTTCACTATGAGAAAATAGGAATTACAACCTCTCTCGATCTACCAAGGAGAAAACAATGATAATTCTCTCTAGATAAAAAGGAGAAAACAACTCTCAAGAAACTCTCTAAAATATCTCTAGTATTGGAAGAAAGCTAGAATGCTTTGGGATGATTTTGAAGCTAAATGAGCTAGGGTATTTATAGTTGAAGCTTAAGGACTAATTTGTAAATACCTTAAATTACAATGACTAAAATTGAGATTTTACCATTGTTGATTTTCAATAAATAGCCAACCCTTTTTGACAAAATTGGTGGCTGTCACCGAAAGTGGCTTGGCCACTTGTTTATTTTTCAACAATCTCCCACTTGAAGATTTGATTGGAATAATCATATCTTCACACAATTCTTTTTACCTTGTACCATCATGTTGCTTATGTCTCTGACAGGCCACAAGAGGATCGACACCAAGTAAATTTATCAGCGTTGATCGCCTTTGTCATGAAATCTGCTATCTTGTCTTTGGTATGGATCTTCTGCATATCTACTATCCATTCTTCCACCTTTTCACAAATGAAATGGTACTGAACTCGTATGTGTTTTGTCCTTGAATGAAATGCTGAAGTGGAAGGATAATTAGGTTATCTTACCCCTAGATATGGGTTGTTGTTGTTTGTGGGATATGGCAGTGGATATTTATATGGGTATGGCATGGCACTGAAGGCCAAGTTGCCTTCAGTAGACAAAGGAATATCTGGTCTATGGTCCATGAGAACCAGTCCTCCCTCAGTACCTACAAAATAACTAAGCTCAGCACCAATCTGAAATGTCAAAAGAACTAAGCTCACTACATGTGTAAGAACCAGGATCTTCCTTCTCCTTTGAGATACGAATGGAGATGTCAACAAATCCTTGAGGTTTGTTGGAATTTGGTTTGCGTAACTGGTAACTCCCTACTTCTTGAGTTGAAGAGGAGGAGGCTGAATTGTTGTTGTTATATTTGGTCAGGAATTCTTTCAAGCCAACAGTTGCAGTCCCTTGAAGCCTTTCCCTAAAAAAAATGGGCTCCATACTGTATATTTCAACATAGACCACAATCTCCTCTACAGTAAACTCATCAACCAAAGCTGCAAACTTGGTTTTCCATACCGGATTTGAGCTGTCGGAAGCATCGATCTTGGTGCAATATTTGTCGTTGGGATCGATCCATCTCACTGTAAACCACTATAGCTTCCAGAAAGAGGACGAACCGAAGACCTCGAGCATAAATTATGCAAATTTCAATCCAAATTTTCCCATTACAAAAAAAGTGAAGAAAGATTGAAAGGGTAGCGAAATATGTGCTTTCTTTGAAGGAGAAAAAAAGTTGGAAGTGAGCTATATATTAATTATTATGGTAAATTACATGCTTACTCACTAGATTTTATTATATCTTCTATTACATTCTTTGTAATTCTATTTTTTTTTTAAATTTTCTCATTAAAATTTTATATTGAATTTTTTTATCATTCAATTATTTTCTTTTTAACAGATGAATGACCTAACTTATTTTATTAATATATAGTGATCATATATATATTTTTGATTAATATTTAATTATGATGTGTAACATTTAATACAAAATAAAAAATAAAATTCTTGAATTTTACTAATAAACCCTAATCTCAAATTACAACCCACCCCACCCTCACCCTTGGCCTCCTACTCCCACCGTCAACAGCTTTTCTCCTTGGCCACTATCAACGACGACCATTGTTGAACGAAACCGATGATGGGTTGTTGTCACAGGAAGCATAGATTGTTAAGAGCTTACCTCAATGAAAACAAATCAACAAAAAATCCAAAACCAATCAATTAAAAAGAACAAATTCTAAAGTCTCAAACACAAGCAAGGCAGCGCCACCAACACCGGCCATAGCAATCGAACCCTTCATTAACATGCAAAAAGGAAGCTCAAGTGAGGCACGATACAAAATACACGGAGGACTGGCGTAGTACCAGTGGGCGAAGGGTAGGCGAAAATGAATTGGTAGGTCGGAATGGGTGAGGCAGGGTCGGAATTTAAGCTTTTGCAGTTGGATTTCAATGGCGGTTGTGAATCACAGAAGCAACAGCCAAAGCGAACTTGAGTTTGTAAAGTGCGATTGTTGCGAGTTAACCAAGGAATACACGTCGACTTACATTGCTAGCGTGAGAGAGAAATTCGAGGGGCGATAGCTTTGCGGGCTTTGCTCAGAGACCGTCAACGACGAGACAGTCAGATCAAGGAGGATATCACGACCCACGAAGCAATGAATCAGCACTCGAAATTTCGCAAGCAGTTCAAATCGTCGAGTTCGTCGACGAATTTCACCAAGGAATTGATATCTGCGATGATACATTTACTTCGGAGGACCCTGGAATCGCCGAGTAAGGAGAATGAGCCATTGCCTACGACGTCGTTTTCTCGGAACTTAATTATGATGTTTAAAAAAAATTATTTATTTATTTAATCCACACGTAATTTACACTATTTTTTCACGATTAAAAATTATTTATCTAATTCACTTCATAACGCTATTAAATAATTAATGACACTGTTAGATAATCAACGGTAGAGTGATAAAAAATTTATTATATAAAATTTAATGATTAAATTTTAAAAAAATGAAAATATAACAAGTGAAATATGAAAGAATAAAATTTAATAAATAAATGTGTAATTTATCATAATAATTATTATTGTATTGTTTAGAGGGCTATGAGAAAGAAAATTAAGCATTGCATTGTTTAGAGGGCTATGAGATAGAAAATTAAGCATCTTAGGGTTTGTTTGGTTCAGAGAATGTGAGATTCTCATGGGAATGAAATCCACATTTTCCTGTTTGGTTGGTCGTGAATCTCATTCATGGTAATGTTTTATTATCAATAGTGGATTTTTTGGGATATATTACCGGGAATGTTATTACCTCTTTTCTTAGGTATTGTTAGATTACCGTCGTTTTGGACTAAAATGCCCTTAATTTTTTTTAAATATTCTTCTGTCATTGAATAATAAAAATTTTACGAAGGTTAAATTACAAATTTATCCTTAAACTATTTTAAATTTACAAAAAAACATCTATAATTAAATTTTTTTTATGAAGTTCAGGGGTTAAAATAAAATTTTACCCTTTCATTAAACCTTTTTATATTTTCAATTTTGTAAAAAAATTATATAAATTTTTTGAATTTAAATTTTTTAAAGAAAATATATAAAGATTTTCTAACTTGTTAAAAAAATTAATATATAATAAGAACAATTTGGTCAAATATACATTCCAATAATCTTTTATTCCTTTAACCAAACACGATAATCTTACATTCCTGTTAAACCAACCAAACACAAAATACAACATTTCCAGTAATCATATTCTCTAATAATCTTTTATTCTCACTGATAATATTACATTTCGTGAACCAAACGAACCCGAATAATCCTTTTACCACATTAGAGTGCCATACAGATGGACCAAGCATAGGAATCTAGATAAAAGTGCTACTCTTTCCGCTTAAGATTGAGATTTTCCCTTCTCAGAAGACACATCAGATATATAGTAAATTATTTAAGTTTGATCCATATTTAATTTGAATAGATTCAATCTTGAGTTTTTAATAATTTGAACCAAATTACTTAAAATGTGACTTAAAAATCTTTCGAACAACTCTAAATTATTTAAAAAAATTAAATTTTAAATTATTAATAATATTAATTTTTAAATTATTAATAATATTAATATTTATATACTGATTTTTTAACTTAATACAAAAATAAGTGTCTAAATTATGTCTCGAAATACGTTTTAGTGTTTAAAGAATAGGTGCATAGCGTTTTCTCCATTATAATTTTAGGTACATACCGTTATATTTTTAAATTTTTAATAATAAAAATATTATTTATTCAAAAAAAAATTAAAAAAAATCAAACTTCCCTTCCCCCTCGTCCTCTGTCTCCCTCCCATTACCCCACCTCCGACAGAGAACAGTCACCATCGGTCAGGTTTTATTCGGAACACATCAAGAAACACAACGGTAGGGTTGTGTAATGTACAGACGGGTATAAGCGTCGAAATCACCGAAAAACTTAAAACGGAAAACCTAAAAATATGGCGACCCTTCAAGGCATTTTCACGACCATCGGCATAGGTCCACGGTGAGTGGGGGACAGGGTTTTTTTTTTAATTATAATATCATCTTTCTAAAATAAAATAATTTGTGAAATTTTATATATGTGACACATGTCAGATAACACCTAAATTTAACGTTCGTTATGATCCAAACACCTAAAAGTTTAACATTAGAAACTTTAGGCACTTAATTTTAGCAAAAATTTCTTTAAGTATCAAATTGTATTTCGAGATATAGTTTAGACATTTATTTTTGTATTAAGCCTGTTTTTTTAAAGATGCAACATAAAATTTTCATGTACTTGAATTTTAACCGATCTAAGTTTGATAATGTTTCGAGTTCAAACTTTTTTCGAACTCAAGTCGAACTTCAATTTTTAATTTCAAGTCAAACTTAACCATTTTAAAGTATCAGTTTTCAAGTCTAATTCAATTAAACTTTTTAAATCAAATCGAAATTAATAATACTAACAAGAGGATGAGATATATAATAAGTGACGTAAAAGTAGGGAAACCAAACCCCAAGTCAAACAGGATAAAGAGCAGGAAGTCAATAATTTCGGCTTAATCACATTTGTATAGCAAAATAACAATGTTTCTATATTGCAACAAAATTTTGATTAGTTTAGGCTGGAAATGGAGTTATGGTGTTAAATAAATGGAGTACTAAACGGCATGTTCAACTCTTAAGGTTCACTTGTATTGGATATCCGAATTCTGGGAACGAAAAATACTTCAACCATCTAATTTTCTTCTCCTAGCAGAAGGAAGCCACTGAGACAGATTTCCCAACTCACAAAAGTACAACTAACATTGTACGAACCAAACAACTTCAGTAGTTAAGGAATTTTTGTTATCCATTGAGATCCCTAGTTCGAGCGCAAAGTGTACAAGGATAAAAGCTTTCATTTTCAAATGGTTAAAAATCTTTGAACATATACTAATTTATATTCACCCAGATTTATAAAAAAGAATGCAACCAATATTAAATAAAGATGCTGCAAGTAAGAGAGAAGTATCATATTATTGAAGATAAAAGTGTGGTGGGTGTCATAGTCTGAGAGTATGATGGTCATAACTTCCCTACTCCCCACCCCAGTTCCCACACAATAGAAAGGCAGAGCCCAGAACTCTTTTATATAGCCAAAAAGTCTTCAAGTTTCCTTTGGATGGATTTAAAACAAACGAAGTCTCTTTTATTGCATTGTCATGCCATGCATTGGCAGTTTTCTTTGGCCTAGAGAATTACAGCCACCTCCATTGCGCCTGCTCCGTACCCTTCTCCGCAGTTTGCTTCAGCCTCCTCTCAGCAGCTGCTCCACTGCTTTCAGGTTCAAACCACTCATACTCTAACGCCTTCTCTGATGCATTCATCTCATTCTCCTCTGGGAAAACACCAATCCAGTCTTCATCAGTAGGAAGTTCACATAGTGGCTCCAGTTCTTTTTGCTCAAATATGGATGTCATTTCAGCTGGTAGTGTTTCCTCTCGAAAACAGAATTCATTCGTGGATTGCATTCCCATCTCCAATGGCTTCAACAAATCTGAAACTACTCCACCCTCCACTACATCAGTTCTGCATCTTGAGCCTTCTCCATCAGCTATGACATTTTTTCCACATTTTGCTTTGCCAGGATAATGGGAACCGATTGCACTCGAGGATTGAATTCCCATCTTCTGAGGCGCCATCAAACCTAAAACTACTCCACCCAGCTCTACAATGGTTCGATATTTAGAGCCTTCTCCATCACCTAAAACATCTTTTTCACATATTGCTTTACCAGGATAATGAGAACCAATTCCACACTGGGATTGCATTCCAGTCTGCAGTGGCGACAACAAATCTGAAACTACCCCACCATGCTCTACATTGGTTTTGTATTTAGAGCCTTGTCCATCAGCTATGACATCTTTTTCACACATTGCTTTATCAGGATAATGAGATCCAAGTCCACTCTGGGATTGCATTCCCGTCTGCAGTGGCGACAACAAATCTGAAACTACCCCACCATGCTCTACATTGGTTTTGTATCTAGAGCCTTGTCCATCAGCTATGACATCTTTTTCACACATTGCTTTATCAGGATAATGAGAACCAATTCCGGTCATGTAGTCGATGGTCTGAAATCCATTCAACCCTGTCATGACTTGAGAAGGTGGACACCATGCAGATGAGGAAGCACCACTGTTACTTTGAGGGAGACACTCTTGCATCCTCCACCATGAAGAAGCATGCTCAGCATTTTGTACACTGTTATCCTCATTGATTGGGTTTACCATCATGCTGGTCTCGCCTGATTCCTTTTGTTTTCCCTTTGTATTCCACAATGCGGATAAATCAAGTTTTGGTTTTCCTGAATCATGATTGGGAAAAGAAGACTCCAACTGAATCTCATTGCTTTTATTAGCAGCATAATCCTTGAAAGAATCAATCATGTCCACATTATAACCTGCAGTCACCTTTCCTCTATTCCGAAAGAAGGTTGGACCATCCATTGTTTCGCCTGCCAATGTCTGATATCCACTAGAATCCCCAAGCAGATGTGAAGATGGAGCAAAACCCCCCCTACTCACAGACGGAATCATGTTCCCTTGCAAGACACCAGGTTGACTAATTCCTCCAGTTAAAGCATTATTAATGGTCATATTGTCATCCATTGGTGCCTGTCCTCCATGTGAGAATCCACTGTGAAGGTTCATTTTATCTACTGAAATATTTTGGCATCCAAGTGTACTTGAAGGGACTTTAAAAGATGGAGCAACCTTTATATTTGACGCAGATGGTGCATTAGGAATTTGCATATTTGGGGGCCAGACCTGACGATTTGTAGTCACATTCCAAACTCTCATGGCTTCAGAAATGTAACTATTTACCTTCTTCATGGCAACATTTTGAGCTACCGGACCCAAATCTTTAGAAAACCGCTTTAAGCTCTCTAAATATCCAATATCTGCCTCAGCATTCTGAATGTATAAGACAAATAATCAGTAAATAATATATGATTATAAGGGGAATGTTATTCTCAAAAGGCTTTCGATTGAAAACACACTTCTTTGGTTTTTAATGAAGTGCATGTCCAGAGAAAGATGTAAAAATAGAAAATTTTTAACCGATAAACCCCAAGAGAATGTAATAATGAGGCAATTAAAACCTTTTCATCATCACACACTAACTGTTCCAAAAAAAAAAAAGATTAACGACCTGGTGATCCGGGCACAAATTCTACTGTCTTTGTTCCTTTTCTTTAGCACTCACAATTAATAAACTATCAATATTGCTCATAATCCTGCTAATAAATAAACTATCAATATTGCTCATAATTCTGTTATAACAAATAAACTATCAAGATTGGAACAAAAAATATTTGTTCGCCAACTTGAGGGGAAGTTTTAGAATCTGCTGTCGACCAAGAAATGTTTCATCTTTAGGAGTATTTAAGTTAGATTATAGGAGTATGTTATCTTATAAGCATACTCTGCATTAAATGTAATGAAGTTAGTTTAACATATTATAGAAGTAAAAAATATTGTGTATTTGACAAGATTAGAAGAAACAATACTCACCAGCACAAGTGGCTTTGGACTGTTATAAACTGCTGAGACTAAAGATCCATTCTCACTAAGTAAAGACTTCCAAGGTCTATAGGTTTGACGCCTTTCCACATCAACATCATTAAATCTTCCATGAGCTCTATAGCCTGTTTAAAAATAATTTTGAAAACCATCAAATTAATTTGAATAAGATTAAGCTAAGCACAAAAGAGAATCTCACAAGTTGGGAGTTATATGACAACGTTTATCACTAAACAGATCTATTGCTGCATTGTTTTTGCAGATATTCATATAAATCTCAATATGTATATATTTTATTTCTTAATATTTGATACTTATACCAATAAGAAACATTTATTTTTTTATCAATACATTTTTGAAGTAAAAAGGGATAGACATGCTTAAACTAAATTTCAATAATAATAAAAAACTAGATAACCCCAATTGGGCAGCATGACCTACCCCTAGCTGCAATGCTAGCATTACTCTTGTTGTTACAGTTCAAAATTCCAACTCCAGCATTTGTCCTCCTACCAAGTCCCATTCTTTGTAGGGAAGCATCAGATTCGAAGCTTTCAGGATCAGTTTTAAGAGCATGGAATAGCTTTGTAGCTAGTTCTTTCAGTGCACGTGCCTGGAAAACCAAAAATCATTTAGTTCAGGAAACGAAAAAAAAATCTAACATCAAAATTTTGCGGCCAAGTTGTCGACGATATTGTCACAAAGTTCACATGATCAGTAAAATTTTGGTTGACTTACCTGTCTGTAGTATATGGTATTTGAAGCATTGAAAAGCATGGCATTGTTGGGTACCAAAAATACATCATGCTGTGTAAAAGTATAGAAGGAACCAATTAATTAAAATGATCCACAAATTTTATATGACGAGAAGCCCCATAAAAGGTAGCATTTTTGGACCAGACCTCAAAATTTTCCAGTGTTTGATAACTTCCTTCATTCAGTTTCTTTGCAATCGTGCCAAAATCCATTGGTTCTTTGATGACATCATAATAGTGTTCAACCTTTCATTTTAAGAAATGAAGTTAATTAACCCCCTTTGATTATGTTTCTTTCCATGATCACAACCCCTCTTCAGAGTTTTTCAAAAACAATGAAATAATTTTTAGCTTTGAGTCCATCTTTTTAATTTTGATCGAAATTATAGATAGTGTAAAGTTTAAGATGTTAACCAATAATCAAAGGTTTTGAAAAATTCGAAAGGGGGCTGTTATCATGGATAGAGAAACTGGAACACTTGAAAAAGAAAACAATAAAACAGTTACCTCTTCTGGGTTTACTGGCTCTGCAAATATTTTATATGTGTCTCTCCTACAATTCAGATGAAAAGGGAAATAGCAAAAACAAATCTCTAAACAATCACTACCATATAATTCAATCTTTTTTTCTCATAGAGGAAATAGGATATTCAATCCATTATATTTCTTAGTTGAAATTCTGGGAGCTTGTCTAGTCTACAAGATAACTATATACCTTTGCAATATACCTAGTAATAGTTCAAGCTTGCCTTTTTCAGGTATTGCAGCTCCAGAAGGCACGATAGCTGCTTAATGTACAATGAGCAATAAATGAATAACTATGGAATACATCATCACGATTACACATAAGAATTGACAAACTGTACTTTCAGTTTTAAATCAAAGCATGAGCTAACCATCATTTTTTACAAGGCCATCTTCTTCATTCCCTGAGTCAGTCTGCAGTTTGATCAAATAAGCTTTAACATTATATGAAAAATAACGAAAATGGATTAACTAAAGCTATCTGAAACAAACACAGAAATAAAATGTATCAGTAAACTAGTGCCAATCAACTTTCATATATTTGCACAAGATAACTGTCGCACGCCCCTGCTTTCATCCACTTTTAGCATATTTTGTATTTTAATGATACCACAGTAACACCTATTATCCAGAAAAAAGGCTCTACTATCATACACAAACTGGATGGCAATTGCACTAAGAGAAGGGTTACATTTTTGACTGGTCAAACAAGACGACAAAAATAATCTGTAGAAACTAGAAAGATTCTTAAGAATGAGATGTTACCATTATAGTAGTACTTCAAAAAAACTGTAAATATATTAGTTAGGATCCTGTATTTGTTAAATATAACATCATTTCATTAAATGGAAAGTAATAACCTTCTTCATTTTCTCGAGATCTTTGTGATATAGATCCCAACTTAAACTTTCACACTAGATTCAATTTATCATCTACAATAGCACCGATTACCAACAAATGACACTCCAATAAATTTAGAGATCATGGCATCATAACTATGGAGTAATGAAGTTTTGATAGGATCCCTTCCTGGAAAATATATAATATCATAAATGACTAAATTAGTAGCAATTAGAATCATCTGACACAGCAATCTAGTTGTGTCACAAAAGTATAAAGCTATGGCATAAAATAATGAGTGCAACTGCAAGGTAAAACATTTGAAATGGATAAGCAACAAAAGGTACCTTCTGAACTTTATATTCAACTGAATTAACAAGATCTTGGACAGTTCTGGCCTTAACCTTTTTCCTTCTACGCTTTTGGTTCAAAATATCTTGCCCCTTCTCTGGTTCCTCCTCGTCTGCCACTTCACATATCACATTACCCTTATTTTGACTCCTCGCTTGTGCTTTCCGTGCATCCAGTTCAACTATCCGTGGACTCCTTCTATATACCCCACTTAACATAATGTATTACTCTCTGGTGTTCTCACGATAAATTTCAAAAGATGCACTTTTGTACCTTTATTAGTACAAAAATGCATGAATTTTCCCCCTTTGTTTCTGTTGACCTGTTTCAAAAGTCAAGTTATAAATGTCAAGGTAAGAAATACAGTACAGAGTGAAAAAATTTCATGTCAAATTTCAAATTGAACAACAAGAAACTAGCATAATTAGTTTCACTTGTTTTAGGATAAAAAATATAATTCAATAGCATCTTATTTAGGAAAATATTCGATGAAGACTAGATTATGAAGACAGTGCAATAGTTATTGTCCAGATCAGACAAGTTACATGCATGTTCATCAAAAAATTTGTTTGTTGTATGACACTTCAGCAACACTTCTTTTTTCTAAGAAAAAGGTAAACATGTGAGATTAAACAGGTAATAGCAACAGTACAGCTACATTTATATAGATTTACAAACACTAATACAAACTGAAATCCTAATAAAGAAAAACGATAAGAGTGTTAGAGGAAGACAGAAACATAGAGAATGCTAGACATATATTGTCTATATGAAGTAAGAATTCTTCCATTCTGAGCTTCCTCCTTTACTTTGGCATGCCAACCAATGAACAACATTATCTCTCATACCAAAAGTGACCAACTTACACACAATGCTACACAAAAGTACTGCTTGAAAAGCCTTTAAACCAAGCTAGTTTAAATCTCAAGATTGTCAGCCCCAAACCGATAGCAATTTCAACATTATCATATAACTATCACCTAAAAATTGGACCCATTGTCTAACAAGATAGTAGAATATCTACATTTTACGGGATACATCATGAATGAAAACAATTATTTAGCCGACACAACAACAACAACAAACAACAAAATCAAAAAAGCAACCTTGTTTTTATGGGCAGATTAAGACTCTTTTTCTCACGAGTATAGTTTAATTTTTTTCCCAATCTAACATGAGTGAAACTGATCTCCTAAAGAATATAACCAACAGTGTTGCAATAAAATAATCCAATTTAATAATGTAAATGATGCATACATATAAACATAAACATGATTTCAAAAATTATCATGGGTTAGATTTAAAATGGTGAAGCAACCACAGCATTTAAAATAGAAAAAATCGGAGAATGTACTCTAAGTTTTAGACGTAATCCAAGAAGAACAGAATTACCAACTCTGCCTCTTTCGAGCAAACAATGATGAAAGAATTTTCTTGATTTTTCAGCTAAAATTGAGATGACCTGTATTTTTTTCTCTGTTTGTGAAGTTCTGATGAGGAGAATACGACCGTTTTATAAGGTATCTTAATTAATTCCCCATTTAAGGTAACCTAGGTGGATTCGCCAAGATATTAACACATAATGGCCAGAAAAGGTATCGCTGCATGGAGAGTTAGAATTGACATATGTACACTGAGCAAAAAAAAAAATGATCTATCATGATGACGCTCTGCTTACGCCAATAAGGACAAAAAACCAAAAGTTTCACTCAAAACTCAATATCAACCTGAGAAGCAAGGAAAAATAAGTAACAAGGATTTCTTCGTTTCTAAAACATTTAGATGTATTAACAAGGAATGATTTGTTTCAAAACAATAATTTCAATAGAAGAGAATCGAATTTATATTATGAATATGCAGGAAAATGATATAGCCATGAAAAGGAAAGAAATAAAACATCTTCATTTCAAGATGATTTGGATGTTCAAACAGATCATGATTTGTAAAGATTTTCAAACAATAATTTAGCCAGAAGAGTTTGAAATTTATATTATGAATATTCTGGAAAAACAATCAAACCACAAAAAGATAAAAAGAAATGATTAGAACGCCTTCATTTCAAGCACATTTGGATGTTCAAAAAAGGTACAAGTCATATATGACAAAATTTATGTGGGTTTAATGCATCATATATTTTACACAACAAATATCTATTACAAACCAAGCCATAGATTTTCCACAATCACCTTGTCACATTTTTGGTTTAAGAGCTGCAATTATAAAATTACTCTTCCAGCACGTGTAACTTTAAAATGCTTTTTCAAATTATCCTGGAGTCTAATATGCTTGGCAAGCTCATCATGTAGACATCATTGTTAGCTAAACCGTTTCTTAAGTGTTCTCAAATCAGTGAATGTACATAAATAAATATATATATTAGAGGTTTTGGTGTACTTAAATGTACTGCAGCTTCAATGTTCCGCTTAAGAACAAATTGAGCAACAAGTATGACAAGTAATTCTTCTCATTACTGATATAAGGCACAAACAGTGTTACTTTTATTCAAGGGAAAAAAGGAAGTAATAACGATAGCTATAACCTGATGCATGTACAACAAGGTAGCTCTTTCGCTCATTGGGACGCATTTGAAAGTAATGAACTGTCGAATAAGTTGGGAAGACGATCCCTGCATTCTATCCCCGTAAAGACTGCGCGTTAACTCCATTTCTTTAGCTTTGAATTTGATGCACTGTGTAGCACAAGGGGATAGAGAAAAGCATTTTAGTAGTATGGAAATGAAAGCGAGAATCGAGTCCAAACACATATATGGGTACTCAGAGAAGATTTCGAAAGTCCACATTGTCATAAAACGGATTGCATTTCAGATAGCCTGGTGTTGTAACAACGAATAAAGCAAAGGATTGATAGTTGTTACAAACATGAAACAAGGATGGATTCTTACCGAAGAAATTCTGGAAATACGGCCTCGCATTTTGTGAAAATATTGGAAGAGGGCTTGATGAATGATTGAAGCCATTGAGAATTCCATCTCCATATGCGTACGCTTATCGTGCTTAACAGTAGCACACATCATTTAATCATTAACTGTTCCCGATTTAGGGAACAATCAGTATAATTTTTTCTTCTTTTTGAGGATGGAGTAATCAATATAAGAAATGGGTGAAAAGGAAAGTGTAAAACAGAATAGAAAGCACCGAACAAAAACGAAAAAGAAAGCCATGAACTCATGCACTGCACAATTAGGAAATTCCATTTTCGATGGATTTCAGAAATGTTTTGAACGGTTGCTTTGGGGAGTTTCTGCACAATTCTACAAATGTTGTGAAGGAAATCTAATTTATTAGTTTATTTTTTATATTATTATCAACATTCAATTTATACATAATGTTAAAATATAAAAAATAAATTAAATAAGATTTTTTGTAATTTTATATTAAATAAAATCCCATCTTCATCTATGATATATCTATTAAAGTTCCATATTCATCTATCATTTTCTAAAGTAGGGTAAATTACGAGTTTAGTACTAAAACTATTAATTTTGGTATGTTTTAGTACTTAAATTTTAATTTTTTTCAAAACCATACATAAAATTTAGTTTTTATTTTATTTCAGTACTTCGCCGTTAAAATTTTTAGCTTTTGTTTCATTTTAGTATATTCGTTCAAAATTTAACGTTAAGTTTTGAAAATTTGAAAGTTTAGGTACTAAAAAGGACCAAAACTCATAGTTTAGGCACTAAACACGTTAAGTTTTTAATAGCGGGATACAAAAATAAAATGAAAACTAAAGTTTATGTATGGTTTTGAAAAAAATAAAAGTAGAGATATTAAAACATACCAAAACTGATAGTTTATATACTAAATGCATGGTTTACCCTTAAAAGTAATATCTATCATTCATAATCTATTATTAAAAATAAAAAAAACACATGCTAATTTCATAAAATAACTAAAATTACATTAATTTTATGAAAATATATTAATTATAACCGGACGTGGGAAAAGGGTCATTCGGATTGTGTTTGGGTCGAGTCATTTCGGGTCTAGATTATAATTGGTTTAATTTTATTCGGGTTAGATCAGATCTAGTTTGGATTTAGTTCGGGTTTAAGGTAACTCGAGTCGGGTCGGGATCGGGTCAAGTCAATTTTTGAGTCGGGTGATTATCAGATCGGTTGTTTTCAATTAAGATCAATATCAGATCGGTTGATTTTTGGGTCTGGTCAATATTGAGTCAGATCAATATCAGATTAGTTGATTTTTGGGTGGGGTTAATACCGGATCGGCTAGATTTCAGTTCGAGTAAATATTAGACCGATTGATTTTCGGTTGGTCAACCTTTAGATCAGGTCAATTCGGGTTGAATTTGTTATGAGTCTAATCAAGTATATATATAATTATTGATGTATTCTTGTAAAAAATATGTTTCTTGTTTGTTAATCTTATCATTTAGGTCTAATTTCAATTTTCAATCATTCACTATTTTGAATTAAACCATCATTTAGAGATGATAAATCGATAATTTGACACAAATACGATCTTATAATGTGTATCAGAGTTTGTTATCAAAATTTTATATTGATATTGTATGAAAATTGTATCTATTTGATAAAGAAATGATTTTTTATTAAAAATTTTATTTCCAAATATAAATTTAATATTTTTAATAAATTTTTAAAAATAATACATAACGTTATTTGTTAAGTTTTAGTCGTAACATAAGTAAATTTTATATTATTTTTATTATAAATCTAATATTATTTTCTTTATTTTAGTTGTTTTCTATTATTTTTATTATAAATCTAGTATTTTTATTACAAGTAAGATAAGTAAACTTTATTTGTTTTTGTTTTCAATCTTACAATAAGATTCTTACTTCTATATTCCTCTTATGTAACATAAGTAAACTTTCTATTATTTTTTATTATAAATCTAGTATTTTTATTACAAGTAAGATAAGTAAACTTTATTTGTTATTGTTTTCAATCTTACAATAAGATTCTTACTTTCGGTTTGGATTAATTTATGTTCAGATTATTTTCAGGTCGGGTTAAATTCGATTCGGGTTTTGGTTTGGGTTAATTTCGGTTCGGATTGCTTTCGGTTCGGATTGCTTTTGGTTCGGGTTGCGTTTGGTTAGGGTTAATTTAGGCTTCGCTAAATTTTGAATCGGGTATGGTTCGGGTCGAATATGGGTCGAGTATCATATCGAATTTGGTTATCATGTTCAGGTTAATATATGGTATTGGGTCGGGTAAATCAGTTCGGGTAATCATGTTCGGGTCAAGTTTGTCAGGTCTAACTATACCATAAATTATAATATTATTGTTTACAAGTGGTAGTATTTGTTCTAAACACTCTCAATCATTTAAAAATGAAAGCACAAATACCTTACAATTACTGGTACTCAAATCTAAGACTTCTAACAATAACAATCATTTATTTAACTATTAAATTCACTTTATTCGTACTATAATAAATTAAATTTAACTTAAAATGTTTATTTTCAATCGTATAATGAATGAATTAGAATGTTTTGGAGAACTTGTGTCTACATCCCTAGACAAAAATCAGATTTCTTTTTTCATTTTTAAGTTTGAGATCTCATATAATAAACCAGCATGTCCCAAAGGATATGTAAATTTTACGTTACGTTTTTAAAATATTTTATAGTAAGGAAATAAAATATTAGAATTTTCAAAGATTGAATTGAGGATGAGAATAAATAAAAAAAAAAAATTTATTGAACACTATGAATTTAATGAAATTTTTAGAAATAATTGATTACAATTGAATGGAATAAGAGAAAAAATTTAGAAAATTTTTTGTTAAATTTTATCTTGAAAAAATAATGTTTTCTAAGTAGATTTTTAAAAATATGGGCCCCAAATTTTGGGCCATATACTTGCCGATGGATGAGTATAATTAACTCTAAAATTGATATGAATCAAATATAAAAAATATTAAATTTAAAGATTAAATATTATTTATCTTATTTTTTTTAATAATTGATCAGCGAAGAATAATAGATGAAGACACTCTTTGAAAAATTATGAATGATAAATATGATTTTTAAAAGTGGTATACATATATAAAACTTTGATAATAGATGATGATTTTTTATAACCATCTAATTTTTATTATTAGTTAATTAATTTGAATTGGGTATTGTCACACCCCCAACTTTTCTGGTTAGAATTTTCAGCATATTAAGGACTAAATTGAATTTAGATTAAGGCTTGAAGTCTAAAACTTGAGCTTTAAAGAGATCAATGGCTTCGAGTGAAATTTATTCATCTGAGCTTGAAAGACATGAAATAAAATAAAAGGAAAAAGTAATTGTGTAATAGGTTTGAACCTATAGCCTTTATAATACTAGGGAAAGGCTTTACTAACTACACTAAGGTACTATTGAGAATAAATAACAAAATATTAAAATAACAGGGTTAAAACCCAATGTGAAAAACATTTTTCTTCCTCCTCTTTTCTTTCTCTCCCAAGTAACGAAATATCTCTTTCCCTCGTATCCATCTTTGAACGTTAATTTATTTTCGTTAAAGCATTGGTTCACGGCACTGCCACCATCGTTATCTTCCCAGTCATCTCATGACCAAAACCGAAGGCCCCACTAACCGTAGAACCCCACCGGTAGTCGTAGAGAACATCATGAAGTTCATCGGAAAAATAAAGGGTCTACACGATTTTTGAATGTTTCGCCATCGTTCAATTGTCGATAAGTCATCGCCATCATAAGGGAAGAACAAGGAGGTGTTGCAGTCATTTTAAAAATCCATCACGCTTTATTATTCATTGCAACTGGACATCGGCATTGGATTCATCGGCCCATGAATTGTATTTCTGAAAATTTTGGTGGTCGTCCGACCACTGTAGACGTCACACGCGCCCCACACGCAGCTTCCTACGCAGAGGTGTCGTTCTCTGCCTGGAGAATTTCTAGAAACCGGTCTGAACCGGTTTGGACCTATCTAAGCTGAGCTGCTTGAGCCAAGCTGTCTAAACTACTTGAACCAGAACCGAGCCAAGCCGTCAAGTTGACCATTGGACATCGTTGATCGTTATTGACCTAACATTGACTTTTTTTAAAACCCACATATCTTGATGTTTTTGAAGTTCTGAGTCTGTTTTTAAGGTTTGTTTTGTCAAATTTGAACTGAGTAAGTTGTTTTCAGCGTTTTATCTTCTGATTCGATCCGTTTTTCAGATTAAGTTATATTTTTGACGTAATTTCTTTTGTTATGTATCCAAGATATTTTGGGATGTCGAATTCAAGTTCAATTGTGATCAAATAGAGTTGAAATGGTCGATCGTTGTAGCTCAGAAATTGAGGTAATACTTTACTACATTTTTACATGCTTTATGGAACAAGTTAGTATTGGATAATGCATTGATAAATATGATTGGTCGATTTTACATATTTGATTATGAATGGACTCAAATTGAATGCGGTAAAAAGTAGTAAACTAGATAAGACTCGATTGAATCGTGCAAGAAAACTAGAATATTGATAAGAAATAAATTTAAAGTTAGTGATTAATCAGCAAAGGAATTAGTCTCGGAATCCTTAAATTTTGGATATAATCGTTAAAAGCTTTAATGTTAGAGATGTTTGGATAGGACAATTATGAAAAATACCCTTGTGAAGTAAAAATGACATTAATTGTCCCTAAAAGTGGGTATAACCCTGAAAAGTCATACTTGATTAGATAGAACTACTGTTTTACATGTTAAATACTCAATATGTTTAGAAGATTCCTGATAATCGATTATTACCTTCGAGATGGAGAAACATACTTAGAATTTTTTATTTCTTGAGCAAGCCCCTGAAGACCAAATTACTAGAAATAGTGCATCTATTTTTGATTGAGTGAGATGACTGTGATAATGGGAACAACATGGGAACTCATATTTTCATTCACTAGAATCTTTGAATCATTGATTAAATTCCTGATCATTTTGGAAAACCCCAAAAACCAATTTCTACCTTTGGAATTTCAAAATCCATTGATATCTTAATTTTTGAATGATCATTTGAAGACTAGATTACTGAATGTATGACACGACACTGAAGTATTTAAAATAATCGGATTATCCTCAAGTTTTGAAATGACCAATCTGCCTTAGACCCCAAAATGGTCAAAATACCCTCGATCCCCTAAATAACTGAAATACCCTCGAGTACTGAAATGACCTAAATAATCTCATGACCTGGAAATAAGTGGATGCCATTGGATAATTAAGGAAACCCCGATAAATATAAGTGTTGAATTGCCCCTTAAGGCTCGGAGCACGACCCAAGTACGTCAATTATTCTGGATACTTTTGTAATTCAAAAATAAAATAAATACTACCAGAATGCATGTTCTTCTCCTCAAGATCCGTTCAAGGGTGATTCTAAAGGTGCCTAACTCAACCAGTGTAGTTAGTATTAATAAGTGAATATTCTTGAAGTAAACCAGTCCAAATGACTAACAAGTATCGTAGGGTTAGGATTTGTTTAATTCGATTTGACTTGAAATCCTGAGAATTTAATATGAATTTAGAATACTACAAATTATCGTTTTACCCTTATTGGGTTAATTTAACAAAAATTCCTTTGGAATCAAAATATCTAAAATGCCCTTGTGGGCTTGAATAATGGAATCACTCCCAGTATAACATAATCCTAAATTATCCTGATGTAAAGTGTAATGCCCTAAAGTCGGGTCGGTTTCGGGTAGATTTCTGGATTTTCGATAAAAAGGAAGAAAAATTCTAAAATTCATATTTTGGTTTTAAAAATATTTTGGAAAGGTTTTAAGTGATTTTATATGATTAATTTTAAATATGAAAGTTTAATTAAATGATTTGGTAACTGAATTGAAATAATTATAAATTATAATTTCGGTGATCATTTTGTAAATTTTTATAATATCCAAAGTCTATGAAGCAATTACACCAAGGCTTATGTTTAGAGTTTTTCTTTCTAAATTAAAATGTTTTAATTTTACTTTTTTACCATTTTTCCATCTATATTCATTTTAATCTAAATTACATTTACTTGTTTTTATACACATGCTTTTCATTTCCTTCTCATTTTACATTTTAGTAACTTCTCTTAACTTCCTCAATTTTCTCTGATTTTCTCCCAAATAAGCTGATCAATTCTTTCTCTTTTTCTTCTTGATTTCTAAATTCACTCATCTCAATCTTGATTTTAATTCACAAGTTTCTTTTCTCTTCTCTTCTTGATTTTAAAGCTTGATCATAATGGAGTTCCATTGATGATTTCAATTTCAATCTATTTTCCAACAAGGTAAGGATCTTTTCCTTGTTTTTCTTTAAAGCTTCGAGGGCAAGTGACTAAGTGTTAATGATTCTATTGAATTGTTGATTTAATTGAAAGAATTTCTAAGATTTCAATTGGTTTTGAGAGCTAATTAATGTGCTTATTTCTTGAACTAGTTTTGAGGTTTTTTTTAATGAAATTGAGTTTTTTTGAGTGATTATAATCATAATAAATCAGTTTTTCGATTGCAAATGATTTGAATATTGATTTCATAAAATTAATGTCAATTTTCAATATTTTTGGGAATCTAGGAATTTAGGTTTGTAGATGTTAATTTGTGCAATTCTAGTTGAGTTAGATGTTGATTATAGTTGTTTTTTTATCAGCTTTTAGTGTGGAGATTCATGCGTTTCGATATGGAGCTTCTAGAGTGACGTTTCGGTAAGGTTTTTGGTGTTTTTGATGTTTGCGCCCTGTTTTAGAAACATAGTATTCTACTTTGTTTTAGATTAGATTTGGATGTGTCAATTTACTTTGCAAGGTTCTTATTGTGTTGTTTGTTGAGGAAACTTGGTGCTTTGAGTTTGGTGAACATTGAGGTAGTGTTTGGAAGCATTTTTGGTTTCTGGACAGCAAGGTGAGTGATTCTCATTCTTAGGAAATGAACATGATTCAAGGTTGAGGTTTGTGTAGTGTTGCATTTTTAATTTTGATATATTGTGTTATTTGGTTAATTATGATGATGGAATATGAGTTATGTTAATACATATGATACTATTTATTTCAGAAATGAGAATGTGAATTATGAATATGATGTGTTGTAAATGATGAATAAGATTTTAGAAATGGTTTGTGAAAATCTATATATATTCTAAATGTGAATTAGATGAGTTGAACTTTCTCACTGCCAAATATGTAGGTTGATCATGACAACCATCCGCTAGTGCGTTTCAAAATGTATTTGAATCAATATGTGAAAACTATGCATCATTGACAACCGCTCTTGGAGAAATGGATTAATTGACTATTGTTCTTAATAGGACCTTTGGATATGAAATGCATGCCTAGGAAAGAGTACTCTATGTGTTTTTATTAGTGTGTGATTTGGGATTATACGAGGTTCGGATGGTACATTGAGCTTTGCTCTGAGAAGATACGAGGTAAGGTTGGGCGTTGAGTTTGCTCCATAGTTCGTGGTTTTGGATCTATATGAGTCTGTAATCAAAATAGAAGTTGTCCAAATATGCATGATTAATTTTATGCAGGTGATTAGTTGACCAAATATGCATGTTCGTGATAAATCTGTAGTTTTTTTTTAAAAAAAGATTGATCCATTAGGAGAAATGATTAATCTCAAAGTTTTTATTTTGCAAAGAATCGATCCCGTGAAAAGGGTCGATCCCTGTGAAAAGGGTCGATCCCTTTCAAGAAAGGATCGATTCCCTCATTGTTTTACTCGATGGAAAAAGGTGAAATTGCATTCATTAATGGTCTGAAGTATTCTTAAATTCTAATTTGACCCTTGAATGATTATGTGAGTTCAATTTAACCTAGAAATTGATTTGTTTAATTACTTAAACTCTTAAATTAGAAATTTGATGAGATTTGAGTGATTACTTCTTAAACAAACTTAATTACATAATTGAACCCTTAATTTTATGTTACTGGTTTGTACATAAGTTTTGTATATTTATGTTTAGGTCTCTAATCTTGTATGATCAATTGAGTGATTGTATGATGTCCAATTGCTATGAAATTTTGTGTGCTGTTTTCTTATGAAATTTTTTAACACGTGGTAACCTTAATTGGGTAATTTGACTTGTTGATTTATTATATGACGTGAAATGACCAAAATACCCCTAAACGTTTAAATGTTATGTTTGCATGTTAATTGAGATTCAATTGCATGTTAGTTACATTGAACATTATGTGTGATGAATATTAAGAAATTTTAATTTTTTTGCTTCCGTGAAATGTTCGTAATGTGAATCGTGATTCGTCCAACACAATTGAAACCTAATGTATGCTTAGATATCCGGCTTGGACTCTTGGACCGGTATGGGGTATTATATATGTTGGTATCAGAGCCAAGTTACACAAATGTTGTGTTGATTAATTATGTGTATGTTATTGTAGGTCATGATAGGAAACGAGAACCAAATTGCCACATAGTTTTGAAATGTTTTTGCATGTCTTGCCTTGATCATTGGTGCGCTTCTCACTCTGATGTTGGTTTGTATGTGTTTAGTTAGAGTGACGGCACTGCAAATTCGTGTTATATTAGGAGTTCTGAGGTCGAGTTGTCCTGCTACTAAGGCAAATACGATCGAGGTCGGGAGTAGTGCTAATGGACCCGCTAATAGTTTCACAATCGAATCCTCTTATGGATGTGTTTAATTAGGCACTCTTGCGAGTTTTGCGTCAAGCTATTCCAGTTGAGGTGATTGTTCCTGTATCAATACCAATTGCTAGAGGATTACCGCTAGAGCGTCTGAGGGCTTTAGGAGCCAGAGAGTTTAGTGGTGTTCATCGTACCAAGCCGATAGTGATAGGAGAGTGGTTGAAGAGTGTTATCTGGGTTTTAGATCAAATGGGTTGTACCAAAGCTTAGAGGATGGGTTGTGTTACGTATTTACTTTAGGGTGACGCTCATCGTTGGTGGGTCATGACTCAGAGGAGTGCTACTGAGGATAAACTAACGTGGTCGTACTTTCTAGAGGTGTTTAGGCGTAAGTTTATGGGTACACGGTATACAAAGTAAGGAAGAAAGAGTTTATCGACTTGGTTCAGGGTCGTTCATCGGTATCTGAGTATGAGGCTTAGTTTGTTTGTTTGAGTGAGTATGCCCGAGATTCGTGTCTGCTTCGTTACCGGGTCTTTAGAGGTGTTCGACGTTCTGGTAGATCAGGCGAGGGATGTCAAAAGTACTTTAGGTGGACCAGTCAGGGAGTTCTCTGGAAAGAGGTCCGATGATGCTAATTTTTAGAACCGTTTGTCTAAGAGGGGTTAAGGATCAAATCATCTTGATTCTCGTCAGGGTTATTCTGGTAGAGATGTTGGATCATTTGGAAGTTGGCAGTAGTTTCTACTTTGTTTATATTGTGGTAAGAGTCATCTGGGTGAGTGTTGGCGTACTATTGAAGGTTGTTTCCGTTATGGTGACAAGGATCATTGGTTACGAGATTTTCTGAGGAGAGTTGAGCCTAGAGATGGTGCACATGTTTCTATTAGAAGAGGTGGTCGAGTTGGTATGGGTGGTCTGATGGGTCAGGGTCGTGGTCGTGTCGAGGTAGCTGAGACTGGTGGACCTGCTAGAGTGTATGCGATTCATAAGCCTCAAAATCATATTTTGATGGAAGTGATCACATGTACTTTTCTGTTAAATTCTTTTTATTTTCTTGCCTTGATAGATTCTAGTTCTATGCACTCTTATATCCTTGGTAGTTTGGCTAGTCAATTGAGTGTTCCTCTTTCTATTAAGAGTGTGGGTTTGGTTATAACTGGAGCTTTGTGCGAGAGATCACTTGTGGATCATGTGTACCATAGATGTCATTTGGTTGTTCAAGGTGAGGTTTTTTCGATTGATTTGATGGAGTTATCGTTCCATGGTTTTGGTGTTATTCTAGGCCAGATTGGTTAAGCGAGCATCGGGTGCACTTGGATTTCAAGTTGTCTCGTGCAATTCTGAAGATGACAGACTATGTTGAGTTAGTGGTTGTGGGTGAGCAGTCGGAGTTTCTTTCTAAAGTTGTGTCAGCTTTGAATGCAAATATGATGTTGGGTTGTGGGTGTGAGGCATACTTGGCAAACATACTTAATTCTGTGGTTGAGAGTTACGTGTGTAAGATATTCGTACAGTTTAGGACTTTCTGGATGTGTTTCTAGAAGAGCTTCCGGGTGGTTGGAAATTTCTGGGTTTACCATCGAGATGTGAGTTAAGTTTCATATAGAAACTTATATCGATTCATCCCATATGTTTATTGCGCCCTATAGCATGGCACCTAAAAAGTTGAAGGAGTTGAAAGTGTAATTGCAAGAGTTGTTGGATCAAGGTTTCATTCGTTCGATTATTTCTCCGTGTGGTGTTCCAGTTTTATTTGTAATGAAGAAAAATAGTACAAAGCGAATGTGCATTGATTATCATCAGTTGAACAAGTTTACGATAAAGAATCAGTATCCTTTGTTGAGGATCGATGACTTGTTTGACCAGTTTATGGGTGCCAATGTGTTTTTGAAGATCGCTTTGGGTACTATCAGTTAAATGTTAGTGAACCGAATATGATGAAGACAACTTTTTGGATGTGTTATGGTCATTACGAGTTCTTGGTGATGCCGTTTGGTTTAACTAATGCTCCAGCTGTTTTTATGGATTTGATGAATCACGTGTTTCACCCGCATTTTGATCATTTTTTGGTGGTGTTCATTGACGATATCTTGGTGTACTCAGCTTCTGAGGAGGATCATGATTTGTATCTCCAGGTTGTTTTGAAAAGAAGTTGTATGCTAAGTTTTCTAAGTGCGAGTTTTGGTTAGGCGAAGTGGCATTTCTTAATCATGTTATTTATTTCAAGGGTATTAGGGTTGATTTGAGTAAGGTTATGGTGATAGTTGAGTGGAAGACAACTAGGAGTGTTGTTGAGGTTCGTCGTTTTCTTAGGTTAGCGGGGTACTATAGACGGTTTGTTGAAGGTTTTTCAAGAGTAGATGCTCTGTTAACTAAGTTGTTGCAAAGGGATATTAAGTTTGAGTATATGAGTGAAAGGCATAATAGTTTTGAGTTGTTAAAGTTAGCTTTGATAGAGGCTCTGGTGTTAGTTCAATTGGTGTCAAGAAAGGATTTTATGGTTTACAGTGATGCGTCGATTATGGTCTTGGGTGCGTGCTGATGCAAGATGGAAATGTAGTGCTTATGCATTGAGGCAGTTGAAGTCGCATGAGCATACTATCCTATGCACGATTTGAAGTTGGTCGTAATAGTGTTTGCGTTGAAAATTTGGTGACGCTACTGTTTGGTGAGAAGTGTATTCTTTACACTGATCACAAGAGTCTCAAATACCTTCTCACTTAGAAGGAGTTGAATTTGAGGCAGAGGTGTTGGGTTAAGTTGTGAAGGACTATGACTTTGTGTGATTGACTATCTGGATAAGGTTAACGTGGTTACAGACATCTTGATTCGAAAGTCGATGGGTGAGTTACATGCTTTGTTTTCTCATTTGAGTTTTGTTGATGATGGAACGTTAGTAGCTGAGTTGCAAGTTAAGTCTGCGTGGTCTCAACAAATTCGGGATTTGCAACCAAGTGATGAGAAGTTGGAAGAAAAGTTTCAGCTAGTATGAGATGGTGTTGGAGGTGACTTCTCATTGAATTCTGAGGGTGTTCTATGCTTTTGAGGTAGGTTGTGTGGGCCTAGGGATAAGGGTCTAAGGTGTGAGATTCTCATAGAGACACATAGTGGATTGTTTGCAATGTATTCGGGTAGTACAAAGATGTTTCGGGACTTGCGTGAGTTTTTTTTTATGGTCTGGGTTGAAGCATATTGTTGTTGAGTTTGTCAGACGATGTTTGGTTTGTCAGCATGTTAAAGTCGAGCATTAGTGTCCTTCGGGTTTGTTGCAACATATTAGTATTCCTAAGTGGAAGTGGGAATGGATTACGATGGATTTTGTGATGGATCTACCATTGACACCGTCGAAGAGAGGTTCAATTTGGGTGATAGTTTATCGGTTTACAAAGTGTGCACATTTTCTACCATTTCATACTACGTGTTTGTTACAGAGGTTAGCTAAGTTGTTCATAGCTGAGATAGTGAGGTTGTATGGAGTTCCTCTATCGATCATTTTGGATCGTGATCTGCAGTTTACGTCGAGGTTTTGGTGAAGTTTACATAAGGCTTTGGGTTCGAAGCTTAGTTTGAGCATGTCTTATCATCCGCAGACAGATGGGTAGTCTGAGCGTGTGATACATGTTTTAGAGGATATGCTTCAGGTATATGTGATTGATTTTATTGGTTCTTGGGAGCGTTATTTGCCACTGGTAAAGTTTGCTTATAATAATAGTTTTCAAGCTAGTATTCAAATGGCTCTGTTTGAGTCTTTGTACGAGCGTAAGTGTCATACTCCCTTTTGTTGGACTGAGTTGAGTGAAAAACTTGTTGTTAGTCCGAAATTTATTCAAGAAACTAAGGATATAAAATTAAGTTGATTAAGGATCGGTTGAAGGTTGTTTTTTATTGGTAAAATTCGTATGTCGATTTAAAGCGTCGAGAGATTGAGTATGTTGTGGGTGACTTGGTGTTTCTTAAGGTTTCGCCTTGGAAGAAGGTGTTACATTTTTTGTGTAAGGGTAAGCTTAGTCCGATGTTTATAGGATCGTTTGAGGTGTTAGAGCGTGTTGGGCTAGTTGTGTATCGTTTAAGGTTGTCGCCTGAGCTCAAGCATTTTCACGATGTGTTCATATGTCGATGTTGCGTAAATATAGGTTGGATTCTTCTCATGTTATTTCGCTTGATGAATTTGAGGTATGCGATGATCTTTCTTACGAGCAAGAACATGTTAAGATTTTAGCTTGGGATGTGAAAGCTCTTCGGAACAAGGTCGTTCCGTTGGTAAAACTGTTGTAGTATAACCACAATACTAAGGACGAGACTTGGGAGACAGAAGAGTCAATGAGAGCTCAATTTTCCTAGTTGTTTAGCTAAGGTAATTTCGAGGACAAAATTTTTTTTAGGGGAGAGAGTTGCAACGTCCTAAAGTTGGGTTTGGTAGTTAAGGTCGGTTTCAGGTCGATTTCTGAATTTCCGATAAAAAGGAAAAAAAATCTAAAATTCATATTTTGGTTTTACAAATATTTTGGAAAGGTTTTAAGTGATTTTATATGATTAATTTTAAATATGGAAGTTTAATTAAATGATTTGGTAACTGAATTGAAAGAATTAGAAATTATAATTTCAATGATCATTTGTAAATTTTCACAATGTCGAAAGTCTACGAAGCAATTACACTAAGGCTTATGTTTAGAGTTTATCCTTTTAAATTAAAATGTTTTAATTTTCCTTTTTTTTACCATTTTTCCATCTAGATTCATTTTAATCTAAATTACATTTAATTTGTTTTTATTCACGTGTTTTTCATTTCCTTCTCATTTTACATTTTAGTAACTTCTCTTAACTTCCTCCATTTTCTTTTATTTTCTCCCAAACAAGCTGATCAATTCTCTCTTTTTCTTCTTGATTTCTAAATTCACTCATCTCAATCTTGATTTTAATTCTCAAGTTTCTCTTCTCTTCCTGTTTTTAAAGCTTGATCATAATGGAGTTCCATTGATGATTTCAATCTATTTTCCAGCAAGGATCTTTTCCTTGGCTTTCTTTCAAGCTTCGAGGGCAAGTGACTAAGTGTTAATGATTCTATTGAATGGTTGATTTAATTGAAAATATTTCAATTGATTTTCGGAGGTAATTAATGTGTTGATTTCTTGAATTTATTTTGAGCTTTTCTTAATGAAATTAAGTTGTTTTGGAGTGATTATTATCATATTAAACCAGTTTTTCGATTGCAAATGATTTGGATATTGATTTCTTGAAAACAATGTCAATTTTTTGTATTTTTGGGAATCCGAGAATTTTGGTTTGTAAATGTTAATTGTGCTATTCTAGCCGAGTTAGATGTGATTATATTTTTGTTATCTTTTTAGTGTGGAGATTCGTACATTCAATTCATATTAAACCAGTTTTTCGATTGCAAATGATTTGGATATTGATTTCTTGAAAACAATGTCAATTTTTTGTATTTTTGGGAATCCGAGAATTTTGGTTTGTAAATGTTAATTTGTGCTATTCTAGCCGAGTTAGATGTTGATTATATTTGTTGTTTATCATCTTTTTAGTGTGGAGATTCGTACATTTCAATTTTGTTGAGTTAATCGATTCGACGAATATGGCCAAGAGGGGGGTTAATTGGAAAATAAAAATTTCGGTGGAAGCTATGCAGAAAATTGAAAGTAATTGCGCAGCGATTTAGAGTAGTTCGACTTTCTCAACCAAAGTCCACGTCCACTACCTTAGCTATCCACACTAAGGATTTTCCACAAATTCATTAATTTGTCTTTCTTTTGAGGATAAAGAGTAACCTTACAAATCCCTCAAGAATTATACCCCAAATTCTTGAGAACACTCTCTCCCAAAGAGAAGATTACAAATTTGCAAACTTACAAGGAAATCCTCACAAGGTAGATTGTTTGCACAATTCTAGAACAAAGAAAAGAACACTCAAGAATGAATACAATTGAGTACAAGTAGTTTTCTTGACAACAAAATAAATATTGAATGAAAAAATAGGCTTGAAATACTCAAACTTGAGGTTTGATGCTTTCTCTTTGATTCTCTCTTGATTCTAGTTGCTTGTTGTTTCTTGTTATTGATCAATGACTTCTAAGCTTGTTTAAATACACCCTCAAATGATTCTGAATGTTGGGGATGATTAGTGGAGTCAATAGAGCCGTTTAAGTATAAAAAAAATTAATTAAAGCAGTTGAGAGCGTCAGTGCATCGATGCATACCCTAGGTGCATCAGTGTAAAATTCAAATATTTTGACCGTTGGACTCTCAGTGCATCGGTGCACTAAGAGTGCATCGATGCATGAAATGCATTCGATATTTTGAAAAAGCCTGAGTGCATCGATGCATCAAATGCATTGAGTGCATCGATGCATCAAATGCATTGAGTGCATCGATGCATGGTATGTGCATCGATGCATAAAATGCAGTCGATGTTTGAAAAATTAATTGGTGCATCGATGCATGGATTGGTGCATCACTTTGAAAAATTGATTTTAGGCTTGATTTCGGTTCAAAATACTTTGTGAAAATTTATTAAAAATAGTTTAAGTATAAAACAAAAATTTTACACATTTAGTAAGGTTTGAAATTGATCTTAAAAGACTTGGAGTAATAATTTGATATTTGATTAATTGAATCGAATATACATAGAAAATCATTTGTAAAATCTTAAAATTCATTTAAACTTAATTTGTTATATCGAAATATCAAAATGTTTTCAACAATCTCCCCCTTTTTGATATAACAAAACACTTGAGTAATTTTAAGATTTTCTTTGAAAACCAAGTTTGAAAACCAAGTTTGAAGTTACTCCCACTTACTTTAACACTTCTCCCTTTTTAACACTTAATATTTCTCCCCCCTTTTTGTTAAATCAAAAGGACCCAAAAATTAATAGAAACAAGTTTTTGAAAAATATAGCCAATTGATTATAAGTAAATAAGATTAAGCTGCTAAGATCACAATCAAAAGAGAGATTAGCCATTAGTTCCATAATCAAGATTCATAAACAAATGTGAAATGACATAATTGGTCATATATGTCTAACGATGCAAAAATAAGAAAATTCAACCAAACCAAATATATATATATATTAAGTTCAAAATCCAATCATCCAAACCATAACAAATTCAAACATTTAATAATTCAAAACAAACAATCCAGAAACATCAAAACAATCCAAGATTGAAATACTAAGAAAGCATGGAGAAAAGGTCTAATCCATCGGAGGATCGGGAGGAGGAGGATAATGAGCTCGAACTTCAAGAGTGAGTGCGTCCATACGTTCGCACATCTCCCGCTGAAACTCAGTAATCTGAGACTCCATAGAAGCAAACCGCAGATCAAACGACTCCAAGAAAGATCGAAAATATGTTGGCATTTGATCTTCTTGCCGTGCTGATTCCGGTGCAGGCTCATCGTCTGGTACGTAATCGTCGATATCTTGCATAAGCTGATGAAACTCAGGATCATCATCAGCAGCCGGTGCCAGAGGAGGAGGAGGAGTACGAGAAGAGCTAGGAGCAATTCGTGAAGAACTAGCTCCCAGGGTTTGCTTTCCGGGTCGAAAAACCCAAAGACTGGTTTCCTCATCTTGTTTCCAATCCGCTTTCTTCAAGGAAGTAAGATTGATTTGGTTTTGGAGTGGGATAGGATTATCGAGAGAGACGTCTAGACCAAGTTTGATAAAGAGGTTACTAAGAAGACATCCATAAACTAATGTTTCGACATGTTTTGAAGGAACAATGTTTATGACATCAACTAGTTGACTGAAGATAATGTGGGGTAGATTGATTTTGATTTTATTCTTGAGACAGTGCATCCACCACAAATCCCTAATACGAAGAGTAGAGTACCTACCTCCGGATGGTTTACACCACCAAGAGATCATCAGATGAAGAAAACGATCGTGATGAGATCGTAGAGTACTAACACTAGCGTTTGGAACATAGGGATAATCTATAGTTTCATTCTCATTATATATCCCATCATCATCTAACCCAAAATGGAAAGCTATAGTCTCGGGGTCAATATGAATATATTGGCCTAAAAGATAAGATCTAATGGCTATAGTTCCACATTGAGTTTTGTTTTGAATACATACCGCATTAGAATAGAAAATGCAGACTAATTGTTTATAGACGATAGGTTTGAGCTGAAACAATTTATCAAACTTCCAAGCTTTAAGAATCGGAAGGTATTCAAAGTTAATATCTATCATAGCCTTGAAGAGAAGGAATACGATATTCCCAAATTCTATAAGTTTGAAAAGAATTTCTATACCAAGAGTACAATTCGTATCTACGACGCTCAGGCATGTTAAAACAAGATCCTAATATAGATGTAGGTGGAGGAGGAACGGGATTAGGAGGTTGGTTTGACCGAGAACGACTCGATGAAGTCCTAGGGCGTTTGGGATTATACATGGTTTAGGAATCGGAAAAATGAATATAACCTGCAATTTGAAACACATGTATGCAATTTAATCAATCCCAAAACTCAATTGAGTCCTCAATAATTCAAGGTTCGGTAAATCAGATCCTAATGGGCAAGGTTTTGAAAACTATTTGAAAATAATCATAATATGTATAGTTTTCATGAAAACAACATAATTAAATCAAAAACATCAAATTTAAAATTGATTTCAGATTTTTGAATTTTTTTTATTTCGAAAATTCACAAATTCATTAAATATTTATGAGTTTTTGATGAAATTAGTTGTAAAAACTAGTTTGTAATCATCAAACTATCAATGCTAGATATAATGTTCATCCTAGAACTAATTAAAACTAGTCCTAAGATCATAAATCGATAAAATATAGTTTTTGAAATATTACCTTGAAAATTTCAGATTTGAGAGGAATGTGATGTTGTATTGCACGATTTGATGATAAATGCAGGATTAGGAGTTGAAAAACTCAAAGATTCAGACAAATTTTTATTGATTTAGAGTAAGAGAAGAATTTAGAGAAGAATTTAGAGAATAAGAGAGGCGTACGGCTAGAGAGAGTTTAGTTTTAGGGTTTTAAGCAAATGAGAAAATAAGCCTTTTAAACCCAAAACCCGACGGATGCATCGATGCATGACCTTGTGCATCGATGCACATTCAAGGCGTGCATCGGTGCATCAATATGATGAATCGATGCACATTCAAAGGGATGCACATTCAAAGGGATGCATCGATGCACTATTAAGTGTATCGATGCATGAAGCACAAAAATGTCAAAAATCTGTTTCAAACACTTAAAATGCTAAATTAATTAGCTCTAGTGGTATTGGCAACTCATATATTGAAAATTAATCATGTTTAATCAATCAAATTAATCCTTAAGCTTCATTTGAACATAAAATTAATTTTCTCTAAAGAACATGAACTCCCCCTAACTAATAGCAATGAATACAATAAAAAAATATCATTATATGCATTTTTCATTTTATTTTATTTTTTTAAAAAAAATGCTAAAATCATTTTAAACACTAAGTGAAGATAGGTCAGTTAAACCTAATTCTCTCCTAAGTGTCCAAAATCTTTCTTTGTCTAAAGGTTTTGTAAAGATATCCGCTAATTGGTGCAAAGTAACAACAAATTCTAAAACTACATCTTCCTTAGCGACATAGTCTCTAATGAAGTGATGTCTAATTTCAATATGCTTAGTTCTAGAGTGTTGGATGGGATTTTTAGTGAGACAAATAGCACTAGTATTGTCGCACTTGATAGGAATGGTACCTACTTCAATTCCATAATAAAAAAGTTGTTTCATCCATAAAACTTGTGCACAACAACTACCGGCTGAAATATATTCCGCTTCAGTGGTAGATAATGCGACTCAATTTTGTTTCTTTGAAAACCAAGAAATCAGCATATTTCCAAGGAATTGGAATGTACCGGAGGTGCTTTTCCTATCTAATTTGCATCCTCCATAATCCGCATCAGAGAAGGCATGCAAGCTAAAGCTAGAGTCTCTAGGATACCAAAGTCCTAAACTATGAGTGTCCTTAAGGTATCTAAAGATCCTCTTAACAACTAGTAAATGTGATTCCTTAGGGCATGATTGAAATCTAGCACATAAACAAACACTAAACATAATGTCTGGTCTACTTGTAGTTAGATAAAGCAAAGAACCAATCATTGACCTATATAATTTAACATCCACATATTTACCTCCTTCATCTATGTCAAGCTTTGTCGATGAGCTCATTGGAGTGTTATGTGGCTTCCCATTTTCCAGTCCAAACTTCTTGAGCATATATTTAACGTACTTAGCTTGATTGATGAAGATGCCATCTTTTCTTTGCTTGATTTGGAGTCCCAAGAAAAATGAGAGCTCCCCCATCATGTTCATCTCGAATTCACTTTGCATTAGCTTAGAAAATTCTTGGTAAAGAACATCATTAGTAGAACCAAATATTATATCATCAACATAAATTTGAACTGCTAATAAATCTTTACCTTTATGCTTTAAAAACAATGTAGTGTCAACCTTTCCTTTTGAAAAACCTTTTTCAATTAAAAAATTTGACAATCTTTCATACCAAGCTCTAGGAGCTTGTTTTAAACCATAAAGTGCTTTTGTCAATTTAAGAACATGATTTGGAAATTTTAAATCTTCAAAACCTGGAGGTTGTTCCACATACACTTCTTCCTTTATAAAACCATTTAAAATGTACTTTTAACATCCATTTGATATAATTTAAATTCATGAAAACATGCAAATGCTAATAACATTCTAATTGCTTCCATCCCACCTACGGGAGTGTATGTTTCATCATAATCTATGCCCTCTTCTTGAGTATAGCCTTGAGCAACAAGTCTAGTCTTGTTTCTCACTATATTACCACTTTCATCAAGCTTATTCCTAAAAACCCATCTAGTACCTACAGTAGATTTATTACTAGGCCTTTCAACTAATGTCCATCTTTACTTCTCTCAAATTGATTTAACTCTTCTTGCATAGCCATAATCCAATGTTCATCTTTTAATGCTTCTTTAATATTCTTAGGCTCTATGCATGAGATAAATGCAACATAATTACAAATATTTCTAAGAGAATATCGAGTTATTACCCCTTTTGATGGATCACCTATAATCTCACCATCCTTGACATAGTTGTACTCTCTTGGGTAAGATACTTCCCTTTCTTCAATGGTTGGATTCTCGAGAGGATCTTGAGTTTCCTCATCTTTTGTTTCTTCCTTTGATGATGGTTCTCCAACGTCATGTTCACTTTCATTTATATTTATAATACCTACATCATCATTCAAACAAGAATCCTTCCTCGGAAGGGGATTATCATCGAAAACAACATGTATAGACTCTTCTACAACTAAAGTTCTTTTATTAAATACTCGATAAGCTTTAGGATTTAAGGAATAACCCAGAAAAATTCCTTCATCACTTTTAGCATCAAATTTGCCAAGATTGTCTTTACCGTTGTTTAAAACAAAATATTTACATCCAAAAGGATGAAAATAGCTAATGTTAGGATTTTTATTTTTGAAAATTTCATATGGAGTTTTCTTTAAGATTGGCCTAATCATTACTCGATTTATAACATAACAAGCGGTATTTGTGGCTTCCGCCCAAAAATATTTTGGCAAATTGTTTTCACAAAGCATGGTTCTAGCCATTTCTTCTAAAGTTCGATTTTTCCTCTCAACAACTCCATTTTGTTGAGGGGTTCTAGGTGCTGAAAAATTATGACTAATACCATTAGAATTACAAAAATCAGTAAATCCAGGATTTTCAAATTCAGTTCCATGATCACTCCTAACACTAGTTATAGAGTAACCTTTTTCGTTTTGGATCATTTTTGAAAACGTGATGAATTTTTCTAATACTTCATCTTTAGTAATTAAGAATAGAACCCAAGTATATCTAGAATAGTCATCTACCAAGACAAATGCATATTGTTTTCCACCCAACCTAGTAGTTCTAGTTGGCCCAAAAAGATCTATATGGATCAATTGTAATACTCTACTAGTTGATACCTCATTAATGGATTTAAAAGAAATTCGCTTTTGTTTTCCTTTAGTACAAGTATCACAAATTTTATCATTATCAAATTTAAGCTTAGTCAACCCTCGAACTAAATTTCCTTGAATTAGTCGTTGCAAAACACTCATACTAGCATGTCCTAGTCTCCTATGCCATAACCAACTATCATGCTCATCCTTAGCAACTAGACATAAATTAGTCATATCAATAGAGTCTAAATGCACCATGTATATGTTTCCTATTCTATGACCAACAAGCATAATTCGATTAGATGCAATGTTAATAACTTTACAACCATTAGTTTCAAACATGACATTGAATCCTTTATCACATAATTGACTAATACTCAAGAGATTATGCTTTAATCCATTCACATATAAAACATTTTTAATTTTTATGGAAGAGGTATTACCTATAGTATCTATACCTTCGATGTGACCTTTTGAATTATCACCAAAAGTCACTTCTCCTCCATTTTTGGTGTTAAGCTCTATGAACCGGTTTTTGTCCCCAGTCATGTGTCTTGAGCATCCAATATCAAGGTACCATGAGTTTGAATTTGATTCCTGTGCCTTGTAGCAATGCTCCTTTTCCTACAAACATAGATTAATTTCTAATTTTTGGTACCCAAATTCTTTTGGGTCCATATTCATTAGTTTCCAAAATCATAGTCCCCTTAGGTATCCATTTGTGTAGAATATCTTTATCTTTAGTAGTAATGAGTCCTTTAGGAACCCATATACTTTTAACGATTTTTTCATTAGAGGTTCTTCGGGGACCTCTATGATTGTAGTTTTTAAAACTTTTTCTAACAAAGATGGATTTTGAATTTTCTCCATTTTCAAAACGTTTTGTTCCATATTTATCAAAAGAAGTTTTAAGATCATCAATTTTCTTTTGATGATCATCATTGACCTTTGAAAGTAAATTTTGCAAATCCAAAATTTTCTTTTCAAACTCTTCTAGTTTGATTTGCAAATCTTTGATTTTACTTTCAAGATCGTTGTTGGTTTTGGATATGAGTTTATTTTCATTTTTTTAATTTTGAAACATCATTTTTATATTTTAAAAACAATTTCTCATAATCTAAAGCCAACCCATTATATTCCTCTAATAGCTCATCATAAGATAAATCATCAAATTCAGATGAGTTAGAGGTTACCTTAGAATCTTCCCCGAATTCCATCAAGCACAAGTTTGTTACTTCTTGTTCCTTTTCATCGGAACCCTCTTCATCGCTCCATGTAGCCACATGAGCCTTGTGCTTATTTTTTGATTGACCCTTTCTCTTCAATTGTGGGCAATCATATTTGACATGCCCTGGCTTTTTGCATTCATAGCAAATGATAGGGTCATTCTCTTTTGGTTCATTTTTTAGGCCTTCATTTCGTTTGAATTTTCTTCCTCTGTAAGGTCTCATCATTTTTCTGAACCGTTTGGCAAACAATGTCATTTCCTCGTCATTGTCATCTTCATCCGAATCACTGTCATGTTTTGTGGATTTTAGGGCAACTCCAATGTTTTTCTTCTTCTCCTTCTCCTTTGGTGTCTCGTCAATCTTATCGAGGTCCACCTCATCTTCAAGCATCATTTCAAGAGTGAGGAGGGAACCGATTAGCTCTTCAAGAGTTAAGGACTTTAGGTTCTTAGCCTCGATGATTACAGTCTTCTTGGATTGCCATGATTTTGGAAGTGAGTAAACTAACTTCCTCACAAGCTTTTTGTTTGGAATGATCTCTCCATATGATTTGAGGCCATTGACAATCGTTGAGAATCTATCCGCCATAGCTTTGATATCTTTATTTGGTTTCATCCTGAAATTTTCATAGCTATGTGTTAGAAGACTAATTTTAGATTCTTTTACCTCGTAAGTGCCTTTATGAGTGACTTGTAGTTTATCTCATATTTCTTTGGCGGTTGTACAAGATGAAACTCTTCCATATTCATCTAGTCCAAGAGCACAAAATATGATATGGATTGCTTTGGAGTTGAGCTGGAACATTCTTGTCTCTCCTTCACTCTATAATCTTGGATGAGTGAGAGGCTTGATATATCAGTCTTCTACAACATTCCATGCTCCCATGTCACTTTCTTGAATGAAATACATCATCCTATTATTCCAATAGGCATAGTTAGCTCCATTGAAGAAAGGAGGCTTGTTGACGGGCATCGAATCGAGACCGGAGTCAACATTTGAAGTAGAGGCCATTGATGACTTGACAATCGATGTAACTCTTCCCGAATTGACTCAAGAGGCGATTAAACCTTCAAATGAGTGAGGCTCTGATACCAATTGATGAGTTAATCGATCGACGAATATGGCCAAGAAGGGGGTGAATTGGTAAATAAAAATTTCGGTGGAAACTATGCAGAAAATTAAAAGTAATTGCACAACGATTTAGAGTGGTTCGACTTTCTCAACCAAATTCTACATCCACTACCTTAGCTATCCACACTAAGTATTTTCAACAAATTCATTAATTTGTCTTTCTTTTGAGGACAAAGAGTAACCTTACAAATCCCTCAAGAATTATACCCCAAATTCTTGAGAACACTCTCTCCCAAAGAGAAGATTACAAATTTGCAAACTTACAAGAAAATCCTCACAAGGTATATTGTTTGTACAATTCTAGAACAAAGAAAAGAACACTCAAGAATGAATACAATTGAATAAAAGTAGTGTTCTTGAAAGCAAAATAAATATTGAATGAAAAATAGGCTTGAAATGCTCAAACTTGAGGTTTGATGCTTTCTCTTTGATTCTCTCTTGATTCTAGTTGCTTGTTGTTTCTTGTTATTGATCAATGACTTCTAAGCTTGTTTAAATACACCTTCAAATGAATCTGAACGTTGGGGATGATTAGTGGAGTCAATAGAGCCGTTTAAGTGTGAAAACAATTAATTAAAGCAGTTGAGAGCGTCAATGCATCGATGCATACCCTAGGTGCATCGGTGCATCAGTGTAAAATTCAAATATTTTGACCGTTGGACTCTTAGTGCATCGGTGCACTAAGAGTGCATCGATGCATGAAATGCATTCGATGTTTTGAAAAAGCATGAGTGCATCGATGCATGGTCTTGTACATCGATGCTTCAAATGCATTGAGTGCATCGATGCATAAAATGCATTCGATGTTTGAAAAATTAATTGGTGCATCGATGCATGGATTGGTGCATCAGTGCATCACTTTGAAAAATTGTTTTTAGGCTTGATTTCGATTCAAAATACTTTGTGAAAATTTGTTAAAAATAGTTTAAGTATAAAACACAAATTTTACACATTTAGTAAGGTTTGAAATTGTTCTTAAAAGACTTGGATTAATAATTTGATATTCGATTAATTGAATCGAATATACTTAGAAAATCATTAGTAAAATCTTAAAATTCATTTAAACTTAATTTGTTATATCGAAATATCAAAATGTTTTCAACAAATTTAGAACTTTCGGAGTGACGTTTCGGTGTGGTTTTTGGTGTTTTTGACATTTGCGTTCTGTTTTAGAAACAGAGGATTATGCTTTGTTTTAGATTAGATTTTGATGTGTTAATTTGCTTTGCAAGGATCTTATTGTGTTGTTAGCTGAGGAAACTTGGTCCTTTGAGTTTGGTGAACGTTTGGTAGTGTTTGGAAGCGTTTTTAGTCTTCAGACAACAAGGTGAGTGGCTCTCATTCTTAGGAAATAAACTTGATTCAAGGTTAAGGTTTGTGTAGTGTTGAATTTGTAATTCCAATATATTGTGTTATTTGGTTAATTATGATGATAAAATATAAATTATGTTGATTTACATATGATGCCACTTATGTCGGAAATGAGAATGTGAATTATAAATATGATGTATTGCAAATGATGCATAGGATTTTCAAAACGATTTGTGAAAATCTATATATATTCTGAATATGAATTTGATGAGCTAATTTTTTTCACTGTCCAAATATGTGGGTTGATCATGACAACCATCCGTAAGTGTGTTTCAAAATGTATTTGAATCAATATGTGAAAACTATTAATCATAGATAATCGCTCTTGGAGAATTGGATTAATTAGCTATTATTCTTAATAGGACCTTTGGATATGAAAGACATGCCTAGGAAAGAGTACTCTTTGTGTTTTGTATTAGTCTGTGATTTAGGATTATACGGGGTTCAGATGGTATGTTGAGCTTTACTCCGAGAGGATACGAGGTAAGGTTGGGCGTTGAGTTTGCTCTTCAATTCATGGTTTTGGATCTATGTGATTCCATAAGCAAAATGGGAGTTTTATGGAGTTTGTTTATCCAATAAGTGACTTGTGTTCTGAACAAAAGTCATTGATCTTAAAATGAAAAAAAAATGTGATTGTGTGATTTGCCAAGGAAAGTAATTGTGCATGTGTGTTTCTGACTTCTTTTGAGCTATATGGTCCTTGATGTTTGTTTAATATGGAAATAAAGTGATTTTGAAAACATTACCAGATCATTCAAGCATGAGACGTTGAATTATATGTGTAGAGTAAAGAACAAGTTACGTATGAACATATAGGATTGATCTTTATCTTGGTTATGTGCATTGCTTTAAATGTTAGTCATTCATTGTGATTTATAAGCTCACACTTGTTGTTAACATTTTTCAGAGGATTAAAGTCGAGTTTGGAGGCGAGGAGCTTGACATCGGTGTGATCAAGCAAGGCTAAGGCATAAAATTATACGTATATGGTTTTCGAAAACTTTATGTGGCAATTTGGGGACGTTTGGGACTTAGATCCATTATTCACTTTGTTGGACTTATAATGTTGGATTTTGGTTTGTAATAAGTGGATTTATGTTTGGGATTTGATGTTGGTTTGATTTTTTGAATTTGGATTTATAAGTATGAACTTGTTGCTTGAAGCATGAAATTACTCAAATATTGTTTTAGTCCTTAAAGAAGTGTTTGGAGTGTTTAGTTAAGTGTAACTTGCTAAACTAAATGTGTTTAGTTAAGTGTAACTTGGTAAACTAAACGTGTTAGACTCTTAGGTTGCATGAAATGACCTTAAATGCCAAAAATGAGTAGGTGACTTGGGCTTGAAATAAACTTTTATGCAATTGTTGACTTTTGGTGTCAAATCCTTGATTAATGTGGTTGACCTGTGTAATAAAGCATGTTATACCTTTATTTCTTTTACATGTATGAAGTGGTTAAATAGTGTCCAAGCATGTTCCTATTCCATGATTACTTTTATGTTGGTGATTAGTTGACCAAATATGCATGTTCTTGATAAATATGCAGTTTTTCAGGAAAAATATTGATCCCTTAGGAGAAAGCATCGATCCCAAAGTTTCTGTTTTGCAAAGAATTGATCCCTGTTCAAAAGGATTGATCCCCTGTGAAAAAGGATCGATCCCTTCATTGTTTTACTCAATGAAAAAAGGCAAAATTTCATTCATTAAAGGTCTAAAGTATTCTTAAATTCTAATTTGACCCCTAAATGATTATATGAGTTCAATTTAACCCAGAAATTAATTTGTTTAATTACTTAAACTCTTAAATAGTAAATTTGCTAAGATTTGAGTGATCACTTCTCAAACAAACTTAGTTATATAATGGAACCCTCAATTGTATGTTACTGGTTGGTACATAAGTTTTACATATTTATATTTAGGTCCCTAATATTGTATGATCAATTGAGTGATTGTCTGATGTCCAATTGGTATGAAATTTTACGTATTGCTTCCTTATGCTATGTTTAACATTTGGTAACCTTAGTTGGGTGATTTTACTTGTTGATATATTATATGATATGAAATGATCAAAATACCCCTAAATGTTTAAATGTAATGTTTGCATGTTTAATTGATATTTAATTGCATGTTAGTTACATTGAACGTTGTGTGTGGTAAATGTTAAGAAATTTTAATTTTTTTACTTTCGTGAAATGTGCGTAATGTGGATCATGATCCGTACAAAATGATTGGAACATAATGTACTCTCAGGTATCCGGCTCGATCTCCTAGATCGGATATGGGGCATTACATAAAGGTTCATGAATACCTTTATGATGCACTAAATCCTAAACAATCATAAAGCATCAATTTCTAAATATTTGATTAGATATTTTAGTAATTAGATCTTTTCAATATTGACCTCGTTCTTGAAATCCAATCAATTTTCATAAGTTTCATGTTTTCCAATCATGATAACTACCAAGTGCCTCTATAGAATAACTGAATTCTATAGTGTGTTCCTTATGTGTTATGTGATTATTTTATCTATTCTGAAACATGAATGTTTTATCTAGTCGATATCCTGATTTCCTGATTTATTGGTCATACATTGTGTTACTCGATACATGTTCTCTGGTTATCGGTATTTACTAAAATATATAAATATTTTTTTATTTATGGATCCTGGAACTACTGTTTATTATTTGAGTTGTTTTATTGGGGTACTATTTGGGTAGGATTATAGACTTATGAAGGTTCAACTCTAATCAAGCTGGTAATTCCTTATGGGCTTAATGTAATCCTTGGGTAGGCTCTTAGGCCCCAAGGTACTACCTTAGGTTGGCTCTTACGCCCGATGGGCCTAGGGTAAGTTCTTATGGATGCATTTTTTAGGAGCTTCATATCGGTGTTTGAATGAAGGGTATTACTATGATTTTAAAAACTATTTTATTAAAATAAACTACTATTATTGTAAAATTATTTGTACATTGTTCTACAATACTATTGGAACACACTAGATTCCCCAATGTTTTCTTCAGAATATGTCTCTCTAAATGTTTATTCTAAATTGTAGGTTTCCTAACGGTTACTTAAGGATTTAATTAGTGAAATCTTTACTCATCACTAGGACATGTATATGCATCGATAACTAAGAAAATTCCATGTCTTACTATATAGCTACTTGTCCTTTAGTATAATCTGGTAGTTTTGTATTACTGAGCTTCTCAAAGCTCACTATGTTCAATCATATGCAGTTATCAACATAAGTAATGGGAGTTCCTTCGGTGTTGCTCATGAGTTCAGTACCCGTATAATTAGGGGGCATGTATGTCACATTTGATTTTATATTGAGTTTGAAACTTTTATGATAAGATGTTTGATAAAATTCAATTTTTGATATATGAATGATTTTTCGGTCTTGTATTTATTTATAATTGTTTTATAATTTTTAAATGATTTATCAAATTCAAATTTTTAAAGGATGTGATGATGTGTCAGTTAATAAAATTCCCTAATTATATATTTGGTCCTTAATATTTACACATTCTATTAATTTAGTCATTATTTTAATTCAATTAAATAAGTTTAACCCTCTAATCTGAAGAAGCCACGTGTCACTATATGATTGAAAGATTAATTTAATTAATTTTAATATTTAAAGTAATATGTTTCAATGAATATTTAATCATGTTAAATTGTGTGGTTTTAAAAATTGAAACAAAATTTTACAAATTTTCAAATGAGTAAATGTTTCATTAAGTGATGTAAAAGAAATCTAATAATTAAATTGTATTTCATATATATTTAAATTATAGTTAATGCAAGATTTAAAAATAAAAATGATTTAAATATTTGATTTAAATTATTTTTTACAATTACTTTTAAATAAGAATATAAATTATATTAAAAATTAAATTATATTAAAAGTTATTTAGAGAATCTAAATCACAAAATAAAAATAATTTAAATTAAAAATAAAAATATTAAACTTATTTTTTATTTTTAAATCTTGTATTAACTATATTTTAAATATATATGAAATATAATTTATTTATTATATTTTTTTTAATAATTTAATATATAAATGTATGTGTGAAATAATATCAAACTCAATATATAAAATATTGTGCCATTTGAAATCAAATGGATAGGTTGGCAATGAGCCCACCTGGTTCAAATCCTCTAGGCATCATCTTGTTTATTCTAATTGTTTTCCCTTTAATCATACAATGACACATGGCACCTCCAGATTGGAGGTTAAATTTATTTAATTGAATTAAAATAGTGACTAAATTAATAGAATGTATAAATATTAAGGACCAAATATCTAATTATGTCGATTTTATTAACTGACATGTCACCACCTCCATTAAGAATTAACGATTAGTGGCTTGATTGAAGCATTTAAATAGTTGGGTGGTTTGATTGATCAAATTGAAACGAAACGTCAGTGGTCAAAATGAAAATGGGCAATAGTTTAGTGGTTACCCATGTAGTTTACCCTTAAAAGAAATATAAACTACATGGGTGACCACTAAACCATTGTCTATTTTTAATTTGACTACTGATGTTTCAATTTTATCAATCATGTCATCTAACTCTTTAAATGATTCAATTAAACCAATGACCATTAACTTTTAACAGAGAGGTGACGTGACAAATAAAAAATTTGGTATAATTACTTATTTACTCCTTAATATTTATATATTTTATCTGATATAGTCTCATCTACACTCTTCAATGGAAGTGAATAGATAGTCTTATCGTTGTCCCGATCTAGGAATGACAAGTAGTAATGCCCTTGAATTATAAGTATGGATGTAACAAAGATAATAACGAGATGGAATTAGTAATGATATAAGAAAGGATAAGTAATATAAGTAATGGAATAAAAGATATGAAAAGAGTTGGTTGCAGAATTATAAATGAAGATGTTGGTGGTCTTGATGGAAGATGGTTGATGGTATTGATGTTGTATGGAAGATGGTGATGATGGTGTATCTCAAACATGTCAAAGAAGAAGCTATGCTAGAGAGTATAACCCCGGTCTTCACAAACTTGTTTGAGGGGTGGTAATGGTGTCTTCAACCCACTAGATATGAAATCTAGGAATTTAGGAATCAAGGTGAAGGAATGACGCCACAAGTATAAGAAATATACTTGCTTAATCGATAAAGTTCTCAAAGAACTTTGAAGAGAGATTTAACTCACAAAAGTTGTTTATATTATGAAATGAGATGAGTACAAATGAAAGCAAGCCTCTCAATTTATAAGAAATGAGAGGGCTTGGTCGAATAGTCACATAGTGATTCGGCAAGTACATGACTTTAATTGAAAATACATAATGCTTTAAATGAAAGGAAAAGTCCCTTGGCATGGTGATGGTTTGGCTATACCTTCAAATAAGACATGTTGGTTCGGCTAGGATAAAGATGCATCTCCCTTGGTCTAATGGTGATATGATTGTTCATCTTGGTGCCCAAGACATCTTCCTTGGCTGAATGGTTTTGTGATGGTTCATCTTGGCGCCCAAAATCTTCATGTGCAAGGCATGTGGGTGGTGGCCGAATAGGAATGGTGCTTGTCTCATGTTTCTTCATGATTTAGGCCTCCAATGGATGTAATCTCTTCACCAACGTGCACCTTGATGAAAGGGCATCTTCATGGGCAACATCATTCATGAAAGGTCACAATTGTTGGACGGTAACCTTTCATGTTTGAGCTAGTTCTAGGGTGAATGAGCTAGAGGTGAGCTAGTCATAGGTGATAGTAACATGATGAACATTATAACAGCTCCTTGTGGAAAGGTACCTCTTGAGTTGACAACTATTCGCGAAAAGGTACGATTTCACAAAAATTGACTTAGGACATATTTGAAGTGTCCTAAGTGGTGATGATGATGGTGCAGTTCCCTAGCTGAATTGAAGTCATCTTATACCTCAAATCTTCAGCTGAGCTCACGAGTCTCCGGACAACTTTTCACCAAATTATCCTTATGCTCTCCTAAACGTTCCCATGTAAGTTTCCTTGTTGTTGCTTTTACCATTTAGCTCCAAGATAGCTCCCAAGTTGTGGCCGAATGTACCTACATTCATAACATAAAGAATAAGTTAAGTACATGAACTATATTAACATTATAGTGTAGAAAGTTAGAAAGTTTCTCTCCTTGAAAGGCTGGAGATGCCCTTGAAAGGCTGGAGATGCAAAGTTAAACATGATGTTGAATTGGATCACATCACTATCAACTTGGTTATAATTTTAATTCAATTTAATATATGTAATCTCTTAATTAATAATGACATATGTCGTCACGTGATTAAAAATTATTTTTTAATTAGTTTTTTTTTTATTTTTTTATTGAATCAAATGATGACACAAGTACTTTAAACCTAGGATCGGGGATGCATAGCAAGCGCTTGAAACCACAAGGACCAGCACCCTTTTTGTTAATATTTTGAAACATTTTTTTACTAAATGTACTATAACTTATCCACTAAACCAAAACATTCAAAATTAACGTATCATACGCATATAATTAATAAATTGAATCTTTTATAATAAAAATGAGATTATTTTTTATATTTTTAAACTAGATTTATTCCTTTATTTTTATAATTTAATATATATATATAATTATTAAATTAATTTTTTTAATTAATTAATAATTTAAATTTTTATTTAAATAAAGTGTTAAAAATTAACAATTAATTACGTTAAAAATATTTTTATAAAAAATTATTTTAAATATTCATGACCACTTAACTATTTTTAATAAAAATTAAATGAACTCTTTTTAATTTAATAAATTTTTGAGTTCAAACACTTTATTTTAATAAAAATTAAAAATCATTTGGTTTAATAATTATATATAATTATAAAAATAAAGAAATAAATCTAGTTTAAAATATAAAAAAATAATATCATTTTTATTCAGTCTGATAATTATAATTATAGTTCAACCAAATGTTTGCTCTGCTTGTTTTGGGTTCGAAACCCCTCATTAGTATTTTAGTTCTCTTTTTTCGTTCCCATTAGTTAAAGTAGATTTTGTAGAAAATATTTCATGATATTACCAAGTAAAATGTTCGGCCAGTGGTCTTAAGCTCTTGAAATACGTTCTTCTACATGGGTTTAAACCCTTGTGTTTTATGCGGGGTTTTTTTTCATTAGTGCATTTCAAAAATTAATTTCAGATCTACGGTTCAGGGTGAACTCATCACCTTGACGTGATATATTCTATGAGGGATAATTTTTATATTTTGAGCCTAATATTTTAATATATTTATCATTGTCGTCTTTCGGTTGGGCCCGAAATTGGGTTTCGACTTAAATAATTGGGTTAGAGTCACCACCGATCATTTTAAAGAATATTTGGGTAGATCAGATACCTTATTTCTTACCTGATCTGCGTCTTACCAAATATATGTCGGATCCAGGAGTCGGTTACAGTCAAGGAAGGGTTAGCACCCTTGAACTGCCCTTTCGGTACTATGTAATTTCCAGTTGTCTTTAACTATGAAAATTGTAATTTAAATTAAAAGATAAAATAACGATCCACATTACATACCCTAGATTGATTTAAATTATACCCTTAAAAAATCAAGAAATGTTTAAAAAAGTGAAAATGAATAACACAAAGAATATAGAAATAAAGAAAATAGAAATAAAGCAAAAAATAAAAAAAGTAAATAAGATAAATAAAGTAAAATAAAGAAAAAAATAAAATAAATAAATAAATGAAAATAAATATGAACAAAAAAGACAGTAACAAAGAAAACGAATAACTATATATATGTATAATAATCAAATATAGTACTTAAATAAAAATAAATAAGAGAAAAATAAATAAGAGAAAAAAATAAAAAAAGAATTAAAATATTAGAGAAAGAAAAATAAGAAATAAAATAAAACATATATATAATAAAATACTAAAAAAATATAATAAGGAAAAAAATAAAAAATAAAAAATAATAATAATGCTAAAAAAAGAATTAAATAAAATGATAAAAAGAATAATAAAAATAATAAAAGAAACAAATATACATATATATATATATATTAATAATAAAAGGATGGAATTGAAATAAAAGCTAAATTCAAGGGTTAATTTCAAAGAAAATCAAAGAATAAGTGAGAATTTAGGGGCAAACTGAAGGCTTTAAAACGATGAGGGACCAAGTGAAGAATTCCCCCCATTTCTATCCAAAATATGCGGACCCTGAACAGGGTCAGGTCAAGGCGCAGGTCGCCCAGCAAGTTCACGGGTTTACTATTTAACTCAATAATTTTTTAAAACTTCATTTTGCTCTCTTCTCATCGAAAAAAACCCTCATTTGCTTCATTCTCTCAAGTGTTCTTGAGAGATGAAGAACACGGCTGTGGATTCTAAAATCCAGCCATCGCGCCACCTCGTCAGCCGTCATTCATCGACGACAAAATTTGATTTTTTTTCCAAAAGCTTATCCCTCTCCCAACTCAAAAACAACCTTGGATTTTTAAAAAACGCCTCGGGGAAGGCTAGATCTGAGAAAGATCATTCGACTCTTCCCCTTCTGATCATCGGCGGGTTTACCCTTTTTGGGTTTTTTAGTTGAAATCGAAGAACAATATAGCATGCTAGCAACCAAGTTAAGCGAAACCAAAGGTAAAAAATATACATCTTTCTTATTTCTCTTTCGAAATGTTTTACAAGTGCTCGAATATTGTATTTTCGTGTCTTTGTGTGCCTAAGTCGAAGGTATTTTGAGTATAATCTCTTACGTATTTTCGTGTGAAAATCCTTGTGATATTGTGTGTTTCGAATACATTAATTTATAGTGAAAATACAAGAATATTTTTAGTGTTTTAATCAGAGTAAAACACTGATGTTGGTTGTTGGTGATGGCCGAGATTCTTGCGCCGGACGGTTCGGGTGGTTGACCGAGAGCTTCGGCCTTTTGGGTTCGTGTTGTGTAGGGAGTCCTTGTTGAAGGGGAAAACGACATTGGAGTGAGGCGTGCAATTAGGGTTTCTATACAAACCCTAATTTGTAATGGGTCGTAGAGCCGATTCGGGTATGATTCGCGGGTCTTGGTTTCTGCTCGGGCTGCCCATTGGGTCACTGGGTCGCACGTGTTGGACTTGCAGTGGGCTGCTAATGTATTGGGCTACTGAATGCAATATTTTATTTGGGCCTGTACAAAAACATAGTAAATTGTAAATATATATATACACACACACACATATATATATATATATATTATATAACATAATTTATAATATTATATAAATTAATTAAGGCGGATGAAATTAGGTGTCTTCAGCTGCCCCTCTTTGCTCATTATCGTGTAACTACAATAGAGCAAAGATTAAAAGACACAAATTTCGTCTGGATCGAACGTCCTCTGTCATAGAGTTGAAATCCGATATTAAGACTGGTTTATAAATTTGCATTGAAATATGAAATGACTCCCTCGTTGTGAGGTCGAGTTGAACTGGAAATTTTTGAGCACGATATCATTCATCTTAAAGTTGAAATCAAACTCAAAGCTTTTGGCACGTGGCCCCTGGAATCGTCTTCTAGATCAAGATACTTCGTCGTGAAGCTAAAACTTGATCTGAAGACTTCGGTGTTGTTGTGTTACAGATGACTCATTCGTCGTGAAGTTGGGTCAATCTTTCGGGTACGATATCCTTCGTCGTGAAGTCGAAACCATAGATGGCTCCTTTGTCGTGAAGTTGAGCTTTTGAATTGGATATCCTTCGCCGTGAAGTTGAAATCCAATGGTTGCATTGCTTCTTGTGGGCACGATATCCTTCGTCGCGAAGTTGAAATCTTGGATGACTCATTCGTTGTGAAGTTGAGCTTTGAATTGGATATCCTTCGTCGTGAAGTTGAAATCCAAGGGTTGCATTGCTTTTTGTGGGCACGATATCCTTCGTCGTGAAGTTGAAATCGTGGATAGCTCATTCGTTGTGAAGTTGAGCTTTGAATTGGATATCCTTCGTCGTGAAGTTGAAATCCAAGGGTTGCATTGCTGCTTGTGGGCACGATATCCTTCGTCGTGAAGTTGAAATCGTGGATAGCTCATTCGTTGTGAAGTTGAGCTATGAATTGGATATCCTTCGTCGTGAAGTTGAAATCCAAAGGTTGCATTGATGCTTGTGGGCACGATATCCTTCGTCGTGAAGTTGAAATCGTGGATGACTCCTTCGTTGTTAAGTTGAGCTTTAAATTGGATATTCTTCGTTGTGAAGTTGAAATCCAATCTTGTGTTGTTTCGAGTCCAATATCCTTCGTTGTGAAGTTGAAATTGACTCTGAATGAAACTGGAAAGTTGTTTGTTTGCATACGCTCATTCACTGTGAAGTTGAGCTTTGAATTGGATATCCTTCGTTGTGAAGTTGAAATCCAATCTTGTGTTGTTTTGAGTCCAATATCCTTCGCCGTGAAGTTGAAATTGACTCTGAATGAAACTTGAAAGTTGTTTGTTGACAGACGCTTCTTCACTGTAAAGTTGAGCTTTTAATTGGATATATTTCGTTATGAAGTTGAAATCCAATCTTGTGTTGTTTCGAGTCTAATATCCTTCACAGTGAAGTTGAAATTGACTCTGAATGAAACTGGAAAGTTGTTTGCTGACAGACGCTCATTCGCTGTGAAGTTGAACAACCACCATCAATTTCTGAATGTGCTTTTGAATCAAGTATCTTTTGTCTTGAAGTTGAAACTTAACTCTAAAAGCTACAAAAAATTATGCATGCTAAAAATGATAAATGTGATGCTCTTAAGTATGTCTAAGATGTATGCAATATGAATTAGTCATGGATGGAGTCTCATTTTTGTCTGTTGGTCTTGTACTCAGAATCGACCATGCCCCACTTTCTTCTCGGGTTGTAATTTTTCATATTTGAGACTGTCTTGTTTGAAAATGTTTTTCCTTTTATTTTATTTTAAAAGGGAAAAAAGATATAAGAATTCTGTAAAACATTGCTCCCTAATTCAGGCTTGCAATTGAATCAAATCATAAACATGAATTCAAAGGATATCAAAAGAATTAATAGCTCTTTCATGCTTTCAGAGTTATAGCTCTTTGATAAATGTTCAAATGGATGAGTTAGCTTTAGGTTGACCTCCTATTTTCCATGGTTTCAGCCATAAAAAATGTCATTTCTCGTTCATTGCAACATGCCCCTTTTTTGGCTTGGCATTTTAATTGGATGCAGACAAAATGACGCAACTAGCATGATCAATTACTAGACCTTCTATTTCAGTCCTCTGAAATCTTCCATTTGTTCAAGCTTTGTAGCCTCCTCTAACAAAGGCAGTGCAAAAATATCGGTCTAAAAATGAAATTCTTGAGTGCTCGTGTGAAATTGACTATAACAGGTGTTCCTTAACTCCCTTAGTCAATCATTACCGAAAATTTATTGTTTAGATAAATTTGATTTAATTTGCCGTTATCTGGCTAGTCGAATCCATAAAGTCGGGACGTTTAACCTATTACTTTAGAGGGATAACTTAATATTATAATCACTTTTATCAGGTTAACTGAAGGGTTCATCTCATCACAGAGTCTTCGGCCTGTCAATAGTAGTGGAGCAAACACCGAATTGCCAAGTTTTCGAGCAATGTCATGGTTTGAATGTGATCTATTAATAAAGTTAGGGCTTTTGAGTTTCCTCTATAACCAATTGCCTTAGTGGAATAGCTCAGTTTTACGGATTTAATTTCTTAAGATTGTCAAGAAGAACCTGTTATAGTCTAGGTGTTTGTTGAAGGTCAAAAAATTTCATCTTTAGAGTTCAATTTCCAAGCAACTAACCTAAACTAGATTCACCTACTCGACTATTCCATCTGTAAATATCATGATCATCATTGAACATCTTAAACAAAAATTATAGTAATGTCACATGCAAAAGATGTCACATGTTGTCCGCACCTATACACACCTAAATACCAAGCCTCTTTTTCATTCCCTTATGAGAAGAGAAGGTTATATCAGTTATTTACAAGAGAAGGGTACAGTGTTTGAGCCTATCTTCTTGGGTAAGGTCAAAGTCCTTGTTTTACTACTTTTAAATCATGTTACTTTTTCAAATATCCGTAGCTCTGACTCATTTACAGAGTTTTTTTTAATTAAGTTGATATTCAAAGAATTTCAAGTCTGTAAATTTGATTCATTTCTCGTCGTCTTTAAAGTAACATAAATTTATATAAATGTCCTTACAAAAACTTGAGAAAAGATGAAAAAACAAATTCAAACAAAATGCCTCAAATGATGAAATGATCTTCCTCACTTGGATGCCCCCAAGTTGTTGAAGTCGATCCAGTTCTTGTTACGCATCTTCTGTACGATTCTCTTGAATGCGTAACAGTTCTCAATAGTGTGTCCTGGGACACCCTCGTGCTATTCACAATGAGCATTCTCATCATACCACTTGGGGTATGGGTTCCACCGGATATGGTGACACTACGTGGGTGTCAAAAAGTTACCGGTAAAGCTCCTTGTAAGTCATGAGAATAGGATTGAAATGTTCTCATTTGTAATGAGACATGTGAATGTAATAAAAAAGAGAAAAATAATGTGAAATATGCAGGAATGCATGATGCATGCAATGTTCGAGGCATTGGTCCAAAAATGTGTCTGTTATTATTTATAATCCTAATTGGGGACAAAAGTGTTTTTCTTTAAGAGACAAATTTTTTTTAAAGGTATAGACCCCGAACAGCTTCTGACAGGTTGATTCATCTTCTGCCTTTTTCTGTCACCAGTTGAATGCCCTGTCGAACCGTTCCAGCTTCTCTGGCTAAACTGTGCAAGTGACGAGTTGTTTGCTCTAAAAAGTCTCGAATTACTGCATCTCCGGCTTTCACTCTCAGTTGAGCATGTTCCAAACGAAAGCGCCATTGGAGCCCTCCATCGATAGGAACTATCCAAAGTTTATCTGCTTGCATCTTGAATTTGTAAAAAATGGTCTGTTGTCTTTGAAGGGACTCTCCAAGTCAATTTTCTCGTCTTTCCCCTGCAACCTTTGCCAGCTCGAAAAGTCGACTTTTGGTGTGCACAATGTAAATCTGGTCCATCCTGAGTATTCTTTGACCATAGCTAGACTTCTGAGTTATTCATCTCTCGTATTATAACCCCTTTGTCCATTAATGCAGATTATTTACATTTAACGAACACGTTTTTGGTGGATCAACACCTCTTTTGAATGATGCAAATGATGAAAATAAAATAAAAGAGAATAAAAATGAAAAGAGTTAGTGAGGTAAAGAAAATAATCAAAACAATCATGAAAATAAAAGTCCTACCCCACATGATATCTACCCCACATGCTTATTATTCCTACCCGGACATGATCACTATCCCGCAAGTTGATTTTGAGCAAGTCCTAACCGCATAAATTTCTAGTTCACATGCTTTGAACATAAATAAAGCAGGAAATAATAGCAAAAGCATCCTAGGGTTTGAAATGAGGTTTTGGGGTGGGCTCTAATTCCTTGTAATCTCCCGGTTTAGGTTCTAAATAGGTACTCGAGTTCTCCTTGCTGGACTAAGTTAAACTCGAGATAATACATTCCCTTATGCCCATACGGAGAATAAATTCACACGAAGACATAAGGTATATGAATCCCGAAATTTACTTGCTAAGCCCATACGGAGAATAAATTCCCACAAAGATGTCGCTTTCACCCCTACTTAAAAGGATTTAGAGCTCGGGTATAGAGCCAGAGATGAATTTTTTTCAAAAATCTGAAACCATTGAAAAAAACGCCAGTACAACTATTTACTTGGAAAATAATTAGAATCGAATAAATAAATTAAAATTTAAACTTATAATTTTCGCTCAAAAAGACAACAAGAAATTAATTTCGGCCTGACTCACTTACCTGTCGTCAAGCTGTCGTTGTCGTCTTTCGGTTGGGCCTAAAATTTGACTTCGACTTAAATAATTGGGGTAGAGTCACCACCGATCATTTTAAAGAATATTTGAGTAGATCAGATACCTTATTTCTTACCTGATATGCGTCTTACCAAAGATATGTTAGATTCAGAAGTCGATTACAATCAAGAAAGGGTTAGCACCCTTGAACTGCCCCTTCAACACTATGTAATTTCCAGTTGTCTTTATCTATGAAAATTGTAATTTAAATTAAAAGATAAAATAACGATCCACATTACGCACCTTAGATTGATTTAAATTATACCATTAAAAAATCAATAAATGTTTAAAAAAGTGAAAATGAATAGAAATAAAGAAAATAGAAATAAAGCAAAAAAATAAAAAAGTAAATAAGATAAATAAAGTAAAAAAAAGAAAATAAATAAATAAATAAATGAAAATAAATATGAACAAAAAAGACAGTAACAAAGAAAACGAATAACTATATATCTGTATAATAATCAAATATAGTACTTAAATAAAAAATAAATAAGAGACAAAAATAAAAAAAATAAGAATTAAAATATTAGAGAAATAAAAATAAGAAATAAAATAAAACATATATATAATAAAATACTGGAAAAATATAATAAGGAAAAAATAAATAATAAATAAGAATAATAATGCTAAAAAAGAATTAAAGAAAATGATAAAAAGAATAATAAAAATAATAAAAGAAACAATATATATATATATATATATATATATATATATATATATATATATATATATATATATAATAATAATAAAAGGATGGAATTGAAATAAAAGCTAAATTCGAGGGTCAATTTCAAAGAAAATTGAAGAATAGGTGAGAATTCAGAGGTAAATTGGAGGCTTTAAATTAATGAGGGACCAAATGAAGAATTCCCCCATTCCTATCCAAAACGTGTGAACCCTGAACTGGGTAGGGTCAAGGCGCGAGTCGCCTAGTGGGTTCACTATTTAACTCAAATGATTTTTTTAAAACTTCATTTTGCTCTCTTCTCACCGAAAAATAACCCTCATTTACTTCATTCTCTCAAGTGTTCTTGAGAGATGAAGAACACGGCCGTGGATTCCAGAATCCGACCATCGCGTCGCGTCGTTATTCATCGGTAGCAAAATTTGATTTTTTTTCAAAAGCTTATCCCTCCCCCAACTCAAAAACAGCCTTGGATTTTTAAAAAAAGCCTCGGGGAAGGCTATATCTGAGAAATATCATTCGACCCTTTCCCTTCCAATCATCGACGAGTTTACTCTTTTTCAGTTTTTTTTAGTTGAAATCGAAGATCAATATAGCATGCAAGCAACCAAGTTAAGCGAAACCAAAGGTAAAAAATATACCTCTTTCTTATTTCTTTTTTGAAATGCTTTACAAGTGCTCGAATCTTGTATTTTCGTGTCTTTGTGTGCCTAAGTCAAAGGTATTTTGAGTATAATCTCTTGCGTATTTTCATGTGAAAATCCTTGTGATCTTGTGTGTTTTGAATACATTAATTTATAGTGAAAATACAAGCCTATTTTTAGTGTTTTAATCTGAGTAAAACACATATGTTGGTTATTGGTGATGGTCGAGATTCTTGCGCCGGACGGTTCGGGTGGTTGACTGAGAGCTTCGATTGTTTGGGATCGTGTTGCGTGGGGAGTCCTTGCTGAAGGGGAAAATGACGCTGGGGCGAGGCGTGCAGCTAGGGTTTCCACACAAACCCTAATTTGCAACAGGTCATAAAGTCAGTTCGGGTATGATTCGCGGGTCCTAGATACTGCTCGGGCTGCCCACTGGGTCACTAGGTCGCGCGTGTTGGACTTGTAGTAGGCTGCTGATGTATTGGGCTGCTAAATGCAGCATTTTATTTGGGCCTGTACAAAAACATATTAAATTGTATATATATATATTATATAAAATAATTTATAATATTATATAAATTAATTAAGGCGGATGAAATTAGGTGTCTTCAATATTAAAAAATTATTTTTTTTATATTATTATGCGCATTTATTGTTGGAAAGAAATAAATACACTGGAACTCGTCATGTCGAGGTAACAAGTTCAGTTAGCTTTTTTTGCTCTCAAAATTTTGATATATTATGTTGAAAAGAACAATAAACTATGAAAATTAGATTAGACTTTCAGAAATGCACATTGGGAAGAAATAAACTACAAACTTAATACATTAACATAAGGACGAAAATAGGACTAACCTTACGAATACCATAAACATTAAATAAAATCATTAACATAGCATTATTGATTAAGAAGTTTTAATCTTCGTAATTTGTAAACCCGTGACGAGGTAAGATTAAGTTCTTCAATTCCTCATTCTTTTTTGTTGTTTTCGTTCACGTACGAATTGGAACCATGCTTATTGGTCTCTATCATCTATATTTTTTTCTTGGTCATTTGTCTGAGTTGGTGGGATATTCGAGCTGGAAACAACATCCTCAGTGGTACGAGCAAGGTCGAGATCATCAAACTCTACAAACAAATCGACATTAGTGAAAGATTGATAGTAATATGTCTCAATCATTCTGTCAAAGTCTACATCATCGCTTAGATGAAACCTCGTGCATGATAGTGAAAATCTATAATATAAGGAAGATACTCTTCTACTGCTTCCGAGTAGAACTCTTGTATATTGAACTTCAACTCGTGTAGTTGAATGTTTTTTTTGGGAGACGCATGGTTATAGATTTACAATCGTAAAAAACAATTGCACAAATATTTGATATGTTTGGAAAAAAAACTCAAGCTTTAGAAGTGGAATATTGAAGATGTATTGGTTTTTTTGTATGCTTTAATAGTAGAGTAAAATGGCTTTCAACTCACACATATTAATAGTTGCTAAAGATGATTAAACGGGCATTGAAAAGTTGGTGACACGGGTCATTATTTGGACTATGAGAAACAACTTTTTTTATATGAAGTGATAAATGCACCACAAAAAAGTTTTCTAATTTGAGATGATATATCACTGAAAAGTTGTTGAAGATGATAAAACACCACTATTTCACCCATTATCTAAAATGTTGTTTAAATTATGCATTGAATGACCTCTGAAAAGTTGCAGAAGATGATAATGCACCACTATTTCACCCGTTTTCTAAAAAGTTGTTTAAATTATGCATTGAATGGCCTCTGAAAAGTTGCAGAAGGTGATAATGCACCACTATTTCACTCGTTTTCTGAAAAGTTTTTTAAATTATGCATTGAATGACCTCTGAAAAGTTGTAGAAGATGATAATGCACCACTATTTCACCCGTTTTTGAAAAGTTATTTAAATTATTCATTGAATGACCTCTGAAAAGTTACAGAAGATGATAATGAACCCCTATTTCACCCATTTGTTGAAAAATTATATTTAAATTATGCATTGAATGACCTCCGAAAAGTTGTAGAAGATGATAATGCACCACTATTTCACCCATTTTCTAAAAAATTGCTTAAATTATACATTGAAAGACCTCTGAAAGTTGTAGAAGATGATAATAAACCACTATTTCACCCATTTTCTGAAACTTTGTTTAAATTATGCATTGAATGACCTCTGAAAAAAGTTAGAGAAGATGATAATGCACCACTATTTTTGGGCCTACTGAGATGACATTTCATTGGAGAGTTGTTGAATGGTAATTAATGATTGGTCATATTTGTTTTAAATTGGCTCACTTCAAATTAATCTTCACAAGACTTGTTATTTTTAAAATTGTATTGGACAAGCAAAAACCAAACTCTCTCTTAAGCTATGACAAATAAGTTTTCCACAGTCGTCCACCTAAATGAAAAAGTTGTCGAAACTGAAGATGGCATTTAGTTTATGTCACAGAGGCTCGTGATCATGATATTCCCGGTAGATGTATCTCATTGGTAAATGAAGATTAATATCGAAAAAAATTAGAGGTTATATTTCAAGTTTGAGAATCGACACATCATTTCAGAGATTCTGCTCAAATATGGAACAATCGTGATCGATGATGATTATTATGTAGCTGTTATGGTTGATCTTCATCAATTTTCCAATAATCAAATGATTGAGATTATTATCGAAACTGCAGATATTGCTACTTCATCGAATGTTGCACCGGTGACTTTAGAAGTAGGACCATCAAAAGTTATAGATAACCTCATCGGGCGATTCGGTGAAATCCTTGGTGATTTTAGTGAGGACGATGAAACTTTTTTTCCACTTATGATGGACGATGACACACCAATAATCGATGAATCTAATATCACCGAGGCTACTTCAGATGGATAAGCCTTTGATATAGAGAGTGATGTCTGTGAGGTAACCGTTTCTCGTGGCCAAGCAATGCAAAATGCTCCGCCAGTTTGGACACATCCACTACCAGCCATGCAAGCAGAAAGTTCGCACCCCCATATGCCTCAATATCGTCATACAGTTGCAATACATGAGATAAACTATGATGCCATGAGGAATCCTGAGATTCATGGTATGCCCGATATATGCGCAACCCACTAGGGGACCTCAAATAAAGGATCAACAGAGTTTGGAGTTGGGTCACAATTTGAGAGTAAGAATGATGTGCAACTAGATATGAAGGAGTTTTGTATCAAAGCTGATTGGAATTCACTATCGTGGAGTTTGCCCAAAAGACATTTTGTCTGATATATTAACAACAATATCGACTGTAAGTGGAGGATACAAGTCTTATACCTATAGCAAAAGATGTTATGGGAAGTGATAAGGTTTCACAACCATCACAGTTGCATGTTTAGCTCCTTCACACAAGACCACAAACACTTAGACTCCGACGTCATTTGTGCATACGTGAAGCTGCTGGTGGAGAAAAATCCAAGGATCCCAGTATCAATGATTGTGGCATCAATACAAAATACATGTGAGCATATTTCATCTTATTACAGGTCTTGGATGGCCAAACAAAAAACTATGACACAACTATACGATAATTGGGATTAGTCGTACAATGAGCTGCCACATCTGTTGCACGTAATGAAATATTTCATCCCAGGGACCATTGTTCGCTCCTACACTTATCCTGCAACCACATTTGATGGACAAGTTATCCCTGGGAAGAGAGTTTTCAGAGGCTTGTTATGGGCTTTCAAGTCACAAATTGAAGTCTTTCGTTATTGCAAACAGATTGTTTAAGTGGATGATACTTTTCTGTATGACTTATACGAACACGTCCTTATGATAGATGTTGCACAATATGGTGACAAAAACATCTTCCCCATTTCCTTCGCCATTGTTAAAACTGAGTTTGAGGAAACGTGGAATTTCTTTTTGTCAAACTTGCGCTCTCATGTTGTCACTCAAGATGGGGTTTATATGATCTTAGACTATTCACATGGGTTGTTAGCCATGATTGACAATCTGGGAAGTCGATGGTCACCTCCGTATATATCTTATGCGTATTGCATACATCATATTACTTTAAATTCTATGACAAGGTTCAATAATAAAAAGATAAAGAAAACGATTATCAGCATGGGTTACTTATATAGTTTTACCCTTCTTTTTTTGGTCTTGGTCTTCGATTAAAATTGTTATACTTACAGGTAACTATTTTTCAGGCTACGCATTACTACAACCGAGTTTTCGTTCAAAACTGGAAAATTTGAGAAAGTATGGAGAATAGGTGTATAATTTTGCAGCTGAGATACCACAAGAAAGATGGGCACAGACATATGACGATCAAGGGTCAACGTTACGGTTATATGACAACCAATCTTGTTGAGAGTGTCAATTTAGTGCTAAAAGGGACTAGAAATCTTCTGGTGGCAAGTATTGTTCGGGAGACATACTTCAGATTAGGTAAAGTTTAGGCATACAAAGTGCCCAGGTAGAGGCAATACTCAACGAAGGTACAAATTGGGCTCCAGATCTGGATAAAGCAATAACCAAAAATCAAACTCATGCAACATCAATGTATGTTCGTATTTTCACCAGATTGGAATCTGATTATATTGTCCAAGCACTTGTTCGACCACATGAGGGTGGGACTTTTGCCACCTATACTGGTAATCTGAATAGAAGATGGTGTGATTGTGGTCGATTTTAAGCCTTCATATACCCATGCGCTCATACATTTGTTGTATGTATACATGTGAATGTAGACCCATACATTTGTGTTGATGATTGTTATAGCTTCCATACTATGCGCAACATATATAGTTACGAGTTTAAGTATCTCTCGAATGATGCATATTGACCACCTACTGTCTCTGAAAAATGGTTGCCCAATCCATAATTTCGAAAGAAGTTGAGGAGTCATCCTGAATCTAGTCGAATTCATACTAATATGGATAACCCTCAAAGAGAGCAAGGTCTGCCAAAGTTATGTGGACACTGTAGAGGTGAAGGCCACAATAGAAAGCACTGTCCACATCTTCAAAGATATTGACTAGGCCGATAAATCCTTTGTAATCGTATTCCCATGTTGTACCGATTTTACAAATATTAATGACAATTTAACAAATATTTTTCCCACAAGTGCATGTTTTGGCTCTCCTATAAATCTATCAACTAACACAACTCCTATTTATAGTTAAAATTTGAAGAAATGAGAGTTAAAACTTGTCACATGTCTAATATAATGTTCATTGTTTATTGTTCTTTTCAACATATCTACCACATTTTGGAGGGCAAAAAAAATCTAACTGAACTAATCACCTCGACGTTACGAGTTCCAGTGTATTTTTTTCTTTCCAACAATAAATTTGAATAATAATCTAAAAAATAATAATTTTTAATAGTGATGAGTTCCACGGAAAATATTAAAATATTGGGATCGAAATATAAAAATTATATCTCATAGAACTCGTCACGTCGAGCTGCGAGTTCGCCCTAGACTCTATAAAATATCGTAGATCCCAAATTAAATTTTAAGGTACCTTAATGGGCCAAATAATTTAAGTGTGTGCCCTATTGGGCCAAAAAAAACATGTTTTATGCTTTAGTCTTCTATAATTTATCTTACTTTCTACCTAATCAAATGGTGACAATAGGGACTGACAAATATATAAATTAAAAAAATAATCTTTAATTATTAAGAGATTAAATATATTAAATGTAATTAAAATTATGACTAAATTAATATGATGTATAAATATTGAAGATCAAATAAGTAATTATACCATGCTTTTTATCTGCCATGTCATTTCCTCTATTAAAAGTTAATGATCAGTGACATAAATGAAGCATTTAAATAGTCAGATGATCTAATTGATTAAATTGAAATATCATTGGTGAAAATGAAAAGGGGAAAATAGTTTAATGGTCACTCGTGTAGTTTACCCTAAAAGAAAGTATGCAAATGATTAAAATAAGTATATTATTTTATGAGTATTTTTATATTTAATATTTCACTTAATATAAAAAAATTCCAAACTATATTGTTTTTCACAAAATGATGCCTAATTTTTTTTCAATCCATCCAAGTGTCTAATGTTACAAACGTTACCATTTTAAATGTTCGGATCGTAATCATTGTTAAAAACATGTTACGTTTATAAAATTATAAAATTTTATTTTTTTTATTTTGAAAAATAAAAATATTATAAATCATTAAAAAAAATTACCGGAATCCCACTTTACCCCACCCCCCATCTCCCTTCTCCCCTCCTTCCCCCTACCCTCGCACGGTTGCATAGTTACTTGAAGAGAATCAAACCATCGATTGACTACCACTATCTAAACGGTAGTTTAGAAATAACGTTTGTAATGTTAGACATCTTAATGGATTGCAAAAATATTAGAAAAAATAATATAACTTAACACATATTTTTATAAATAATTGGGTTGTATGACCATTATAAGAAGTCGAAAATACTGGAAAGCTTGCTGAAAAGAATAAATAAAAGAAAAAATACACATTTAATATTTAAATTATTATTATTATTTTATTTTAATATACAAATTTTGAAATTATATTTAATATTATTTTAATATGCAAATTTTAAAATTTTAAAGTTACATTTAATATTTAATTTAGGTTTCAATCATTAAAATTTTAATGGCACCGGTGATGTGAAATTATTCTTTTACTGAAATTCCACATATATTTCCATTATCCACGTCATCATTACACGTTTCTTCTTTATGTTCTCCAGCTTCGGCTATGTTACATATAAGGATGACAAGCGGGTACAATTCCGTAGATTTCGCATCGCATCCGCTTCAATTGGGGGCGGGGATGAGTATAATTTTAGTGGGTAGTGGATGGGTGTGGATTTAGAAAGTGGTACCCATCGCGGGTAGTGGACGGGTCATGGGTTTGAGACCTTACCCGCTCCGCATCCACCCTCCCAGCATCCGCCCGCCCAACTAAATATCCATTAAATTTTGGACCATTATGAATTTAGGTATAATTTTAAGAGACTAATTTCCTAATATTGTATAAGATATAACTTGTAATTTAATCAAATATTAGGGATAAGTTTATGCATAAATTTTTTTCTTCCAAACCTCTCGTTACTGTGCCGATCTTTCAAACCTCTGGTCTCCACTCTCCAGCTTATTCAGGTACATTTCTTTCCTTTTTACTTGAAATTTAATTTTTGTAAGAGTCATTTCCGTAGTCATTTCGTTTTAAGCTCCTCTGCATTTCGTTTTAAGAGTTTAATTTTTATTTTCTCGTACTGATTTTTAATTATTTTTTAGATTCATCTCAATATTTGTTTTAAGCTTAATTTCTTAATGTTATATAAATCAGTATCTTGTGACTGAGCACCCACGTTTTAGGCCAACAGAGTCAGATCGTTGCTTCTCAAATCTCTATTTTTAACGCCACTGAATAGAATTAAGTGTTTTACTCGTGCTTCTCAAACCTCCATTTTTAATGCCATTGAAACTGACTTTTTCAAATTCAAATTTCAACCGAGTATTTTGCAATACTAGTGTTTTATTATGGTGTTTTATGAGAATGATGATTGTAATACTAGAGTATCAGATGTCACATGCTTGAAATTTTAGAATGTTGTGCCAAAGAATAAAAACATTATGTTTTTGTCATTTATGTTTCTAGACTTTAATTATGTCTTTTATTATGATGTTTTATGTACTTTAAGATCTATATTAACACTTAACTCAGATAATCCTTGGTTTATTTTATTATGTTTCTTAATAGATGTGTTTGTTTTATGTTTGTTGCTTATGTATAACTTAAGTTTGTTGTACGACGGGTCTAGCCGGGCACGTCTCCAGTGGGTAGTGAGTGTGGGGATAGATTTGAGAATATACCCGCGTGGGCTGGTGTGGATTTGAAAATTTTTACCCATCATGGGTGATGGACGGATGGTAGATTGAAAAATATTAAGTGGGTATGAGGATGGGGGAATATCCGCACCCGACCCACCCGTTTGCCATCCCTAGTTACTTACTAAGTTATTACATACTAAGTTATTACTCTCACCACTCTCTTTTTCGTTTTCCACTTTCATTCTCCCTTCTTCCTTGAATCAACGTGGCTAAGGCAACCCAACAAGCAGAAACACCATGGGATTATGTGTAGATTCAAAAGCTTATTGATACCCATTTTCTTGTTTTTAGATCATGGACATGAAAACCATAAAACCTTTTTTCATAGATTCACAAAATGTGGAAATTGCAGAGAGAATAAAAGAGATTGTATAACAAAATGGAGATGGAGATGGAGAGAAGAAGGCGTGAGACAGGTGATGGGTATTTTCACGACAATATCCTACATTTCCAGGTGTAAGGATGACGTGGATGATGGAAATATGCGCGTGAAATTGAAACTTGAACTAAATATTAAGTATGAATTTTAGAAAATAAAATTCAGGTACGGAACAAAAGTAAGTGTAATTTACCCAAGAGAAAATTAGAGCAACGCCGAACTTTTTGGTGACAGGAAACTAGAAAGTAGAAATTGCTTCCACGTGTGTGAATACTTGTGTAAATAGGATTGTCCAACAGAAACTCAAAAATCTGTTAAGAATTCCCAGAAAAGATACTTACAAACACGGAAACTCCATCTTCAAATACAAAGAGGGTTTCATCTGGAGCATCTCACCTGCTACTTGTAAATTATGGCCTCCAACACCTTCACCAAGAACAGGGACAGGGACATCACTGGCAAAAACTTCCGGTGGAATCTCTTCTGCTGGCACAATGCCAACAATGTCCGAAACCTCAGTCAGCACAATCCGTGATAAACTATTAACAGGATTGAATGAGAGGGGCAATAAAATTTGATTAAAAGCGGCAAAAAAAACAGGTAAAGCAAATCTATAGCAAGCTTTGCACCTGCTGAATCGGCTAGTTTGCGTGAATGAAACCCTCTGTCACAAATGCTGCAAGAATAAAGTAGTGAAGATGATACTACTGGATAAGAAATGCTGAAAGCCTTCATGCAATGATCTACAGAAAGGATGCACCCAAGGGATTGAAGAGGCTGTTGAAGCATTCTTGGAAGAGTAAGGGGGATGCAAATATAACTGGTTGATCAAGCAAAGAACTACGACCAACAAAAAACATTGCCTCCTTAACAAAACCATCTTCACCTTCTCACTTAACAGCTCTCACTTTGTCTCTATTGTGATTCTCAATGAATTAATATAATCACAAATATCAAGTAAGCTAGTATTTGTAGCCAAAGATACGGAAATATTCACACATGTTCAATTCAATAAGCATTAATATCAAAGCTGTAATTTCAGTCAAATCAAACCTTTTGCCAGAATTACGATTATTACCGAATGAGAGACAAGTGCAGTTCTAATACATTTTTTTGGCATAGAGTTCCCAATAAAGAAGTTAAACATGACATAAAGCCATGTATCAAACTTTCAAATATATGTGTGAGATATCCTCAAGTACAAGAATAGCTAAACCACAATAAAAATAGATGGAGGAAAGAGATGAGTGATGAGTTTCAGAGTGAAACTGAATGAAACCTTGCATTCACCCCCTGCATCAATATCTAAGTCGATCCCATCACCATGCGTGCTGTCTTGGTATTTGAGAAGGTCCTGAGTATTGCTGTCTTCCTCCCATCTGTGGAGAACCTGATGACTGCCATCCACCCATCTCAGCAGGTCCAGAGGGTGACTGTGGAGACTGTCCAAAAGATTGAGGTTAACGCCCAGTAAATCTCCACTTATTTTCATTTAAAACTCTATCAACATCTTCAATCCTCCCAACTTTCCCAAAAGCTACACGCACAAACTCCTGCAATGCAGGGGTAACACCAATGGAATACTTCATCATCTGGTCCAGTATATCTAGGCTTTTGTCTAGCTCATCAGCATCGCAAAGCCCTCTGACTACAACATCATAAATAGAGGCATCCGGTTTAGGATCTTTCTCTCCCATTTTCATCAAAAGTGCAGCAGATTCCATGATCTTACATTTTTTTAGAAATTCACTGAAAACCCTGGTTCCAAAACTGGCAACCACCCTCAGACCGGTCTCGACCATCTTGGTAAAAGACCGTTGAGCATCATCAACCCGTTCTGCTTTCAAGTATGCATCAATCATGCTTCTATACATTGGAACATCTGGTGTCAAAGACTTCCCACACAGTTCTTGAAAAAACTTATCCGTTTCAGATAGCATTCCACGCTCACAAAACCTGGCGATGATATTGTTATAAGTATAACCAGCAGTGTCCATAGCAAAAGGTTTGGATCCCGGCTTCATTCCTACCTTCTTAAAAGTTTTAATGGCCTCCTCAAAGTTCCCCAACTTAAAACACTCGTTCACTATGATATTAAAAGTATCCGAATTCACCGCCTGCGTGTTGGGAGGGGTATGATTATCCAACATATTCTCAAACAAGGCCCAAGCTTCTTTGGTCTTCCCATGTCTGAGTAAAACCTCCAAAAGGGTATTACAAGTGGGAGGAGGCATCTTAAATTTCCTATCCAACAACGACTTATACGACTCCATGGCCTCCTTCTCCTTCCCCTGTTTAAACCACCACTCCATAAAAGTAGCATTGACAACTCCATCATAAACCAAGCAACGCTCTTTAAGTTCATTAAACAACTCATTGGCCTTGTCCGAATTTCCCCAATTCAGAAACCCGGATATGAGGTTGTTGAAAACCAAAGAATCGGCACCGTGCCCTTTATTCAACATCTCCCTTAACAGATCCACTCCCCAATCCTCCCAGCATCGATCAAGCCCTTGGTCAAGTGCCTATACGTCACAGGAGAGGGGCTAAAGGGTGCCCTCTCCAAAATCTCGTGGTAAACTTGGATAGCAGCATCGACTTCACCCCTATCGCAATGGGTATTAATCAAATTGTTGTAAGAAACAACATTCGGAACAATATCAGATTGCTTGAAGAAGAAATGAAAAAGAGCGATTGTCTCGTTCAAGCGTTTGTTGCGGTACATGGCGGCGATGATGGCGTTACAAGTGAAAACGGTTGGACGAGTAGAGGAGAAAACGGAGGAACGAGCAAGGAGAGAGGCAGCGTCTAGGTCAGACGCGCGGATAAGGGACTGAACACGGTTATGAAGGTTAAGGCGATGGCCAACGAGGGCAGAGGTGCTGTCTGGAAGTCTTGGGGCATTAGGGTCACGAGTGGGAGGGGAAGAGGGGGCAGAGGCACGGAGGGCATGTATTGGGGGCTCAATCCGCAAACGACGCTTGCGGTGGCGGCGCTCTGCGGCAGCTTCTTCTGCTGAAGTGAAGGCGTAGGAGCGTTGGGGAGGAGTAGGAGGATTCTGGATTGGATTTTCAGAGGTAGGGTTAAGCGCTACATTGTGAAGGAAGTGGGGCACTGGGTTTCGAAGGGTGGAGGCTGAGGGAGCGTAGGAGGAGGAGGCGGAAGAGGGACATCGTCGGAGTGTAAACGGCGAGAAACAAAAATTGGCGAAAACCCTAGACACAAACAACAGCTGCTAAAACCTTGAACTCAGTGCACTCTTCCGCCTCTCATACATATACAAAAAAAATGTTAACCATCCACAACGTCTAAAAGTTTATAATATATAGTATGGGACATATTTGAAAGTTATTCAGTTCGACACCTTTAATATACCGTAAAAAAAGAGTGTTATCAGTTTTATTATTATTTAAATAATAAAATTGATAAAAAATTATTTAAAATATTATTATTTTTATCTAAAATATTAAAGTATTTTAATATTTCTGGTAAAGTGTCCAACAATAATAAAATCGATAGAAAAATAACAAAAATTGTAGCATTTTACCAGATATATTATCAAACTCGATAAAGCGCCCAATAATAACAAAACCGGTAGAAATAATAATATTTCCGGTAATTTTTTACCGATTTTATTATTTAAATAATATCAAAACCAATAGAATTTTTTTAACCGTATATTAAAATTACCGTACGTGAACATTTGCCGACGCATTTTTAAGATATAAGTAAATATTTTGTATTAGAGAAATGAACTAGAATAACGTGCGGCAGCAGCAATGTCACCAACTATGGCCGGTAATAATAGGAAAAATAAACGAAACTAAACATATCATGAATTATTTTATGTTAATTTGATTAAAGTTTGATTAATATTTGATTAAATAGATTGATTCGAATTTGATTTTTAACGAGTTGAAATGAATTTTTTGATATGCAATTCGAAAAACTCACGAGTAATTTGAAGAAAAAAAATAATATATTAAAAATTTTAAATTAAATTACTAATAATAATAATATTTTAGGATAAATTATGCATTTAGTACTTAAATTATCAGTTTTAATCCATTTTAGTGTCTAAACTTTTAATTTTTTCAAAATCATACCTAAGGTTTAGCTTTTGTTTTATTTTAGTATCTCGTCGTTAAAAACTTAAGATGGTTAGTGCCTAAACTATCAGTTTTGATCCGTTTTAATACATAAACTTTCAAACTTTTTCAAATCTTAACCTTAAATTTTGAACGGGATACTAAAATGAAATCAAAAACTAAACTTTAGGCATGGTTTTGAAAAAATTGAAAATTTATGTACTAAAACGGATCAAAACTAATAGTTTAGATACTAAATGTGTAATTTACCCTAACATTTATGTATCATTTTTAAAATATATAAATAATATAAGACTCTTATGTACTTAAGGTTCAAGTTCGAGAATAAGTTTGAGCTTGAATTGAACTCGAATTTGAACTTCAATCAAGCTAAGTTTAAAAATATTTCTTGTTCAAGTTTTTTCGAGCTCGATTCGAGCTTCAATTTTTTATTTCAAGTTTGAGTCAATCTTGAAAACTTTAAATTCGTGAGCTTTCGAGTCGAGCTTCAATTTTTTATTTCGAGTTTGAGTCGAGATTGATAATTTTAAGCTTATGAGTTTCCAAGTAGAATCAAGCTCAATTTTAAACTTTCAAATCGAGTCGAGCTCAACAATACTCAAACTCTTCTCAACTCATTTATAACCCTAGTAACGAAGCTTTGGAATTAAAAAATTAGGATTTTTTTTATCATTTTAGAGAAATTTAGGATTTATTTCAAATATATATATATATATATATATATATATATATAAGTTTTTTAAGATAAATTTTTTAAAAAATTTATAAAAATGATGTATCAAATAACTATTATTTTAACAACCACATCGACATAGTAGGGTGTATGTTGAACTATATTTTGATATAACAATTAAGGTAAAATGTTTTTGGACTTGAATTGAATTTATTCAAAGTTTTGAAAAATAATTCAAAGTCCTTAAAGCTTGGAATTGATACCTCATGAACAATACCGATATTGTTCTTATAGTACTAATTTTAAGCTTGGAATTTATTCAATGTTTTTGGTCAAGTAGTACCGATAATGTTCTTATAGTATCGATACCTCATGAACAGTACAGATAATGTTCATATGGTATCGATACCAAGGTAAGGGAAGTATCGATACTCACTAGGTAGTATCGATACTACCAGTAATGCTCAAATTCCATAATACAAAAATGGTATCGATACTCAAAGGGGTACCGATACTAATTTGTATAGTAGTATCGATACCATCAGGCCCCAACGATTAGTAACAGCTAGTTGATTTAAAAATAAAAAAGGTAGTACCAGTACTTCCTTTAGGAGTATCGATACCCTCTGTTCTGGGCAGCTTTATTTTGCACGAAAATTGATCTCCAACGGCTCCAAAACACCTCAAAAGGCTAGAAACAGCTACAACAACATTCCAACACATAAATATAAGTTGAGGACACTTAAAGAAAGGTTAGAACACCTATCCAAGCAATCAAACACAAGAGAAGAGTTTTTCATTCTTATTTTTCATTTCTCTTGTAAATATTATGTTTGTTTAAGCTAAATTTTGTAAACACATACCTTTGAGATGTTTATTTGTTTACTTCTTTTTATCCTTTTATAAAGGGGTTTGGTTATATCTTAGCCAATCAAAAAGACAGAGAGTTGTAAATGTTATCTCTTTGTCCTTGAAAAAGAAAGAACAAATTAGTGAATTTGTTAGAAAATCCTTAGTGAGGAGCGAAGGCAGTGGAGGTAAACTTGGTTGATAAGTCAAACCACTATAAATCATTGCGTCATATTTTTCTATCTTTTGCTCTCCTTACTCCTTAAACACATTTTTATCAATTCATCCCCTTTGTGCAATTTTCGGTTGTTCAATTGAGCCTCTTCAAATCCTAACAATTGGTATCAGAGCTTGGCTCATTAGAAGGTTTAACCACCTTGAGACATTCCTCGAAGAAGCTCTACCTTTTCCCGACTCAACATACAAAGAGATGGCTTCAACCTCCGGTGCCTATTATATTGAAGATTCACAACCGGTCAACAAACCACCCTACTTCAATGGAGCAAATTATGCCTATTGGAAGAATATGATGATGCTTTTCATTCAAATGATCTAGGAGTTTAGAGCTCTATCATGAAAGGCTACATCATCCCAACCAGTGAGATGGATGATTGGAGTGATGGAGAGAATAAGAAGCTCCAACTCAATGCTAAGGCTATGCACATTCTCTTTTGTGCATTAGGTCCGGATGAATATGGAAGAGTCTCCTCTTGTTCCAATGCCAATGAGATATGGGATAAGCTCCAAGTCACTCATGAAGGAACCGATGAAGTGAGGGAAATCAAGATAAGTTTTCTCATTCATAGCTACGAGAATTTCCAGATGAAACCCGATGAAGATATAAAAGCTATGACGAATAGATTTTCCGTGATTGTCAACGGTCTCAAGGGATTTGGAGAAGTAATACCTAATGAGAAGCTTGTGAGGAAGATGATTTACTCTCTTCCAAAGTCTTGACATTCGAAGAAGACGACGATTATCGAAGCTAGAGACCTAAAGTCTCTTACTCTCGACGAGTTAATTGGTTATCTTCTCACTCATGAGTTGATGGTGAAGGAAGAGGAAGAAGATGAAGAGAAACAAAACAAGAAGAAGAAAAATGTAGGTATTGCCTTTAAGTCCACCAATGAGAACTATCAAAATTCAAGTGAAGAGGTGGATGAAGATGATGATGATGAAGAAGAGATGGCCAAGCTCTTCAAAAAGTTCAAGAGATTCATGTCTTCCAAGGAAGTGAAGCATGAATCAACTAAGAAGAAGCTGGTGTCTTCAATTTTCAAAGAATGGGGCATGTCAAGTATGAATGTCCCCTCCTAAAAAAGAAGAGTTCATCCAAGAAAAAGACATTTGTGGCAGCTTGGAGTGATGAAGATGACTCAAATGATGAAGATGAAGTAGTCAATTTATGCCTTATGGTCATAGAATGAGATTCAATGGTATTTTCTAACTCAAATGATTTAAATTCACATTCTTTTGATAAGTTACAAGATGCTTATAATGAGTTGTATTTGGAATTTGAGACCACGAATTCCAAATGTAAGAAATTAATTTCAAAATTCAAAGTTGAAAATGATTTGGTTTTGAAAGAAAAAATTGATTTTGAAAATCAAAATAAAATTTTGAAAAATGATTTAGAAATTTCAAAAATCAAAACCAATGATTTAGAAAAAGAAAATTTTGATTTGAAAGTTAAGCTTGAGAGCTTAATAAAAGAAAAAGAATTAATTTCTCAAAACAACTCATTATGTTTAAAAATTGCAAAATGCTCACATTACAATTTCCATGGTCATATGGAACATGTTCTTCCCATAAAGAAAAGAAAATCTTTTAAAATTAGACAAGTATGGGTTCCTAAGGAAACAAGGGGCATTGAAACTAACATCCAAGGATCCAAAGCAATTTGGATACCAAAATCTACTTAAATGTCTATTGTAGGTGTGTGGGAGCAATGGTGATGAAAATGAAGAAATCAAGATGCTCTAGCCACACTCTAAAAGGAATGGGTAACCTCTAAGTTTTAAAACTTTTTATTTTTACATAATTGGTTGCTCATTTGATTTATGCATGCATGAGTTTTTTTAAATTAAATGATTTTTTACTGTTTTTAATCTCATGTATGTTGAAATGTACTCTATGATGAACATTTTAAAGTTTTAATGATTTTTCTTAATTCTTAGTTCATCATAATGAATTTTGGTCAAAATTGATTTTCAATGCAAATGATATCTCTCTAACAATTGTTATCAACTTTTCAAATGCTTTGATTTTACAAATTCTAAATTTTTTGACCTAAATTTAAATGTTTATGCATGTGTTTTAAATGTTAAACATATCTCTCTAACAATTGATATCAAATTCTTCAAATGCATAACATTTTTGAAAACTTTATGCACATGTACTTAATTTCAACATTTGGTATTGCATAAAGTATTTAGACTTGGATATATTGAATTTCATGTGTTACTAACATGTTTATTACTCTTTGTTGAAATTCAATTTTAATTAATTGTCAAGATTTTAAAGTCAAATTTTGTTTGGAGATCACCTTTTGAGGGGGAGCTTTGATTTTTCAAATGATTTTAATGTCAAATTTACCACTTACTCTCCAAAGTTATTTTAGAACTTTAAAGTTGAATTATTTTTTATATAACAAAAAGGGGGAAAACTTTGGTTTGAAAAATTCAATTTCTTAATGAAAAATGGGGGAGCTGAACATTTTCATACATTTTCCAACGATTGATATCTTTTTCATTAAATATTTTATTAAGGGGAGTTTTTGCCAAAAACAAATTTTCAATGTTTTGTTATATCAAAAAGGGGGAGATTGTTGAACTATATTTTGATATAACAATTAAGGCAAAATGTTATTGGACTTGAAATGAATTTATTCAAACTTTTTCAAACTTTTCAAAAATAATTCAAAGTCCTTAAAGCTTGGAATTGAGCACAAAACAATTTTCTGGTCAAGTAGTACCGATATTGTTCTTACAGTATCGGTACCTCATGAACAATATCGATATTGTTCATATGGTACCGATACCAAGGTAAGGGAAGTATCGATACTCACTAGGTAGTATCAATACTACCAGTAATGCTCAAATTCCAGAATGCAAAAATGGTATCGATACCCAAAGGGGTACATATACTACTTTGTATAGTAGTATCGATACCATTGACATAGTATCGATACCATCAGGCCCAAACGGCTAGTAACGGCTAGCTGATTTAAAAATAACAAAGGTAGTACTGATACTCCCTTTAGGAGTACCGATACCCTCTATTCTTGACAGCTTTATTTTGCACGAAAATTGATCCCCAATGGCTCCAAAACACCTCCAACGGCTAGAAACGACCACAACAACATTCTAACACATAAATACAAGTTGATGACACTTGAAGAAGGGATAGAACACCTATCCAAGTAATCAAACACAAGAGAAGAGTTTTTCATTCTTATTTTTCATTTCTCTTGTAAATATTGTGTTTGTGTGAGCTAAATTTTGTAAATACCTACCTTTGAGAGGTTTATTTGTTTACTTCTTTTTATCCTTTTATAAAGGGGTTTGGTTATATCTTAGCCAATCGAAAAGATAGGGAGTTGTAAAGATTATCTCTTTGTCCTTAAAAAGAAAGAACAAATTAGTGAATTTGTTAGAAAATCCTTAGTGAGGAGCTAAGGTATTGGAGGTAGACTTGGTTGATAAGTCGAACCACTATAAATCATTGTGTCATATTTTTCTATCTTTTGCTCTACTTACTCCCTAAACACATTTTTATCAATTAACCCCCTTTATACAATTTTCTGTTGTTCAATTGAGACTCTTCAAATCCTAATAGTGTCTTCGGTTCAGTTCAGTTCGATTTTCACTAAAATAAGAACCGAACTGCCCTTTGTCGGTTTTTTTAAAATGGAAACCGAAACCAAAATCGAATGATATAAAAAAGACGATTTTGGTTCGGTTCGGATCGGCTTTTTTGACTGTTCACTATTTTTCAAACTCAACCTCTAAAAATACAAATTTAAAGCTTAAATCGAGTGTAAATATATAAATTTAATAATTATAAAAAATATTACTAGTTTTAATAATTTATTTATTTAAATTTATCTTATAATAAATTCAAAATAAATGTGTTTTGGATACTTATTTTCTTTTATTTTTTTTAATTCGGTTCAAATAGTTTTCATTTGAAAAAACCGAAATCAAATTGAATTGGATATTTATTTATTTTTAAACCAAACAGAAATCGAACCGCAAATTGAAAATTTTGAACCGAACCGAATAGTCTGGTTCAGATCGGTTTTTCAATTTCGTTGCTTAGCCCTACGACATAGACATTTAAAAGAGTAGAATCAAAAATATTAAACACATACTTTTAGCAAAAAAAAAACTTTAAACATATAAAACAAACAAATGGTATAATTTGTGTCCTTATTTTTTCATTAAACCTTTTTATTTTAGGGTAAATTACATATTTAATACCTAGATTATTAATTTTATTTCATTTAATACCTAAATTTTCATTTGTTTTAAAATCACACCTAACATTTACTTTTGTTTTGTTTTGATACATCCCCATTAAGAATATAATGAAATTACGTGACACCTTTGTTATGGGTGAATTACATCATTCATCACCCAACTATATTCTCACTTCTATTTTAATCATGGAAGTTTTTTTTTTTAAATTTCATTACTTAACTTTCAAATTACTCCTTATTTAATCTCTCTATCTTTCAAATATTCAATTTTTTATTTTAATAATAATAAATGTTGTATCACAAAAATGATTAATAAAATAAATTAATTTTTATTTTAATGATAATAAATGTCATATCACAAAAATCATTAATAAAATAAATTAAAGTGATTAAAATAAAAACAATTTGAAAGTTTAGTAGTTAAATTGAAAAATTTTAAACTTTAGTGACTAAAATAGACGTGAGAAAATAGTTGAGTAATGACTGCTGTAATTTACCAATAAAAAATGTAGTATGGTTAAGTTTTTATTGGTAGAAGAATTAAAATGAAACAAAAAGTAAATATTAGGCATGATTTTGAAACAAATGAAAGTTTAGATACTAAAACAAAACAAAGCTGATAATTTAGGTACTAAACATGTAGTTTACCCTTCATTTTATTATGAAAACAAGCAAAATGACAATAAGATCAGGAACGGGCAGAAAATTCCCGTATAAAAGCAGCTTTAGCAATCCAATGAACAAAAGGCAAATGTCTGTAACGTAATGCATCTATTGCTAAAAGCTACAACACTACATAAACAAAATAATTATTTTCAATCCAAGGCAAGTAGTAACAGCGGACCGCAGATGAGGATCTCATTGTTGTTTTCAGGCAACCTTTCATAATTAATATGCTATAATTAGGGTCTTTTTTTTCATAAATACACTAATGCAGCTCAAAACAAGAAATATCAAACAAGTGGTGTGACCATACAATAAAAAATCAGATTAAAGACCTTCTTCTCTAAGGGTAGTCCTAAAACAAAAACGTTAAAAGATATCCTGGTGCTGGGAGGAGCTTTGATAAAACATATGAAACGAGTACAACCCTGAAGTGAAACAGGTGCGACCACTACATAAACAAAACTACCAATTAATAATACTAGAGACCTGATGATTACATCGTCTGGACGTCCGGCGCAGTTATCACAGCCAGATTAAGATCAGGGGGTTTGGGCTCCCCCGCCCTCTCACGAATCTCCCTGTACTCTTGACAAATTGCACATAGATGGCAGAAAAAGTGAGTTGCAAAGTCCCCACAAGGTGCTTCCTGCATCAGACATAAAGATATAATAATTAGCAAATGAAAAATCCAATAGGAGTGTATGCGGGTTGATAGAAATCTTATTATGCTGCATAACATAGAAAAAGAAAGTTGGTGTCACCCGATGTGATTCATTCTGACAAAATCCTGTTAATAATGGTTGAACAACTTGCCTGTATATGGAAGACATTTAAGATTGTTTAAAGGTCAAACCTTAAAATTGTTGATAATCATAGGGTTCATTAATTTTGGGTGCGAGGGAAGAATTCATTTCTCAAATCAGTTCTCAATTCTCACCAAAAGTAAATAAGGTGAATATAAAAAGCGCTTATGTGCGAAAATACTATCATTTCCCATCTTGAAACCTCATAGTTAGTAGGACTTCCAAGTTTATTTACCATATTGCATCCAGACAATACTACTAAAAGGAATGAGGTACAAGCACTTCAAATCGAATGAAAAAGAACTAAAAAAAATCCCCTAGTAATTGTACAATCCCTATAATATGACACAAGTTACTTATAGAGGTTTCCATATAAGCAGATTTCAAGTCAAATATACTCATACTTGGTGCAAGTACTGAGGGGAGTGTTATTTTCCCTTTTTGATAAAGGATCGGAGAATGACTTCTTGTCCTATTGTGTATATCCATAATCCATAATCCATAATCCAACGAAGGGTTTGCTAATGAAGTCATATGGTTGTTACATAGAGTTGAGGCAACTTCATGGAAACTTACCTCCTGGAAGACCACTTCATGGGAAGTCACTTTCTTAATAGGATTTTAATGATTTGGAAACCAGCCTATCAAAAACCAGAAGGCCCTCCTTTTAGGTCTATCATTATTACATATCTATTTCCACAGAAACTAAAAATTAAAATCTCGACAGAAAAAGTGATTTTAAAAGAAGAGCCTTAAAACCAATTTATTAATAGTAACAAAAAAAAACAATGAAAGGGTGATGGTAGTTCAGTTTTCAAAATGGTTCCCATGGTCCCATGGCATATTAATAAGAAATTGATAATGGAACATGATTAATGTGTTCCGAGGATGATTCTCCATGTAAAAATTATCAGTAGTTAGGTACCAAAACATGAAAGCAGTTAATGCAGAGAGCAAAGCAGCTAGTTAAAGGATTAACTGGAAATTACTTGGAACTTTGCCCAAGGATAACTATCAAAGAATCCAAAAAGCTAACTTTTGCTAAATATAAGAATTTCAGCACTAGCTGCCTGAGTTTCAGGCTCTTTACATCTGATCTCAATTAGAAAAGACGAAAAAGAAGTCCAGGTTCCAACCTTACCACAAACTAAAAAATACATTTTACTCCTAATTCTATATACCAAGGATACCCAAAAAGACAAATCATCCACCCTTAACTTGAACACATGTTAAAAGCCTGGAAATCTCCTACTAAAATTTGAACTTGATATAAAAGTCCGTGGTGAAGAATCAGTCCTCTAAACCCAAAGAAGAACTATTCCTAAACAACCCTCACAAATTTGAGAATAATATTGTCCAATAAATTAAAAATATTGATTTGCTCCAGAAAGTAAGACCTAAGTGGGAGCGTGGGACCAATTTAGCAATAACTTCATACAGAACAACATGCTACTACTTGGGGAAATATGCTATATTGAAATCATTTAGTTGAAATCTTATGCATTCATATATATTAGGTAGCATCCATAAATTAATCTTGCTTAAAATTAGAATCTACACAGCTTTACAGATTAGCTTCTGGCATGGTCACTTTCTTTCTTTCCTTACAATAGAGAGGCAACTAACTATAGATATGACTATATGAGTGCAATGTTTAATACTGATCAATAAAAGTATAGAACTCAAGTACCACAAACATAGTCCATCTCAATTCTCAAGCAAGTAGCATTCAACGAAATTATAAACAAAATCAATCATTTAGACAGGAGAAAAACTGGACAGGGTGGCAGCATCGTGCAAACAATCTAAGCAGTAAACATCAAATTCTAAAATCTTAAAAGTATAAACAAAAATAAGCATGAAACCAGAAATAGAAATGCAAAACACCTGCAAATTGTATCTGGAGCGAAGTGTCCTTCGATATCCACAAGCATAACAAGAGATAAAGCATCCCAATCCAGGTAAGGCCAAATAGAAGCCTTGAGTTAAGACACAGCAAAGAGTGTTGGCAAAAGCCCAAAGAATGAAATGGGTGATGCAGGATCCTACTAGAGTACCAGAACCAAGAAATTCTGCATTCTTTCCAAACAAATAGCAGGGGAAAAGAAGACCTATACAACCTGCGCATGGCAATGGCATTCAAGTATTATTCACCAAATCAGTCAGTGGCAGTCTCAGACTCAATTGAGCACATGATCAGTGATGAACCGAAGGGGCGGCAGAGGCAGTTGTCCCTCTAAAAAATTTAAATTATCATATATTTTAGATATTTTATTTGTATTTTCTATCAATAATCTGTTCTCCCCGTTAGAACTTTATAATTTCGCTCCCCTCTAAAATTTTAGAAATCCACACTCTAAGGTACAATCCTGCGTCCATCCCTGCATATTACCATGTATTATTCGCACAATCACCAATTTTTTTTCACATCTGTGACAATATAAGTCTAAGACTCTAGTGAATAACAATTCCCAAATTACTTCAATGAAATAAAACTCATATAGAGGCACCTGAAAAAACCAAAAGTCAAAGTAGCGTACAGCTCTGCATGTCATCGCAACAAGCGCAGATTCCAGAAGACCACTGAACGGACTGAGACTGCGGCGGTGACGGCCTTGATTCGCCATCAATCTCCCCAACAGGACGAGAAGGGTTTTCTTCGTCCGACTGAGCCAAGGGTATGTAAGGCGGTGGGACATAGCTGCTTCGGTTTTCCATGCCGAGTTGATTCTGATCGGAAACAGTACTTGTCTTCGGTAGTGGCGATGAAATCGATTTGGAGCCTCAGATCTGAATCTGATGTCGTCAATACGGGCATTTTTCCCCTTCTATTTAGACTGTTGGTAAGATTAGAAAGCATTTTACTCTTCCGGGTAACTGTATTGTTAAAGTAAATTTGATACATTTTGTTAGGATTTTTTGAAAAATAACTACTTAATTAAAAGTATGTATTACATAATTTTTTCCAGGCAAAAAGCATACGAAGCTCTTGTAGTTTCTTTTAAAAAAATTAATGTGGCCTGAAATTATTTTTGTATTCGATATGATTTTTTTAATTCAAAAAATAAATTTAATATATTCCTTTGTTAATATTTTTCATCGTTGATTGCTTTGCTATTGAAATAGTAATTTATATTGCTAATATAGTAATTCATAGTATTAATGCAATAAATTACGGTATTGATGTAATAGTTTATTATAATTGATGATGTGATAAATGGTATAATAAATAAATTAAATTGATTTTTTTATCTTAAATATATATTAAAAATACTTAAAAAACTATTAGAAATTAGAAAACTTAAATATATATTGTATGTTGAAAAATTGTTAAAAATTAAAAATATATTATACATAATATATAATCATATCATCAACACATGTATAAAATACACCGATTGAGTTGGTTGAAATATACAATTTTGTATCTAAATATAACTAAAAAAACATCGAAAATTACTCACATCAATACACATATCTAATCTTATTTCAAATAATTTTAAATGTCTCTTGATATACTAACTTATTATATGATGTGCAAGAGTTTATGAAAAGTCCTAAAAAGTATTCAAAGTATATTAAATGTGTTATTGAATAAAAAAACTTATTATATTTAAATATAAAACTTATAAGTCTCGAACAATTCAATAAAAATACTTAATACAATATTAATGATAGGTCTATATAACATGTTATATGTATATATTATGTACTATATATATTTTTCAAATTTTTAACTTTTTAATAATTTATAATTTATCATTTTATAGTTTATAATATATATTATATATTTCTTTAATATTATTTTAATATATCTTTAAAGTTTCAGTAATTTAATTTTTATTTTAAGTATATTTGTATTTAATTTATTAAATATTTTTATATTTTAAATTTAGAATCTTTTAAGAAAAATAAATAAACTTTTGAACCTAAAAAATCAATTTAACCCTCGAACAAGATCAAAAAGTTAATTTAGTTTACCTGTCATGTCACCTGCCACATCATTTGTCACTATAGATTATCATGTAACACCGTAACAATCACCGACAGAAAAAGTTGATCAAAGGGTCATATTGAATTTACTTTTTTAGCATAAGGGTCACATTAAATACAAAAATAATTCGAGTCTCATATTAATTTTTTTAAATACAAGGGCCTCATATGCATTTTTACCTTTTTTTTTAAAGTTTTGTCTAAATGTGATTCTTTTATTTGATATAAAAAAATAAAAAAAGATTTAAAGATTTTAAAAAATAAAGATCGGATAAACTATTGAATTGAACACTTTTTCTATCGACTTATTAAAAATTTTAGTCACTTACATGATTAATTATTGTATTTTGATCTTTAAGTCGTTAACATATGTTAGTTTGATAACATGATACTTTTGTCAAAAAGGGTTAATTTTTATTTGACCATTGAACTTTAGATATAATATTTTTTTTAAGCCTGAACTTTAGATGGAATATCGTTTTGATCATTAAACTTCAAATAAAATATCATTTAATCTATGAATTTGAACAAAGTCTCCTATCACCAGCTACCACTCACCACCATCACCGCCACTCATCACCATCGCCGCTGATCACATTGTTCTTTAAGGGAAAAATATGCCGATGAAACCGCCCCCATTAGAGTTAATGGTGAAACCCTACTACTTGAGCCCAATAACTTGCAAGGCCCAAGCTTATAAAACATTTGTGTTCCAGCCCAAGGGGTTAACCCAAGATTAGACCCAACGGCCTTTAACTCAATTTCTTGGTGAACTTGATCCAAATTCCAGCCAGAAAACCATACCCAAAACTCAGATCCAGTGCAATCTAGCCTGAGCTTTTCTTGTCAAATCAGTGTCATCAATAATACTTTACCAAGTTAGCTTTATATATTTTTGAAGAGAAATGCAATGCAAACAACCCTATCGCAAGAAAACCCTAACGCAAGAAAAGTTCAACACAGCATCGAAGAGAAAGGCAAAACCTTGGACCACCGGAGGTCCTCTCTCTTGCCACTAGCGGAACCCCTAAATGCCGAATCCAACGATCGTATGGCAGAAGACCCCACAGGGGAGACGCTTGGAACTATGGAAGGAATAGAAGATCCCTTAGAAAACAACATTAAAACGAGGCTAGCAGGCAACGAAGACGAGATATCTCAGGAGAATATTATAGAAACAGACTCTGATTGGATAATGAATGAAGGAAACGAACAAACTAAGGAAATAGAAAGCATACAAATTGGAAATATGTAAAGAACATCGGGTAGTATGTCCTACGCTAACATGGTAGTAGGAAGTTCAAAGCAGATTGAAGAAACTCCTTCGTGTCATGACGATGTCACGCTAGGCGAAGAGGAGGTCAAAATCGATACAAGCGGACTGATTCCGATAGTGGACTTTACTGAGGAAGTCCACAAACATATTGACTATAGTATGAGATGGTCGGTTATAGTTAGTCTACTGGGACGTAAAATAGGGTATAAAGCCTTATTATCAAGAATCCAAGTTCTGTGGAAACGGCAAGGAAAATTTCAGGTAGTAGACCTCGACAACGACTACTACATAATAATGTTTGAAAAAGAAGGTGATTATGTCCTTGTATTGACGGAAGGACCCTGGACAGTTTACGGTAGCTATCTTACCGTCCAACCATGGAGTCGAACGTTCTCTACAACCGAAATTTTCTAACGCAGGTAATTGTTTGGGTAAGGATACCCAAACTCCCATATTCGAAAGCTTTATTCAAACACATTGCGGCAGTAATTGGGAGAGTAATTAAAATCGACTATAATATATCGCTGGTGAAAGAGGAAGTTCGCAAGATTAGCAGTAGTGGTTAACCTAAACAAACCGCTAATCCAAAGTATTCGCGTTGACAGGGTTCTGTAACACTTAGAGTATGAAGGGCTGCAGCAGATTTGATACAAGTGTGGTAAATACTACCATGTAATAGACGTAGAACTGATAGAAGTTAACTATCAAGGTCTAGACTTTACGTGGAAACGGGGTAGATTGTGGAAACGTTTGGACCGATGTTTATTCAACGTGGCACTCGCCAACACAGCTCACTTATCATTTGTGGCCCACTTGGACCGTATAGGGTCGGATCATTGCCTAATTATGTACCATGAAGCTGAGAGGAATAACAACAAAGAGAAGAGATCATTTCGATTTCTCACTGCATGATAGAATCACCCCGCATTCCCGGAGCTGATACGAGACAGCTGGAAAGATGATCAAGGTACACTAGAAAACATAGAAGCCTTCAAGAAAAAGGTTGGTGATTGGAACTAATCCGTATTTGGCCGTATAGGCACACAAAAAAAGGAATTGATAGCACGATTGAGAGGGATAGATAGAGCCCTCTGCAGAGACTATTCAAAACGATCGATACAATTAGAATATGAACTGCGGATCAAATTAGATAAGGAATTGGAACAAGAAGAGAGTTTTTGGATTCAAAAATAAAGACAACAATGGATAACTTAAGAATAGTAAGTTCTTTCATAATTGTACGATGCAACGAAGACGCACTAATTTCATTCAAAGCCTTAAATCATATGACGACAATTGGTGCTCAAACCAGAAACAACTAAAAGTAATGGCAACTGAATTCTATAAAGATCTCTTCAAAAGCTCTGGAGCTAATGGATACAATTACAGTATTCAAGGTAACTTTCCCCTATTCCAGTAGCCACAAATTAAGGAGGAATTAAGTAGACCAGTATCGAATATAGAAGTAAAACAAGCTGAGTTTGAAATGAGTCCACTGAAGGCACCCGGGGTGGACGGTTTACATGCTATATTTTATCAGCAAAATTGGTCGACAATAGGAAAAAATGTCTGCAACTTTGTGAAGGAGATATTTTCTGGTAAAGAATTTGAGGACTCCCTTAACCGAACCCTTATCGTTCTCATACCTAAAGTTTGAAGTCCGGAAACAATTACCCAATTCAGACCAATTAGTCTTTGCTCAATACTCTACAAAATAATAATGAAGCTCATCGTTAACCGTGTGAAACCTCTTCTCCCTATTTGGTTATCCCTTAACCAAACAAGCTACGTACTGGGTAGATCGAGAACGAAAAATATAATCATAGCACAGGAAGTAATGCACTCGATGAAGGCAAAAAGGAAAAAAAAAAGACTCATGGCAATCAAAATCGATCTAGAGAAAGCCTACGATTGGCTAGAATGGTCTTTCATAATCGATACACTCTAAGATATTGGTATGCCAAAAAAATTATGGGAATTAATCATGCGATGCATCTCGACTGTGTCAACACAAATACTGTGGAATGATTCAGTTGCGGAGACGTTTAAACCTACACGGGGAATTCACCAAGGAGACCCCCTATTCCCATATTTATTCGTATTGTGTATGGAGCGTTTAGCACAAGCAATTCAAAAAAGTGTTGGGGAACATTCTTGAAAACCAGCTCGTTTAGCTCGCAACGGACCAGAAATCTCGCACCTATTCTTTGCATATGACATGATGCTCTTCTCAGAAGCAACAAAAGACCAAATTACTGTTGGTAATGCTCAATCCCACATAGTGTTGGAAACACTATTGGGAATGGTATTTAAGGCTTGACATTCCACTTCCTTGTTGAGTGATAGAGAACAAGGGGGGCTCTCGCGCACCGCCGCCGCCGTCCGTCTCGTCTCGTCTCGTCTCGTCTCGTCTCGGCTCGGCTCGGCTCGTGGTCGTGGTCGTGGTAATGGTAATGGTCGTGGTAATACGTGTCTTCGACACGTCCGCGCGGATACTATCTTTTTAGAGAGCTATATTCAGCTTCTCAACTCACTCCAATTCACTTCTGATCGGAAGTGCACCACTCCGGTGTACGGAATTCGGAGCGACCGTGCAGCGATTACACACATCGAGGCGAATTCGAGAAACGTCACGTGAAGATTCAAGATAGGAAGATGATAAGTGCTATGTGTGAATTCACGGCCAAATCATGCTAGCTAAAGCGATACTTTCTTCTGTCCCTTGCTACTCAATGCAAACATCTATGATCCCAAAAGGAACCTGCCGAGAAGTAGAGAGATTAATTAGGAATTTTATATGGGGTAAATCAGAGACGAAACATGGAGTTAACTTAGTCAATTGGAAGGAAGTCTGCAAACCCATTGAGAATGGTACTCTCGGCTTCAAATACCTCAAACAAAACGACGCATTCCTAATGAAAATTGCTTTCAACTTGGTGCTTCATCCAAACCAGTTGTGGGCTCAAATTCTTCGCTCAAAATACAAATAGGAAGAGAAAGTACCAAGAGAGCTTACAAGAAAGCACTGCTCAAGACTTTGGAAAGGTCTTAGCCTAGTTTGGGGGGATGTTCGAGATAGTTAGAGATGGAACCTCTATAGACTTCTGGAAAGATCCTTGGTTAAGCGATATTGGTCCATTAAAATACCATATAATAGATCCCAAAACAACATCAATTATAGGTTCAGTAACGGTGGCGGAGATGGTAAATGATCAAGGAAGATGGAAGTGGTAGATAATTTCTCCGTTGTTTCCACGATATATTCTGCATATGCTAATGGCAATGATGACTCCAACACAAATACAAGCCGCTAATGGTCCGCGTTGGAAGTGGAATACATCTTGTGTTACGGAATATGGCTATCGAATAGAGCAATATCGTAACTGATAATTTGATAAAATAAAAATGAAGATAAAGAATACACAAATTTTACGTGGAAAACCTCTAAATAATATCGGGTAAAAACTACGGGCAACGATATAAGAATTTCACTATGAGAAAAATAGGAATTACAACTTCTCTCGATTTAAGAAGGAGAAAACAATGGCAATTCTCTCATGAAAAAAAGGAGAAAACAACTCTCAAGAAAACTCTCTAAATTCTCTAGTATTAGGAGAAAGCTAGAATGATTTGGGATGATTTTGAAGCTAAATGGGTTATGATATTTATAGTTGAAGGTTAAACTATAATCTTGTAAATACCCTAAAGTACAATGACTAAAATTGAGATTTTACCATTGTCAAGAAATCAACAAAATCAAGCCAACTTTTGACTTCACCATTGTGCAACTTTCGGTGGAATTAATTAAATCCCAACTTTCCACCGAAAGTTGGTTTTAATTTTTAACATCTCGGACCTTCACTGTCCGATCAACTTATAATATTTAAGCGGATTACGAGCAGGAGCCAACTGAAAAAATTTGGAAGGTAATAGCTAAATACCGAGTACTACTGCAGATAGTTAAAATTCTTTTATGGTTGATTACTGGTTATAAACTCCTCACAAATAAGGAACGTGTGAGAAGGCATATGGATAAACGATCGAACTACGGGGTATGTGATTCAAAAGAGGAAAATCTGGAACACTTGCTCCGGGAATGCTTGTCGGCAAAAGAAGCTTGGAAACAATTGATTTGCATGAAAAACGTACTGAATTCCTCATGATAAACCCAAAAGATTGGATATTGATAAATCTCGAGAAGCCAAATTACTTTGCAAGAAATGAGGAGAACTGGGACCTGTTGTATGGTGCAATAACATGGTCGATTTGGAAACATCGAAACCAATATATTTTTGAACCAGACAAGTTAGGACAGAAAACCATCCTTGCACAAGGCAAAATGATACAAATGGAAGGAATCTGAGCATTTGAGGCAGCAATCAAAGCAAGTGTAATAAGATCTAATGATGGGGAATGGATAATTGGTTTTGCTAAAAAAATAGGGATCTTCTCGGTGTTTGAAGCGGACTTTGGGGAATTTTCGAGGGATTAATACATTCATGGAAACTAGGTGTTAAAAATATATTACTGGAAACCGACAATGCAGAAGCTTTTAAACTATGCTCAGAAAACATACGAGTGGTGTCGACACCGATCATCCTGCAATATATAAGAGAATTGACTAAGGGAAATTGGACAATAACATTCACATAAATCTGACAAGAAGCGAATAGAGTAGCTGATGCATTGGCAAGAATAGTAGAAAAAATGATTTTGAGTGAGCAACTTTCCTCGAGCCTACAGGACTGGCAGCCCTAAAGCTCCAAGACGACATTAGGAATATAAGACAACATTGTTTAAGTTAATCTAGTTTCACTCTCCTTCATTTACAAAAAAAAATACTTTACCAAAATTATTTGGTTTAGTGGCATCATGTTGTGAAAGAAAGTGAAAGAAAGCAACTAATCTATACCTTTCAGTAAAGATTTTTTTTGTCGTTCTTGGATTCCAATATTCAGATATTACTCTATCCAATTTTATACCTTTCTAATATATTCTTTTATTTTATTTTGTACATTATATAATTGATACCACATAGATAATATAAAATAAATAACTAGTTATGTTTAAATAATTATATCACACAATATGAATAACAAAATTTATGCTTAATATGTATGTGTCAAAGATGATATAAACTCTTTTGTGCTGCGTGAATTTACGGTTTAGGAAGTTACAACTGCGGTAAGATCTATTTCCCCTTTGAAAGCTGTAGGTGAAGATGATTGGTGCCTTGTTTTATCAAGGCTTCTAGCACGGGATTAGCCTCGGGATTATTTTTGCAAGAACGATTTGACATGCAGATAGTTAATTATACACATATAGTCCTCGTATCGAAGGTGGGGCGATCCAACGAGATTAATTCACTTTCGACCAATAAGCTTGTGTAATATTTTGTTCAAGATTGTGTTGAAGATACTAGTACATCAAATGTAGTCCCATATACATATTTACAAGCACAAAGTGCGTTTGTCCCAGGCCGATTAATTACGAATAATATTATTACAATCTATGAGTTGATTCATTCCTTTTAAAAGAAGAGAGAGGGGCATACATATTATTTTACCTTGAAGCTGGATATGAGCAAAGTATATGATCATGTGGAGTGAAATATTATTTTATTTGGATCGAAATCATCTAGAGGTGCATGGGCATGATGTCTTATTCAGTTGTCATTATTGGAGTTGCGAGGACTTCTTTTGAATCTCTGTTGGATCTTATGCAGGGTGATCCGCTTAGCCCTTACTTGTTTCTCATACGTAGTGAAGGATTGTCATCCTTGTTTCAATGAGCACCATTATTGGAATGAGTTTAAGGGATTTCGAATAAATAGATATGCCTTTTTGATTTCTCACTTGATGGTCATTGACAATTGCCTCATTTCCAGGGACGCAAATGCTCCAGTAGCAGTTCAAATCAATACTATTCTGACTCTTGATGGTACGTAATAGCTCGAGGCAGCTTATAAATTTTGAAAAATCAGGCATCCTTTTTAATTTGAATGTCATAGAAGAGAATATGAGAGGTGTTAGACGTATTGTTACTGTTACAATTGAAACAAATCTAGAGTAATATCTGGGTCTCCCAGCCATTGTAGGTAGGAATAAACGAGGAGCTTTTACGTACATGACTGATAAATTTTGCAGTTGCATCTAGAATTGGTGTGTCTGTGCACTTTCCCAGGGAGGCAAGGAGGTCTTTATCAAATCGGTCCTTCAAGCACTTCCTCTGTACGCATTGAATTGTTTTTTACTCCCTAAAAGCCTTTATATGGAGTTTGAAGGTATAATGGACTGATTTTGGTGGCAAAAAGCGGAAAACAAGCTAGGCATTCACTGGTGTTCATGGCACCTTTGTGTCTTTTGAAAGAAAATGGTGGACTTGGTTTTAGATACATGAGGAAGTTTAATATTGCACTCCTAACTAAACAAGGGTGGAGACTACTTAGTAATCCATCTTCGTTTGTTGTTCGGCTGCTATAATTTTCACAATTAACTCATGTCAACTCTCATATATAACTTTGGATTCCTATTTCAAAAAGGTAATCGCACCAGTAGTATCAAAGTAAAAGCAACATATTTTTTAAGTACACAAATGGTCCATGATTATAGGGTGTTACTTTGTGGATAGGGTGTTACTTTATGGAGTATACGACTATTAAAAAGTTATAAAATGATTATTTGATTATTTATATGTTCCAAATTCTTTTTTTATCTGATAGTATAATCTTTTGAGTTGCATTTTGTGGATGTACTCTCCGTTTATATTATGTCATCGAACCATTGCTTGAAATATTATGTCGCCTACCTAGTGCTTGAAAGCAACGACAATGTCAATAGACATAATTGAATATCATTTAATCACATGTTAACATCCAACTCAGACGATTGTTAATTTTTTAACGAAAAAAGAAAAGTTCAAGGTATATGAATATTTAGATGACTATTTTATAAATTTTAATAGTTAGAGGACTAAACAAAAATAATGTCCTATAGTTGGTGGACCATTTGTGTATTTTACTCTATTTTTAAAAAAATTAATTTAGTTTTTTTTTTAAATCAAGTGATTATAAAATAGTATTTGTTTAAAATCGTTCTTAATCACTAACATCGAACACATACCCTATAAACGCAATTGTTCGAGCGTAAAAATTCTAAAGAGAATAATACTTCATTTTACCACTAAAGTTGCTTGATAAATTTAAAGTAGCATTTTATTTGATAATCAATTGGAGGAAATAGAAACGAACTTGAACAAGTTACAAGTTTATTATCAAGGATAGACCTCAATGAGGGATCTCAAACCTAGAATAGGAATAATGTTATAACCACTAAAACCGGCTGAAGAAAACAGGTTAGCCCATTCTTCCTCGTATCTCTCTTTTCCGGTCACAAACGCCATCATCTCCATATCAATGAAGAGCTGCGTTTCCAACCCATCATCATTCGCTTTCTTATTCTTCATTACGACCGTGTCTATTATTATCACTTTGCCTCCATTGGAAATTGCCTCTTTACATCGCTTCAGGATCTTCACACATTCTTCGTCACTCCAATCGTGCAATATCCCCTGTTTAATCAATTCAAGAGTGTGAATTATTATTTAAGAGAAAACAAAAGTATGAATGATTCGTTTAGCCAAAATATATATAAAAAATGGGTAAACTACATGTCTAGTATCTCAACTATCACTTTTGTTATGTTTTGATCACCCAACTATTTTTTATTTCAAAATCACACTTAATGTTAAATTTTGGTTTCATTTTAGTCACCCACCGTTACAAAATTAACAATGATGCTGGCGTATCACCATAAGGTAATGCCACATCATTATTTAGAAAATTTTAAAAAAAATCCACGTCATTAATTTTGTTAATTTTTCAATGGTGGGAAACTAAAATGAAACAAAAGTATCATTAGGTATGCTTTTGAAAAAAAAATTGGATGACCGAAATAGAACAAAAGTGATAATTGGGTACCAAATGTGTAGTTTACCCTAAAAAAGAGATGATAAAAGAATGGGTAAATTATGTATTTAGTCACCCAACTATTCTCAAAATCATTCCTAAAATTATATTTTGGTCTCTTATCATTAAAAAAACTAACGATAATTCTAATGTGTCATCATAAGACAATGTCATGTCACTATTGAAAAAATAAAAAATTATCATGTCAGTAATTCTATTTTTTTACGATGAGTGACCAAAATATCACTTTATGTATGGTTTTAAAAACAATACTTGCGTGGGATGACTAAATACGTAGTAAAAAAAAACCTTTAGTAAAACTGCATCTGCAGCCGGAACATGCTCAAACATGTCACCACCAACAAACTTCAGGTTCCCACAATCATGTAGGCCAGCAACAACACGAGGAAGATCAAACACGGTGCACTCCAAATGTGGATATGCGTCAGCAATGGTCTTGCCCAGTGTTCCTGTCCCCCCTCCAACATCCACCAACGTATTCAATCCCTCAAATACCCCCTTATACTTTTTAATCAAAATCCTACCAACCACTGCAGCATCACTAGCCATGCCTTGATTTAATAAATTGTTCACGTGGATCATGGCTACAATAGTCCCACAACATCTCCCCATGAGCTGTAACAAATGGGGTCCGGTCATCGTTTTGGAACCAGGCCCCTACAAAATGCCAAGGCTGCATTAAGATTGGATCTAGCAGGAATTTCAATAGTGGGGCTGCGTTCAAGGGATTGTCCTTGAGCAGGAGACGAGAAGCATCGGTAAGAACATAACCGTCATAGTCGTCGAGCTTTTGTTTTGCGAAGAAGCCCGAGTGGACTAAAATCCGCATGAGCCGAGAGATGTGGCATGCCTTGGTAGGGTTGAGCTTCGGTAGTGCGGCAACCAGCTCGGTGATAGTCATGGGCTTGCCATGGTTTTGAATGATATCTGGGATGCCTAAATCAATAGCGCATTTTAGAGACATGGAATTTATGAAGCTGAAAATGTGGTTCCAAACGTGAGCTTGAGCTTCAAGTAGCTCACTGACATTCTCTCCCTTGGCACTCACCTTATCCATCTTTGCTAAGTTCTTTGTGTTTTGGCTATGAAACCAATATGCCAATGAATGTGTTATTTATAGGCCATAAAGGGAAGGCTACCATATATACAGCAACTGGCGTATATATACAGCAACTGGCGTATTACAATGAAGTTTCCCTCAATTAATTAATATGTTTTTATGCACGTTATTATCTTAATTTTAATGAAAATGTTTCATATTGAACATTTACTTTCTCATCTTAGTTAGGGGTGCTCATTCGGTTAAAACGGTGGCCGACTGAACCGAATTACCATTAACCTAATTAACCGAACTTTTTTTCTTTAACCGTTAGCTGAACTAAACTTTTTTTTTTAAATATTAACTGAACCGAATAAATTTCAATTAATTCAGTTAATTTTCGAATTAACCGAAATTTTTAATTTTTTTTAAAATATATAAAAATTGAATATTTTTTAATTAAAAAAACAATTTACAATTAATTTAAATAATATATAATTATAAAATAAAAATTTATATGGATTTTTTAATTAATTAATATCGATTTAGGTTTAAAAGTTATTGCATCCTAAATTATTAATTGGGTTTTAAATAGTTTGGGTTGAGCCCATATGTTATATATAATATATTTAAAATTTAAAATTTAATTTCGGTTAATTCGGTTAATTAACCGATTTCGAACCGAATTAACCGTTAACCGAATTCTAAAAAAATTATTAACCGTTCCCCGACCGAACTGCATAGGTTTAAAAAATTATTTGTTAACCAATAAAACAAATATCAGCAAGGCTGTTAAAATGGTTATAACTGCATAGGTGAGCTGGCATAACAAATAGATTCTTCTAGTATGGAGGTTGTAAAAATGATAAATACAGGCTTGTGAAATGAAAAATAGTAGAGCATTTCTGAATGTTTTAACAGAAAAGTTTTATAGTAATCTAACATGGTATCGAGAGTCTTGGGGTCTGTGGGTATCTACCTTCCTTAGTTTTTCTTGCTTTGTTTTGCTGGTAGTGAGATTGGTGATACAGACGTATCATCGGCAACACTGCAAAAGATATTCACCAACAAACGACTCAGTGTCGTTTTGGATGAACACAACTTTCTCTTATGGAAACAACAAGTGCTTCTGGCGGTTCGTAGTCATCGCCTGGAAAAACTTCTCACTGGCGCAGTCACTCCTCCTCCGGCATTGGTGGTTCTGGGAAATGGTACGGTTGGTGAAAATGAAGAATATGAAATATTTGTTGCACAAGACAGTGCACTTGCTTCATGGCTTCTGTCCACCATAAGCCCATCAATCCTTCCCCAATTGGTCAGAGCTGATACGGCTGCGCAGGTATGGGCTACGGTCACTAAGTATTTTGCCAGCAAATCGACAACGACGATAATGAATCTTCATTATCATTTGAAAGCAGTTTGTAAAGGTGAAATGAGCATGCGAACGTTCATATCTCAGGTCAAGGAGCTTTGTGATGCTCTTGCCATGTGTGGTTCTCCGGTGACCGAGTATGAGCAAGTGGCGACCATTTTGAACGGTCTTCCATCGGAGTACATATCGTTTATTGCTGTTATCACTGCTAGAAGAGAACCTTTCACGTTGGATGGTGTTACGTCTATGTTGCTTGATGTAGAATTACAACAGAAGGGTTTTGATGAGGCTGATAGCTTGACAATCAGCGCAAATCTTGCGAACCTTCAGGTTTCTGACGTGCCGGTAAATGGGGTTGTTCCTTCAACTGGATCGTCTCTTAGTTTTTCTGCTTATCGCCAGGGTGGTCGAGGTCGTGGTAAGCCTCGGATTCAATGTCAACTTTGTGGGAAAATTGGTCACTTAGTGAACCGTTGCTGGTATAGGTTTGACCAAAATTTTCAAGGGGTCTCCGCGGGCCGTTCTTCTTTGACTGTCAATCCAGCTGCTCATTCTTGTGTTTTTTCCTCATCACCTGCGTGTGGCTGTCAAGGAGTGTGGGATGCCAATGCTACAGTAGCTGCGACTGAATGTGCTCCTAAGTCTAATATGGGTAGTTGTGGTGTTGCTCGATCATATGGGAAATGGATTTTCGATTCAGGTGCCACCCATCTTGTGACGTCGGATGCAGATAATGTTGTTGGTCGAGAGGAGTATACCGGACAGGGTAAGCTTGTGGTTGGTAATGGTAATGACTTATCTATTTCCAGTATTGGTCATTCTTGTTTATATGGTTGTGATCGTTCTTTAACGTTAAATAATTTACTTCATGTTCCTTATATATCGAAGAACTTAGTATCGGTTTCTAAGCTTGCCAAAGATAACCACATATTTCTTGAATTCCATGCTCATAGATGTGTAGTTTGGGATGAAGCTACAAGAGCGGTGCTACTTGAAGGATGTGAGAAAAGATGGTCTCTATGAGTTTGACTCTATTTTACTAAGGAATAATGATCATGCCGAGTGTAATGTAGCTCATGGGGTTGTTTATTTTCGCTTATGGCACAACCGATTAGGACATCCTTCTCGGGATACATTACTCAAAGTGTGTAGAGAATGTAATGTTGATACAACTTTGGTTAATGATGAATTTGTTTGCGTTGCTTGTCACTCTGGCAAAAGTCATTCTCTACCTTTTTCTCCGTCTGTTAATACTTATACCGAGCCATTTCACTTAGTATTTTTGGATCTATGGGGGCTTCTCACGTTGTGTCCAATGGATATCGATACTATATGTCGTGTGTTGATGCATGTACCAGGTATAATTAGGTTTATCTGTTAAAAGAAAAGTCCCAAGCTTTGTATGCCTTCAAACTGTTCCAAAGATTAATTCGTGTACAGTTTAATAAGGAAATAAAGGAAGTTCAGAGTGATTGGGGTGGAGAGTTCCGTCCTTTCACTAAAGCTCTTCAAGAACTCGGGATACGTTATCGACTCACTTGCCCTCATACGTCTCAACAAAATGGAATTGTTGAGCGCAAATATCGTCACATTGTTGAAATGGCTCTTACGCTTCTTGCTCAGGCCTCATTACCACTAAAGTATTGGTTATATACTGTTGTTACGGCAATTTATTTGATCGACAGATTGCCTACAAAAGTTCTTCACGGCTCGACTCTGTTCAGCAAGTTTTTTGGTAAAAATCCGAGTTATGAACACCTACGTGTCTTTGGATGTCATTGTTCCCCATATCTTCGACCGTTTTAGTCACACAAGCTTGCTTTTCGATCACAGGCTTGCACTTTTTTGGGTTATAGCGTGCAACACAAGGGTTATTTATGCATGGCACCGGATGGACGAATATTTATTTCTCGACATGTTAAGTTTGACGAGGGCAATTTTCCTTTTCCAGGACAGGTTATAGAGTCGATTCTTGCTTCCACTACGATGTCCTTGATGCCATACACCAAGATTGTTCATGTCCCAGGCACTCAACAACTAAATCGTATTCTTGCTCCAGCTACGTTGCATGACAATCTTGGTTCTGGTTCAAGTGGAACTTCGGTATCTTCTCTCCTGGTTGCAAATGCATATGATAATATGGGACAAGCAAATATGATGCCCACAAATTCAATTGTTCAAACTCACTCGTCTGATGACTTACAAACAATACATACGACAGAAAATTCAGCAGCTAGTTATAGTAATTCACTTCAAGGGTCATCAACTTTTGTTCCACCTTAAGCTGCTGCTACGGGTACAGTATATGAACCTCTTCCTTCCACGTCTAATATCCATCCTATGGTTACCAGGAGTAAAGTTGACACTTTTAAACCCAAAGCTTTCTCTGTGCATTCTATGATCGATGGCCATGAACCATTGTCAATTCAACAAGCTTTGCTCTCACCCATATGAAAGGAGGTTGTTATGACTGAATACAATGTGATGGTTCAAAATGGTACTTGGCAATTAGTTTCGTTACCTCATGGTCGGACGGCTATCGGATGTAAATGGCTGCTTCGAATTAAAAAGAATGTTGATGGGTCAGTTGCACGACATGAAGCCATACTTGTAGCAAAAGGCTTTGCTCAAGTTCCTGGTCAGGACTTTCACGACACCTTTAGTCCTGTCATCAAACCGTCCACAATTAAGATAGTTTTATCATTAGCCGTGATGCATGGGTGGAAGTTGCGACAAGTCGACGTCAACAACGCTTTTCTCAATGGGGAACTCAATGAAGAAGTGTACATGATGCATCCACCGGGATTTGAAAAATCTACAGTCGATGGCTCTCAATTGGTATGCAAGTTGGAGAAAGCGTTGTAAGGTCTCAAACAGGCTCCTCGCAGCTGGTATGCAAAGTTACAAACCTTCTTAATTCGGATTGGTTTCAATGGTACTCAGGCTGATGCTTCATTGTTTATTCGTCGACTTGGTGACAAGATGGTATATGTTCTTATATACGTTGATGACATTATCATCACGAGTCATGATGATGAGGATGTTCCACAAGTGGTGATGCTCTTAGGTAATGAATTCTCTCTAAAAGATTTAGGGGAATTGAATTTCTTTTTGGGATTGGAAGTTACACAAAATGATCAAAAGTTAGTTCTACGACAAAAAAAGTTCATTCTTGAGTTGCTTGACAAAGCTGGAATGCGTGGTGCTCATCCGGTGCCAACACTAATGGTTTTATTACCAAAATTAAGTAAGAATGGTGGAAGTCTATTACCAGATGCTCAAATGTATAGAAGTGTCGTGGGGGCTCTATTATATCTCAATCATACACATCCAGACATTGCGTTTAGTGTAAATCGCGTGGCTCAATATATGCCTGCCCCATGTGAACAACATTGGATAGCCGTGAAGCGTATCTTTCGTTATCTCAGTGGCACTTTGGATTATGGATTGATATTCCATAAAAATAACACTGGAATTCAACTTGAAGCATTTGCCGATGCTGACTGGCAGACAACATTGATGATTGTCGTTCCATTTCTGGATTTTATGTGTTCCTTGGCGGAAATCTGGTATCTTGGTTGTCTAAACGACAACGCACAGTCTCAAGGTCCATCACTGAAGCAGAGTATCGTGGGATTGCAGAAGCTGTTACTGATGTTGTGTGGCTTACATCTTTGCTCAAAGATATGGGCATAGTGTGCTCTAGTCAGCCTGTCATTTGGAGCGACAATACAAGTGCTATTGTAACCCCCTAGACCCGGCCTATGCGTTTCGACTAAGTCTAGTGGATCACATTATGATTATTAAAGACATTTTTCGCAACCGTTATTCCATCAATATAAAATCACATTATAAATAACATGAAATTATAAACAAATTATACTATCAAAATCCAACTTGTAAATATAGTACCAATAAATAATAATTTAATTTAAAACATGTCTTCAAATTCAAAATCACAATAAACCGAGCAGTATTAGCAAAAGAGTTATCATTATAAAATCCGATATTTTAAAATAAGGTCCATGTCACCAAAATAAAGTCAACTTGCCAGATAAAAACATTACAATCTGATTTACTTCAAGAGATATGTTGATCCTCCAAGTGCTCGAACCAAGGTATCTAACCAACAGTATCTGAAAGGGGGAAAACATTTTCAAAAGGTGAGCTAGGCTCAGTGTGTCCCAACATTTCCATAAAATCACAATAGGTACAAATCATAGTCCAGTAATCTCACAAATTCGTAAAAGAGTTTAACTTTTTGAAAATCATAGTTTAAACCCTTTTCTAGTACTCCATCAGTAGTTCCCAAAATTATTTTCCATATAGCTTACTTTATGCACATAGCAAAAAGAAAGCCGACTTAAGTATAGGCTCTGAAGCTTGTATCCTTAAGCCCAAGTCAATAAGTCCATATAGCTTACTCTAAGCACACAACAAAGGAAAGCCGACCTAATGAAACATCTTGGGGCCCTCAAGAGTCACATTAGGCCCAGTTAGCTTGATCAGAGCTATTCCATCGTAATTCAATTCCAAAATTCAATTGCACCGTGACATAAATTCCATAAATCCAAAAACATGGTAATCATATACCATTTCAAAACAAAAATTAGATAGCAGCCATATTCCATAAATTGTCACATTAAATTGGTGCATCAATAAAACAATAACCAATGAATTCGGTGTACCACATATTAAAACCAATAAAACAATTCAGTAATAAGTAGGGAACACACCTCGACAATAGATTCAAATAACAAATCTACTGATTGCTGGTTTCACCACGCTCTGCTACAGTTTTCGAACGGGTGAATACTGGCACACGTGGTTTAACTGATCTAGAAGAGCTGGGTCGAGCTGTCGAACGATCCAGAGAGTCTCTTGTACCTTCAAACAATAATATTTATCAGTCTCAAATCCTATTTAATTGTTCAAAGCTAAACTTCTTAAGTATATACGCATTTTTCGGGTTTGACTATCAATTTGAGGTATTTCGAGTCTGAATTTGGCCAAACGGATTGCTGAATCGGAATCAGGGCGTCGAAAAACATAAAGTAAGACTTTTCAAAAATTCAAATTCTTGGTCAAAGTCAAAGTCAACCACTTTGACCATAGATTTGGAGACCTTCGTATTCGAATTTGACGAAACGGACCACAGAAACGGATTCGACACGTCGAAAACTATCAGGATAGGTATACTCGAAAAAGATTAACGGTCGTTTAATGCTCGGTCAAAGCCATTTTAAGTTTTGGTCAAAGAAAGTCAACGGTCAACAGTCAACAGTCGGGTCGGGTCGGGTCAACGGTCGGGTTGGGTCAAACCGGTCAAACCGGTCAAACCGGTCAAACCGGTTGAAACCGGTTAGAACCGGTTGAAAACCGGTTAAACCGGTTTCCAACAGCCACTCGCCCTGCGGCGGCGCGTGTGGCACGTGAGGCGTCCTCCGAGGCCCTAAAAATCCCGGAAAAATTTCTAAAAATTATTTTGAGCGATTTTGAGATACTTACAACGATTGGTTCAAATTTTTGAACGGCGGAGAGCTCGATTTCAAATCGGCCGAATCTTTGACTGCACCACCTCCTCACGCGCCGCCGTCTACGGCGGACATGGTTGACACCGGTGAACTCGGAACGGCACAAGGAACACGATGGTGCGGGAGGTGTCGTAAACGGAGCAACGATCAGCGGTGAATTTAAGATTTCCTCGGCGATAGAGCTAACAAAACCGTCGCTACTTTGACTGGAAATTCCCGACGTTTGGCCGCGTTTCGCTTCAATTAATTTGAAGGGTTTGTTCCTCGCTCGATGATGAACACAACGGTGGTTTCAAAACAACGATCGAAATTCAGACGACGTTTGGATCGGACTTGAAAGTGGAGGTGTGAGAGGAAGAAAATTGAAGGAATAGCATTTGTGATTTCTGATTGTAAATCAGAAATCACGCTTAAATCATCAAGCCTACCGACAGTTTTAGGGGAAATTCAGGGCTTGGTCCCTGAATTTCCTTTACTTCAAAAATGGCATACAAGTTTCCATAAATTTTAATTTAGTCACTTAATTTCACCCATTTTCACAATTTACCTCCAATTTCAATTAATATTATTTTGTAAATATTCGGGTTGTTACAATTCTCCCCCTCTACAAGAAATTTCGTCCTCGAAATTTACCTTACGAGAATAGTTGAGGAAACTGAGCCTCCATTGACTCCAATGTCTCCCAAGTAGCTTCTGAGGGGCCTCGATTACTCCACTGAACTTTGACCATTGGAATTCATCTATTCCGAAGAGCTCGTTCATCTCTCTCTAAGATCTGAATGGGCTCCTCTTCATATGACAAATCAGGTCTCAGCTCTACTTCTTCAACCTGAATAATGTGACCTGGATCTGGACGGTATCTCCTCAACATTGATACATGAAAGACATCATGAATACGACTTAGCTCAGAAGGCAACTCAAGCTGATATGCAACAGGTCCTACCCTCTTCAAGATACGAAATGGTCCAATAAATCTTGGACTCAATTTACCCTTACGCCCGAATCTCAATACTTTCTTCCAGGGTGAAACTTTCAAAAAGACCCGATCTCCCACTTCAAACTGTATATCCTTCATTCTTTGATCTGCATAAGATTTCTGCCTATCAAATGCCTCTTTCAGACGGTCACGGATTAATCTGACTGTGTCCTCCGTCTCTCGCACTAACTCAGGTCCCAACGTTTTCCTATCACGCAACTTAGTCCAACAGATTGGAGTGCGACATTTACGCCCATAGAGCGCTTCATAGGGTGCCATACGAATGCTGGTCTGATAACTGTTATTGTAAGCAAATTCAGCCAACGGCAAAAAGTTCTCCCAACTACCATGAAAATTGATTATGCAACCCCGCAACATATCCTCCAGAATCTGAATTACTCACTCAGATTGACCATCAGTTTGTGGATGAAAGGATGTACTATAATCCAATCTTGTTCCCAAAGCCGTATGTAACGCCTTCCAAAATCTCGAAGTAAATCTCGGATCTCGATCAGAAATAATAGACAATGGAACACCATGCAATCTGACAATCTCTGAAATATACAATCTTGCCAGCTTATCCAAAGTATAATTTACTCGCACAGGAATGAAGTGAGATGACTTTGTAAGTTTGTCAACAATCACCCAAACTGAATCTTTTTTCGAAGGAGTCATCGGCAAGCCAGTAACAAAATCCATAGTAATACGCTCCCATTTCCATTCAGGAATCTTGATAGGCTGTAACAAACCTGATGGATGTTGATGTTCTGCCTTAACTTGCTGACAAGTCAAACACCTAGCCACAAAGTCAGATATGTCTTTCTTCATACCAATCCAATAATACCTCTCTCTCAAATTCCGGTACATCTTATCTCCTCCGGGGTGCATAACATATGGACTACTATGAGCCTCAGTAAGGATAGTCTGCCTCAACTCAGCATCATCAGGCACACAATATCTACCTTTAAAGCATAAAAATTCATCCTGATCAATTGCGTAATCTGAGTTTGTCCCCTGCTCTACTTGCTCAAAGATGGAAAGCAAGGAGCTATCAAGGGGCTGCTTAGCTTTGATCTCATCAACCAAGGTCGGCTTAACTTGCAATTCTGCTAACAAAGTGCCATCATCATATAAATTCATCTTGGCCATTAAAGACCTCAACTCTGATACCGTCTTTCGACTCAAAGCATCTGCTACAATGTTAGCTTTACCAGGGTGGTAATCAATCACGCAATCATAATCCTTTAGAAGCTCTAACCAGCGACGCTGTCTCAAATTAAGTTCCTTCTGGGTCAGAAGATACTTTAAGCTCTTATGATCTGTGAAAATGTAACACTTCTCTCCATAAAGATAGTGTCTCCAAATCTTCAAGGCAAAAATTACTGCTGCCAACTCTAAATCGTGAGTAGGATAGTTACTCTCATGCGGCCGCAGCTGACGGGATGCATAAGCCACCACCTTACTTTCCTGCATTAAAACACAACCAAGTCCTAAATGTGAAGCATCACTATACACTGTAAAATCCTTCCCGGACTCTGGTTGAATCAACACCGGTGCTTGAGTCAAAACCGCCTTTAATTTCTCAAAGCTCTCCTGTTGTGCCTCGCCCCAGTCAAACATCACATTCTTCCTTAACAACTTTGTCAAAGGAGAAGCAATGATCGAGAAGCCCTCAACAAAACGTCGATAATAACCAGCCAAGCCCAAGAAACTGCAGATTTCAGATACGTTCTTAGGTCGTTTCCAATTCATAATAGCCTCTATCTTGCTGGGATCAACCTGAACACCTCGCGCAGAAATAATATGCCCCAGAAATGACACTTCTTGAAGCCAAAACTCACACTTGCTTAGTTTGGCATATAGACGATGCTCTCTCAAAGTCCGCAGAATGATCTTCAAATGCTCGTCATGCTCTGCCTCAGTACGAGAATAGATCAGAATATCGTCAATGAAGACCACCACAAATTGATCCAAATATGGTCGGAACACCCGATTCATCAAATCCATAAAAGCTGCAGGAGCGTTCGTCAAACCAAAAGGCATCACTAAAAATTCATAATGACCATATCTAATGCGAATGGTCGTTTTTGCAACATCAGATCCTTTAACTTTCAATTGATAATACCCCGAACGAAGATCAATCTTAGAGAATACAGTAGCTCCTCGCAATTGATCAAATAAGTCATCAATCCTGGGTAATGGGTATTTATTCTTGACCGTCATCTTGTTCAATTTCCGATAGTCAATACATAATCTTAGCGACCCATCATTCTTTTTCACGAATAGAACTGGAGCTCCCCATGGTGAAGTACTATGTCGGATAAATCCTCGATCGAATAATTCTTGCAATTGGACTTTCAACTCCTTAAGTTCCTTTGGAGCCATACGATAAGGTTCCATAGAAATAGGTGAAGATCCCGGATAAGTCTCAATCTCGAACTCTACCTCTCTATCAGGAGGTAACCCAGGCAACTTCTCTGGAAAAACATCAGGAAACTCGCTAACTGTACGAATCTCCTCGATCGTGGACAATGCACCTTTGGTGTTCAAAATACAAGCAATGAAGGTCTCATATCCCTTCCGGATCATATGATCAATTTCCATCGCTGAAACTATATTGGAGAGATAACCACGCCGTTCACCAATTAACACAACAGTCCGACCATCTGAAGTCTTCAGAGTAGCCCGCTTGTATTCGCAATCCAGCTTTACCTTGTGTTTATTCAACCAATCCATTCCAAGAATTAGATCGAAATCCCCTAAAGGAAGTTCCATAAGATCAGCGAGAAAAATTTCCCCCTGAACCTCGAGAGGACAACGCCGAAATACTTTATTCACTAATACCGCATGTCCTACTGGACTTGTAACTGTAAGAGTATTTTCAGTGTTCTCGATCGGAATCTGAAGGTTTTGAGATACTGAGCTCGATACATAGGAGTGAGTGGAGCCATTGTCCAATAATGCAAAGTATGGGGTAGAATAAATAGTAAATGTACCTGCAATAACCTCAGGCTCATCTCTGTCATCACGACGTCTAGTTGCATAAACTAAAGCTGGTTGTCTAGCCTCAGAAGCTGTTGGCCCTCTATTTTGCTGAGGTCGGGCTCTACTGTCTGTCCTGGACACTGATCCTCGAGTCTTTCCTTGACTACGATCTCTAATTGGGGTCTGTACTATAGTCTGCGAACGTACAGGAGTTTGGGTAGTGGTCTGCTCAAACGAAACTAACTGAGGACAATCCCTCCGATAATGACCACTAGATCCACACTGATAGCAAAGACCCATCTTCTTACGACACTATCCTGAGTGCTGTTTACCACAATACTCACAAAGGGGCCCATTATAATACGACGAGGAACCGCCTCGACTGACAGCTAAAGGTGAGGATGCTGCAGGCATGAAACGTGTATTGTTTCTCTGAGGGGCTGAAGTACGAGTCCTCTTCCCGGACTGTGCTGATGACTCCATCGGGCCTGAAAATTTCTTAGATCGATCTTGATCAACACGCTCTCTACCAGAAGCTAAAACCTCCACCTCTTCCGCATCTTTGGCTCTGCCCACTAGCACATCAAATATCTCATCCTGATGGGTTACAACTTGCCTACGCAGCTCGTATCTGAGTCCAAGGGCAAATTTACGACATCGATCTCTTTCCGTAGGTACCATACTGAATCCATACTTCAGCAACTTCAGGAACTCGATCTCATATTTAGAAACAGTCATGTCTCCCTGAACCAAGTCTTGAAACTATTGTCGTCTCTGAGCTAAGTAGCGCTCTCCCAGAAAACGGCTCCGAAAGCGATCCTTAAAGAAATTCCAGGTCAAACGATCGGTAGGAACACTACTGGTCACTGACTCCCACCAAGTGTAGGCATTGCCATCTAACATCGCCACAGCACCCTGATATCTCTTAGTTGAGTCCAAACCCAACTGATCCATGCGTCTCTCTGTATCCTGGAGCCAATCCTCAGCTTCAGTAGGAGCTCCACCTATCTGTCCCCTAAAAGTTCTAACTCCATTGGAAATCAAAGTCTGTGAAATAGGAACCTCAGATACAACACCAGTAGCTCTGACTGCTCCCTGTATTAACTGCAGAAATTGTCTACCAAAATTCTCATCCAAAGCAACTCCGGTAGACTCTGACTCAATATCGGTCGCTCCTATTATCGGTGTAGTCATGCCAATACCAGCGGCAGGAGGCAGATCCGTTGGGGTCGTAGGAGCATGATCACCTATCGGAGGTGGGGGATTTACCCGTATCTAATCGATCGGATCTGCGAATCTAGCCACTCGACCTCGTCCACGGCTAGTTCGACGACTACGTCTAGCACTCATTTTGATGGATCTCAAGTTTACTACAGAAGATAAAACTTAGGGTTAGATAAGCACTTGGAGTCTCAAACATAGTTAAAATCTTAATAACTTTGTGACATAGCCTTAGTAACTCGTTTTGTAAAATATTTCAAAACCGTATTTTCAATGTGGACTCATACACAGTCCGAGGGTTAAAAACCAAAAGCTCTGATACCAATAAATGTAACCCCCTAGACCCGGCCTATGCGTTTCGACTAAGTCTAGTGGATCACATTATGATTATTAAAGACATTTTTCGCAACCGTTATTCCATCAATATAAAATCACATTATAAATAACATGAAATTATAAACAAATTATACTATCAAAATCCAACTCGTAAATATAGTACCAATAAATAATAATTTAATTTAAAACATGTCTTCAAATTCAAAATCACAATAAACCGAGCAGTATTAGCAAAAGAGTTATCATTATAAAATCCGATATTTTAAAATAAGGTTCATGTCACCAAAATAAAGTCAACTTGCCATATAAAAACATTACAATCTGATTTACTTCAAGAGATATGTTGATCCTCCAAGTGCTCGAACCAAGGTATCTAACCAACAGTATCTGAAAGGGGGAAAACATTTTCAAAAGGTGAGCTAGGCTCAATGTGTCCCAACATTTCCATAAAATCACAATAGGTACAAATCATAGTCCAGTAATCTCACAAATTCGTAAAAGAGTTTAACTTTTTGAAAATCATAGTTTAAATCCTTTTCTGGTACACCATCAGTAGTTCCCAAAATTATTTTCCATATAGCTTACTTTATGCACATAGAAAAAGAAAGCCGACTTAAGGATAGGCTCTGAAGCTTGTATCCTTAAGCCCAAGTCAATAAGTCCATATAGCTTACCCTAAGCACACAGCAAAGGAAAGCCGACCTAATGAAACATCTTGGGGCCCTCAAGAGTCACATTAGGCCCAGTTAGCTTGATCAGAGCTATTCCATCGTAATTCAATTCCAAAATTCAATTGCACCGTGACATAAATTCCATAAATCCAAAAACATGGTAATCGTATACCATTTCAAAACAAAAATTAGATAGCAGCCATATTCCATAAATTGTCACATTAAATTGGTGCATCAATAAAACAATAACCAATGAATTCGGTGTACCACATATTAAAACCAATAAAATAGTTCAGTAATAAGTAGGGAACACACCTCGACAATAGATTCAAATAACAAATCTACTGATTGTTGGTTTCACCACGCTCTGCTACAGTTTTCGAACGGGTGAATACTGGCACATGTGGTTTAACTGATCTAGAAGAGCTGGGTCGAGCTGTCGAACGATCCGGAGAGTCTCTTGTACCTTCAAACAATAATATTTATCAGTCTCAAATCCTATTTAATTGTTCAAAGCTAAACTTCTTAAGTATATACGCATTTTTCGGGTTTGACTATCAATTTGAGGTATTTCGAGTCTAAATTTAGCCAAACGGATTACGGAATCGGAATCAGGGCGTCGAAAAACATAAAGTATGACTTTTCGAAAATTCAAATTCTTGGTCAAAGTCAAAGTCAACCACTTTGACCGTAGATTTGGAGACCTTCGGATTTGAATTTGACAAAATGGACCACGGAAACGGATTCGGCACGTCGAAAACTATCAGGATAGGTATACTCGAAAAAGATTAACGGTCGTTTAATGCTCGGTCAAAGCCATTTTAAGCTTTGGTCAAAGAAAGTCAACAATCAACGGTCAACGGTCAACTGTCAACGGTCAACGGTCGGGTCGGGTCAGACCGGTCAAACCGGTTCGGACCGGTCAAACCGGTTCGAACCGGTTGAAACCGGTCAAACCGGTCAGAACCGGTTGGAAACCGGTTAAACCGGTTTCCAGCAGCCACTCGCCCTACGGCGGCGCGTGTGGCGCGTGAGACGTCCTCCGGGGCCCTAAAAATCCCGGAAAAATTTCTAAAAATTATTTTGAGCGATTTCGAGATACTTACAACGATCGGTTCAAATTTTTGAACGGCGGAGAGCTCGATTTCAAATCGGCCGAATCTTTGACTGCACCACCTCCTCACGCGCCGTCGTCTACGGCGGACAAGGTTGACATCGGTGAACTTGGAACGGCACAAGGAACACGATGGTACGGGAGGTGTCGTAAACGGAGCAACGATTAGCGGTGAATTTAAGATTTCCTCGGCGATAGAGCTAACAAAACCGTCGCTACTTTGACTGGAAATTCCCTACGTTTGGCCGCGTTTCGCTTCAATTAATTTGAAGGGTTTGTTCCTCGCTCGATGATGAACACAACGGTGGTTTCAAAACAACGATCGGATTCGGACGGCGTTTGGATCGGACTTGAAAGTGGAGGTGTGAGAGGAAGAAAATTGAAGGAATAGCATTTGTTATTTCTGATTGTAAATCAGAAATCACGCTTAAATCATCAAGCCTACCGACAGTTTTAGGGGAAATTCAGGGCTTGGTCCCTGAATTTCCTTTACTTCAAAAATGGCATACAAGTTTCCATAAATTTTAATTTAGTCACTTAATTTCACCAATTTTCACAATTTACCTCCAATTTCAATTAATATTATTTTATAAATATTCGGGTTGTTACAGCTATTGCCATGAGCGCAAACCCAATGTTTCACTCACGTTCGAAACATGTTGAGTTGCATTTACATTTCATTCGGAAAAAGGTTGTTGTTGGTGATGTTGCAGTTAATTATATTCCTGCCTCACATCAATGTGCAAATGGTTTAACCAAACCCTTGTCGAGGGCCTATTTTTCTATGTTTCGCGAGAGGATGCATATCTATGGAGGTGATGTTGAAGCCTTAGAAACTAGGGAGAATGTTAACCAATAAAACAAATATCATCAAGGCTGTTAAAATGGTTATAACTGCATAGGTGAGCTGGCATAACAAATAGATTCTTCTAGTATGGAGGTTGTAAAAATGATAAATACAGGCTTGTGAAATGAAAAATAGTAGAACATTTCTGAATGTTTTAACAGAAAAGTTTTACAATAAGCTAACAAGCTGAAAATGTGGTTTCAAACGTGAGCTTGAGCTTCAAGTAGCTCACTGACATTCTCTCCATTGACACTCACCTTATCCATCTTTGCTAATTTCTGTGTTTTGGCTATGAAACCAATATGCCAATGAATGTGTTATTTATAGGCCATAAAGGGAAGGCTACCATATATACAGAAACTGGCGTATTACAATGAAGTTTCCCTCAATTAATTAATATGTTTTTATGCACGTTATTATCTTAATTTTAATGAAAATGTTTTAGTAAAATCAGATGTCTTCATATTGAACATTTACTTTCTCATCTTAGTTAGGGGTGTTCATTCGATTAAAACGGTGGCCGACCGAACCGAATTACTATTAACCTAATTAACCAAACATTTTTTCTTTAACCGTTAGTCGAACCGAACTTTTTTTTTTAAATATTAACTGAACCGAATAAATTTCGGTTAATTTTCGAATTAATCAAAAATTTTTAAAATTTTCTAAATTATATAAAAATTGAATATTTTTTAATTAAAAAACAATTTACAATTAATTTAAATAATATATAATTATAAAATAAAAATTTATATGGATTTTTTAATTAATTAATATCGATTTATGTTTAAAAGTTATTGGGTCCTAAATTATTAATTGGGTTTTAAATAGTTTGGGTTGAGCCCATATGTTATATATAATATATTTAATATTTAAAATTTAATTTCGGTTAATTTGGTTAATTCGGTTAATTAAACTATTTCGAACCGAATTAACCGATAACCGAATTCTAAAAAACTTATTAATCATTTCCTGACCGAACTAATTCGGTGGCCAACCGAATTAATCTAACTAATTCGGTTCGGTTGATTAATTCGGTTAAAACCGAAAAATGAACACCCCTAATCTTAGTTACCTTACCAGTACCTTAAAAAATATATACCTTACCAGTCCACTCAAAAGAAAAATCTACCTTACCGTTATTATAGCCCTTAAATTTTTTCGTAAACAAAAGTTTAAAATATATAAATTATATAAAAATTTACGAAGAGTACGCTCATTACTCCTCTACCCATCCTTATTAGTAAGGGTAACCCTTAATGAGAGACCTCAAACCTAGTAAAGGAGTAAAATTATAATCGCCAAAACCAGCAGCAAAAAACAGCTTGGCCCAGTTTTTTTCTTGCACTCCAAGTGTGGAAATACATCAGAGCAATGGCCTTGGCCATGGTTCCTCTGCCACCTCCAACATCCACTAGCGACTCTAATTCCTCAAAAGACTCAATCCCTCAAGTCTCACTCAATGGAGTGTCATTAGCCATGCTTTCGCTAAACCAATTAAATAGTTATGGTTCATGGCTACCGTACTCCCAATATGTCTCTCCATGTGCCGAATCAAATGCAGTATGATCTTTCATTTTTATTATTCAACCTTTTTTAAATAGTTTAAAATGATTATAAAATAATACATATTCATAATTTTTTTAATCCATTGACAACATTCACACCTCCTATATTTTTTTATTAAGCTAAGATGATTATAAAGTAATATTTGTTCGAAATATTCTTAATCATTTGACAATGAACGTTCAATCACCATGTTACAACTACTGGTGCTCAAATTTGTGACCTCTAAAAATAACAACAATTCCCTTAACCACTAAGGTAAGTTGGTTCGTACTCTATTATTATATATATTTTTTTATATCTACAATAATAAATGAATGTTTATTATAAGACTATCGATTTATAATAAAAAAAGAGAGACAAATAATAATATAAAAGAGAAAAAAAAACTTTTTAACTATTTATATTTATGAATTTTGTGGACTATATTATAAGGATAAAATTATATACATGACATATAAGAAAAAAATCAAGAATATAAAAAAAATATTGTTTTATTTACTATATTTCAAAGTACAAGATATACCATTTATTCTATTAGGAAAAAAATTACTACCAATCACTAGATATATACATGCATTTATGTTAGTATATTAAGAAACTTTTTTATACATATTATTTTATTAATCTAAGGTGATTATAAGTGGTAGTATATATTCTCAATCATTTGATAATGAACACTCAAATACTTTATACTCCCTAATGCTTGAACCCGAAACCTCTAAAGATAACAATAATTTCTTTGATCAATCGTGCCTTTTTCATACATATCTTCTTCTTTTTTATTAATCTAAGGTGATTATAAGTGATAATATATATTCTAAAAACTTTCAATCATTTAACAATTAACGCTTAAATAACTTGCACTCCTTAATGGTTGAACCGAAAACTCTAAAGTAACAACAATTTCTTTGATCAATCATGTATTTTTTATACATATCTTTATCAATAAGACATTTTTCAGTAAAATTGTTACACGAATAAAAAGATGATCTAAAAATATTTTTAAGTTATAAACGTGATGCAAATGACTTTATAATAGTTTATATATGTATATATTTCAAAATTGTGAAAAGCAAGGGAGCAGGTAAATTATTAATGCTTAATTGAAAGGTGTTAATCACTTTTTATTTTTTAAATCAAATTCGATTCACTAAATCTTATCATTTCTACAACACATGTTAAATTTCAATAATTTTGCAATATTGGAACTAAAGGTGGGAGTGGTTAAGTGATCAATTATATATATATATATATAAGAAAAATTATTGAACTTTTAAGTAGATCTAATCTCACGCACTCTTATATAATATACTACCAATAATGCCAACCAAATTAAACCATATTAAAAATATAAATTTAGCATCTTTATGTTATCCAAATTTTTATTGTGAAAGTTTATTTTGTAATATATCAAATTAGATTCACTAAATCTTTTTATTTTATTAAAAATATAAATATCTTATATTTATATGTAATTTTAATTTGTTGTTACAATTATAGTTTAACTTAATGGTACACAACAAACCACAAGTAATTGATAACTTGTGCATATTTTTTAAAAGGATGTTTAAATTATTTATAATTCATCTACCCTTAAATTAGAGATAAGTGTGTTTAAGTATATTTGAATCAGTAGTCTCTTGGATGTTACAATAATAACGGTACCAACCAAATTAATACTCAATTAACTTGTGTATATGTTTTGAGCCTCTTGGAAATTGTAATGAATATATATATTGAAGCCTTTAGGTCAGAGTAAGTATATAGGAAAGGTAGACGAGTATAATTTCATGTTTTGTATCGCATCCGTTCCAATTGGGGCAAGGATGGGTATGTGTTTAGTGGGCAGTGAGCGGGTGTGGATGTAAAAAGTCATATCCGTCGTAGGTAGTGGATAGGTGATGGGTTTGAGATCTTACTTGGCTCGCATCTGCCTGCCTTGCATCCGCTCACCCTATATCCGCCCGCCCACCATATAAGTTTTGGACCATTATGAATTTAAGTATAATTTTAGAGAATATTCTATAAATCTCAAGAGTTTATAGGACATTACTTGTAATTTAACCAAATGTTAGGTATAATCATTTTTATGTTAGTTTTTGTCATTTATGTTTCTAGACTTTGATCATTTTTTTATTATGGTATTTAATGTATTAAGACCTTGGTTTATTTTAAAATCTATGTTAATCCTTAACTTAGGTTAATCATTGTTTTATTTTATTATGCATTTCAATGGACATGCTTGTTTTATGTTTTGTTGCTTATGTAAGGACATGACTTGTAATTTAACCAAATGTTAGGGTATAAACATTTTTATGATGATGTTTCTCATTTATGTTTCTAGACTTTAATAATGTTTTTTTATTATCGTGTTTTATGTATTAAGACCTTAGTTTATTTTAGAATCTATGTTAATCATTAACTCAATTAACCATTGGTTTAATTTATTATACTTTTTAATGGACATGTTTGTTTTATGTTTCGTTACTTATGTAATATGTGAGGTTGCTGCTAGACGGGTATAATTGGGTACATGCATGCACAATATGGGTGATGGTATCCAATTGAGTAATGGGTGTGGGAGTAGATTTGAGAATATACCCGCGTGGGTGGGTGTGGATTTAAAAGTTTTACCTAATGCGAGCACGACCATGATCAAGTCTGTTGGATTTGAAGCTCAAAGAAATCGATCAAAATTGTTGGCAAGATGAGGTGAATTGGCTTTTTGAAAAATTTGAAATTAAGGAGAAAAAATAAGAAAATTTGCATAATGATTTATAGTGGTTTAACTTTCTCAATGAAGTCTATATCGATTACCTTAGCTCCTCACTAATTAGCTCCTCAATAGTAACCTTTACAAATTCTCTATCTTACAATGGCTAAGATAGAACCAAAACCCTTTTTACAAAAGGATAAAGAAATATAAATAAGAAAACCTCCAAAAGGTAGGCGTTTACAAATTAAGCTCACAAAAACACTCTATATACAAGAGATAAGGAAAAAAAGATTGAAAGAGCCTTTTCTTGACGTGGATTGCTTGGATATGTGTTGTAACCTTCTTCAAGTGTCATCAACTTGATTTTTTATGTTGGAATGATTTACTATCTGTTTCTACCCGTTCAACATGTTTTGAAGCCATTGGAAGCCTTAATTTTAAGTATTAAATGCTCACCTGTAACTTTGATATCGATACCGGGAAGTTGTTATTGAGACCGAGCATGAAAAAATTCAAAATTATAGCCGTTGAAACCTCAGTATCAATACTATTTAAAGGAGTATCGATACCACACCATGATACCGATACTAGAAAAGCCTTCTACTATTTTGATCTCGAGACTGCCATGATGGTCTCGAGATTGGCAAGGTTTTTTGTTGGCAGATTTCAAAAGCTTTCAGTTTTAGAACAATGTTTAAAAGTTTGACATAGTTTAGAAAACATCTAGGACAAAATTTTCAAATTAACTTGGACTTTGAATTATTTTTGAATCATTTGAGAAAATTTAATTTAGTCCAAAAACATTTTGCCCTTATTTTTTATATCAATATACAGGTTGAACAATCTCCCCCTTTTCGATATAACAAAAACTTTGAAAAATTGTTTTTGACAAAAGCTATCCCTTATTAAAACAAGGGTTGAATAGGATAAATAATTTGGAAAAATATTTAAGATCCCTTATTTCATTCTTGAAATTGAATTTTTCAAAGTGGATATCCCTTCGATAGGGCTACGACCTGGTAGTTTCACCAAGGCTAACCATGTATAAGGTCTAGTGACAGGGTAAAATAAGCTTGTTCTCATTTCAAGCATTTTATTGTTTTCTAGGTAGGTACTAGGTAGTATGGATAAGTTATATTATCCCCAGTTCGGGCGTTTCAACGTCTACCCATGGTATTTCTGTTATTTTTGTTTTCGCATATATACAGGGGTGGACAGTCAACACAGTTTAGACTGATCCACAAGTAAAGGCATGTGTGTAGACACTCATTGATGGATGCCTCTATGACCTAAACGATGGTGTGGGGTAAGTGTGTGTAACACCCTCAGACCGATGTGGGTGACCCGATCCAATCTGAGGTGTCACATAAGGCCCACCGGAGCGACCCATTGTAAAAATCCAAGAAAAATTAAAATTTTCGTTAAAACGTGTAAAATCATAAAATAATTATAAATAAAATACACATTAAAAAAACCATTCACATATTACAAACGGAATTAAAATCATACAAGCTCTAGACTCAGCACATAAAAAAATCATATGTGTCGTACATGCCCCCTAATTACACATTATACTCTGCTCTATAAGCAAAGTCAAAGGAACTCCCAATACTGAAGTTGATAGCTGCACAAAAGATTCACCTTGACCTGAAAAGGGTGACAAAAGAGGGAAAATAAAAAGTAAATAGGCTCGTGTTAAGAACTGAGTGAACAAAGGAAAGTGTAAGGCTCAAATTAGTTTACTAAGGGAAAAAATAAAGAAAAGGGTAGGCTATTTTTGTGAAGAGAAATTGGTTTAATCCTAATGCCCCTATCATATTAAAGCATCATAATCAATTGAAGCATTACACTACAAGTTCTAGAATATAATTAACTACTTCGGCACACTCAATTGAAACAAAGAGAAAGAATAAAAGATATGCTCGTTAGGCTCAAACACTCAAAAGAAATGTTCAATTACTAAGTCATGCAATCAATTCAATTAAAGAATTCATGGAAGTACCAAGAAAAATTTACATAAACTAGTCATAATATGCTATCATGTAATCTAAATTCAACAAGAACAAGAATCAATTCCTAAAGAAATACAAGAAAATTAGATCAAACAAAAGATAGACAACCGAGATTATCGACAATTCAAATCAATAACAAGCTAAATTTTAATCACAAAGAATAAGCAAGAGTTAATTTGGTTTCTAATTTCAACCCCACTTAAATCATATTGTCCCAATATGAACAAAAGACTAAAATACAAAAGAGAAAGGGTGAGAATACTCCCCTGTTAATGACGACCGCAGCTACGGTCGCGTCAACGTCGAGAGGGTCACGGGAAAAGATAGGATAGAATCTCGGAAAGGCTGGTTTCGATGGAAACCAAGCGACCGTGCACTTTATGGATTTCGATGCACACATTAGATTGAGGGTGCTCTTCTGGTGCCGCGGGTTGTGGAGCCCTTCGAAAAAATACGCGCGCGTTACGAGGGTAATCGTGCAGGGAGGAACAATGTGCGACACATCGGGAGTCATGGCGGGGAGTCCCATCGAGTCCAAACACCTAGCATCCAACAAGTCCATTGCAAAAGCATATGTAAATTGGTTAGTATCAAATGTCAATAGAAATAAACTAGATGCTAAGTGAGTAATATAAGGGCAAAAAATGAACAAATCCAAAATTATTTGATTTTTTATTTAAATTTAATTATAAATATTTATAATGTGACAATACTAATTAATTATAATTTAAATGACTTTTTATACTCATATAAGATTTACATATAATTTTTTTCTCATAATTTTCAGATTTTATATGAATATATCATACGAAATTAAGATATTTTATTCAAACTAAAAAATTAATTTATTAATTATTAAAAAATGAAAGTATTTATATTATATTTTATAATTCAAACTTTATTTATTTTTTTTAAAATCACATATTTGAATCTATGAAATTATAAATTAAATAAAATAAAAATTGATTTTTATAATCAAATCAATTTTTACTTGCCTCAACCCAACCTCTATCTCTAGCACCGTGATAAAGAAAATATTGTTATAAAATAAGCAACAAGGATCTTTGTGGGGGCAGCTCTTGTCTCATCAATGAACCCTTTTCCCCATAAAATCTCGAAAGCAATGTTCTTAATTTCTTATATTTATGTGTGATGTAAGAGAGATGGAGGGATGGGCCAGAAAGATTCTTTCTTTCTCTTCATCGGCTAAGAAGATGAAACATAGTATATATAATGGCATTAGCATGAACACAAACTGCATGCCTTGGAAATTGATGCTATCGTCATTGTTTCTTTTACAGGCTCCATTAAGGGCACGCCACATCTCCACAAACATGAAATATCGCAATATCAGGCTATTTGACATAATTGACACTGTTTTTTTTTAATTTTCTCTTTCTGACACCGTTTGATCAATATTTTCAGAAGTAGCACCATTTCTGTTGAATTGGCAAAGGCGCGTCCCCGGGGACGCGCTTTACCCGTGTTTTCGCTGAGTTGGATGCCACGTGTGGAAGGCGCATCCCCGGGGACGCGCCTTTGTCAACTCAGCAGACACGTATTTTGTTTAATAATAAATAGTTTATTTTTATTATTATTATAAATTAATAATATATTATGTAAAATGTTTCGATTATAATGTAAGAATTATCAAATGTATTTTGTTAATATGTGTTAAAGGTGGAGTGAATTATCTACATTAATATGATATAACAATATATGAAAACCAGTTTTGACTTTATTGTAGTTATAGGAAAAATGTATGAAATTATAATATTACACATATGGTTATATTATTATTTTTGATTTTGATTATCGATCTATTAATTTTATCAGTTAATTATTTAAATGTTATCAATCTAGTCATCTCATATCAATATTTAACGAAAATATTGATGCATAAGTTAATAAATTAGTATAATTACATATTTAATCTTCAAGACTTACATATTTTATAAAATTAGTCTTATTGAAAATTTAATTTAATAAATTTAATCCTCCAATCAGAACATGAAATGTGTCATCGTATACATAAATTTTTTAATAACTTTTAATTTGTTTAATTTAATATTTTCTCTACTTAGAAGGTGGAATTATTATTATATTTAAAAAAATTATAACTAATAATATTAATTATTATATTAAATAATATATTAAATATATTTATGTATTTAAAAGTTAAAAAAAATTATTTAGGTGTACATACATTGACAAATTATATAAATGCAATAACATTAAATTATTAGAAACAAAAACATTCATTTAAATACAATATTAATTACATAAGAGTTAACGGTTATATAATGATAACAGAGCTGGACATTTTTTTCTATTGTGCCCGATGTTTCTACAATGCCCACATCATTTTTGTTCTGTTGACTTCTCCCGAATATCCATATCACAATGTATTCTAGTAGATTTTGGACGACATGAGTCCCTCAATAGCAATGAATCTGGTACAATTGTAAGCCAAGTTTGAATCTCATTTGGGTCTCTTTCGTTTCCTATGGGCGGAAACTCAAATTCATATACCTTGAATACTTGTGAAAGTTGGTATACGGGATCAACATAATTTTTGTAGTCCAAATGCGAATGTGAGCAAGCAGCAATGACATGAGAGCATGGATATTTGAGTGCTTGAAAGAAACCACAATCGCACCACCTCTCTTGCAGATTAACTCTGAAAGAGTTAGCTTCAATCCCTTGCAGGGGACGTGGCATTTCGGTTCCACGAAACAATTCACGGGTGCGAGAAAAATTTGTAACTAACATCCCATTTGATGCAGCCACTTTTTTCTGTAAATCAACTACTAGTCTTGGGTGGTAAATATGTCCGTTTTGTATCCAAGTAAGAGCTTGTCCACCGAGCTTTGCAAAGAGTTGACCCAAACGAAAATAAGTCGTTTTAACCAACGCCGTGACTGGTAAATGACGCGCCCCCTTTAAGGTTGAATTTATTGCTTCAGCCAAGTTTGTTGTCATATGACCAAAGCGATACCCCCCGTCATATGCATTTGTCCACATTTCTTTGCTGATGTCCATTATGTACTCGCACCCCTTCTTATTTTTGCCAAATAGCTCTTGTAGCATCGACTCAAACCTTTGAGGTAAGAGTTCGTAACCTAAGCCATTAGGAATATGTAATAGTTAATATGAAGTATAAATAAGTAATAAGAAATTGATAGAAAAATTGGGAAAAAGTAACATACCCATCCGCACGACTAACTGACGTTCATCGTTCTTCTTGTATTTTCCGTAATAGTTTGCAGCAATATGACGGACACAATAACGATGTTGAACATGTGGAGGTCTATACATTGTACCCAAAGAGTCCATTGCTGCTTTTATCCCGGCTCCTCGGTCTGAAATAATGCATACTCGTTCCCTGGTGACAACATGTAAATGTAAATTTTTAAGGAAAAAAGCCCAAGACTCAGTGTCTTCTCCTTGAACGAGGGCAAACGCAACAGGAAGAATATTGCGGTTTCCATCTTGGACCACAGCCAATAATAAAACTTGCTTGTATTTCCCATACAAGAAAGTACCATCAATTTGGACAATTGGTTTACAGTACTTGACTGCATTAATACACTGAGGGTAAGTCCAAAAGACTCGGTAAAATTGGCAGCGATCGCGAACCATTCGATCATTCACGTAATGATGTTGAGTTTCGAACTCAACAATTGTCCCGGGATTAAGTCTTTGCACAACATGAAACCAACTGGGCAGCTCGTTGTAAGAGGAATCCCATTCGCCATGAAGTTTGCAAATGGCATTCTGTTTTGCCAACCACGCTTTTTTATATGAGACAGTGTACCCATATTGTGACTGTATAGCAGAAATCAACACTGCAACAGCTATATGAGAGCTTTGCTTCACAATGGGCATGATTGCTTGACAAATAATGTTGGAGTCCAAGTTGGGATGATCCTGGTTTATACCTGTTGCACAACATGTATGAGGACCGTTGTATCTGGTTAGTTCCCATAAGTTGTTCTTCCTCTTCCTCTTTGATACACGGACCATCCATTGACATCCGTTGTCACGTTGGACGCAGTAGCAGACATATTTCTCCGTGTTAGATCGATCAACTCGGGACTGAACTGAGTTACGAATATTGTAACTCTTTATTGCCATCATTGCTTCCTCCTTCGATGCGAACTCCATTCCAATATGTAAATTACCGTCATTGACTGATGATTGAAGTCCATAGTTGCCAACATCAGGAAGATCTAGAAATTCAGGCTCATACATTGCATCATAATCAGCCTCATACATATGTGCAGGAAGTTCGGCTGGTGTTGTATTTATCGGAACGTCATCCTCGTCATCATCAGAATGTACGTTAAACTATGGTGAGTCAGGTTCAACGAATAATCCCGTTTCAGCACCATCTGCACCTGGCTCCCGAAGAGGTTCTTCTGGTGGAGATGAGGGTTCCTCCGATAATCCAATGTTGAGGTCAAATAAGTTCCCGCTTGCGTGTCCTCCCCTTGAACTTGAGGCCATTGTATCATGTGGGATGTGAATAGACTGTCTTCTCGTTGGCATTTCCATATGTAAGTCGAAAACATTGGCAGATGAATGTCTACCCCTTGAAGTAGAAGAGATGTTGCCATATGGATTATTGGTGAAGCCACGTGGGTTGAGATCATAAGTAGTTGCAGATGAATGTCTTCCTATTGAACTTGATGGCATGGTATATGGCGTTGGATCCGCCATTAATGATGTGAAATCATTACAGATCAGTTGTGTCGGGCTATCAACTTGATCAGTTTGATATGCAATGCCAAAGTGAGAGGAATATGAGAGACCACGAGTTGCACGAACCTCAATAAAAGTGGCATACATTTCAATAAGAGATTGTGAACTCCCCATATGAGCATCAACCATCATAGAAACATCATCATCGTTTGAAAGCTGAAATGATGTATACGTGAGCGGAAAAAGTTCAGTAGGAAATCTGTACTGAAGTGAAGATAGTCTTCTCTGGCCTGCTACACGAATCTTTAACGAAATTTTTGTGATTAACTCCTCAATTGTGATGTTTCTCTTCAAGGTTAAGGGGATATAATGATCTGACTAAAAAACAACCCCCTCTTCAGCTTCCTTAATTTCTCCATCATACAAAACAACAGCAGAAAGACGACTCATTTTCAGAGAATTTGAGAATTTAGAGTTTGGGAATTTGAGAATTTGAAAGATTGTGAACTGAAGTTTGTTTTGAAAGTTTATAATACGTTGCATATAATAGTGTCTATAATCGGAGTACTATTCACATGAAGGCGCGTTCCCGGGGGCGGTGGTTAAATTTCGAATACAATTGGAATATTAAGTTGAAATTTAATGTTAAATTTCGAATACTATAATTTATATTTTAAATTTAAATTTGAATAATATTATTTTTATTTTTATTTTAAATTTCGAATAATATAATTTGTATTTTAAAAACATTTATCAAACATTTAATATTAAATGTGAATAAAAAATAACATTAAAAATATGTATGTAACAACCATGAAACATTTAAATAACATAACCAAATTACATAAAATTCTGAAATATAATTATTTAAATAACATTAAATATAACTGGATCACCGATGTCGTCTTCTCGAATGAGTTCCACATGGAGGTGGTTGTCTATTTCGTGGAGGATTTCTTCGTGGAACTTGTTCTTCAGTCTCCTCATCTTCACTATCATCATCAGCAGCATTTTCTTCATTTGGTGTAGATGACGCTGAAGGGGTTGAAGGGCCTGTATAAAATAACGACCCTGGAGGAGTGCTAGTAACAATCCCACCGCTCCCCGGGAACTGTGAAAACTGTGGAAACATTGGCATCGATGTCTGTGATCCAGATGGAGATTGAGGTGTCTGCGGAGAAGCACCACCAGCCAAATAAGATGCATATGAACCATATGCTGATCATTAAACATAGTCGTATATGCACCTCCATATGGTATAAAACCCTGCGGGCTAGGCATGTAACCTGGCGGGCTAGGAATGTAACCCTGCGGGCTCAGAATGTAACCCTGCGGGCTCGGAATGTAATCCTGCGGAGATGGCATATAAACTGGTGGGCTTGGCATATGAAGTGGAGGGCTGGGCATGTACCCCTGCGGTATCGACGAATAAGGATGTTGTGGTGGGACTGATGCAGAACCGGTAGCGCCTTCTCTCCGTCCACGCGTCGGGGGACGATGATATTGAGACGGTTGACGTCTTTCTCAGCGCCTAGGAATGTTAACCCCTCGTGCTTCCGCCGAAAGTAGAAACGACTTCCCATTTTCATTAAACCAGTCTATATAGTTATCCGTAACCATATGACCAGTTTCAGCGTAATATTGTCGAGGGGCCACCAGTGTATATCGGTTCTCCCAAAGCGCAATCCAATCTCTGTGTCTCACCACCCAGTTAACATCTTTCTTTCCTCGTCTATCTATGTTATGCACGTCGTCTAAATTCCTAGGAGCTCCAGGAATATATTGCGTACAACCATACTGACGGAGCACGCGATCAACTGGATGCCACTCAATAATAGCATAACATATAAGAGGTATAACCGATATCCATACCTCTAATGACCCACTAAGGTGGGGTGGGATGCAAGCTTTCACTTCATCGCTCGCATAAGGTATCCACTGAAACTGAAATATAAATATACAATTCAAATAAATAAAATATTCTAATTATATCTAACATTTTAAATTAAAATATTAATAATTAAACAAATTTAAAAACATACCTCAGACCCATCTTTCGTATCAATAAGTAAACGAATTTCCTCTAACCCAGTAGGTATACTTTTATGGTCCTTTCTTTTCATCGACCACCTATGAAATATAATATAAACTAAATATCACCCTATTTAATTGAAAATATTTAAATCAAAATTTAGTTCAAAAATTACCTCAACAATAAGGGGAATACGTATGGTTCATTCACGATCGGGCATAAGAAAGGCATGTGGAACCACGCCCATGATTGTAGAAGCAGAAGACATCCACCGATAGCAGTTTTCTTATAATTCGTCGCCCGACACATTTCTCTAAAGAGAAATGCCAAAACTGCAGCACCCCAACTATATCTTCCAGCTTCATCAAAATCGATCAGATGCCGCAACCACATACAATGCACCTGGTTGCGAGATTTGTCGGGCATCAATATTCCTCCAATTATTCGTAGAATATATGCCCGAGCACATGCCTTTGCTTGATCCTCTGAAACATTTTCATTTAAAACCTCAAAATTAGCTTTCAACCAAGATAAAGCTATTCTACCTCCATTAAACTCTGGCGGAGCAGCTCCAAGATAATCAATGCACATTGATTGCCAATCACCATCCGCCATACCACACATCATATTTCCGTCGACGGGAAGCCCCAGATGCATAGAGACATCCTCCAATGTAATTGTCACCTCTCCACATGGAAGGTGAAAAGTGTGTGTCTCGGGCCTCCACCTCTCAATCAGTGCAGAAATTAGGACAGGTTCGAGTTTGCAACCGCCTATAATTGTTGCAATATACCCGAACCCGGCAGAAGCCAAATATGGCAAAATACGTTCCAGTGCCGGTATACGTGGATTTTTAATAAAAGTCTCTAAAATACGATCAGCATCCTAAATAATATACATTATAAAAAATAAAAATTAATATAAATTCATAATAACTTTAAAATAAAAATAAATTTAAATATTAACATTAATTATAAAAAATATTACCATATCGCTAAAATGTCTGGAGATATGATCAATATCCAATCGCAATAGCATTTCGTTTTCCATTATAACTGTAGACAAAACAATATAATTAGCAAAAAAAAAAATTAATAATTCTAAATAAATAATAATTATATAAATATTATTTTAATAAAAAAATAATATTTACATAAATATATTAATATAAAAAATAATAACTATTTAAAAAAAATACTAACATAAAAATAAATTTCTTACCACTAATAACAAATTTAAAACTCAAATAGTTGGAGAATTTGAGTTATATAAGAAAGGAGAATATGATTTTGGTGTGAAGAATGAGGGAGGGTTGAGGGGGTTTATATAGGGGAGGAGGAGGGGTAGTTAGGAAAAACGAATGGGGGCATTTATGACATTTAATGGAAGGCGCGTCCCCGGGGATGCGCTTTCCACACGTGTCTGCTGAGTTGACAAAGGCGCGTCCCCGGGGATGCGCCTTCCACACGTGGCATCCAACTCAGCGAAAACACGGGTAAAGCGCGTCCTCGGGGACGCGCCTTTGCCAACTCAACAGAAAGGGTGCTACTTCTGAAAATATTGGTCAAACGGTGTCAGAAAGGGAAAATTAAAAAAAAAAACGGTGTCAGTTATGTCAAATAGCCGCAATATCCATGTTAACCCATGCGTCTGTCTGGTCATTTGTAATCTTTTCTTATTTTAAAAGGATTTTAAAATTAAAAATTTTAAAAAATTACTTTTTAATAATACCATAGAAATAAATTAAATCAATCTACAATTATTTATGATTTTGAGATGAATTTATAGCATTTCATCCTATTGTTTTCTTAAAACCAGTGATGTTGATAAGAGCGTAAGTTAATCTCAAAAGTCTTCTAATATTTGTTATTTTCAATCACAAAATCTGATTCAAAAGTTGCAGACATCTGAATTAGTGCAAAATTTGTGGACCGTAACAACAATATTAAGTCACAGAATAGAGTAATATATGAACAAACAAATTTGGTTGGTGCAACTTTTATAATATAACACTAATAATAATATAGTATAGTAGTTGTAAATTTAACCACGACCAGTCTAGTCTAAATTAGAAGCAAAAAAGCAGAAAGCAAGTAAATGATCCTAGCTGGTAAAAGCCTATCATATATAACAGAACCCAAAACCGTGCAAAATGAAAGTACCCTGCATGTCTATATTTAGAAGCTAGCCTTTTCTTCTAGGGTCCAGGCTCCATAAAACCATAGTTATATAGCAGCAGTTTTTTCATCCATCTCCATCTAAGATTTGCATGTTTGTATAGGAAAGTTTGAGGGGAAAATGTCATGAATGAAGTATCTTGTCATCTCATTTTTGTCATCTTCTTCTTCTTCGTATTCTGCCAGGTTATTCTTTTCTTTCTTTCTTTTTAACTTTTTCCTGCTAGATTTGGGTTGATCCCTTCTGTACCAAACCTATCACTGTTTTCTTTTCTCGCTGCAACACCTTCCCAATTTTAGATTATAATGGATCTTAGTATCATATTTTGAAATATTTTAATTTAGTTTACATTTTAATTAAGAGTTTGGAATGTTAAATTCAAAACGACACAATGATGTGGCAATTTAAATTATGGAAAATGTTGATGTGGAAGTAAAAAAATACATATAATTTTTTATTATACATCATTTTCAACAGAATTATGATTTTTTTTATTCATTTTTAATTGTCTGGATATATTTTACAGTCATTTTAAACCCTAATTAGTTCATCTTATTATCCTCAAACACTTTATTAGTTTAGTTTTTCTCAAAGTAAATTTTAAGCTAACGAAATTAAATACAAAAACTTAACTATTTTAAGGGGTTTGAGAGATTTAAGGTGTTTATTTAAAAATTTTAAAGATAAAAAATTCTTTTGAGAAGCCACAATATATCTCGAAATTGGTCTAATTAAACAATAATTGATGAAGATCGGATATTCGGATTTGTTCTTGGAGATCAATTATTGTCTTACCAAAATATCATTTGGACCTGTATTCCATTGCTTGGTTCTAATATTTCATTCTAATATTGCAATATCACGTTTGTTTGTTGTTTGACTTATATTTTGATATAACAAATTAAAGATAAAATGTTTTCGGATTTGATTGAATTTGTTCAAAGATTTTAAAAATAATTCGAATTCTACAAAACTAGAATTCAAACACAAAACAATTTTCAAGCTAAGTAGTATCGATATTGTTTTTACAATATCGATATCACATTCACAGCATCGACATTGTTCTTGAGGTATTGATGTCATAGGTAAGAAAAGTATTTATACTCTCTTGATAGTATCGATACTACATATTTTCAAAGGTGTTCAAATTCCAAAATGTAAAATTAATATTGATTCTCTATGAGTATCGATACTACTTTACACAATAGTATCGATATCATGAAACTCTAGTATCAATATTGGTCAAGCCCAACGATTACTAACGGCTAGTTTATTTAAATATTTTAAAGGAAGCACTGATATTCCCTTAGACAATACTGATACTCTCAATTTTGGACAATTTTATTTTTGCAGAAAAATAAATCTTTAACGACTCCAAATCATCCCAATGATTAGAAATGGTCACAAATACATTCAACCTTATACAAACACGTCAAGGACACTCGAAGAATGTTACAACACGTATCCAAGCAATAGAGATTAAGAGAAAAACCTTTTCATTCTTTATTTTCCTTTTTCTCTTGTATATAAGTGTTTGAGTTTATTGTATATCTTTTAAAAATAAAAATTATGAGCTTAAATCTTGTAAATATATACTTTATGAGGTTTTTTTGTTTACATTTCTTATCCTTTGTAAAAGAGGAGTGAATCTATCTTAGCCTTTGAAAAGATAGAGATTTTGTAAAGGTCACCCTTAAGCCTAAAAAAGAAAGAAATAATTAATGATTTTGTTAGAAATTTTTAGTGAGAAGCTAAGGTGATGGATGTAAACTTCAATGAAAAAGTTGAATCATTATAAATCATTGTGAAATTTTCTTATCTTTTAATTTTTCTCACCCAAATTTTTCAATAACCCAATTCGCCCTTTTTAATACTCTTTTAGTTGATCATTAGAGCCTCACAAAACCCAACACTTGTCTTTATCATTTTATTCATTGAGAATATTGCAAATAGTTTCATTACTCATGTCCTTGATGATAAATATGTTCATCACTCGAACCTTTTTTTTTTACTTATTTCATGACTGATATATTGCCCTTATTACATATTATAGTTATCAATTTTAATCATTATAAAATTTTCATTTGATTAACCTTTTTAATAATTTTATCAATTCAAGCTAATTAGGTTAATTTATCGATCAACAGTAAATGAATAAAGATTTAATCTCATTCGGCGGGTATACCTTTTAATTTTTTCGGGGCATGTAAGACATGATCAGACCAATTTAAAATTAACTAATTATTTACTGTGATATCACTAAATGTAACACCATAAACTCAATCTTAACTCTCTATTAAGTTTACGAGCATCATATTCAACCATCAAAATGATCCTAAACTCTACAAACTCTAGACCCCTTAACTTTATTAAAATTTTAAACATAATTTATATAACAATTATAAAATTAGAGTTCCTTTATTTTGAGAAAAATGAAATACATAAATAAATAGTTAGAGTTTAACTCAAATAAAATCTTAACTTTTACATGCCCATTCCAATTGTCATTATCGTATTTGAGTGATCACACTAAAACTCTTTTGATGATGTCATTATTTCATCATAATTCATAAAATTTATAAATGAAAATAATCTAAACATTGAGGTTACAAAACTTAATGGCATACATATTTCATGAGTTTATTAGCATAAATATGCAAGTCTATTATGAACGTGTAATCATTGGACATTTAGTCTTATAATCTTTAATTAATTATTAGGGTTTGACATACTTAATGTATACAGTGTATCCTATTTCAAGTTATAGTATTGTCTTGTTCATTTTACTATGATAATTCATTAACAATATTCCTAGAATCATCATGTATCAAGTACTACGGTCCACTCAGTTTGGGGAGCAATATTTATTTATAATTATGAACTCAATCATGATGAATGATAGATAAGATATTTTGTATTTGTCTTATATGAGCTAACTTGCTTAAGATCAACTACAATGAATTTAATTATATCTTGCATAGAAACATCAATAATATCATGACATCCTTTACTTTTAATCTGTCATCATGAATCATTATAAAAGACATCTAAAATAAACTATAAAATGGTTCTAAGTGATGTGAGCCATAAATAAGTTTAAATGTCATAAAACTCAATACTGATGTAAAACCTATCACACAAGGGTAGATGAACCTGCACATTTAAATGCATCGAAGTGTTAATTCAATATCAAACGAAACAACTCTCACGAACGAACTCGAAGGTCTAAAATCACACCAGATATAATCACTCATGTAAGGTGGATGAACTCGTAGATCCAAATGTAACTCAATATCAAGCGGAACACCCACGTAAGATATATGAATCTGAAGGTTCAAAACATAACCGTTCAACCCTAAAAATACTATTATACTGTGTGATCTCTTACTAGTTTACTTGGACAACAAAAATATCACGAATCTTTAATTATTTATCAAACCATGCATAGTGGATCTAACGGTAATTTCATGACAACTGTTTATCTTTTATACGTCTATATGCCTATGTTTCTATTTTCACATAAGCATTTTACAAATGCATATTCAGTATGATACATGCATTGCAATTAATACTTTAAAAACATGGGAGGTTTTTACCTCATCATAATTATTTAACATAATAACTAGGGTGACTTGCCATAAGCCTCTCTAACATGATCTAATATGTAATACAACATAGAATGTTTTCATGTAAACAATCTCATAAGACAACGAAAAAATTACTACATCGAAGAACGTTTTTTTATTAGTCTCTTAAAACCATGGTTATCAAAACCGGACCGGACCGGCCGGTTGAACCGTGAACCGGTGGCCTGTCCGGTCCGGTTATCTCACAAAACCGAACTGGCAATGAACCGGCTGAAAACCGGTAAAACCGGGGTGAACTGGCTAAAAACTGGCAAAACCGGTTTGAACCGCCGGTTCACTTTTTTTCTTTAAAAAAAATTAAACCAAACGATGTCGTTTGTTCAACGAGCCGAGTCAAATTCGAGTATTGCTGAACTCGACTCGAACTCGAAAACTTTAAAAGTAAGCTCAACTCGACTCAAAAACTCACAAGCTAAAAATTAACAAGTTCAACTCGAACTCGAAATATAATATTAAAACTTGAACTCAAAAAGGCTCGAACTCAAAAAAAAAATTAGAAGTTCGATTGAAGCCTAAAATTTGAGCTCAATTGAAGCGAAATAATAGTTCGCTCTGTGCTAACCAAAATGCTCCATGATTTTGAATGTCAAATTATCTCTATTATTTATAGAAGTAAGTTGGGATGCTCTTCTACGTTTCTTAGCCATGTGGGATTATTTTTTTTTAAATTAAATCAAATGACATCATTTGTTATGATTTTTTAAGCCCCAATTTTATTTTTTGATTATAGTTATATAATTATATTTATTATTTAATATGTTTTACCTTAAATATTATGTTGTAATTGATTTGAATCATTTTGTTTCACTTGATTTTATGGTTTTTAATTTATATATGTTATGACTTGTGATATTTTTATACCTTTTAATATTGTAAACTTAAAAAACGTATTACATATATATTAATATTGCTTTGAATATTATGTAAAATTAAAAAAAATTATTTTATATAAAATTTGGTTCAACCGCAGTTGAACCCGATTGAACCAGTACCTTCACCGGTTTAATGTTCGATCCGATTTTAAAAACATTGCTTAAAACCCACTAACTAATCATATGAGTATTATGATAATTTTCCATATCTGGAGACATTCTTGTAATTACTACGTGTAAGGAATTTCTAGTATAGAATCATTTTATAATACTTGAAAGAGTTCAATTTTTTGATACAAGGATAGTCTGATCATTTGACCAATAAGTGCAATTTGGTCATTTACACTTATATGGACATTTTATTCATTTTCTTAATCATAGGGGTAATTTATTCATTTTCTTGCGTATAGTAACTTATTCCTTTCAATACATTTAACTATTTTTCTCACACCCAAAATTTCTTTGAAATTTAATAAACTGTTGTTATGGACTAACCTGTAAATTATTAAAAATTTTGCCCTAAATTCGAGTTTTGGAAGTTTAGGGACTTAACCTGAATTAGTCCATTCTTCTGGTCAGCTGAATAATAAATAATAATAATAAGTTGGTGGCCGAGGGGATTAACACCCCTGCCACTCGATATGCACACCTATTCCTTAGTCACTGGCTAGGGTATAAGTTCTGTTAGGGAATAGTAAAGCTTTACTTTATTTTTAAGTTTTGGGTGATTACCCATATTCTGCAAAACCCCCTCCTCCTCGTGCTTTAACCTCTTTTTCCCCCTCATCAAAATTTCCTCCTCCTCGTCCTAGCTCCGGCCGACGGTGCAGATCACTGCCACCCCCTCTGCCGCGCCTAGCCTTCGCGAACCAATCCCGTTCCAAAATCGGCCACAGGTTGAGCGAAATCGAGAGTAAACCGCCCGTGCCCACCGTTCATTTTTTTGCCGTTTCAAGCCGTCGTGCTCAACCGTTCGCCTCACCTTCCGTAAATATTGATTCCTCAGCGACGTGCATTCAAAACCTGACTGAATCCGCTGTCTACCGTTTTCGTCATCGTCGATATGGGTAAGAGTTTCAACCATTTTCTTTTTATTTCGACGATTTTATGTTGATTTAAGACTTGATATGGGTTGTTTTAGTTGTTTAATGTGCTCGGGAGTAATCGGCTGTCCACCCCGACCCTGTCGCCTTCTCACGCGCCTCCGTGTGCGCGTGGGGCTTGTCCCAACTCTGGTTTCTCCTAGAAATCGGTCCAGTCGGTCTGGACTGGCCTGAACAGGCCCAACCCAACCCGAACCGAACTGTTTGACCCATCCCGACCCGTTGACTTTGACACGACCCTCCCTGTTGACATTGATCAGAGTTGACTTTAACCATAGTTGACTTTGACCCAAAAAGTCAAATTTTCTGAAAAGTCATATTTTAGGTTTTTCGACGTCCTAAGTTTGATTCCGAAGTCCGTTTTTCCAACCCGAAAGCCTCTGAATTGTCTCGTAAATTCAAAAAATACATATTTATTTAAGTGTTTTAATGCAGTTAATTTAATCGAAGGGTCAAAGGCTAATTATGCTATCGTATGTTAAAGGTACTCGGGGATCTCTTGACCGTTTAACTGCTCGACCCGGTTCCTCCCGATCCGCTCGTCCTCGAGAGACCGTGAATACCCATATAGTTATATAACCCTGTTAGTTATTATGTTTAGAATATTATTCCGAATATGACTCTGTTATGATATTGCTTAGGTTTTCTTTATGTCGAAGAGCCTAGTGAAGTCGGTACTCGATAAATCTTTCGGCCTGATCTATTTTGCGAGGAGTATTCCTTGTGTGTAATATAACTATTTTAAATAACTGTTTTAAATATATGTTTGAAATCTCATGTGCACATGAATGTTTTCTCTGATTTGAAATATAATGTTTGATATGATTTGACTAATATATAAATTACATGTTTTAAAACCTTATTCCTAATTTACTGAAATGTAAAGCATGACTGCCTGAATTATGATTTCTGGTTATTGTTTTAATAAACTGATGCTCTGTCTGAACTCTGTTTTACTACTACTACTGGTTACTGTCTGAAAAATATTTTATTCGGGGCACTATGAGATCTGTATGAAGACTCTGGCAGGTTCAGTCGCTGTTGTTAATTCCTTGGATAGGTTCAGCACCGACTGATAATTCTTTATAGACCTAATGCGAGCTTTGGGTAGGCTCTGCGGCCCCAAGATTTTTCTTGGGTAAGCCTCTATGGCCCCGAGAATTATCTTGTGTAGGCTCTCAGGCCCCAAGGTACTCCCTTAGGTTGTGCAGTTATGGGGAACTGCACATGACATTCGGTTGGAGGGCGATTATGAGTTTTTAGATTAAAAACTCCTATGATGTTTTAATGAATGTTATCTTGACTGATTTTAAAAAGTATAATTGTATGTTTTTATTTATACACTGTTGGGACACACTGATCCTCTAGCTCACTTTTCAAACTATTTTACCCCTTTCAGATATTCTTGGACAGGCACTCCTATCAGGCACTTGAAGGATTGGCACATTTAGTACAAATCTTTTTATTGTAATGTTTCTATCTTCCGAACTATTTTTAATTATGGTGACATGTGCCTTATTTTTGAAGTACTTATCTTTTTATGATATTTATTGCTTTTTCTACTGATATTTGATTTATTGTGCTCTGGATTTATTACATATTTTATTTTACCTGGTCGCTTTTAAGTTTTATAATACGAGTTGGGTTTTTATCGTTAATTATTATACTTTTATAAATGTCATTTGTATTATGATATTAAATTATCGAATAACGTTTTTGGAAAATATCTTTTAAGAATATTTTGTGTAATCCGCTAGACTTAATCGAAACGCATAAGCTGGGTCTAGGGGGTTACAATTTTAGTCACTTATGCACATAGTGACAACTTATTCATTTAAGTAATTGTTTCTAATAACAAGTGTTGACAAAAAATAAATTTTAAGTGTAGCTCCATAATAATAAGGTTTGAAAAATGAATCCCTAATAGTAAATATTAAAAAAAGAGTAAATTTTCAAAATATGTTCATAATAACAAATATTGAAAAAAATCCGACCTCTAATAAAAATACCAAAAAATTGGACTCGCAATAATAACAAATACATAAAAAAAAAGAAAATAAATTTTAAAATTATGTCCCTAATAAAAAAATATTGAAAAAATTGGATCCCTGATAACATATATTGAATAAAATGAGCCCTTAATAACAAATGTCAAAAAAATATTGGTAAGAAATTAGACACTTATACAATATTAGAAAAAATAAATTATATTAGTAGGCCCCTAATAATAAATATTAAAAAAATTGAGCCTATAATAATAAATATTAGGATAAAATTGAACATTTAATAACAAGTATTAAAAATAATTGGACCCTATAACTAATATGAAATCAATTTTTTACAAGTATAATGTATTATAAAAATTATAGGCCCTGGGCAGATGCCTCTCTTGCCCATACCCAAATACAACCTTGGTCTCAGTCACAAACATACCCCTCAATTAAATTCTCTAATCATCAAAATAATTCATGTATTACTAAATAATAATCATAGGGACTTAATTGATCAAATTAAAAATAATCAAGATCAAAATAGCATTTAAATTATGAATTTTTGGACTAAATTGAATCCGTACCAAACTGAGGAGGATTGGAATTGTAATGTTTTATATTTTCGTTTGAAACAGGTGGATCTAGGCTGTTTCCACCAAATTTAATAAATTATGTTTTTATTTCCTATAATTTATCATAAATGTACTTAATATATAAGATAGTCTCCATATTTATATATATTTTGTTGCTCCCACAAAAATTCAAAAAAAAAAAAAAGAATTAGTAGATAGTATTTAATTAATGGATCAATAAATATCGTCAAGGTCAACATGATTTTATCAATGTTGTTTACTTATTTAGTTCCATAAGGGTGGTTCAAAACCTTGGAATCTAGTTCAACTTATTTAATTTCTATGTATACTCAAAAAGAAAAAAAAAAGACTATTTAGTTCATTTTTATTCATTGGTTTAACTTTATAATTATTTGGTATTATTAAATAAAATAAATATTTAATTGCAATAGATTTAATATTTTTATTTTAATAGACTAAAACATAATTTAATCTTTAAGTTTCAACTATAAAAACATTATTTTGTATTATATTTTTTCTATTCTTTTATCCTTTCTCATTTTTACTTGGTTCTTTATTTTTCTAATCTCTTCATTTTTCAATATATATTTCTTATAGATGAAAAAAATATACAACTGGTGCTTTTTTTTCAAAACAAACAATGTGAAAATGTCATGTTCAACTGAGCAGTCAAATACATGCACAAGTCTCAATCCTCTAGTTTCTTATGCCAATGCTACTAAAGCTCAAAGAATTGAGGTCAATGAAATTTTTTGATATCAATTTATTAGAGTATGATATGGAACTACAAAAAAAGATATGATAGTATTATGTTAACATGCAAGATGAAATTCGACAAGCTTATATTAAAGTTGGTCCATATCAACCACTCTTACAGAGTATCCAAAATCAAAGAATTCCTGGAAGAAGCTTTCAAGAATCATAGTTTAAGATATTCTCATCATGGTTGGAATATTCTCCAAGTAAAGATGCAACATTTTACCTTCCGTGTTTTCTTTTTCATAAGAAAAATATTCCTTTTGGTTCAAATGTTTTTATTGTTTATGGATTTCGAAATTGAAAAAAAAGAGATAGTAAAAATTGTTTATTTTTAGCACATATTGGGCAAGATCATAATTCTCCTCATTACAATACTGAAAAAGCATGTGCAGACCTGATTAATCAATCTTCACATTTTTAAATAAAAATTGAACAATTTTCATCTTAGAAAGTTGTGGAGAATAAAGTTCGATTAAAAGCTTCAATCGATGTAGTTAGATGGCTTGCATTTTAAGGGTGTATTTTAGAGGTGATGATGAAAGTAAAACGTAAAAAATGTTGGGAATTTTTTTCTAGTTGCATTTCAAGGGTGTGATTAATCAATCTTCACATGTTTAAAGAAAAATTGAACAATTTTCATCTCAGCAAGTTGTGGAGAATAAAGTTCAATTAAAAACTTCAATTGATGTAGTTTTATGGCATGCATTTCAAGGGTGTGATTTTATGGTGATGATGAAAGTTGTGTAGACGCGAAGTCCATTCATTTTAGGATACGATTTCCCTTACTTATATGCATGTTCAAGGCATTTTTCGAGTTGAAAATTGGAAAATATTTGTAATTTATAAGATTAGTGGCATAGTATTTGAACTTATCTTGTAGTTAAGTGTAAAATCAGCTTATACAAAACATTATAAGCGGGTAATAATCGCATTCAAAATGGTTCCAAAGCTTGGCTTGTGCATGAAGAAAAACTAAAATAACTTGATAGGCATGTTCGTGAAGTATTTTTGGGAAGTTAATCGAAACAATATTTTTTAGCGTAAAGGCCTAGTATTGCAACTTGTATTTCAATTGAAACTGATATCGACACATACGAGACATTTTAAGCGGGGTAAAAATCGCGTTTAAAATGGTTCCAAATCAGAAGAAAATGAAAACTAACAAACATATTTTGTAAATAACTTGCACCAATGTGGCGTAAACATATTCAATTAATATATGAAGTTGTTGATGTACTTATTGGTGCATATCTTAGCATGATATTACTATCGAGGAGAAGAAGATGATGCTACTAAAAGACGATGCCTTGTATAAATGGATATTAACACGCTAGAGAAACTTAGAGGGTGTCCATACAAAATGACAAGTTGAGGTATGTTATTTGTCAAATCAACATCACAAGTGAGAAAAACTTCATCTTAGACTTGTGTTCTTGGTATCGTTGGTACAAAATGCAAGTAAAAAGCTAAGCAGAAAAGTACCAACACGTTAGAAAAACTCAAAGGGCTTTCACTTGATCTTAATTGATAGAACGAGAAGTTTCTCGAAAAGCCCAAGAGAAGAAAAGGATGCTACCATAAAAGGGTATCTTTTATAAATGAGAAGTATCCCAATAAGGGATAAATATGAAGGAAGAAGAAATTTTAGAGAATGTTAGGTTCGGTGGAACAATAGGAATTTAAACAGGCAAGGACCTCGCATTCTACAAAATTCAAGTTCTGCAGATATTCTTCTTCGTGCTATTTCACGTCAAATTGCCATGTCAAATCAATAATGTACTTTCGTTTCTGTATGTCAGATTCTCTGTGGAACTCGTATCCTTTAGAACTCGAGGTCCATGCCACATCACATCAAGAATTTCTATAGACCCATGTCTCTGCCATGTCACGTCAAGAATCTTTGCATATGTCATTTATTGAAGAATGCAACTTCTATTGGAATCCTTATTTCAATCAAGTGAAGGAAAACAAACAAATCATACCAAAATGAAGATAAGCAAACCATAAAAGGCAGGGATAAGGGAAGTGATCGATAACTATTTTAACTATAAGTTTATGTGATACTTTCATTATTATTACATAGTTTGAAAACATTACAATTTCACTAATGTTTGTTCTTCTCTTTGCATGATCACAGATATTTTCAAAATATGTTGAGAAGAAGTATTACTGCTTTGGTATACTATGATGGTGAAATGATCCCTAATGTATCTTTTTACGTCATTTTCAATCCATACATACTTTGACGATAACATTGCGGAGGAAATTAATGTGTAAGAAGTTGATGAAGGAAGTGAAGAACAATGTTCCACATGGTCACAGATAAAACTTGAACCATTGCAATGTCAACTACCGACGTCAATAGAACCATTAACTTACTCAATATACAACGTTGAGGATGATGGTGATGTGGACATGATGCTCGATTCCCACTTGTAGTATTTATTAGGAGGGCCCCTTTAACTATATGCATTTTTTTCTTATGATAATGTTGCTACCAATGTACCAAATGGAAGACCAATAAATTTTAACTTTGATCATAATGTTCAAATTTTGATAGCTAATTTATATAACGACTTCAACTTATTAGGTACACACAATACACACAATGACTTGGGTGTATCATCCTCTTCGATGCCTAGGCATTCTTGCATAGCTAGCTTTGACTTTGACCTGGACCCACCACCAACACAACATTCATCGTACAATCCATACAGTATTGGTGTGGCAATGTCATATTCTTAGTAGAACATGAGGTCGTAAGAACATGAAACGTTTAACATGTTCGATGATTTCTCATCTAGAAGATATTCAAATATATCTCCAGTGGGGATTACATGTTAGCATCTATGAGGAGACATTTTTGTGTTGGTATTGTCGACTTTGAATTTGGTAATACAGTTTGTGAGCGGTCTCATGATCGACACACAACTGCTACACCTGTTATCCTCACATTCGATGATACATAACTATTTTGATTTGAGGGGGATAATTCTAATGAAGAAACGATAAAGGAGACTACCCTAACGGTGACGAGGTAGACCCCTTTAAAGAATAACAAAAAAGAACCTTGACATGCCGGTGTGAGTGGATGATGATGACATTCCACATGCTGCCACTCCTATTTTGTAACAATCTGAATCTCAGGTTAGAAGTATTGGGCTAATCCGAAATGGGCCTTGGTTTATTTCTTTAGCTTGTAAAAGGCCTTGGCCTAAATTAAAGAGGATTTGGGCTTGAGGTAAGCCCAATAGTGAATAAAAAAGGGTGTTTGTAATCTGTAGTCAGAATTGGATGGACCAAAGAAACAATTATATCATTGTTCAAAAATAAAGCTGATTTCCATTTAAATTTGGTGATCTCACCGTGTGAATTCCGACTTATATTTTTCTTCACATGTCTTCTTTTCCTAAGTTTTCTTCATCTTTTTCATCATTCTCTTGAGTAAAGGTGGGGGATTTGGTTTATTTTCAATCTATTTCATCAAACCAAGGTAAGAACCAAAATCAACACTTCTTAAGCTTTCATTTGACACCTTAAGATCAAGTTTTGCCCATGGTTGTAAAAATGGGTTTTATAAGGGTTTAAGAAACTAGATGGTTCCAACCCATTTTTAAGATATTTCTAGCCTTAGAAAGTGTTTTAAAACCCTACTTAATCCCTAGAAAAAGTTAGTAACCCCTGCATTTGGCTTTGTTTAGTGCAATAGGTCAAATAATGATCCAAAGCTAAGGGGGGAAAATCTACTTTGGGTTGAGTCTTTGACGTTTCCATCATATATCAGCAAAGGTAACTCACTCTTCACTCAATTATACCATATATAGGTAATTTAGATAAAATATGGTAGGTTGCATAAGCTTAAAGCATCTCCATGGTAGATTTCATGTTTTAGAGTTATAAATATGTTTAAATCCCTATTTATGCTCCTTTGTATCTTCATAAAACATTAATAATGTTTGAGGACCTCAGTAAGGTCTTTTGGATAGTAGAATAGGATATTTTTCACCTATTTTATTGTAACACCCATCTCTCATATACCTTTCCGTATACGAGATACATATGTCACATCACTTTCAAAACAATTCCTCATTTGAAAATTCGTAAAATTTTGTTTCTTTTTATAAAACATTTTAATTTACTTATAATAAAACATGCGTTAAACTTAAATAGACAACAAAAAGAGATGTTCAACATTTTATCGTTTTACAACAGTTTAATTCAAATGTTTTTCAGAGCGTTTTTACTAAACCTATTGCATGCCAACTAAAATACATCAAAAGTAGATATGTATGTCATACTATTACTGACGAGGCGACTCTGGCTTTGATGTCCGATGATCTCCTTACTCAGATTGTGTCGAGACGGTATTTCGCCCGGCGAAAACAAGTGCCGTTGCTTTCTAAATCTCGTCTCGAAAAAGTAAGTGTTTTTCTCTTTTGGTATAAGATGAAACACAATTTGTGGAGTCACCACCAATCTTTGATTAGGGTGTGATTGGGCACCTAAAAATATATTTGTCATTTTAATAAAATATTAATTTTAATTAAAAACACAAACTTGGGGTATGCGCTACCAAAATTTGAGTTCGGGAGTCTATTACGTTTGGGGAAGGATTAGCACCCCAATAACGCCTTAAATCGGTACCTAGTCAATTAATTAATTAATTATCTTTGCAATAAAATGTACAAACTCGAGTCTGATTTAATTTAAGATCCCCTAAAATAACATTTTTTGAAATTTTAGATGAAAGATAATAATATTTAATTATTTCTTATCGAAAGAATCGATCTATTATACCTTGAAGCAATCGATTCTTACTACAATTGAAATAAGAAATATTAAAATTTCATTCTAAATTTCAAAATAATAATACCCAAAATAATTTTTAGAGAGAAAATAATAATATGTAATTATTTCCGATCGAAAATTATTATTTTGAAAACCCTTTGAAAACACATGCAAAAGTCAAACAAATTAAAAAGCCTATCAAACAATTGATTAATTATTTATTTTACCAATATTTAATGAGAATAAGGATATTCAATTAATTAAATATCTCGAGACGAGACCATAGATTCAGTCTAACTATCTTTTCTCGATGAATTTAATTAGAAGAATATGATCTTTTCCTCAATCCCCAAATTTTAAAAATTGATTCGATTTAATTGGTGTTACTTGACGGGATGTACTTTCATTTTAAAATTATCGAAAGTAACTTTCTTATACGTTAAGACATTCACTTTATGACAATATTAAAATGCTCGAATATTACCCTTAATCAATTTGTTTTGAATCGAGTCCAGTGATGCTAATGAGGATATCATATAAGATTTATTATGATTAAAATGAATTAATATGCAAAGTACTATAGTTGTAAATAATCCTCTAATAATATAAAAACATTAAAATTAAGAGAATAAAATACATATTTCAAGAAAACAAATAAAAAATTGAAGCATTATAATTAATTAAAATAAAAAAACGTGGGAACATGACAAAATTTAGCAAAAATTAATAAACATGGGAAAAAGTTAGTGGAAAATCTACAATAATAGTGCTCTACCTTTCTATTTTTTATTATTACTTTTAATAATGGTAGCACTTTATTATTATTTTAATTAATCAATATTTTATTTTATTTAAAACACTAGTATATATTATTAGGATACATATGTGACTAAAATAAAAAAGTAATAAATAAATACCAAATTTAAAATATTTAAACATAAAAGGTAATAATAAAAATAAAATAAAATTGCAATTAAATAATAACCAAAATAATAATATAGGATTAAAAAATATAAATTATTGGTCATAATTCGAAATATCACAAAAATATAAATAATAGTAGTCTAATTTATTCTTAATTATTAATCAGTTATTAATATATAAAATATTATAATTAAACGAACTAAATACGATATTTACCCTAAATATATGTAAATAGGCGAGTAAGTGGCTAAAATAAAAATAAATAAAATGCGAAAACAAAATTAAAAGATATAAAAACCTGATTTTGGTGACTATAATAGAAGATCAGAATACAGGAACAATGGACGTGATTTATCAATCTTGAAATCACACACACACTCCCTTCCCAAAATGACGTAGTTTTGAGGAGTGTATAAATACCCCAAATTTGACTCAAAATGGTCAATTTTTCTCATTTTCTCAATTTTGCTTCTTTCTCTAAAGAGAGAGAAGCTCTCACTTCTCTCTAAACTCTCTCATCGAAGGGAGCTCCGGTCACCGGCTGACTACCAACCGGTCACTATTCCAGCCACCGTCGATCATTATTCACTACCGACGGTTACTATTCACGGTCAGAAAAAATTAAAATAGCTCAAATCGTAGATCGAAACACCCTAAACCCGAAACCACCCTCCCTTTTTCATAAAAAACTTCAAAACGGCCTAGATCTAAGATTTTACCTTCGGTAAGACAACTTTTCCAACGACGTTTGAGCTTCGACGAAGGTAAGATCTCCTCTCCTTTCGGTTTGTTTGCTGCATGTTGGTGTTACTTGCTCTATTCCCGTTCTTTCCGTTCTCTTTTTCTCTTTTGCAGGGAAATCAAGGCTTTTTATAGCACTCAAAACACTGTTCGTTTGGTGAGTCATCAGATCTACGATGGTAGGATGAAAATTTCTTGTGTTTTTATCTTTTCTCTATTCTTGTTAACACAAAAATAAGAAAAAAAAGGCAGCTGTCGATAGTCATTTTCGTCCGAGACTATATATTATTATTATATTATAATTACTCTTATTATTATATTTTAATATATTTATTATTACAAATAATACAACCCGAAGGCCCATTTTACAAAATCAACCCACTTCAGGCCCATACCCGATTCAAGCCCAGATGACCCAAACTCGATTAGGGTTTTCACTTCTCATCTCAACCGTCAACATCTACAACCGTTGGATCTGGAGGGATCCAACGATCTAGATCCAATCTAGAAGAAACTCTAGGTTCACCAACCCTAGAGATATTTCGGCCGCCGCCTCCAGGTGGTCTACTCCGATATTGCCACGTCGTCGCCACCTACAACAAAAGGATCCAGAAGAAGCAAGGATAGTCGCACACTTCATCATCTATATGGTGAGTCACTATCGTAGATCCGGTGACTCACTGAACGAACAGTGTTTTAAGGGCTATAAAAAACCTTGATTTCCCTGTGAAAGAGAAAAAGAGAACCGAAAGAACGGGAAGAGAGAAAGCAACACCAACAAGTAACAAACAAACCGAAAGGAGAGGATATCTTACCTTCGTCGAAGCCCAAACGTCGACGGAAAATTTGTCTTACCGAAGGTAAAATCTTAGATCTAGGTTGTTTTGAAGTTTTTTAGGAAAAAATGAGGGTGGTTTTGGGTTTAGGGTGTTTCGATCTACGATTTGAGCTATTTTAATTTTTTCCAACAGTGAATAATGACTGGAATAGTAACCGCCGATAGTGAATAGTGACCGGCGGTAGTCGAATAGTGATCGACCGATAGTCGATCGGTAACCGAAGCTCTATCCGGTGAGAGAGTTTAGAGAGAAGTGAGAGCTTCTCTCTCCTCAGAGAAAGAAGCAAAATTGAGAAAATGAGAATAATTGGCCATTTTGAGTCAAATTTGGGGTATTTATACACTCCTCAAAACTAAGTCGTTTTGGGAAGAGAGTGTGTGTGCAATTTCAGGATTGATAAATTACGTTCATGGTCCCTGTATTCTGTAATCTTCTATTATAATCACCAAAATCAAGTTTCTATATCTTTTAATTTTGTCTTCGCATTTTATTTATTTTTATTTTAGTCACTTACTCGCATATTTACATATATTTAGGGTAAATATCATATTTAGTCCTTTTAATTATAATATTTTATATATTAATAACTGATTAATAATTAAGAATAAATTATACTACTAGTATTTATATTTTTATGATATTTCCAATTATGACCAACAATTTATATTTTTAATCCTATATTATTATTTTGGTTATTATTTAATTACAATTTTATTTTATTTTTATTATTACCTTTTATGTTTAAATATTTTAAATTTAGTATTTATTTATTACTTTTTTATTTTAGTCACATATGCATCATAATAATATATACTAATGTTTTAAATAAAATAAAATATTGATTAATTAAAATAATAATAAAGTGCTACCATTATTAAAAGTAATAATAAAAAATAGAAAGGTAGACCACTATTATTGTGGATGCTCCACTAACTTTTGCTCATGTTTATTAATTTTTGCTAAATTTTGTCATGTTCCCACGTTTTTTTATTTTAATTAATTATAATGCTTCATTTTTTATTTGTTTTCTTGAATTATGTATTTTTATTCTCATAATTTTAATATTTTTAATATTTTCATATTATTAGAGGATTATTTACAATTATAGTACTTTGCATATTAATTCATTTTAGTCATAATAAATCTTATATGATATCCTCATTAGCATCACTGGACTCGATTCAAAACAAATTGATTAAGGGTAATATTCGAGCATTTTAATATTGTCATAGAGTGACTATCTTAACATAAAAGAAAGTTACTTTCGATAATTTTAAAATGAAAGTATATCCTGTCAAGTAACACCAATTAAATCGAATCTATTTTTAAAATTCGGGGATTGAGGAAAAGATCATATTCTTCTAATTAAATTCATCGAGAAAAGACAGTTAGATCAAATCTATGGTCTCGTCTCGAGATATTTAATTAATTGAATATCCTTATTCTCATTAAATATTGGTAAAATAAATAATTAATCAATTGTTTGATAGGCTTTTTAATTTTTTTGATAGGTTTTTTAATTTGTTTGACTTTTGCATGTGTTTTCAAAGGGTTTTCAAAATAATAATGTTCGATCGGAAATAATTAAATATTATTATTTTTTCTCTAAAAATTATTTTGGGTATTATTATTTTGAAATTTAGAATGAAATTTTAATATTTCTTATTTCAATTGTAGTAAGAATCGATTGCTTCAAGGTAAGATAGATTGGTTCTTCTTGATAAGAAATAATTAAATATTATTATCTTTCATCCAAAATTTCAAAAAATGTTATTTTAGGGGATCTTAAATTAAATCAGACTCGAGCTTGTACATTTTATTGTAAAGACAATTAATTAATCGACTAGGTACCGATTTAGGGCGTTATAGGGGTGTTAATCCTTCCCCACACGTAATCGACTCCCGAACTCAAATTTTGGTAACACATACCCCAAGTTTGTGTTTTTAATTAAAATTGATATTTTATTAAAATGAAAAATATATTTTTAGGTGCCCAATCACACCCTAATCAAAGATTGGTGGCGACTCCATAAATTGTGTTTTATCTTATACCAAAAGAGAAAAATACTTACTTTTTCGAGACGATATTTAGAAAGCAACAACACTTGTTTTTGCCGGGCGAAATACCGTCTCGACAGCTTGGCGATTCCACTAGGGACTTTTTTAGAGAGTCAGTCCATTAGTCGATTAATAAATTGTCTTTGTAAATAAAATTATAAATTCATTTTAATTTGGTTTTTGATGCCTTCTTTGGTTTTAAATAAGTTTTGTTTGCATTTTGACTCTTAATTTGCTTAACCACTAAATAGTTGTACTGATCTGTTTGCAAATGTTTTCAGATTAAATAATTATTTAGGGTCTTGAGTTTTCTGTTCAGTGTTGTTTGCTTTGTTTTCGCTTTTCCTCACACATTGCACAACTGCATTTGCATAACATGAGCTAAAACCCCGCTCCATCCTATTTAAGTAGGAGTAAGTAACTACTCCCTCATGTGGTTTTCACCTCCGTGCGGGATAGTGAAACACTCCTTGGGCTCACACCTTATGATCCACGTGAGGTTTTCACCTCCGCAATGACATAAGGAAGTGTGTCCCCTCGAATTGAACTCGATCAGAAAGCCTGTGAAGGGCCAGGATTGAGGGATTGGTAGTCCAAGGGGGCACCAACAAAGGACAATTCATTGACCATTTTTACCTTTAGATCCAAACCCAACATATAATAAACCTAGAACTTGAGTCTAGTCAGAGCCTTACCCAAATAACTCTCGTGAGGTTAGCACACAAGGAAAAGCATATTGCGTCTTTTAATTTACTTAATTTTACTTTATTTTCCGAACAAATGTATGCGATCTAGAAATCATGCGGTTAGGTTTATTTTTCCAAACAAAGCATGGAACTAGAAAGCATGAAGTTAGGATACTTTTATATATAGGATCTTTTCTTTCCATTAATTGGTACTAACCATTTTATTTTTATTATCCTTACTATTTTAGATATATTTTGTTTTACTCTAACTTGTTTATATTGATTTCTTTTGTTTGCATGTCATGATCATGACATGATTAGAAGGTGTTGATTTAAGAGTGATAATCAAAATAAAAGATTTTCATTATGGATAAAGGGTTTCATGAGCAAGTAAACTATAGCACAGCTAGGGAATTGCATCCCGAGGAAACTCCGAGGATAGAAGAGAGTTATGCTCCCAAAGATCGTATGTCCGTTGAAGAGAAAAGAAAGATATGAGAGAAAAGAGAGCAAATGTCCAAGAAAATGGTTAGAATATCTATTTTGACCAAAGGAAAAGAAAATCCTACACAAAAAGAGAGAGAGCTCAATGAACCTAAACCTGCAATCTCAAATAACAAGGGACCGTTGACCTTAACCAATATGAGAAATCACGCACAATCATCATTCATATCAATAAGTTGTCTGGAGACCCCAAGGAAATAGTGACAACTATAGAAGTCCAGAAAGATGAAAAGAAACCATGCAATCAGAATTTGTGGGTATTTGAGAGTATACTTACAGCGCCAAGAGAAATAAACCTGAAGACTCCAGTTCAATCTAAGCCTAGAGATGGCTCTCGTTTTGATTCTATCCCTATATCATATAAGGAATTATTTGATAAACTTTTAAAGGCCCGAGAGGTGGCCCCACATTATGTGAAGTCTTTGCAGCCTCCGTATCCAAATTGGTATGACGTCAATGTTCGTTGTGAGTATCATGACGGGGCTCAAGGACATTCCATTGAGAATTGTATTGCCTTCAAACATCGAGTCCAACATCTTTTGGATCATGAAGTTTTGGAGTTTGAAATGAAAGGTCGATTGGGTTTGGTGACTGATTGTCCTATTAAGGCGGAGCCATAAGTGTTCAAAGGTAAGGATATCAATGGGGGCATCCAGGAGGAAGAAGATTTGCTAAAGGATGAAATTCAAGTTCGTCATTTGAGGAATGAAAACAATAAACTGAATAGAGAGATGAAAGCCATCCATGATGGTTTTCAAAGGATCAATATAGCCTTTAAAAATGCTGGTATAGGAAATACCCCAGAAGAGTGGACAACAGGAATCACTAAACTGAAGAAAAATGTTGAACATTGGAAAAAGAATTGCAAGGTGCATAAATGAAGAGCCAATAAGTTCTCTTATGATTTGCATATTGTAGAAAAAAGGCATGATACAACTGTTAATGATTTGGGAAGATTTCAAGCCAAAAATCAGATGTTTAATTTATCCATAGCCAATATGGAAGCTTCATATCAGCGCCACAAGAGTGAGATTGATGCTGAGCTAGAAGCCACTAGAGCCAGGAACAAGAAATTGATAAGGATGATACATAATTTTAAAAATATTGCACAAAGATTTCATAACAACGAAGATTTTATTACGAGGAAAAATGAACAACTTTGTTTACAGCTCCAAGAATTGACACGTAAGATGGAGGAAAAAGACAACGTCATGAAAAAAGCTATGATCCAAGCAAGCCATTTGGCTCACAAGTTGATCGATCTAGCTGGCTTTGCAAGAGAATTGGGGCAGATGGACAACTCAACACCCGAATATGAGTGGAAGTTAACTTGGCTTTTGAGAGAGATAGAGAAGTTAGATGTTAAAGCTATTCCTTATGTGTAAAGTTGTTTGATGTATCTAAAACTTTGTGTTCAAATTAAAGTTGTTTTAAGATGATCACTCTGGAATGACACCTTTTATATACATGCATTTGCATCGCATTTGTTTATTTAAGCATTTTACATACACTAGTTATGAAAATATGAAAATAATTCATGAAAGGTTTTGTAACAGTAAAACCGAGAACTTTCATTCATATTAATGTATCATCATGGAGAAATTTCATGAGGGATCACAAGATTAGCTGCAAGAACAGTTTGACGGGTTACATCAAGAGACGAATAACGAAACATTGGGATCTCTACAAGATGGATCGAATCATATGATCCAAGTAATGGAAACTAAGACTGTTGATGAAGAAGAGATGATCGTTAAAGAGCAACAGTGCTATCAAGTCAATATGTCAATGATGATAACATACCATGGGGCATCCCATTCTAACCTAAAGAATAAACTCATTAACTATGAGGAGGGATTCAAGCAGGTTGAGGAAGCAATCAGAAATATGAAATGTGTTAATGCCTCCCAAAAAGAACTAAAAGAAATAGAACTCAGCTTGGTTCCAGATTTAGTTATCCCTCATAAATTCAGGATGCCTAATTTTGAGAAATATGATGGCACCAGTTGTCCCATAATCCACTTGAGAATGTTTTGTAGAAAAATGGAATGGTATATAAATTTTGATGATTTGTTAATTCAGTCCTTTAATGATAGTCTCGTTGGGCCAACAGTAGTATGATACAATCATTTGAACCAAGAACAAATCAAAAGATAAGTTGATTTGGTTAATGCATTTTTGGGGCAATATTGGTATGTTAAAAGTTTAGCTCCCAAACCTAAGGATCTTCTAGAAATAAGGATGAAAACCAATGAAAGATTTAAAGAATATGCCTTAAGATGGAGAGAAGTGGCAGCACAAGTTCAACCTCCCATGATAGAAGAAGAGATATCATATATGTTTCATGATTCCCTTCCAGCTCCTTTCTATGAGTTAATGTTGGCAAGTTCGAGGGATAGATTTAAGTATCTTGTGACAAGTGGAGAATTGATTGAAAATACAATCAGAGAAGGAAACTCAAAAGTCACATCCAAAAGCCCACTTAATCAAAAAGTGAAAGCTGATAATGTGAATGAATGTCATATCCAGAACCCTCGCAACCACAAAAGAAAAGGAGCAATTAATGGTTTAGACCGACCAAAGAAAATCCCACGATCAAGAAATACTTTCGAGGTGTTCCAAATTTCTATCTCAGATATGTACCCCCATTTGATTGAGAATCAATACATCACATTGAGGCCAATAAAAGTGTCACCAACCCCTTCTGCTCATAGCTATGATCAAGATAGTGTTTGTGATTTCCACTTAGGGCTACTTGGACATTCTACGGGGAATTGTAGGTCACTGTTAAAAGAGATAAAGATGTTTGTTGATAATGGGACATTGACACGAGAATTAGTGGAGCAATGGATGAAAAACTCAAGTGGGGCATCAAAGCATGATTAAGTCAATTGTCATCACATTAGATGAGTAATGGGGCATCCTGATCAAAGAAGAGATCATTTCATTAGTCACGGAGCTTTATCTTATTTTTCAGTATCTTGTTTGAAATTTTTTTTCTCAGTCTTCTTGTAAATTTGTGTTACTTTTAAGGTTATGAACAAAGAATCAAATTTTAATCTTGAATTTTTTTGAGTATCAAGTAAATTAAATATTCTTTTAATTTTTCAAGAATTATAGAACTTTGGCAAGTGGTAAAATTAGACCTTTAAAATCACATACAATGCCAGAAATACAAATACTTGATCTATTTTTGTCTTTACCAAAACCAAATCCTGAAATTACATTTATCTGAGACTCTGAAGTAATGTCTCTACCTATTTTTGAGACACCAAATCCATATGTTTACCTTCTCGGGTAAAGCTGATTGGTTTATGATACTACCTTCCACCATATATGGCTTCAAAAGTCACACCTTTATTCTTCCAATCACAAAACCATCATACTGGTGAAACCAAAAGACCTCAAAAGTACCAAACCTACATTTATCTGTTAACCTTCTTGCAAGAAGAAACGAGATGAGGCATCATGAATCAACTTGTCAAAGAGAATCTCGAAGTAATTAGGGCATTTTCGAAACAAGAAGAAGAAGAAGTAGAGGGATTAATTTAGATAAATATATCATGCATTAATTACATTGTTTACATGTAAATAAAAGTTAATCTTGAATATTCATCCCCTTGGGATATCTATTTTCACAAAGAGTTTTGTGTATGAAATGATGAATGACCTTATTTCATTTATCCCTTTGCAAAAGAAGAAATTAGATCCTTTGTTATTTTCATTTGAGCCTGAATGATTTTTCTTCTGATTCAACCCTAACCAAGGATCACCCTCCACACTGGGGGGTAAGGTGAAGGATATCTGCTCACAGGAATAAAGATCGTCAATCCAGTTTTATTACGAAGGCAAATCTCCATAAAGTAAAGAGAGATTTGAACTACAAGGTAGGACAAATACAAAGTGCTTGAAGATCAAATCCAGAAAAGAAAGAATTTCTGAAATGAAAGAGAAAAAAGAAAAAAGAGATAAAAAGAAAAGAAAAAGAAAAAGAAAAAAGAGAAAA